>NC_080716.1:13354900-14016150 GCF_019097595.1 Hemibagrus wyckioides
ATAGATAGATAGATAGATAGATAGATAGATAGATAGATAGATAGATAGATAACTCTCAATTGTCAGTTGTATGAATGGAGATAAAATGTAAGTTGCTCTGTATAAGGGTGTCTGTAACTCATCAGTCTGAAGGAGTGACTGAATCTGAAATATTTGGCCAGATAGATAGATGGATGGATGGATGGATGGATGGATGGATGGATGGATGGATGGATTTGGTTAGTCCTATTTCATTTTCTTGAGAAACAACAAATTCTGAAAGAATATGAAGCTGACAAACCATCATGTAAGTCATCAGTCTGAAGGAGCGACTGATCCTAAACACTCTGAAACCCTTTATTCTTTCTTAATATCTCACATTCTCACATTATAACAGCTAGAAACCAAACATGCAGCTTGTCAGCAAGTTAGTAAGAAACTGCAAAGCACAAATACCTCTCTCCTGAGACTTTCACCTCAACGTCAGACATTTTCTTTCTGTAAATGTTAAATAAATAACTGAAGTGTCCACCAAACAAGTTCATTCCTACTGATTAAAAGAGCGATTGGGAATGTGCACCAGTGTTTTGTGGTGTTTTTGGCAGCATGTTGATTGTTTGTAAATTGTGTACTCATTCAGGTGTAATTAAAAGTCCTGCAGCTAATGAAACTGAAAACCAACAAGAAAAAGGAGGCACTGGTAAGTAATCTTTAACCAATTATCAATATGCACATAATGAATAACAACTAACTGTATCATATCAAACAATAATACTGAACTGAGCAGATATAAGGATGATTAATTTTCCTTTAACTCATCAGTCTGAAGGAGTAACTGAATCTGAAATATTTGGTAAAATAGATAGATAGATAGATAGATAGATAGATAGATAGATAGATAGATAGATAGATAGATAGATAGATAGATAGATAGATAGATAGATAGATAACTCTCAATTGTCAGTTGTATGAATGGAGATAAAATGTAAGTTGCTCTGTATAAGGGTGTCTGTAACTCATCAGTCTGAAGGAGCGACTGAATCTGAAATATTTGGCCAGATAGATAGATGGATGGATGGATGGATGGATGGATGGATGGATGGATGGATGGATGGATTTGGTTAGTCCTATTTCATTTTCTTGAGAAACAACAAATTCTGAAAGAATATGAAGCTGACAAACCATCATGTAAGTCATCAGTCTGAAGGAGCGACTGATCCTAAACACTCTGAAACCCTTTATTCTTTCTTAATATCTCACATTCTCACATTATAACAGCTAGAAACCAAACATGCAGCTTGTCAGCAAGTTAGTAAGAAACTGCAAAGCACAAATACCTCTCTCCTGAGACTTTCACCTCAACGTCAGACATTTTCTTTCTGTAAATGTTAAATAAATAACTGAAGTGTCCACCAAACAAGTTCATTCCTACTGATTAAAAGAGCGATTGGGAATGTGCACCAGTGTTTTGTGGTGTTTTTGGCAGCATGTTGATTGTTTGTAAATTGTGTACTCATTCAGGTGTAATTAAAAGTCCTGCAGCTAATGAAACTGAAAACCAACAAGAAAAAGGAGGCACTGGTAAGTAATCTTTAACCAATTATCAATATGCACATAATGAATAACAACTAACTGTATCATATCAAACAATAATACTGAACTGAGCAGATATAAGGATGATTAATTTTCCTTTAACTCATCAGTCTGAAGGAGTAACTGAATCTGAAATATTTGGTAAAATAGATAGATAGATAGATAGATAGATAGATAGATAGATAGATAGATAGATAGATAGATAGATAGATAACTCTCAATTGTCAGTTGTATGAATGGAGATAAAATGTAAGTTGCTCTGTATAAGGGTGTCTGTAACTCATCAGTCTGAAGGAGCGACTGAATCTGAAATATTTGGCCAGATAGATAGATGGATGGATGGATGGATGGATGGATGGATGGATGGATGGATGGATTTGGTTAGTCCTATTTCATTTTCTTGAGAAACAACAAATTCTGAAAGAATATGAAGCTGACAAACCATCATGTAAGTCATCAGTCTGAAGGAGCGACTGATCCTAAACACTCTGAAACCCTTTATTCTTTCTTAATATCTCACATTCTCACATTATAACAGCTAGAAACCAAACATGCAGCTTGTCAGCAAGTTAGTAAGAAACTGCAAAGCACAAATACCTCTCTCCTGAGACTTTCACCTCAACGTCAGACATTTTCTTTCTGTAAATGTTAAATAAATAACTGAAGTGTCCACCAAACAAGTTCATTCCTACTGATTAAAAGAGCGATTGGGAATGTGCACCAGTGTTTTGTGGTGTTTTTGGCAGCATGTTGATTGTTTGTAAATTGTGTACTCATTCAGGTGAAATTAAAAGTCCTGCAGCTAATGAAACTGAAAACCAACAAGAAAAAGGAGGCACTGGTAAGTAATCTTTAACCAATTATCAATATGCACATAATGAATAACAACTAACTGTATCATATCAAACAATAATACTGAACTGAGCAGATATAAGGATGATTAATTTTCCTTTAACTCATCAGTCTGAAGGAGTAACTGAATCTGAAATATTTGGTAAAATAGATAGATAGATAGATAGATAGATAGATAGATAGATAGATAGATAGATAGATAGATAGATAGATAGATAGATAGATAGATAGATAGATAGATAGATAGATAGATAACTCTCAATTGTCAGTTGTATGAATGGAGATAAAATGTAAGTTGCTCTGTATAAGGGTGTCTGTAACTCATCAGTCTGAAGGAGCGACTGAATCTGAAATATTTGGCCAGATAGATAGATGGATGGATGGATGGATGGATGGATGGATTTGGTTAGTCCTATTTCATTTTCTTGAGAAACAACAAATTCTGAAAGAATATGAAGCTGACAAACCATCATGTAAGTCATCAGTCTGAAGGAGCGACTGATCCTAAACACTCTGAAACCCTTTATTCTTTCTTAATATCTCACATTCTCACATTATAACAGCTAGAAACCAAACATGCAGCTTGTCAGCAAGTTAGTAAGAAACTGCAAAGCACAAATACCTCTCTCCTGAGACTTTCACCTCAAACTCAGACATTTTCTTTCTGTAAATGTTAAATAAATAACTGAAGTGTCCACCAAACAAGTTCATTCCTACTGATTAAAAGAGCGATTGGGAATGTGCACCAGTGTTTTGTGGTGTTTTTGGCAGCATGTTGATTGTTTGTAAATTGTGTACTCATTCAGGTGTAATTAAAAGTCCTGCAGCTAATGAAACCGAAAACCAACAAGAAAAAGGAGGCACTGGTAAGTAATCTTTAACCAATTATCAATATGCACATAATGAATAACAACTAACTGTATCATATCAAACAATAATACTGCACTGAGCAGATATAAGGATGATTATTTTTCCTTTAACTCATCAGTCTGAAGGAGTGACTGAATCTGAAATATTTGGTAAAATAGATAGATAGATAGATAGATAGATAGATAGATAGATAGATAGATAGATAGATAGATAACTCTCAATTGTCAGTTGTATGAATGGAGATAAAATGTAAGTTGCTCTGTATAAGGGTGTCTGTAACTCATCAGTCTGAAGGAGTGACTGAATCTGAAATATTTGGCCAGATAGATAGATGGATGGATGGATGGATGGATGGATGGATGGATGGATTTGGTTAGTCCTATTTCATTTTCTTGAGAAACAACAAATTCTGAAAGAATATGAAGCTGACAAACCATCATGTAAGTCATCAGTCTGAAGGAGCGACTGATCCTAAATACTCTGAAACCCTTTATTCTTTCTTAATATCTCACATTCTCACATTATAACAGCTAGAAACCAAACATGCAGCTTGTCAGCAAGTTAGTAAGAAACTGCAAAGCACAAATACCTCTCTCCTGAGACTTTCACCTCAACGTCAGACATTTTCTTTCTGTAAATGTTAAATAATTAACTGAACACATTTAAACCCCAGTGCAAAGTTTATACGTTTCTCTCTTTTTTGTTCTTAAATAACAAAAGGGTTTTTTACCATTCATCATACAAATCCCTATAAATGTGTTTGTAGAATTAGAAACAATATATTGTAAACTGTAAATAATATACACATGCATTAATGCACACATGGATTTTATAAATGCGCATCAATTGTATAAATTAAAATAATGCCTGCTTTAAAGACATTCTGTAAAAAAGAGTCATTTCTCTTCAGAAACACAATCTAGAACATCTGTAACACCAGTGCAGTTGCCCACTAACACAACACAGTCTCCAGATCCGACGACTAAGATCGATGACAAGCAACCGAACCCAACAACCACGTTGGACAAACTCAAAACCAACAGCAAAGGTGCTGAACAAGGTAAGAGAAATGATCATATCATGGGGGATTTGTTTGTTTGTTTAGTTGTTTTCACAAATCACTTTTCACAATTCACAAATCACAAATCAACAAACTATGATGCATATCACAGTTTTTTGTGGCAATTTTTGGTTTTATGTTATGTTTTAACCACTCAGCTGTAGTGACTATTTTCAGACATCATCTCAAGCAAATATTCGATTTATGTCTTGAAAAATTCCTTGTATACCAAAGCAGTTTATCAACATTTCCAATTTTTACATTCATCAGTTTGTAGGTGCTTGTAATGGTGTGAAAAGTCCACTGAACAAGTTCATTTTTCATTGAAGTGTACACAGTTGGGAATGTGCACCAGTGTTTTTAACAGCATGTTGATTGTTGCTTGATTATTTTTCCTGTAGGTCAACAGTCTGAAAACACACCTAAGAAATTTGGTAAGTCTGAGAGCCAATTACAAACATGATAAATGCCTAGGGTTAGGGTTAGCACATACTGTCTTCATATCAGATTTTCAGATGACTCTCAAAATTGAGTTTTTTTCTACCTGGAATAGCTAGGACATTTAAGACATGGCTGAATATTTGTGATTTTCAAAATGCACAGCTGTCATCAAAACACATAAACACAGAGGCAGTAACACTGTTGGAAAAAAAACAGACATCCTTATCGGAATCATCCCAGGGGTTTTGACTGATTATTATGTGCTTAAAATCAGATTAGGAGAGGTTTACATGTATGTATGTAATTATAATGTTTCTATGAACCTTTTTTGTCATTTAAAAAATGACTTCTTTCTGTAAAGCTGCTTTGAGGACATGTCCATTGGTTAAACTGCTGTACAAATATGATTGAAGAACTCTTGAACATAGTCATAATTATCCAGCATTTCCTATTAGATTATAGCCAATTTATTAAACATATAGCTAGATATTTCTACGCATTTCAAGCTTAAAATCAGCTTGTTCTACACTGTCAGAAAAAAGGGTACCGTGGAGGTACAACTTTGTTCCTAGGGGAACAAAAAATTTAATGGTACCTTTAAAAGTACACAATAGGTCCTTAGGGTACAATTATGTTCCCAAAATGAGTTATAAATTTATGACTAGAGGTATAAAATTGTACCCTTCAGGGTACCACCCCAGCGATGGCCACTTGAACCTTAAAAGGTACAGTTTTGTACCTTTCTTTCTGAGAGTGTACTGGCAGATTTCTAATGTGAAAAAATTTTAAAAAGTAGAAGAAGAAAGAAAGAAAGAAAGAAAGAAAGAAAGAAAGACGAAAAATGTAGCTATATTTCCTGCTAACAATAAAAGGATTTAAAACTACAAATGTGCAAAACACTTACAAACAAAGAACAGGAAATGAGAGATCAATTTTCCCATACTGAATATATATTTCACTTGAATACATATCATTTTGCAGTGTAATATTTGTCGCTATATACAGAATAGTGAAAGTACTGTATTAGCTGCATGTGGGTTCTTGCACTTGCACTTCCAAATCTAATTATCTGATGGTGATGCGACTGTTAGCATATAGCTAGTTAGCTTGGGTTAGGACAGCCAGGAGAAACCTAATGCACATAATTTAATAAAGAGAAATGCGCCTTTGAAATTTGGGAACGTCTGTCTGCCTTCACAATCTGAAATGTCAGCATATAATGTTAATGTGATCTTATCAAGTTTCCGACATCGTAAACATTTTCGGTCTAAATTGTATTTTTAATGCATGTGATGATGCACTTTCTGTTTGGCAGCAGTATAGGGAGAACTAAATAAGCCAAAAGTCCCTGACTAAAAATGTTTATGTAGTATGTTCTGTGCAATAGTACCAGGCTAAACCAGTCAGTACAAAGAAAGCTGATTTTTACACAAACTAAAAGATTGCATTACTAATTACTACAGTGATGTAACTGGTGAATACTAGAATAGTTGATTGCCTACTGCTGCAGTAAGTGTACTTCATCTCAGCTTTCCCTGTAGCAGATCTGTGCTACTGACCCTGAGGATCTCAGTACTAACACTCAGCCAGGTTTGGCCACTTGAGAAGAGTCCTTAAGTTGTGTAATTGGATCTTACTTCCGTAATCTCCTCTGGAACAAAATGCCTTGTATCATTCATTCCCTAATATTTCATATTGTTTCCCCTTGCATGAAAAATTGCATAAATACTTTTAAGTCTTGGGCTAGTTTCACTTTAGCCCACTTTCCCACAACCATGTGCACAGTTCAGAGAGCATGGTGTAATGAGGTGCTCAAGCCACTATTTCAATACACTGATGTTCAAAATAATGCCACTGTATTAGATTTTCTATGGGATTAAAGTGTGTTCATGTGGCAGGGTCCCATATTGCTTGTCAAAGAAAGAAGTTGCACAGATTTAGTCTGCGACTCTCAAAAGGTTTTACCGTGAAACCTGGGAGTGTCAGTGATGTGCTCTGTATTAAATGCTGACAAACAAATAACAATCCAGTCTTAACTTACATTTGTCCAGATGTATCACTTCTGATATTACAACACAATATAATAAGTGCAATACAGTCAATCACAGCTATTAGTTGACATAAATAATAACTGTGTTTGGGGAACTTAAGAACATGTGCCAAATGAGGAAATGAGCATCTAATGTACCTTCAAACAAATTGTTGTATTGCAGATGCCAGATACCTCTGGCTACTGGTCTTGGTAGTTGCAGTCCTGGCTGTGGTAACATACTTCAAGTGTTTTAAAAGGCAGACTCTTCCAGGTATCTCTCAAATTCTGTTCTATTAGAGTAAATTTTTTTTATCCTGTACTTGATTTGAAATCTGTCTTCATTTGTGTTTCGCAATAGTTGAGACCATGGACCATGGAACAGAGAAGTGAGTATGTTGTGTAAAAAAATCTGTTTATATATCCAGGATCATTTTGAGTCTTGCTTAGAAATGCTGTTATACACTGATACACCATAATATTATGACCAATATTGGTGTTGGCCCCCCATTTTGCTGCCAAAAGAGCCTTGACCCTGTCATGCACTATGTATTCTGATACCTTTCTATCAGAACCAGCATTAACTTCTTCAGCAATTTGAACAACAGTAGCTCATCTGTTGGATCGGATCACACGGGCCAGACTTCACTCCCCACGTGCATCAGTGAGCCTTGGTCGTCCATGACCCTGTCGCCGGTTCACCACTGTTCCTTCCTTGAACCACTTTTGATAGACACTGACCACTGTAGACCGGGAACACCCCACAAGAGCTGCAGTTTTGGAGATGCTCTGATCCAGTCGTCTAGCCATCATAATTTGGCTCTTGTCAAACTCGCTCAAATCCTTACACTTGTCCATTTTTCCTGCTTCTAACACATCAACTTTGAGGACAAAATGTTCACTTGCTGCCTAATATATCCCACCCACTAACAGGTGCCATGATGAGGAGATAATCAGTGTTATTCACTTCACCTCTCAGTGCTCATAATGTTATGCCTGATTGGTGTACATTTTCTCAGCTACCTTAAACCACTTAGCTAGACAAATTCACAATGCTTGCACTGAGGTTATGTTGTGAACATGTTTCCCTGGGGTCCTAATTGTTTTCTGTTCTTCCATGCTTCTGCTGAAATTTCAGTGCTTCATTCCAAAGGACTGAGAGTAAAGATGGAGTCATGCTATTGGGAGTCAAATCAGGAGGGGAAGAGAATGGTATGTGTACTACTTGACATTTTTAACCATTCCTGCTTTCCATGCCATTCTAACATTTATCCTCCCCTGACCAAATGGTGCTATGGACCAAAGTATCTAAGAAAATATTGTTGCTGTGTATTGTACAATTTAATTCCTTTGGCTTTTTTTGCTGCTGTTATTTAAAAGTTTCTGATGTCCTGCTTCAACTACCTCAGCATGTTTCGGGGACTCCTCAAATTTTGTACACGGTCCAAAGACACTGAGACTAATAAAAAGTTCTAAGCTCATACTAACATTCTGTATACTCTTCTGCTGTTACAATAAACTTCTGCAGCTTAGCAAGGGTAATAACGTCCTCACAGAGCGACTCAATTAATATTGAAAACTAGACTCTAGACTAGATTCTAGACTTGACTCAAAGCAGAGAACTCATAGAGACAAATCCCACTTAAAAAGGATATTTACTCCAGGATGAATGTGGTTCCTTCTGGCCCTGTATTGCCATTTATCTGTTCCAAAATATTCAGCTGCTCAGAGGAAGCCTGAGCTTTTAATAACTCATTGTGAGTTAGAGCAGACAGGAAAGGTGTTTCCTGCTGTTTATCTCTCCACCTCTCTCCCCTTCATTCCACCCTACAAAAAAAAACCAATTGCAAGATGATAGAGAACACTCTCTATCAGTTACTACCTATTCTAGTGAGGCATTATTGTGTAGCGCTGTGCAAATGTCACAAAAATCCCCAAGAGCATTGATTTTTATTTTATTTATTTATTTATTTTACTTGTCTGGTGAACTGTTCACTGGGGCATTGTACATAGAGCTAGCTTTATTGTATTTGGTTGTCCTTTAGACATGCAAAGCCACTTTTACTTCAGTGATTGTGAGTCTGGAAAGAGTCAACATTTGAGAACCTATCCCTTAGGATTTCACCAAAGCATTGTGACTTTTAAAAACAGCAATTATTCTTCTTGTGTTCCTGTTAACTTATTGTTGGAGTAATGAATAGCTACACAATTCTGACAAATATAGTGCAATTATTTAGAGCCGTCTGGTGACTCAGTATAATATCCAGTGTGCCAGACAGAGATTAGCTGGCGCGGGGTAAACTACAGAATCACAATGTTGTCGTGATCAGCTTTGATTTGTTTGCCTGTGACTGTCCAAATAATGACAAAACTCATCAGGAATATCAGATGAACCCAACTCCCCCAACATATTTTCTCCGACTTGTTAGTGTACCCAGCTATAAGTAACTAATGTGTGATTATAATGCTGTTTTAACATAATCATTTAACAATTCTTTATTATCATAGTTGTGTCCTTCATCCTGGAGTATTTACAGTCATGCTAACATGAGGTCTAATAGCTCTATTTTTCATATTCTCTCTCATTGGCTGGTTTTCTGCTCACTTACTGCCCTCTAGTGGTGACAAAGACCTTTTATTTTGTTGCATGTTCTTGTGGCTAATGCAACTGGCTATGGCTTTGGCATGAACATACAAACATACACAGTGATTTGAACGTTTCATTAAATTCATTTCATTGAAATCCTTTTAACCTTGGTGCAGCTGCAGCAAAATAAACAGACAAGCCAAAGCGACACAAGCCAAAAAAATATCAGAAGATTAAAAAGATGAAGATGGCACACTTCAAGGATCATCCTTGAGAATGAAATGAAATGAAGTGACATGTTTTACAGTTGTATACAGTACGTATAAAGCGTATTAGCAACATGAATAAATATGAACAATGACTGCTTTAAAAATGATATTTTTACTGTATATGGGATCTCGAGAATGAGTATACAATATGATGTTATGTTGAGGTCATTTCTGGAAACAAACTTCTGTTAATTTCTGTACATAACAAATTTTAAAGGTGCCATTATATGTGATGCATACAATTAATAATTATTTCATGTTATTTCAAGCTTTAATTTGCATAAAGATATAGGTTCCTCAAATGTGTTGAAGAAATTTATGTTATTGTGAAAGGATTGAAGCTTTGCAGAAAAATGGATATAGAACACCTAATTCTTTTACATTCAAGAAATATATTACTCCATTTTCATCCCCATGCATGGTGATGAATAGAATTTCACTTTTATCTAGTTTTATCATAACATTTATTCAGTGGATTTTCATTTTTTTCATGTAACTTGTTTTTACTCTTACAACCTTTTAGTTTTTCCAAATTAGATGATTTGTACATATTAATAGTAACATTTAAAATTCATTATTACACACACACACACACTGTCTTTACGATTGTGTTTTAAGCTTTGTGCAGTGTTTTTGTCATGTGTTTTTATTTCATTGTAGTTTAATAAATGAATTTTTGTGCCCAATCTGACACATCTCAATCATATATTACTATAATATCATTCAGACCACATACTCTATATTTCTATTTATATAAGAATTATTCCAAAACAATAGTTCATACACCCTGAGCAGCGATGATATTCAGGGTTGTATACTTTCAGAGCTTTTGACTTAAGTCCAAGTGTTATGTCAGTATTTACATAGGTAAAGTTGCACATGTTCTGACTCAGTTTACACACTGGCTTATGTACATTTTCTGGGAATCCATTCAAATTGTTTATATGACCTGTGTGTAGTTCATGGCTTGGTGATTGCCAGATGAATTACCTTAGAGAAGGTTTCTCAAGAGCATCTACATCACTGATTTTAAACACAAGCACTTGTCTTAAGCCAGAAAATAAAATCAGGGAACAGAATGCAGCTTGATGCAGAGAGATGAGCAAGCAGAGGGTTTTGTTTGGTTGCTTGGTTTCAATTATAATTTAATGTAAAATTAAAGCAAGAGAATTAACATTTTAAAAACAGAAAAGACAAATATGCACTATATTGCCAAAAGTTTTGGGGTACCCCATGTCTTTATGGACCTTGCTTTGTGCACTGGTGTACAGTCATATTGGAACAGGAAGGGGTCATCCCCAAACTGTTCCCACAAAGTTGGGAGCATGAAATTGTCTAAAATGCCTTGGTATGCTGAAGCATTAAGAGTTCCTTTCACTGGAACTAAGGGGCCAAGGGTGCCCCAAAACTTTTGGCAATATAGTGTATTATTATTTAAAAAATATTACATATTTATGTAAATGAGAAGATGGGAAGCCTTGATATAGATATGCAATAGGCACTTGGTACATTATTGGCTTATTATAGGCCAGTATTGTAGCATGAATAATCCTTACAATAATAATAATAATAATAATAATAATAATAATAATAATAATAATAATAATAATAATGATAATGATGATGATGATGATAGATACTTTATTGATCCCCAAGGAAATTCCAGATATCCAGCAGCAATAGAGACAGTAAAGACAGGTTGTATACCTTACATATAGTCAGTATACGCAGGGTAATGTGATAACTGACCAGACGTTACTAGTTCAATGCTAAGAACAAAAACTACAAGATATATAAGAAGCATTTAAATAAAGCATATAAATCACAATTTAAAAAGGGTAATGGCAAGATACACAATAGTGAGAGTAACTGAGTAGACCCTGAATCTAACGGATGAGAGAGTTATACATGTAACACCGTGATGTATATAGCAGATGAGCCTTAGCCTAGATCTCCCAGTCCACATTGCCATGTCCCTGTAGAGAGGTGTTGAAGAGTCAAATGGCTCTGGGAACAAAGGATTTTCTAAGTCTGTCCGTTGAGTAGCTTTGCAACTGAAGTCTTCCACTGAACACACTCCTCTGTTTGCAGAAAACTATGTGCACCGAACCAGCTCTCCTGACCACCTTATCCAATCATGTGGCATCCCAGCACACCACCGTGTAGAAAAGCACACTTGCCATGACTGATTGATAAAACATCAGCAGGAGCTTTTTACAGATGTTGAAGGATCCTAGACTCCTCATGAAGAACAGCCGACTCTGACCTTTCTTATACAGATAGTCAGAGTTCACTGACCAGTCCAGTTTGTCATCCAGCTGTAGCCCCAGGTATCTGTATGTAATAATAATAATAATAATAATAATAATAGCAAATCAAATTCAATTTATTTCTGAAGCTACTGTATGAGGTCAATCTAACGAAATTCAAAGTAAAAAAAAAACCAGTCAAATATAGTAACATTTTTTACACTTTTTAATTCTTTATTTGGAGTTGCATTAATACATAACTGTTTACAAGAATTATTCTATCCAATAATTAGTATTATATTTATATATTTAATATTGCTCTCAAATAGCCATAGTTTGCTTGAGTGTATATACATTTTTAGCATAAAACATTGCAGTTACATCAAACAGACAGTGGTACTGGACTTAATGCTGCTGTTTGCTCACACAATAAGAATGGGCTTAACTGACACACCCTTCTGTTTTTGGCTAACGTTACCACCTTGTGCATTTTATACTGGATGTGCTTAAATCTGTAATTAGATGAGAGGTCTGAATTCCAGTGGTATTAAATCCTCACAATGTCATGACACGCCTCTAAACTCTGCCCATAGTGAATTACAGAACTTCAGTGATGCAGGTTTTGAGAATACCTGCCTTGTAAAGGACAAGTGTTCTGCAACTGATAAGACACGGAGCCAAGACGTCAGGGTTCGGGAAGCCAGGCTGTTTGTTTTAAATTCAGCTCTGAGAAAATAGGTTTAACACTAGCAAAAGAAGACAGTATATATTTAACAGAATTGTACTTATGTTAGACAGCCACTGGAAGAGCCAGATGAAATGGTAAGAGCAGCCTTAAGCACATGTATACACATAGCATTGGGACTGTCAACACACAGTCATGCAAGAGACACACCGACCCCATGATGAAAACAATGTCTGGTCTGTGTACGTCTGTGCCACAGCCTGGAGCAGGAAATAGAGTCAATAAATATAGTAAATGTATATCCCAGAATCCTATGTTTAGTAAAAATACATGCTATAAAAATAAAAGGATGTAAACTGTAACTATAGAGTCAGCTGGTATGTGTACATGTGTTAATGTTCCACAGGCTCTGGGTTCTAGCTTAAACAACAAGGCAAGGGAGTTATATATACATCAGCCATTCAACAAATGTTCGTCTTCATTCACTTTATAGATGTCGTGCAATGGTCGGGTAGCATGCTCACTTTCCTATTCAGCTCTGTAGAGTTATTTTTACAAATAGTGGTCAAAATAGAGCAGACGTTTGATGCACAATGGGACAGGCATCACGCTGCCCCATGTTTGCTCTATGAACATTTTGTTTATAAGAAGGTGAAGTACAGCAAACAGATATGTTAATGACAATAAAGATAGATAGATAGATAGATAGATAGATAGATAGATAGATAGATAGATAGATAGATAGATAGATAGATAGATAGATAGACAGACAGACAGACAGTTAACAGTTACTATCAGTTATTAACGTTATAATCTTCTTCTCTAAGTCTCAGGAAGTGTCCTACAAGATCTGGGTCAACCTGATTAGAGAGATTTCACCTGCAATCCATTTGCAATCCCACTGTAATAAGAGCTTCAGATTGGACCAGCTGAATAGCAGGACAGGTTCAGGGTCAGCCAACACAAGAACCCAGGTTTGTGCTATGCAAGTTACTGATAATCACCAACAGCTGTGGTGGTTTGTCATTACCAGAACTGGCTCTCATTTCCTCTCCTGCAAAAGCAGTTCAGCGAATCTGCATCATCATATAACCTAAAGTGTTTGGAGGGTTTAGAGTGGCCTATTAGTTGCTCGATTTAGTTTTATCAGACAAATGTTTAGCAAAATAACAGCTGAAATAATAATCTTTTTGTATAAATGCATGAGATCATTGCATACTCCTGATCTCCTGATAATCCATGTAATTTCCTAGCAAACAGTATCATTGACTGTATATATCATGCTTCTTTTGAATACTATATAAATATATATAAATTTGAATATGTATTTAAAAGGTGTTGCTAATACTAGTAATCACACTTAACAGGAATGGAAATGTGCCTTTCATTCCTTTTGCTTGATATGGAAACACTCAAAGGTTTTCCAAGAAAGCTGGCTTCATATGATGGAAGTTGATGAGTCATTTCATTTACTGATGGAGGAAAAACATCCAGGGAACAAAACACTCCATTCTACACAGGCAGTGATCCCCGGACCAAATGAGCATGAGAATGAAAACACTCAAACAGGCTCAACCCACCACACTGGCCTTCCCATCATCATATCACTGCACTAAACCTCACCACTAACTTATGGCTAAGTGCAGGACGAAATAAAAAAACACACCCACACACACACACACACACACACACACACACTGGTACAGTCAAACAGTGTTCTGGTATTGATTATTATAAAAGGTGTGTGATTGCTAGCTGGATAGTTCTTTCACTGTTGTACAGAATTCATATGGTCAGTGTAATCGATTTTATATATAAATTTATCCATAAAAGGAAGTGCATTTTTGTGTATATCTTCTTATTCACAAGATTGTATTTATCCTCAGATCTGCAGAAGAACTACTTTTGCATAACCTGGTTATTCATCTTAAGCATTAAAATGACAGTGGACAGTAAACACACTGTGAGCTCTTTATTCTCAGGTTGCAGTCAATAATGATGGGTGCATAAAAGGCTGTGGCTCATAGCGCTTACTATGGTGAAGCACTTTGAAGCCAAATTAAAGACAAACAGCACAGAAATCAAAAGACCCATGAATCAAGCAGCTTTGTTTATCATTCTTCTTCTTCTTAACCAAGACAGAATGTTCTGGTACTCCGTTGTATCCTTATTTATGCTTGACACGAGGTGAAAAGCTGTTATGTATACTCAGAACGTTTAGGAGATCATAGTAGAAAAAGGCAAATGGCCCTGGCAGTTGTCAGACATGCCCTGATATAGTATTTTTGAGCTTCCCTTGTATATCCTTGTTTCTATCTCCATTCAGAAAGGTCAGCTGTGTTGCTTGTATACCTCTTGGAGATGCTTCATGCAGGGAAATACGTGTGACTATGTTTTCTTACCAGGATCTTTTTCGTGCCATGTGACCTGCTGGATTCCATTACCCTTGGCTCTACTCTGTGCATATGTGTGTGTGTGTATGTGCCTGTGTGTGTGTGTGTATGTGCGCGTGCGTGTGTGCGTCAGAGATATTAAATCGACAGGGTCACATTGCATGGAGAAAACAGGGTTGACGGCACGGTATAATAAGCTTGTTTTGCTCTGGGTGGTTACTAAAAACCTTCTGTAAGTTCTGTGCTAGGATCAGGGAGCAGTAGAACTGTATCAGCACTGTGCTGAATATGTATTTCCAAACAATATGTTGGTTTAACTGGTGGCTATGTCTCATATGTCCTCATTCTGAGGTTTTGACCAGCAGACTACTGTCAGAGAGCCACTGTATGAAGAACCATGTCCTACACTGATAAACACATTATTTGGACTGAATAGAAAATGGTTTGAGGTTCCATAGAATGCAGTATTTATGATTTAAAGGACATTCTTGGAATGAAGTTCTTTACTTAAGCCCGATTTCTTAATGCTGCTAAGCATACAATTTTGTGATTTCACTATCTTTGGTACCAAAAAAATAAAAAGTATTACATGCAGAAGAATTGGGTCATGCTGGGTGCAGAATACACTCATGACTGCAGATCTTCAAGGCTTTAGTCCAAACACTTTGCACTAAATAGTATGCCTAAATAGTAAACCCAGCCGAGGATATAAATAATCTGTTACGTTGATATTACAGAAGTGCCGGTCACAGTTACTGAGTATTTGTAGGAGGTTTTCCTCCTTCACTTATCAACAAGACTTTCTTTTTAGCTACTGTCAGCTGGTTACCTGTTACTGAGACTGCCTGATTCAGCAGGAGACTTCCCCTTGAATATGCAACCTGCCATTATGTAACTACATTCCTGCAGTATGATTTACAGCACATGTACATATCCTACCGAGGTTTGAAGTCGTAAAATACAGCATGAGTGCACTCAGGATTCAGTTCTATTCCTTTAGCCAACGTCTTCACGACTGTAACAATACAAACTTCACAACAATTTCCTAGCTTCCCAATGAGATAAAGAAGAAATGCCTAAGGGGGGAAAAAAGCTAAAACTCCACCACAGCTGAATCCCTGACCTTACTGACTGTCTCACACTCTCACTGTTATTACTCTTTTTCTCACCTGTTCTCAAAGTGTAAGTGGATTTCATTTGTCCCTAAAGTTGGGCCAGTTCTGTCTGGACACCCCTGACGCAGTACTGGCTTAGAATTTCTATTTCTATTAATGGATTGTCTGGACAAATAAAAGCAACTGAGGTACCTCATGTAGCACAATCGTTTGTTATCTTCACACCACAGCTAGTAGAAAAGTGTATTATTTCTTCAATACAAAGAGGTCAAATGTGAAGATGCTTAAAAGTTTCTCCATAAAACTCATTATAATGCTTGTGCGTTATAAACCGAGAACAAACAAACAAACAAACAAACAAACAAACACACATTTGAACTGTATGACTGGATGGGATCAGATGCAATCCCTTAATTCTTAACCAAATTTTCTGACAGAGACTGGATCTGAGGAAAGTGCCTTGTAAGTGTTGCAAAAGATTTCACCATTTAAATCTACATTCAATTTCTATTATATTTGTATTTGTTATTTATTTATATATTGCTTCTTAGATTCAATTAAAATGAAAACAGATAATAAAAAAAGAAAGAAGTGAGCCTGATAACACTTTTATCTCAGTTTAGTTCGTCTGTGTTGTATTAGACGGAAACGGGAGGAAAGTACACAGGAGGTATAGCAACAAGAATCGCCTTACAGCAATTGGTTGGTGGCGTGGACACTGGCCAATCAGATCATCTGACTCGTGCAAGCGCTGATTGGCTGGCCTAACTTGTGTCTGGAATTTGATACTCTGTTCTGATTGGTGGACGGCGTGTGGTCGTTGTCCGTGGAATCCCATAAATACTGGTCGAGCGTTTTTCGGCATTTCGTTTGGTGTGAATGTTTGAGTGTGTGTGTGTTTGTATGTGTGTGAGGGTTTTTTTTTTGCGTGATTGAACTATTTATATGAAGCCTTTCATGACAAATATATTTTAACTTATTTTATAAAGGTAAGTGCAACCAGCTTTACGTCTATTGTTTTGTTCTGTAGCAGTTCTTTAATAAGCCCGTGACAGGTAACTGCTTTGTTCGCCCTGTGGTATAGAGCTGGAAGTTTTTCTCGAAGTTTCTATGTTGTTCTGCAGAGATGAGGTGAACAGATATGTCATGACTTGGGTTAGTCTGCAGCATTGTTTAGTGCGTGCAGGCTGAAATGTTGGCTTTGTTTAAAATTCCTCCTTTTTTTCCCGTTTCAGCACTTTATAAGCCCAAGAAACTAATCCAAAAAGGGGTTTCCTTTCACAATGGTTGCAACAAGCACACAGAAGAACAAAAGCTCTGAATTCATCTCGGATTTTGTTGATAAAGGATGCGACCAGTCATTCATCGACAACGGTAATGTGTGTATACATATTATTTTTTCCTCCATGTTAATGCATTTGCAGCATCACTGTTATTTGCTATAGAGCCGGGGTGATGTAGATCAGCTGTAGTGCATGTTTACAGCGCTGTGGATGCGGAGCTGCAGGGCAGGAGGCTGGTCGCAGTGACGTCATCGACTAGATGAAGTCATGCTTTTTTAGGCAGCACAGCTCCTTTTGTCAGCCTGAGTGTACATCATCATGCTATAAGCTGCAGACATAAATGTCAGCTTGCAGAGAGGTCTACAATCAAACTGAACGGGTGCTCATTATACCCACACATTATAGCGCTCTTTCATTACATCGCCACTCCCACTGTCTGGGGGGGAAAAAAAGATTGTATTGTGAACACAGGGACATAATTTGCTCCAAATGTGCCCTAATATCTTGGTTAGAAATAACAAGTAAAGGAATGATGAATAATGGCCTTGTGCATGTCTTGAAATGCATGCCCTTCACAAATAGACCCTAGTGAATGACCCTATTTTTTTTTTTTTTTTACTGTTATTATGGGTTACCTGTAAGTATTATGAAGCATGACATCTGAATGGAGAGTAGACAATAACCAAAAATTTTGTGGTTGTTAAATTACACTGGTTCCTTAATGGTAAATGTCAGCTTGGTAAAATGACAGTGATTTGAAATCACACCAAAGATTTGGATTAACCTGCAGCCAGGTGCAGCTTCTTGTGCCTTATGATCTCATTCTTTTGCACCGTTTAGAACTGGACTTCTGGGAGCGCTGCCTGGCCGAGCCGTACCTCAGCGTTGAGGCTTGTGAGGAGTGGGCGTGCCAACAGCTGGCACGGCTGCTTGAGGGCTGCTTGGCACGGGCGAAGACCAGCACTCTGCATTGCACAAGAGTGCTAGTGCCTGAAACGCTGACCCGGCGGGTGGCAAGGGACGTTTTACGGCTGGCGGCAGTCGAACCCTGTGGGTTACGCGGCTGCGTGCTGGATGTGCGCCTCGAGCTGGAGGAGCACCATAAACAGCGGCGCTGTGCAAAGCTTGAACGGTTTATTTGTGATGCCAGCATGGTGCCCACGTTTGAGCTCACTCTAGTCTTCAAGCAAGATGGCAGCAGCTGGTTGAACTTCCGGGACTTCCTGCGTATCGGCACCTGCTTCTCACGTCGCACGCTCAAGCTTGGCCCTGGCTTCCGGCTCGTTAAGAAGAAGCTCTACTCGTCAGCGGCTGGTACCGTAGTCGAGGAGTGCTGAGCCACTGGGTTGATGTTTAACGGTACAATGCACTTCAACACTTAGATGTATGAATGTACAGGGCTGCCTTTTGAACGGCTCGTTTTCTTTTTCCTGCACTTTTTATACTCTGTGATCTAGTTAAGTAGTTTCACTGTATGTTCTGTTTTGGGGGAAGTAGAGAAACGCATTGAGCCATTTGATGCGTTGGTGGAGTTTCATGTCTTTTGGTATAGGATGTTGTACCGATAAATGTGCTGTCTGTTATTTGTATTTCCAGTTATTTCCTAGTGCACAAATGATTGTGACATTAATTCTTTCTGATTGTCACTAGTGTGTAACCAAAACCTTAAATATTAAAAAGGGACTAGCACAGTTTCATATCGGGTGTGTGGAAGAACGGCACGTCTCTCAAAGAAGTGCTTTCTGTGGAGTACCTGCTTGTAAAAACATGCTGCCAAAGGCATTAAAGCTCAGTGTACATGTAAAAATGTTTTCACTGTTCTACTATTGTTTAAAAGAATTTTTGGCTTTTCTAGGAAGTTTGCCTGATCAAAGAGCCTGTTTAGTGCTTCCCCCTCCCCAATGTTCTGTCTTTTCTATCACCTTTGCAGTGCTGTTCTGAAAACTGGACATATTTTAAGAGGTTCCTGTTACAGGAAGTGGAATTTCTTGTCTATTTGACAATAAACTATTTTGAATACATCTGGTTTGCTTCATTTCAGGTCCTTGTACATTTGGCCTGCTGGGATACCAGCACTACTGATGGTCTGTTTCAACAGTACAATACAGTAGCCTTGAGAAATAAATCTAATGTTCCAGCAAAATCTGTTTTTTCTTTTTTTTTTTTTTTTTCTTCTTTTTCAACAGCGTGTACTCTGATTCATGCTGATAAATGCGTTTTTTGCTGAACAGGGAGTTCTTGTGCTTACTGTAATGAGAAACTGGAAGTGTGCCAGCTCTGTAGAAATTGACATGCCTTCTTTGTATTTAAAATTACACCACTTGCATGAATACACTACAGAAGGCCAATGAGAAAGCTACCACAGATTACTGCTACTTGTATGGACATGAAAAAGATGTACTTTTGTGCTATACCCTATACTAGGGGTGTAACACAATGACTATCTGTTTAGTGCACAAAGTGTGTGTGTGTGTGTGTGTGTGTGTAGCTAAAGAAAATGAATATACAGAACAGAAATTATATTCGCTCTCAATCTCCAATATCCTTAAGGTGGCATTTTGAAATGAATACAATACCTCTATACACCTATTTAGATAGAGATAGAGATCACACCTAACAATTGATCAACAGTACCTCACCATTGCGAGGCTTCAAACAGGATGTTCTCAGAGGGAAGTGGCCACCAAGCTTAGAGTATCAGAGTGTCATCAGCAGGTTGTGACAGATACAGAGAGACTGGAAGAGCATAGAAGTGGATGTCCTTTGGCCACATCCCATGTTGATGACCACTTCATTGTGAACAGTGCCCTGCAGAACCGGACGATGAATGCCACTCAACTCCAGGCACATTTAAGGGAGGTGAGAGTCACCCAAGTGTCACGTCAGACCATTCGAAACGGTTTACATCAGCGTGGTCTGTGTGCTAGATGACCTGCAAGGGTACCTGACCACACCACCAGGCACAGGTGTCATCGCCAGGGATCATTTATACTGGACGAGGGACCAGTGGGCCTCAGTGCTGTTCTCTGATGAAAGTCGATTCACGTTGAGCAGAAATGATGGCCGCCAACGATGTTGGAGATGTCAAGGAGAGCGCTATGCATCAGCCACTGTTGTGGTGGTGTTACAGTCTGGGCAGGTGTGTCTACTCAATACAGATACATGTGTCTACATATTGTGAATGGTTCAACATAATTAATCCAGTCATTGTGCCCCTGCATGAACAACACAAGCCTAATTTCATCTTCAAGGATGCTCCAGCTCATCGAGGTCGCATCATTAGGGAACGGCTGCTGGAGGCTGGGGTACCTCAAATGGAGTGGCACTTTCTACAGACCTGAATCCCATAGAAAACCTATGGGATCAGCTGAGTTGCTGTGTAGAGGCACGTAACCCTGCACCCCAGAACCTCAGTGACTTGAGGGCCGCCCTTCAATAAGAGTGGAATGCCAAGTCACAGCAGACAATTAGTCGACTCGTGAACAGCATGAGACGTCGTTGTCAAGGTGTAATTGATGGTCAAGGGCACACGACAAATTATTGAGACACTGACATTTTTTGTTGTGGTATACCCACCACTCTTGTTGGCTTTTGTTTCAATAAATTGTTTGAGATGAGGAAATCACCATTGCATGCTTCTACTTAAATGCCCTACTTTCATGATATAATATCACTGTAGTGTGAACTTTTTACATTTTCCATAAATTTCACCCAAAAGCCAAATATTCTTAACTTTTTGTGAGTATTGTATACGCGCGCACATGCACTATCTATATACACTGTATATTATTGTACTTAATGCACATAATATATGATTGCACTTGACATTTTATCTGCTGTAAATACAACTTGCACATACCTCTCTATGCACATGCTGACATAGCCTTATTTATTGATGTACATATTTACATATTTATCTGCACTTGTTCATTTGCACAGTTCCTACTATTTGCACTTCTGGTAGATGCTAAACAGCATTTCATTGCAATGACAGTAAATGTCTGTCTGTCTATCTATCTATCTATCTATCTATCTATCTATCTATCTATCTATCTATCTATCTATCTATCTATCTATCTATCTATCTATCTATCTATCTATCTATCTATCTATCTATCTATCTATCCTTATGGCAATGAAAAGGAAACATGGTCAATGTCAGTAATATATTTCTAATAGTTTAAAATGTTTCAGTTATATTTCTGCTGTAATAAAAACGTCTTATTTTTTTCCTCACCATGCATTCAACCTGCCTCCCGGGTCATTGGGTGATCTTTGAGACTGTAATTACTTTTCTTAATTCAGATTTGTAGATGTGTTGTAATTCGTAATTTGGTGTATGTAGAAGAGTAGACAGTTGACTAGACAGTAGACTCAGCATGGTCATGTTACTTTATCAGTATGGTGATTGGAGGGGAAGTTGTTTGGTGGGCTAGATGGGGAGGGGTGTTCATGTGTGCGTGTGTGTGTGTGTGTGTGCGCGCAAAGAGTAGTTGTTGGAATGGTGGTTGAGTAAGGTAATATGATCAGGTTTGGTTGCTGAGAATGTTGCGAGTATGTGTGTCATTTTGTTGTGTGCGTTTGTGAGTATTCTGCTTGAGCTGTGTGTTATGACTTTGGTTATGTGGTTTGTCTGTAAGAACTGTATTGTTAGCTATTGCGAAGTGTTTCCCTGGTGTATGTATGTATGTGTTCAAATAGAGTTCAGTTTAATAGTTTGATGCAGAAAGTTTTTTAATTGCT
The DNA here is from genome assembly GCF_019097595.1 of Hemibagrus wyckioides. NCBI lineage: Eukaryota > Metazoa > Chordata > Actinopteri > Siluriformes > Bagridae > Hemibagrus > Hemibagrus wyckioides. The sequence goes on from NC_080716.1 coordinate 13,377,049, forward strand.
ATGTAGTCAATTGTCTGAATAAGCAGAGCGAAAGGTGTGATTTAGACAGTGAGATATTTCCTTACTGATTTCTTTCCAGTTCTTAACTGGTGTGCAGTCCCAAATGGTGTACTTTGTGTGTTGGATTCCCCATAGCCCATTTTATACATCTATTACTCAACCTCTGAGCTTTATGGGTTAACTTTAAATATGAGATGTGAGCTAATAAGCACTGCAGTGTGGTTTGAGGAAGAGGTCTAATGAGCACATTATTATTATAATTATGCAGGATTTGTTACTAGATACAAGTTGAATATTTGGTGTGAGTTGTCTAGCTGTAGACTAACTGTATACACACACCAGTCCTTATAACAGTGCCATCTCTGAATTAGATTAGAAGCAATGTTGCAGTGTCAAAAATGTCTTAAAGTCCTTGAATTGTTTTATAGAGTATTGATGTGCTGATTCAACACTGCTGTAATTGAAAAAATAAAAAATTATGACAGTTTTGTGAAGTAGCACCTGCAGTCTTGCCACTATGGGGAAATATCTGCACTAGTTTTATTTTCCATTTCACCCATATGTCCCTGTTCATTTGAAGCTCAATGGTTTAACATGGAATTTTTCTGTGGTCTTTATGTCTGGGTATCATTATTTCCAGATTTCTAGAAGCTGATTTCTCAAACTTAGTCTAATAAAAAAGAAAATGGCACAGTGCTGTGACCTGTTGCCCCTGTGTGCCCTTGTATGCTTTAGACAGTCACTGAGAAATATACAACTGCCAAGATGAATAACATCATCTGCTGCTGACTCAACAACATCAGAAATAGACTAACAAACTATGATGCAAAAAATATTAATTCCTTAAAATGTCAATTTCTATCAATTTCCAGAGCATTTCTATGGATACTTACAAATGTTAGAAAGACTTGTACAGAGCAAGTTGTCAAAAATTAGTGACATCACTTTAGTGTGATGAACTAATAGATATGAGACTATAGGGCAGGTTGTCAGATTTTGGGTTTGAATGTCTACTATTATTTTTCATGGCCTCACTGCTTTATAAATGTAATGCTAATTCTTCATTTATTTTTCTTGTCCTTTTGGCCAGAGTTCTCCATGTCGCATTTGCATTTGGGGTCTGTTACTGCTGTTGCTCCGGTTGATGACTGAAGATGTGTGAAAGAGCAGCAGAGCAGGCCATCAATAAAACATTTTACATTAGCTGTTCACTCAGCAGGCAGACGCTTTCATCCGAAGTGACTAAAGAGTGAAACAAAATACAATCCAGGCATTTTTATTTAAATGAGGGGAGATTGTCTTCTTGTTGAGCAAACCTCGGGGCTTTATGTCCTACAGAGACAGATAAAGCAGTCCTATAGAGGGGACACAATAGCCAACACCCAGCAAGAAGCAAGTTGTAGTAATCAAGTTTTAAGTTCAAGATGGACTAAACAAGCCTCCTCAGTAAGATATGGATAAATTCTATTGAGCCTGTACAGGTGATACATGCGTGAGTGAATAAGACCAACAGACTGAATATTTCCACCAAGTTCCCTTAATCAAGTGCTTAAGATAAATGGAGAAAGAACATTTCTGCAAACCCAGAAATATATACTCAGGACAAGCAGTTACAAAGCAGCACTGATACTATGAATGATGCAATCTTTTCAGTTTAGACAAACTTGCATTACTACAAAATCCAATATTAACAATAATAAACATTTCCAGGATCCTGAGCTGCAGAGTATGCTTTTTTCAATATGCATCAATATGGGTTCTTCAGTTTCCTCCCAACTCAACTCGGAGAATTGTTGACTCTAATTTGTCCCTAGGTGTAAATGAGTGTGTGAATGTGTTTTGTGTCCTGTGATGGACTGCCAACTCAGCCAGGCTTGTTTTGCAGTCTTGCACTCAGTGATACTGGCACTGGTTCCACCACGACTGTGACCAGGATTGGGACTGGAGGGTTGTCTCAAATCTCATACATATGAACTATTCTACACAATTTTGTAGTATAAATAGTGTGAGCCATGTATTCACACTGAAAATTCCAACAAGGAGAAGTGCAATTAAAGTACCTGGATGATGCACTTATTCACGTGTGGGATGTTGGACACTTCATGCACTCAACACTCACAGCTTTGCTTATGTAGTGTAAGAGGGGCTACCAGGCATGATGTTGGAAAGATGGCCGACATTCAGGTGGACAAGATACACTATATTGGCAAAGGTTTTGGGACACCCAGCCAAATCATTGGATTCAGGTGTTGTTTTTCAGGGGTTGGGCTTGGCCCCTTAGTTCCAGTGAAAGGAACTCTTAATGCTTCAGCATACCAAAACATTTTGGACAATTTCATGCTCCCAACTTTGTGGGAACAGTTTGGGGATGGCCTCTTCCTGTTCCAACATGACTGTACACCTGTGCACAAAGCAAGGTCCATAAAGACACGAATGAGAAAAGAACTCCTCTGGGAAGGATTTCCACAAGGTTTAGATGTGTGTTCATGGGGATTTTTGACATTTGTGAGGTAAGGCACTGATGTTGGACAAGAAGGTCTGGCTTGCAGTCTCTTCTCTAATTCATCCCAAAAGTATTGAGGTCCTCTGTGCAGACCAATAAAAATTGTCCAAAATGTATTGGCATACTGAAGCATTAAAAGTTCCTTTCACTGGAACTAAGAGGCCAAGCCCAACTCCTGAAAAACAACACCTGAATTCAATGATTTGGAGGGGTGGGTTCAAAACTTTTGACAATATAGTGTATCTTACAAATGTCTTTTAAATTAGCTATTGTTGTGTGATATTTATTTTTCACATAGAAAAAACACAGTATAAAATTCACCTAAACCTTGTAGCATAGAATTATTTGCATTCATTTGCCATTGACTGGGAATCAGTTTATACTTCTGGTTAGAAAAAAACCCCCATTCCACTCTCTAAAATTCATACAATAGACAGAAGAGTACACAGTGCATAGTGAAAGTGCATAGTGTATATTATGTCATTTGGGACACAAATTTATACATATTCTTTGTAGTCTCTAATCAGAAAACAGATCCTCATGCTAGTTCAACAGGTCAGGATCTGAAAATATCTAAACTAAACCCTGTTAGGGAGAAGGTAGAACAGGACAAAGCAGTTACTGAATATAAATAAATGAATGCAAATGCATGGGCCACAGGACTACAGAATATAACCTCACTGATAGCTTCATAAGATGTCAGTATTGCAAATGAGAACATACCCAGAGACATATATTATCTGAGTAATTTTTTTTCAACTACCATGGGAAAAAATGTGACTGAAATATTATTTTCATAGTAGTAATATATCTCTTTGCCTCCCGGTACCTCACACTAATTCAGTGATCTGTAAAAGTCTCCAGCTTTTACAGAGCAATGGGACTTTGAGCTTTGAGATTGCGAAAGTGTGTCAAGTCTTATCATATTAAACAACATCAGCATATTTGCATAATTACCTTTCCAAATGGCAAATGTATTATCTACACCCATGAGATGGATTCTGCAGTTCACTTTTGATATGAAACCCGGTGTCTGTAGTTGGATTATAGGGAATGAAAACTGATTCACACACACCAGCATATGCTCTGGCTTTGGTGAAGGGGGGTGGAGTATTGTGTGTGTGTGTGTGTGTGCTCAGCAGCTGTTGTCAGAGTGGCCCAGTGTAATGCATCACTGCTGATTTAGCATTATTTCTTCCAAACTATGCAGCACTTCAACCAGAGGTGGAAGGACGTCACCCATCCTCACTTACAGCCACAACAAGTTGTGTGAAATGATTGTTGATAGGTTTCTGCAAGACAGTAACTTAATCTAAAAAAACAACAAAAAAAACAACAGTATCACTCTTCAACAGCTCCCTGAACATATGAGAAGTAACGTAGAAGTAAAGAACAGTCAGTGTAAGTATAAAGACAATATGTACAAGATTGTCTCCAGTTTATTCTGTTTTTTGCCAAGGAATATAAAAATATATATTTAAAAAAATACCTATTTCTGTTTTTGTCCTGAATCACATATTGTAATTAAATGCACTAGAGATTCAATATACAAAATAAAGCACACTGATTTCACATAAACCACAGCATAAGTGCCTCAAAGCCTGCTACTGATTGCTCAAACTCTCATACACACTGCCTCAATGCATAACTGCATTCCTGTAAGGAACAGACTGTTGCCCTGCAAAGAGGCTTTCACACAACCTGTCCTGTCCTTTGCTTCGTAGCAGGATGTTTTACAGATTGACACAGTAAAAGCTTAATGCTTAAAGCTTTAAAGCTTAATATGTGGGGTCTCTAGAGTATACATGCATCTCTAGCAATACATGGGAACTCCTTGACACTGGATTCATTGGAATTTCCACCAAATTACCATGCAGTATAGCCTAATTATAGAATATCCCTAAATATAACCTTAGTCAGTTGGCCATGTGGAAACAGAATCCCCGTTTCTTAACTGTCTTGGGGTTTTTTTTCCTACAAAAATCTTAATTATGCAACAATTAATTGATTTTATTTAGGAGATTCTGTACAAATATTGCTGTATGTATTGCTATTGTATGTAAACACTCAAGATATCAAGATTTTAATAATGACCCTAGCTGCACTGTATGGAAAGTGTTTATTGCTTCAGTTGACCTTTCCAGTCGACGGCATCCTGTTCACTGTCATTTTAAGAATGAAATCATGAATCATTCTGTCTAGGGATATGCTGAATTCTTGGCCCAGGATGTTTCTGGCTATGGGGTTTGGTGACGATGGTGGTGTGGGCGCTGGTCCTGGACTGACCTTTAATAACAGCCTTGATCAAAACTGTTTTCCATATAAATGTGCCCACTGCATAGAATAGGCTCTCTGTGTGCCAGGATATGCTGGCTAAAAATATCAAATCCTTTTTGCAATGTCACATTCCACTATCCAAAGTCATCAGCTCATTTGCTTTTTAACAATATGCTCACTTAGTACCTTTGTTTACATAGTAATCATCCTTTTTAGTAATTTACCATTATGAGAAAATGTGAAGATTATCTAATTATCTCGTAATATATTATACACAGACTTGAAAGTTACATAAATTGTATAAACATGCATTTACTTAACACATATGGCTCAAAGCATACCTGGCTCTGACTGGGTCATGTCATCTTCATTACCTTTATTTTCCTTTTTCCACTTTAAAGCATTTATCTTTGTGAGTCTGGAGCTGTTTTAACGCAGAGCATCCAGTCTGGGTTTAATTGTTTTGGCCGGGTGAAGATGTTTTTACTGGGTTTTAACAAGAGCATTTATTTATTGTTGCATAACTGTAGTTATATAAAGACAGAGCGCAGAGATCAGATGATTCCAGGACAACATAAGGGTCAGTTACGGCAATGGTGAGTACAGTGAGGCGTGAAAGTGGAACAGTGACATTTGAAGTTTTTATGCACATCCATCACATACTCTACACATAGTCTTATCAAGCATTACTGTGTCTGTGTTCTGGCAGACATCTGGAGTTCCTCACCTCTATTCCATTATGGTATGTGGGTCAAATAATAGTAGCAAGTATGGGTTAACACTGAGCCATCACCTGTCTAGTAAACATCTCAGAGCATCCTGAAATTGTTTGTTAGTATCAAAATGAAATGCATGTTAAATTTCCTATATGCTAAATTGAAATGCTACATTCTTGGATGCTACATACAATGCTTTCCTGACCACCTTTCATCATCTTTGCTGACTGTCTTTACTACTGCACATTATTCATTACAGAACTGTGTACCGGTCAGCTCTGCACGGTCCCTTGTCAGTTATTGTACTCTACTGTCTTGCACTGTTTGCACACATGCACTTTATGCAGGTCTATGCTGTGTACTAAGTTCTGTGTTGTCTCTTGTAGTTCTGTGTTTTGTGTAGCACTATAGTCCTTGGAGCAATGTTGTTTTGTTTTACTGTGTATTGTACCAGCTGCATGTCAACAACAGCTTCTTCACTTGACTTTTTTGTGTCAGTCTCTGCTCTGGAGCTTCTTCACAGTTGGCCCTGACCTTTCATTTGCACAAATTCATGTTGAGGAAGGGCTTGTTCATGACAGAGTGAAGTACTTGGTAGCCAAGATTGTAGATTGCTGCTTTCACAAGATATTTCACCACCTATGACTTCATAATGTGCAATATGTTTTTGTGTTTTTTAAGAGTGTCTTTTATACAGAAATCTTTCCAGAAATACTCGGCTTAACTAATAGAATGCAAGGATTGGGAATAAGTAGTTTTGTTTATACAAGCAATAACACACTGCTATTTCTCAAGCAGTCTAAAAGTCTCTATAAAATATAATTGGGAATAAGAAGGGATTGGGAATAAGTTTTTTTTTTATACAAACAGTAACACAGTGCCATTTCTCATGCAGTCAGAAAAATCTCCATAAAGGAGAATTGAAATTTTCAGGCTGATTATGAACGTTGAGACTTTGACGTTGAAAGAATGATGTGATATTTTAGCGAGTGTGGACTAACATAGCAAGGACCTTCTGTTCTATGCAAGAGCAACTTTCATATGGGAAATGTTACAGATCAAGGCAGATACAGAACACAGCATGCAGTACACAGTGTTAATCTACAAGGACAGGACAGGCTGTATTGAAGCAACACAGCAGGTCTTTTTTGGGTTAGGTCAACTGACTAAAATTGGGACACAAGAAGCATCGTTATATTTAAACATGTTTCAGGTCATGAGAGGAGCAACTCATACAGTATTTTACCCCTGCAACTGCCTACCATTTCCATAACAAGGTTGATAAAGATAAAATGGAAAACGTCACCACACAATTTTGAATCACCAATTTTAGCATTACATCAGATACTACAGAGGCAGAATGCAGAGGTTGTGGTTGTGAGGAATGTGTTTCAGGCCATCTGTTAACCCACCAAGATGATGGACCTGGCATTATATCTGCCCTTCCAATGTTTCTTGTTTTATCCAACAAACGCAGGTTTATATACAGTATATACAACAAAAAAAGCACCCTACACAGTCATAGCAAGTGATAGGTTTATGCTTGAAATTTTCACGAGAGACCGGAAATGGCAAAACTGCCCACAAAATTAAGTACATTTTCTCTCAAAATATTTTAACAGATCTTAAAATGGGACTGACAGATTCTATTACAATCTATTAAAAAAAGTTTATTGTGTGGAATCACTGATGCTACAGTAAATTTGTGAATATGCTGTATATGATTTTACACTAAAAATTCATGATCTTGCAAAAACAGAATGACCTGAATTTAGTCCGAAAGTGAATCATCAGAGCCTGTTTTCTACAGAGAAAGCAGTAATTACTCTTTCTGCTGAGACGAGCACTCTTTCATGACTCAGAACAAAAAAAAAATATCCAGATTTATTTATTTATTTATTTTATTCACTATTTTTTTTATTTCTTATTGATTTTACTTTTATGACACAGAGAGTCGATAAAGCAGTTCACTACATGTCCTATTGTGGATGGTTATCTATGTGGCGAATAAAATTTGATTGTGAATTTGAATTGAAAATCCTGATCAGCTGTCACATGTCTATGAGTCTCTCTTCTCTTTTTCAGGGCGTGTACCATTTTCAATACCTCTAAAAAAAAAAGAAATTGTATATGTTTTTTGTGACTAATGGATTTGTTTGCCTTGTTTTCAGTGAGATCTAGTGGTAAAGGTGCTGGACCACTGATCAGAAGGTTGTGAGTTTGAATCCCAGGTCCACCAAGCTGCCACCCCTGAGCAAGGCCCTTAACCTTCAGTTTGCTAAGTTGTATAAAATGGGATAAAAATGTAAGTTGCTCTGGATAAAGGCATCTGCGAAAAAGCCATAAATGTAAATCTTCATAAATAAATTATGACTATGATTATGGTGGTAAAAGCCATGATAATTGTATTTATTTATAAACTTACATACAGTAGGTTTATAATACTTGTGTAATGTAATTCAATGCTGGTGAAGGGCCATTTTCTAAATCTTGCCCAGAGACAGACAGGGTTATTTAGGAGGTTTCTGAGGAGAAAATAAGGTTGAGAACTCCAGCATGTGTGTGTCAAGTCACATCTCATTGGGAAGTCTAAAGATTAAATCAAGCGTAACTGTGTGATATTCCAACCAGAGACGGTTGTTTTTCTTTCTTTCTTTCTTTCTTTCTTTCTTTCTGTCTGTCTGACTGTCTGTCTGTCTGAGAAATTTGACTCTAGTTTTCATTCAGTAATAGATGCACAATACACCATTCCTGAGATAAAACAAACCACATCAGAGTCAAGAGTAACATTAGGGTTCGTCAGTTCAGATGTCATGTAAGACTTGACAAATTGTTAAACTAGAAATTTGTAAGAGAATCCTGCAAAAAGGACAGTAGCTGTTCTCAGTGCAAGGATAGCAACTACTCCTTAGGGATGCATGATTTTATTGCATTCTTGAAGTTTACATTTTCTTGTCCACCCTTTGCATCACTGCTTGAAAAAGTCATGAGACAAAGAAATACTTGTCTTATTATTTTCTCAGATCATGTGATCATATTTTTGAGAGAAACAGAAATGGGTCAAAAGAGTCTCAGAGGCAGTATGAGCAAATGTGTGTGAAATGTAGAATCATAGTCTGAGGTTTGACCCCTCTCTCTCGCTCTCTCTGTGTGTGTGTGTGTGTGTGTGTGTGTGTGTGTGAGAGAGAGAGAGAGAGAGAGAGAGAGAGAGAGAGAGTGAGAGTGAGTGTGAGTGTGAGAGTATGTGAAAGGGGTGGTGGACATTGAAACACAATACAGTCAGCTTGATCAGTAATGAGCAGCCAGATATCTTTCAGTACCTCTATGTAGGTAGTACTTCAAGCATGTCTGTAATTTTATGCCAGCTATTTGACGGTAACAGATTTCAGCTCTTGCCCTGGGTGGCATGCCATCCTGCCCACTGTACTAACTGTTTGTCTCATGTGCACTGTGCTGAATTTCCACATTTGCCTCATATCATTTTCTACTTTTATTTTATATACATAAACAAGTACAAATACTATTGAAATTGTATTGCCTTAGTTTAGCCAATACATTGGAATAATTAACACATGCTGAAGTTTCCACTGGTTTAAATTTTTGTTGTTCTAGATATGAACGTGTGTTAGATTACTAAGTGTTAAGGTAAATGTTAATACATAATGTAGCTTCACTAAATGCAGTTATATTGGGATATTGTAGCTGTTTCTTTCAACATCTATAAGGGACTGAGTAGAAAGCGTAATAATGTGCAAAGCATGTCCACAAACCTTCAGCCACAAATAGTGTATATATTCACTCACCATCCAGTCAATCACGTGGCAGCAGCACATGGAATAACATCATGCATAAACAGGTCAAGAGCTTTAGGTAATATTCATATCAAACATCAGAATGAGGAAAAAGTGTGATCTCTGTGACTTTAACCATAGCATAGTTATTGGAACCAGGTGGGCTGTTCTGAGTATTTAAGAAACTGCTGATCTCCTGCAATCTCCTATGGATTTTCACATAGAAGAGTATGTGCAAAAAATATCCTGTAAACAGAGTCAGACGAACTGAAATCAGATGTTCTTGTAGCTCATCCACCTCAAGGTACAATGTTTTGTTCATGCTGAGGTGCTTTTCTGCTCATTATGGTTGTAAAGAGCAATTATATGAGTTCCTGGCAGCTCGAACCAATCTTGTCATTTTACTCTGATTTCTCTTATCAACAAGGCATAAAGAACTGTTGCTTGAAGTTCTTGCACCATTCTTTGTAAACTCTAGAAACTGTTGTATGTGAAAATCCCAAGAGATCAGCAGTTTCTGAAATACTCAAACCAGCCCATCTGGCACCAGCATCCATGCCACAATCAAGGTCACAGCAATCACTTTATTCTCACTCTGATGTCTGATGTGAACTTTAAATGAAGCTCTTGACCTGTATCTGCAAGATTTTATACATTGCACCACTGCTACATGATTGACTGTATGTATTACTGTATGAATGTGCAGATGTACAGGTGATTTCAGATGCTATATAGATTATACACATTGTTGTCTCTGTCTATTAAGGCTGCTTAAACATTTGAGATATGAAATGAAACCCTGTTACATAAAAAAGACCATGGCTTCTAGTCAAACTCATACACCAGCTCTCAGCCATTTGCTTTCTGTGTCACAGCAGGTGCAGAATGTCTTTACAATGGTGCCTGCAGCCATCTTGTGGAGCTTCCAGTGATTGCACCAAAGAACTTCCTCTGATCAAAACAATAAATGGTATTTGATACAACGATTGAATTTCAGGGCTAATAGATTGTATTTATTGCACGAACAGTATATGTTGGATATAAGGAGATGTGTTCATTTATATATGTTTTTTTCTTTCATTATAGGAAATAAATTAGAGTGAATTTCTGTTAAAAAAAATTAATAGGGTTGATTTTATACCTTTTGCTGAGGAAAAAATATCTGTCATTTATTTATACCATTATAAAATACTGTAAATTGTCTACAGATAATGAAACAGTTATCAAAATAATATAATATATAATAACAATATAATTTCTAATAATTTTGAATTGCATTATTTTATGAATCCAGGACCTTGAGACACTGATGACTGAAATTGTGTAAAGACCTCATTTTAATTCAGTCTGACACATTCTGAAATGGTCTGTCTGTGGCTGATAGTCATCTAATTGACCACTTCACAGTTTCAACAATAGTCTAATTCTTGATTGGCACATTGTTTAATCATCAAACATTGTTTAAGACTCAGAAGCAGAAATGGGTCATGATATTTTAGCTTTTTTTTTAAATTGTATTTAAATGCACCATTCTGTCATTTTGTGAAAAACAGGACGAAATAGGCAGTGCAATGACATTAATAACTTAAAAGAAAAGATACAGTACACATTAAATATAATATAAAAATATAATATACAAAACATGCACTGATAAGGCATCACATTATGAGCACTGACAGGTGAATAACACTATCTCCTCATCATGGCACCTGTTAGTGGGTGGGATATATTAGACAGCAAGTGAACATTTTGTCCTCAAAGTTGATGTGTTAGAAGCAGGAAAAATGGGCAAGCGTAAGGATTTGAGCGAGTTTGACAAGGGCCATATTGTGATGGCTAGACGACTGGATCAGAGCATCTCCAAAACTGCAGCTCTTGTGGGGTGTTCCCGGTCTGCAGTGGTCAGTATCTAGCAAAAGTGGTTCAAGGAAGGAACAGTGGTGAACCAGCGACAGGGTCATGGGCGGCCAAGGCTCATTGATGCACGTGGGGAGCGAAGGCTGGCCCGTGTGATCCGATCCAACAGACCAGTTACTGTTGCTCAAACTTACTGAAGAAGTTAATGCTGGTTCTGATAGAAAGGTGTCAGAATACACAGCGCATGACAGGTCAGGGCTGTTTTGGCAGCAAAAAGGGGGACCGACACAATATTATGGTCATAATGTTATGACTGATCCGTGTAATTTAGCTTTTCAAAACTGTATTTTAAGGCAACATTCTGTCATTCTGTAAAAAAAAACAAAAAAAAAAACAAACATGAAGTAATAGGTAGTGCTATAACATTAATAACTTAAAAGAAAATGTACAGTACACATTAAATATAACAGTACAATACAAAACATTTGTGTCATCAGATACTCAGTTGTCTCCAGACATTTCCAATTTTTGAACCAAAAATGAGTTTGTCTGTTTGTAATATACAATTCTTTACTGTTCTCTGTAACACTAAATACTCATTGATGGATTAACAGAAGTGTGTTATCTTTATTTTTATTTACTTTTATTTTAAAAACAGTATACAGCAGTCATGTGTGTTGTTGATGTTAGCTTGGACCGAGTTTAAGATTATATATAAACCAACGCTGCTTTAATAAGCAACGTGAGTATTATTTGCATAATTTTAAACCAATTACAAACTAGTAATAGGCCATTTGATTAACAACAATTAAAAGTGAAAAATATTACATAATATTAATAAAAAAAACTTTTCCTATGTTAACAATAATAATAATAATAATTCATAAATCAAAGATTTTCTTTGAGACACCAGTCTCTCTAGTTTACATGGCGACGTGCATCACCGCCTCACGCCAGCAGGACGACGCTGATTGGTTGCTTTGTGAGCGCGGTGTCCCGGATGTACTGCCTTTCTCTCTATATAGCCCTCTGAAGGCGGGAAGTCTGTTTCAAACCGAGACCTTCTGGAATTGTCTGGACGTTTTACGAGAAATAAATTCACGAAATGGTAACGAATTTTTTCTTTCCGTGTTTTTACACCCAACGCCTTTTCGAAAGTTCGTTCGTATTTCATTATATACACGTGTGTGTCCTTTGGTGGTTTTAGCCGACATGCTATTGTCTGTGGCTTAACGTTAGTTAGCATTGAAGCTAACGTGAATTGTGTGATGCAGGCCAAGGGCAAATATTACGCTCTCGTGCTTTTAGTAGCACGTTTTGAGCTAAATTCATCTGAAGCACGGAAGGTAAATTAATAACTAGCGAGTGTGTGTTAAAATGGCTCCATCTCGTGTATTTTTTTAGGCAGGAGGAAAAGCTGGAAAGGACTCGGGCAAGGCGAAAGCTAAGGCGGTTTCGCGCTCACAAAGGGCAGGACTGCAGGTCTGTACCGCGGCTCCTCGCGCTTACAAACACTTCCTTCTCCGTTTGTTTTTATTTTAGTAATTTTCCTGAAAAAAACATAACTTAACTATGTACGGTTTTTCTCTAGAATATGAATGGGAACTTATTTTATTTTAACTTTTTTTTAATTATTCTGGAATAACTCTTAATATGTATAACCGATAATTCCAACTTCCGGCTTTATTATGCTATATTAACTTGTATAACTCCCCCCCCCCCTCCCCCTGCACGTGTCTTCTCCTCCATTCCTTGCTTTCCAGTTCCCTGTTGGACGTATTCACAGACACCTGAAGTCCAGAACAACAAGTCACGGCCGTGTAGGAGCTACTGCAGCTGTTTACAGTGCTGCAATCCTCGAGTACCTGACTGCTGAGGTAGAGAGACTTGGAAGGCTCAGTGGTTCATCATGGACAACACTAACCAGTGTTTCCATGCAAATTAGGCTTCCAATTCCCAACAACTTTCAGCTGTTTTGATTTTGCATGATGGCCCCCACTGTCCCCGGGTTGTACCCTCCATGCAAATGGCTAATATTGTATACATCATGCAAAAAAGAGATTTGAGCCATCCCTAGATTTTAGATTAATCTGAATCACTTAACATTAACGTTGTGCATTACTGGACATGTAGTATTTGGGGTGCATGTATTTTTTTTTCATTAATCAGCTGTAATAAGGAGCCAGGAAAACGGCTCATTCTCCTCAGTAGTGAAATAGATTGGGCATAGCGAGAATGTGCCATATGGAGGCAATGGCAAGATGCCCTAAAAGTGGCTGGTCTGATTGCTTACGATCATGCTGCCCTGTCTGATATCATTACGCTTCAGTAGCTTTTTCCTTCTGCATTAAGGTCCTTGAGCTGGCAGGAAATGCGTCCAAGGATCTGAAGGTGAAGCGTATCACACCACGCCATTTGCAGCTCGCCATCAGAGGTGATGAGGAGCTGGACTCGCTTATCAAAGCAACCATTGCTGGTGGTGGTAAGTTATGCAATCTTCTGTATACCATATTTAATACCTTGTTAAAGATATTTAGCCAGTGCCATAGAGTTGGATTGCTGTTTGAACTAGATAAAGGGTTATGGAATGTGTTGGTTGAATTATAAGCCTTATTATTGATGCCTGAATATTTTACACTGACTTTTCTTCTGTGTTTATTCAAGGTGTCATTCCCCACATTCACAAATCTCTGATCGGAAAGAAGGGGCAACAGAAGACTGTGTAACCTTCCCAGCGAATCGTGTGTGTGGTGCGTCTCAGGATTTGCTCTGGAAGAATTCAGAAGTGTTTTTGTGTAGTTTGGTAGTTTCATGACCTTGTGTTCAGCTTTGCATTTACTCATTTCTGGGGTATTTTTAAACAAACAAACAAAAAACAAAACATGGCTTCAGAGAAGCCAATTTTTATTTTTGACAAGTGTAGTGTGCTTTGTGATTTTTAATTGGTGATTTGTGTTGAATCTGAAAAGTTGGTGGGTTTTATTCAAATAAAACTTAGTGCACTGTATTAACTGCCTGTGTTGTCTTTGCCTTAAAATTAATCCTATTAATATTAATGCCTTTCCATTTTGCTGGAAATATTGCCATAATACATCTTGCCGTAAGTATGCATGAATGTATGGTGTGGTAATTGAGTTGATTTTAAAAACCAAACCTCATTGCAATTGTTTTTAAATGAACACATTGCTTCCATAATCCTATATATTTTGGTCTACAATTGATTAGTGTTTAGCAAATTTGTAGGTTTTTTATAGGGACATTGTGATATTTTGCTAGTTTGGGTAATGTAAAATATTAGTTGATTGTGCAATTGAAGAATAAAAATTGTTTTTTGGTTTTTTTTTTAAACAAGTAAGGCTTACTTGTGCATTTGTGAGTTATTTTAATTACTATTAAGTATGCCTGTCATAATAGCATCTTATTTAAATATACTCACTTCACTTTATTAGGAAAACCTGCACTTTTATACAGTTACCTAATTGATCACCTGGTAGCACAATGCATAAAATTGTTCTGATACTAAGGAAGCTCTTCATTTACTGTTCACATTAAACATAAGAAATTTGGAGGGGGTGGAATGTGATCTGTTACTTTAAATATGACCTGGTTATTGATGCTAGATGGGTTAGTTTGAGTAGCTGGTGGTAGCTCATGTGGATAAGGCTCTGGGCTGTTGACCAGAAGATTGGGGTTCAAGCTCCAGCACTGCCAAGCTTCCACTGGTGGGCCCTTGAGAAAGGCCCCCAACCCACCCTGTTCTAGGGCTGCTACATCATGATGGACCCCAACCACCAAGGATGGGATATGTGAAGAAAGAATTTCAATATGTATATCAATTGATTATCAGTAATGTATATAAAGTTATACATAACTTGAGTATTAATCTTTAGAATTATGGGCATAACAAAGAGTGACAGTTCTGAAGGTTTGATGCTTTGTTAATGAGAGAGATTTCCATTCTAAAGTTGTCCAGTTTGGGTGAGTCTGCCCATGATTTCTGTTCTTTAGCCTGAAAGCCTCAACGTTTGATTTTGTGCGTGCTGAATCTACTGCATTCTGCATTTTTCACCAGAGCTGAAAAGTGTTTGAGTTACTATAAAAAAAATATGTAATAGTTTAGTCCTGCTGG
This sequence comes from Hemibagrus wyckioides, assembly GCF_019097595.1. NCBI lineage: Eukaryota > Metazoa > Chordata > Actinopteri > Siluriformes > Bagridae > Hemibagrus > Hemibagrus wyckioides. The sequence goes on from NC_080716.1 coordinate 13,392,322, forward strand.
GGTTGCATTCTTAATGTGACAGAGGTGCAGAGTTTGTATAGTGAGTCAGACAGACTGAAAAGACTGTGTGACTGACAATTATTTTGGACTGAGAATAAATTCTCCTGAAAAGTATTTGTGGCAGTGACAAACATCATGTAACACGTTTAGTGCACAAATGTAATACACACTGATCATAACATTATGACCAACTGCCTAATATTGTTTTGCTCCCCCTTTTGCTGCCAAAACCTGTCATACACTGTGTATTCTGATACCTTTCTATCAGATCCAGCATTAACTTCTTCAGCAATTTGAGCAACAGTAGCTCCTCTGTTGGAGCAGATCACACAGCCCAGCCTTCGCTCTCCACGTGCATCAGTGATCCTTGGCCGCCCATGACCCTGTCCCCGGTTCACCACTGTTCCTTCCTTGGACCACTTTTGATAGATACTGACCACTGCAGACCGGGAACACCCCACAAGAGCTGCAGTTTTGGAGATTCTCTGATCCAGTCTTCTAGCCATCACAATTTGGTCCTTGTCAAACTCGCTCAAATCCTTACTCTTGCCCATTTTTCCTGCTTCTAACACATCAACTTTGAGGACAAAATGTTCAATTGCTGCCTAATATATCCCACCCACTAACAGGTGCCATGATGAGGAGATAATCAGTGTTATTCACTTCACCTCTCAGTGCTCATAATGTTATCAGTGTTTAACTTGTGTGTTAGGTTATGATTTAAAGAGACATATGCAGGTAATAACTAAAAGTGACAAGGTTAGAATAATAGTAATCACGGGTAATCCAGACACTCATGGAATATTTTAGAATGCATATAGTTATTTTGTGTTGTTTCCATCAAAAGGTGTATGTATACAGTTACAACTCTGTGCTCTTTTGTTTAGCTTTAGTGGCTCAGAGTCACAGCAGAGAACAATCTGTTTACAGCAGTGCATTTAGATATAAATATTTTACAGAATTTAAGCCAATGTTAGGGTGTGGTCTTGGGTCAAATGACAGCGTTGCAGTATTCAGTTACTGGGGCTTGAACACTAATCAAGTAGATAAGGAAAACTGAGATGGTGAAGTCATAATGATGGGTAATCAAGTCAAGGCTGCTTGTGTAGATACCACACACAACCTTTGATAGATCACTGGATGCAAATTCTTGAGAAGGACAGAAGAGGCAAAATACATTTCAATTCAAATACATAGAATCATAGATCAGTTTTCCATATAATATACATAGTTTATTAAACGGGACTGTGCCATGACCCAATATAACCACAAATGAAATATGCATGCATAATTTTACATACTGAAAAAAAGATATTTGTTTTTTGCAATCTAGATCTTTCTTGCTTTTTGTAGAAATAATTGGATTCATCAACATGAAGAAAGAAACCAGAACAAAACTGATGAAAACATTAAACGAGTGTGGTGAACATCTTTAACACTGCAATACCCAAACAAATCCAGGTCCAATCACTTATTACTACTAGATATTTCAAGTAGGTGAAGATGGCTTAGTGTTAGTGTTTGCCTCACACCACAAGGGTTTCATTCAATTGGAAGGCTTGCTCTGTGTGCACAGAGTTTGCATGTTCTTTGGGGGTTTCCTCTGGGTACTCTGGTTTCCTCCCCCAGTCCAAAGACATGAGTTGTAGGCTGACTGGTATCTCTAAATTGTTTGTAGTGTGTAAATGAGTGTGTGATTGTGTCCTGTGATGGGTTGGTCACCTCATCCAGGGTGTCTCTCACCTTGTGCCCAGGATCCAAGTTTCCTGTGACCCTTTGTAGGATACCCGGTACAGAAAAAGGGATGTATAACCAGATTACTGAATAACTAAGATTATTTTCATATTGTATAGTGAAACCCCCCCAGCCCCAAGGGCCATATTGTGATGGCTTCATGACTGGATCAGAGCATCTCCAAAACTGTAGCTCTTGTGGGGTGTTCCTGGTCTGCAGTGGTCAGTATCTATCAAAAGTGGTCCAAGGAAGGAACAGTGGTGAACCGGCGACAGGGTCAAGGCTCATTGATGCACATGGAGAGTGAAGGCTGGCCCGTCTGATCCGATCCAACAGACGAGCTACTGTTGCTCAAATTGCTGAAGAAGTTAATGCTGGTTCTGATAGAAAGGTGTCAGAATACACAGTGCAGGACGGGTCAGGGCTGTTTTAGCAGCAAAAGCAGGATGAACCCAATATTAGGCAGGTGGTCATAAAGTTTTGCCTGATCGGTGTAGAGTGTAGAGAAAACAAGTACAGGTATTGAGGTTCAGGTGAAGGTGGATTGTGTTGTTTTCTCTAGTGCAGTGATTTCAGAATGCAGTGCAGAATAATGTCCAATAGATGGCGCTTCGGTGATTAGTAATCAATAGAGTTAAAAAAAAAAAGCGCCTATGGCATTTAGGGTTAGGGTTAAATAAGGTGAAATTATTTCATCAGAATTTTTTATGCAAGAAAAGATATTCTGTCTCTCAGATGACTTTTGTATCATTCTTAAACTTCATCAAGATTGTACCGGAAAAGGAAATAAGGAAGTCCAGCGGAAGTAGCAGCACACCGCTACACAACAACTCAAAGATACAAGTAACAGACTAGACACTATATAAACACGTTTATAGTCTTTTTTTTGTGAGTCTCGTGTTGTTTTGTTTAAGGAGGAGGTAAAGAATATTTGGAGTTCTTTCTTGGATTTAAGAGAAACCGAAAGTAAGTCCTCGTGCTTTATTTATTTTTTAATTTTTTAAGCCAAATCCTATGAATGCATTAGAAATGAGGTCAAGATGACTGTCCTGTAGCTCCGTAGATCTTCTTTCTCAAGGCTAGAAAGCCACTCTCGAGGTTAAGTGATTAAAATGGTAAGAGTAATGTTAACTATGGAGTGTGTTTAATGTGTGAGTGTGGTGTTGAGGGTAAATTGTGTGTTGGTTTGGTGTGTAGCTGGCCCCTCCGCTCCCCGTCACCATGCCTGCTCTGTTGGAGAGACCGAAACTGTCCAACGCCATGGCCAGAGCTTTACACAAACACATCATGAGGGAGAGAGAGCGCAAGAGACAAGGTACATCATCACCTTCATCCTCTTACACAAGTGGATTATACGTATCCATATCTAATGTTCGTCTTTTTACGCAACGCAAACTGCTTATACAGAATTAAGACCCATGCTCAGAATTTCAATGGCTTTCTGTCTGACCAGGGTTGCCAGGTCTCAACAAAACGTCCAGTTCAACTACATTTCCAAACTCATGCAAAAAAATAAAAAATGGCAGTATGTTCGAAAATGCATGAGCTTCACACACATACATAATATAAAAAATATCAATATTTTATATTTTCATAATGTTCCATCATTCATTATCTGGAAGACATTTAACATTCCCATGTACAATGTTTAGCTGTAATTTCAGGCAAGCGTGCTCCTCAACCTACATAACAAAATGTCTGACATTCCATTTCTGTCTATCTATTCAGAGCGTCTTACAATTTTATCTCATTTTATGCAACTGAGCAATTAAGGGCCTTGTTCAGGGGCCCAGCAGTGGCAGCTTGGTCGAGCTAGGATTCAAACTCCATAACCTTCTGATCAGTAATCCAACACCACTAAGCTATTACATTCCAAATCTAGGTGAATCTGGCCTTGAGCCTAGCGACCTTGCTTCATCTGTTCCTGAGAACAGAGCTTTAACTGCTCAACTAAAACTGGATTTTTATTAGAGCTTTCTATAGGACAACTTGGTTTCAGATTTGCTTTCTGTCCCCTTGCCTGGCTTGCAGAGGAGGAAGAAGTGGACAAAATGATGGAGCAGAAGATGAAAGAGGAAGAAGAGAGGAAAAGGACAAAAGAGATGGAGGAAAGAATGTCACTGGAGGAAACAAAAGAGCAGGTGAGAAAGACGTTAGAAATGGAAGTTACAGACTTGTCACCAAGGGCTGGATTTTCTTTTCTTTTCTTTTCTTTTCTAAGATGCTCTTATCCAACAATACATAAAACAAACAGGGAAAAATAAGAGCTAATTTAAGTGCTTCAGGAAGAGGTATGTCTTCATCCGGCATTTGAAGACAGTCAGTTTCTTGGCTGTATGGACATCTAAGGGAAAGTTCATTCCGCCACCTCTGTGCCAGAACAGAGGAGAGTCTAGATCTATACCTACCTTGTACCCTGAGAGATGGTGCGACCAGTCGAGCAGTGCTAGTGGATCAGAGGGAGCGAGATGCAGTGAGTTTCTTTTCTTTTCAGGTTCTGGTTCAGTTTACAAAGGTAGTGAATTGTCCTATCTTGTTAGTAGTTAGTTTATTGTTCCATGTGTCAGAATCTAAAACACAAAAGCTCATACTTAGGTTGTTACAGCTAATACTACAATTTATGGACATTCATTATTCCATTCTGGTAACGATCAGGCTGTTTGATCAGGTTTGTTTTTACAGTGGAAATGAATGCTACAGTGTGCATGGGATTTCTTTCGAACTGAATAAACATAATTAGTGAATTAATAGTAAAAGCTACTTGACTTGGAGATAATTAAAACACGGTGTAATATAAGGTTCCTGGGCTGTGAGTCAGTGCTGTATCAAGGTTAACTAAAGTCATCATGCAACAGCTGTATGCAAGAAAGAAGTCTGACAACAGAGGGAGAGGCAGGAGGGAGCGAGTGTGTGTGAGGAAACAATGCAAGTTAGATTAGATTTTCACACTGCACTTAAGCCTGTGGGGTATCGTCGCTCTAAACCCTGCTTTTAACCACAGACAGGGGAACATTTCATAAATTAATTTTAATTTACAAGCAGTGTTATTACCGCATTTTATTAAGAAACCCTGCTCTGATGCAGGTTTAGCAGTACTTTTACAGTGTTAATGCTACACTGAGGTGCCAAATGTGAACAGTGTGGAACAATGTGGTGTTAGAATGTTACTTCTAGATGCTTAGCAACAGACAGACAACCAGTCAGAAAATGAGCAGTGTGTGTTTCATATCAGTCACAGAAACGCTGTGTGTTGTGTAAACAGTTGTCAAAGAATTTTGTATTGTTCTTGTTTTTCCTTTCGCATTTTTCTTTAGGCTTAAAACATCCAAGGAGGATTTATGTGGCGATGTTTCTTCTCACTGATGCAAAAAGCACAAGACAAGCCGTTATTTAAAGCAGCCGTATGCTGCATCTATTCAGTCATGGTTGTTGACAGCACAAATATGCTAATTAAGAATATTAAGACCGGGTTTAGGAATGATAATAGACAGGATTCATTGTCGAACCTGTGTAAAGTATGAGCAGTGTGAAACACGAAGCAAGATAACCCATTTACCCGGGGTTTACTCAGACCCAGGATGAACTATAATAATAATAAGAGAATCTGATTTAATACTTTAAGCAGAAAATGTGTCCAGGAGTTTTAGCTTTATTTTGTTCTTGCTGAACAGAAAAGGCTGTGATTTGACAGGAAGCTAGAGAATTATTATGATCTGATTTTTCCTCATTATGGAATTTGTATCCTTAGCTAGAGAACTTGCGATAGCTAGCTAGTTCTCTACAGATGATGTCGAGTTTGTTAATATTGTTTATATTGTTATATCAGATGAGAGTGCTGTGTTCATTTTGTTCTCTCCGCTGTATTATAGCGGCCTAGCTAAGGCGCTATTACACCATGGAATGTTGACACATGGTGGCTGATGGTAGCTAAAAGATATGCTCTTGTCCTAAACGGCATACCACCTTACTATATAGCATGTCAACATGTCACTGGTTTCGTTACTATTTAGACTACTTGCTGTGCATTTTGTGATTTGAGACCTTGAATTCTCCCCGAATGTGTTCCTTGGCATTCAGAGCAAGCTCTCAGCTCACAGTAGAGCAGAAAAAGTACAATGCTACCCAAATTACGAAATGTTCTTCCACAAGTAGATCTGTGATAGTATTGTTTTTTTTTCTACCAGAGTTCTAAAAATCTCACATCCAGCAGCTTTAAGTAATTATTTTCATAGACAGAAAAGAATTCTCATAAAGAGCCAATAAAAATGCAGCTGCTTTATGAGTATAAACACTGAGCATGTATCCTGAGAATATTTTGTCGTTTATTTTGTTGCTGCATTGAGGCGGGAAAAAAAGCATTTCTGCATATGCCCATGAAGTTGCCAAAAGTATTGCTCAAGCGACAAGACAGGTTCGATGGCCAAAAAAAAAAAAGATGCTTCTGAAGCAAAGAGAGCTTATTCTGATGTCCCTGCGCTGCATTACAGGTTCAGAAGATGGGTGAGAAACTGCAGGGTTTGCAAGAGGAGAAACATCAGCTCTTCCTGCAACTGAAAAAAGTCCTTCATGAAGAGGAGAAGCGCCGGAGAAAGGAGCAAAGGTGTGTGAGAAAAGCTTCTGCGTGGATTTTGTGCTATCTTCACATTTCTATACTGCGTTTTCATCCTTATCCTCTGTTCTAATCGACAGTGATATTACGACCCTGACTTCAGCCAGTTACCAACCCAGTATACCTCTGCACTCAGGACAGCACCTGCTCAGCTTGCAAGGTGGGTTCAACCCATCGTGTTTTAGAAAATGGAAGAGCTTTAAAGAGCTATATCACTGTAAATATGGTATATCTGTTGTATAGCCTTTACTGCTGCCTGTGAAAAAGATACTTTACAGACGGTCAAGCTCCCGGCTGTGGCATTGTTAGAATTTAAACTGTGATAATATCCATCGATAGAGGTGTGTAGTTTTATTCTTCATGTTTTATATATGTATTGATCTTTCAGGTAGTCCTGTGAGCCACAGCAGGCCTGCAGGTCTGTTGGGAGAACGTGGAAAACAGTTGTTTCAGACACCTGGTATCCCTGTGAGTCCGATTTGTTTTTCTTTTTCTCCAAAAATGACCACATTCTGAAACACTGTGCTTGTCTCTTTCTTTTCTTTTCTGTTTTTTTTTTAATCACTGATCTGTATTCGTGTCGATTAGGGCCGCCACTTCCCTGGTCAGTCTGCTTACGCTCCAGGCTCTACTGAGCATGCTCAGTTTTCAGCCAGCTCTGCAGTTCATGAGGCGTATGCAGTCACGCAGGCTCAGCACCCTTCCACCTACGGCCCAGCTGCATCTGTCCCCATCAGCTTCTCAGGAACACAGATCAGGGCTGGTACGTATAAAGCCACTCTGAATGAAATCTGGTCAAGTGGGAAATACTTGCCTCATATTTAATTCGATTTTATTTTAGTGCTTTAAACAACATAACTGGCTATATACTCTCAGAATATACAGTTTAAATATATCAATTTATCCCTAATGAGTGAGTCAAAGGCAGCTTCACCCTAGTGACACCAGATAAATAAGTCCCTTCTTTAACTGTGTATTATATGGTCAAAAATAACCAGAAAATTATTCTCGTTTTAACATGAAGCCTATTTTGTTGAAATTTACAGCTATTTACTGTTGGAATGGTAATTGCAGTCATAAAGCATAGCAATCATAGTCCTAAGCCATAAGAGCAAAACTGTTCGTAGCTCTATTTTTTTTTACATAGTTGAGTATTTAGTAATGTTTCAGAGTAGCTAATGGTGGCAGTGGAAAGAAAAGATGTGCACCCACTAACTTGCATGCTGATAAAGATGCAGGCTACAAATCACTGACGCTGCAGAGCTCGCAAAGATTTTCTGTCTTGACCATGGACGAATGTTTATATAGAAGTAAGATATCTCCAGCAACATTATAATAAAATATGGTGAGTATTTTGGACATGCCACCTGGTCATCTGGCTTCTCTGCTCATTTGACCTTCTAAAGCAAACAGCACCAAGCAATATGTAATGTAATTGTACATGTCATCGGTTATAAAGTGCTTTTATTTTTAACCAGTTACACCATGTTCACTCACTTGCATATGATGTCAGTAAGTTAATAACAATATGGCTTCATTTTATTTTAATCCACTTGAGGATTTTTAAATGATTTGATCTGTGGTTAGCTTTTAAGTAGAGCATTCGAGATTCCCTTGCTCTCACTGTTGTGTGTGTGTGTGTGTGTGTGTGTGTGTATCGACTCTCATGGCAAATCATTTTCTTATCCATGCTAGTTTGTGTTACTATAGTTACCTAATAACAAGCTTTGTTTCATCTAGTAGGTCAGGTATAGGGTTTGTATTTGCGTTTTCATAAATACAGACACATGTATAAGGGGATTTGGATCCGGTGACTAGGTGAGGCAGAGGTTATGTTCATAGATACTGTTTGAGATGATTGTGTTTTGTTATTGGTGGATTATCACATTGGAAATAAGCCTTACACGACTGCATTGTAGTCCTAAAGGAATGAAAATGGTCAGCAACCTTACTTGGATAGGCCGTGGCATTCAAACAATGATTGATTAGTATTAAGGTGTGCCAAGAAAAAATTTGTCACATCATAGCACCACCTTGAACTTTTAACACAAGACAGGAGTCCATGGAGTCCTTCTGTTGATGCTAAATTCTGTCCTTACCATCTGCACGTCGGAGCAGAAATCAAGATTTCTCGGACGAATTGATTTTGAATCTTTTATTGTCCACTGTTGGTGAACTTGTAGCCTTAGGTTCTGGTCGTAAGCTGACAGTAGTGACACCGGCTGTAATTTTTGCAGTTCTAGCCCCAAGGCTGCCCTGAGGTTGAATATATTGTATGGATTTCTGCTCTTTTAGCTATTTGAGTTAACTATAGACTTCCTGTCAGCTTGTCTGACCGTTCTCCTCACACCTCATTCAACTTCACCCACAGTTTCCACCCACTGACCTGCTGCTCACTGGATGTTTTCCTGTTACTCTCTTTAAAGGTGCTTCAGCTTTCCAGACCATGCCCTACCTGCCCCATCAGCCCCAGGGTTACGCTGTCCACAGCCACTTTGCTTCTCAGCCAGGTAGACACAAGCTTATTATTATTATTATTATTATTATTATTATTATTATTATGACACATTCTTTGCTTTTGCTTTTTCTGCTTATCAGTAAGTAGCGAATGATCATCTTTGTTTCATTCACTGTTCATGCTCTTTTGTCACCTATTATAGGATTTCTGCCCAGTGCCAGTATACCCCTTCAGAAGCAACTGGAACATGCCAATCAGCAGTCCGGCTTCACTGACTCGGTAAAACCATTTCATTTCTGCTTTCATTTCATTCCTAAAAACGTACTTGCACCAAGGAGTAAAATGGTGGTGGGACCTTTCAATATGCTGGTGGTGCCTGTTCAGATAACTGTATTGCATATAAGATGACATTCACAATCTTTTGACAGAATGGACATTAGTGTGCATTGCTGGTAGGGCTGCACGATTCTTGCTAAAATGTGAATCACGATTTTTCTCCATAGGAAATAAGATCACGATTCTCTCACACGATTATCATTTTATCAACCAAAACATTTATTGCACTCAAGTGAAAAAAGTGCTACACAGGACTTTCAGTTATAATAAAAGTGCTGGACTTAAAAGTAACAAAACATAGTTTCTTTTCCTTATTTTAGACCCCTTAAGGTGAGTAACTTAAAAGCTGTAAGCTGTTGAACATAAACAATAGAATGTTAACAATAATGATTAAAATAATTAGCCCCTGTGCTTTTAGTACACTCCAACTGGCCAAATTTAAAGAACTTAAAGGTTCTTGGCCAAGAACACTAACTGATCAACATTTTGAGTGTTTATTGGAGCCATGTCTTTAGCGATGTGATGAGCGATGGCGTTAGTTATGTCTTTGTGCCGCTGGGAACTTGAGGGGTATAGGGAAGCACCGTGTAATGTCTGAGTTATGGAAGTTTGTGTGGTCTGGCGGCTGGTATTTTTTGGTGTGGCTCCCTCGTCCTTCATGGCTAACTCGTACTGTATTTTGTGGTGATGTCTGAGGTGGTTGTAGAGATTGGTAGTGTTACCTTGCGGTGCTGCCACGATGCCAAAGCATTGCTTACAGATTATGGCTCCTTGTGCATCATCGTCGGATTTAAAACCGAAAAAGTTCCACACCGGTGCAATGTGCTCCTTTATTCGGTACCAATATTATTGCATTGTCACTCTCACCGTCGCCACAAGGACTTTCTTCACTGGCGCTCATTTTTTCTCTTTTGCGTGAAAATTGCCACTCCAAATCCAAGACGTGCACTGACTATCTGTTTGGTCTGCCGCCTTCTTACACGTCACTTGGACACTTGTGACAGTGGAACTCAGCAAATGAGGAAGAGAGAGGAGATAGGGTTTGGTTTTACACTGTGTTTGACTGATATATCATGTTGGATTGTTGTAAAATAATCACGTGAATGCCGCGTCTGAATACAGGGAAATATCGTACATGCAAGTGAATCGCCGTCATTTAGAAAGAAGATTCTGTGTGAATCGGGACCGTGATTCTTTTTTCGATTAATCGTGCAGCCCTAATTGCTGGTTTGCTCTAGTGTACATTTTTTGTGCTAAACTATGCACACACTCACATGACAAGCAGAGGCTTGCCATAAACTGTCCTTATAGATTTTTTTTTTCATACAGCCCTAGATGTGAACTGAAAAGTGCTCAATACTGACCTAAATTACTGAAGCCTGGATCATTTTTTTGCATCAGCATGTATTGTTTGTACTGAATGGGCCATTTTTTCATAGTTACTAAGAAGTCCTCATGAACACCACCTAATGTCTGACAAACTTTGTAGCTGGTGTGACACCAGAGTGCACTGGTTTTCATGTTTCACAATGTTTTTGAACCAATTGTTTTCTGTAGTTGCAGCATGTACAGTATTTGCTTTTACAGTGAAGTGATGTCTTTGTTTCCTGGTTATAATTCTTGTGTATTCATGGTGAATTTGACTACAAAATACATTTCATTCATTCTGTTTAAGGAAGTATGAAATCAAACACAGTAGGTGCTTCATATGCATATCAAATGTACACTGTTTGATGTTAAAATTAATGTGTGTGTCTGTTACAGGGTGCCCTGAGGCCTGTGCATGCACAGGCTCTACATGTAAGTGCTGCAGGACTGCTGCCTACACCTTCACTGGCTGTTCAGATTCCTACCGCAAAGGTGAGCTCAGCAAGGAATGCTTTAAGGGTCAGTCAGTATGTTTACATGCAACCATGCTGGTAATCAGAGTGATGGTTTTATCAGATACTTCAATAAAATAATTCAATAACTAGAAAAAAAATAGCATGGGGATTTCTTGTATCAGGTTTAAAAATACCAGTTCAGTGGTATGAACACAACATCTGTGCAAGTTTCGGTATGAATATATACTGATCAGGCATAACATTATGAGCACTGAGAGGTGAAGTGAATAACACTGATGATCTCCTCATCATGGCACCTGTTAGTGGGTGGGATATATTAGGCAGCAAGTGAACATTTTGTCCTCAAAGTTGATGTGTTAGAAGCAGGAAAAATGGACAAGCGTAAGGATTTGAGCGAGTTTGACAAGGCCAAATTGTGATGGCTAGACGATTGGATCAGAGCATCTCCAAAACTGCAGCTCTTGTGGGGTGTTCCCGGTCTGCAGTGGTCAGTATCTATCAAAAGTGGTCCAAGGAAGGAACAGTGGTGAACCGGGGACAGGGTCATGGGCGGCCAAGGCTCATTGATGTACGTGGGGAGCGAAGGCTGGCCCGTGTGATCCAATCCAACAGACGAGCTACTGTTGCTCAAATTGCTGAAGAAGTTAATGCTGGTTCTGATAGAACGGTATCAGAATACATATTGCATGACAGGGTCAAGGCTGATTTTGCAGCAAAAAGGGGGACCAACACCAATATTAGGCAGTTGGTCATAATGTTCTGCCTGATTAGTGTATGTAATGCACATAATGAAACTAATATTTCCACCGTATTACAATGTTTAGGGTACATGTAAGATTCAGAACTAAATACAGAATCTGCAATTGGATTCAATTCCATCAGTAGAAAATATACGCATGTAAACATGCCTAATGAAATCTTGATTTCTTATTGTACACATTTTATTTTCTTTTGGCTCATATAATCTCATTTTAATTTTCATTTATTCAGGTTATACCTTTTGTGGTGTGTATGATTTTTAGATGCATTTTACTTGCTTAACACTCAACTCTTAATATTTCTGTTTCTATTTGACAGGCCCCATTTCAGAGCTCTCCTCAGCCAGCTCCCCGTCATGCTTTCCTCTCCCACCCACAAGCTGGACAGAGATTCTATCACCATAGCAAATAACTAAAAGCAGACCATGTAAAAAAAACAAAACAAAAAAAAAACAACTCATGTGGCCATTACCAAATTGACCATCACACTGGGTTAATAAGGGTCAAATAACCCTGTACAGGTCAGATTTGGATGACCTCTAAATGTAAATACACTTTTCATGTAGATATTTTTGTGGCTTCTCTTAAAAACATTACACAAGGGAAAGATTTCATTAATGAAATCACCCTTCTTCATACTTTTTTCTTTTGTATAATGGATACAGCTGTCAAAATGACTAGATCATAGATTTAATACATTTGTTTAAATATGATATGAAATGTCTGAAATAGAAACAGTCTTAGGAGTTTTGTTCAGACTGAATAAAAATACATGTGTGAACAGTATGTGGGTTTTTTTTTTTTGCATATCTCATATATACTCTCTCATACTGACATGACTTCCAGAACAGATTCTGTATTAGGTTTACAGAGACAGATGTTTACACAGACAGATGTTGATTACTACTGTAGAAGTTCCACTTGTTTGTAAAACAAAATTATATTTGACAACCATGGCTAGACTTGATTTCTGCTGAAAGATTCTTAAATAATTGAGTATGGGTTTTATTTTTGCTGTCTCCTGGCCAAAGCCTTCTTCATTTACAGTTAGTCCAAAATTATTGGCAACCCAAAGGAAAACTAGAAAAAGAAGCTATCTTCCACTGTAAAATGACTTGTAGCTTATTAATGATTCATGGGAGGCTGCTCTGAATATTAAATCAAGGTTTTAAAGTTGAAGCTGATTAGGAAGGACTCCCACATGCACAGCATTTCAAGATGAAACTGAAATGGCCTGTACAATATGTTTCTGTTGGTCCTCTTGGTGAAGTCAATTATTTTACTAAACTGTGCCTTGGCCTCTAGCAAGGGGAAAATGTCCCAAATCATCAATTACCTGTAAATGTTCCATAAACGGTACATATTCCCCAGTTAACATTAGGTATGATATAATAATTTATGTGGAAGGAATGAGGATAGTTTTAGGATGTCTCCTACTAGGTTTGTGTGATTCTAATGATTTAATCATCTTGACACAGTATTATGCTTCCAGAAAATTCTTTCCAACCTTAAATGCATGTTGTTTAGGAGCGTCACAATTCAACACTGTATGCGAATACGAGCCATCGCTCTGACATAAATCTGAAATAAGTCGTGTAGTTTTTGAGCTGTCTGCCTGGAAGCCCTACTGCCCTTCCCGTGCTCATAGAGCTCTCAGGAGTCATGGGGAGTTCTGGCATTCTCCAAAGTTAAACAGAGAAAGTATGTTCAATGTAGCTAACATTAGACAAGTATAACTGTTAACTATAGTTATTAGGACTGCCAGCAAAATATTTCAGCTGAAAATGGTCAGAAAAAACACACACTTGTTTTTCTCACCAGACAAGAGCTATGCCAGTCAGCACCGAGATGCGTTTATTTTGGGCAGCAGCATCAACATTAGCGAAAAATTGATTGTTTTTATATATATATATATATATATATATATATATATATATATGTTTTTTTGTTGTTGTTGAAGAATCACCTGAAAATCCACCATGCAGCTGAGTTTTCACACTTGACGCTGCCAGCCAGCAGTTCCTGACTACATCGCTGGTAATAATTGCACCCTACTGAACTATCCTTAAAATAGAAACAGTAGAAATGTTTGTTGTCTTTTTCTGGTTAACCTGTCTCACATTTTTAAGTTTGCGGACGTCACAGCAGTTGATGCAGGGTTTTTTTTTTTTTTTTTATCATTCTCATCACAATTAGGTCAAAATTCTCTCTCTCTCTTTTTTTTTTTATAACTTCCCTTCCTATGTAACATCCTATGTCCTACTTAATACGAGCTACACTGCATTTCCTTCCAACTAAGATTATTATTCCAGTCTACTTAACTTGAGGTTTTTTTTTTTAATTTAATGTAAATACAAATATTTTGCTCGTTTGAATCAAGAGATCCATTAAATCTGTACAAAGTCAGCATACAACGGTGTTGCAATAATGAATGCCCATCAGACACTGAAACAGAAATGTAGGCGCTCATTTTTTAATATTAGGGTATGAGAATTTCTTGGTTTAATACAGCTGTTTATCACAGTCAGGGTACAAACAAAAGTTCTGCTTAGGTAATATGAAAGTAAAAAGAAATTGTCTTAACACCAAGTTACCAGCATAGAGAGCCAAACCCATAGGGATAGGGATTCACCAAATTAAACTGATCATTGGAGAATAGCCCCTTTAATGGTGGTAAGGGAATGACAGTTATGGTTATCTCTTAGCCTGAGACCACAATCTTTGCCTGCTATACTCCCCCTATGTTTTTTTTCTTTCGTTTTTAACTAAGGAACCGTGTGCCTCCCCGATCAATGACCTTATTCAGACAAACCATTTTAAGACTACAGTTCTCAACATTTGGTGAAATCGTTCCTCTACATGAAAATGGATTAAATTTGACTAATGCTTAAAAATGTGTAAACAGGACAGTTTTTTATTAACCAGTTTTTACTTCCCACTAAATACACTTGCTTACTCAATATCAGGAAGCCCCTTCATCTTCTATATTGTGACTATCAGAAGATAAAGGAGTGGGTGAAGAGAGAAAAGACCACACCACACCCTATAACACATGGTCTTCTTGTCTTTTACCACAGTGCCTGTATTGTAACTGGCCTCTGCGCTTACTTAGCAAGCCCAATTTATAATGGCAAGGGTGATAATTGGGACAAATGTAAATATTAAAAAAAGGGGAAAACAAACAAACAAAAAAAACAAAACAAGCCAAAGACAAAATGAGAACAGACACTCATGTTAGTACAATACATATGATGTGCCTTTACAGTTCCCAAAGCCAAAGAGCTCATGTGTCATTCTGCCTTTTTCTTCCTCTAATATATACATTCAAAATATTGTTGATTAATGTATATTCAGTGTATTTACAGATATTTGTCCATTTGCAACCATTTCCAATTATTTATTTTTTTTCTCCTAATTTTTCAACCCAAAGACAGGCTAAAGTACATAAAGAAGGGGAGAGAACAAAGAATTAAAAAATAAAGAGAGAAAACAGGGGGGGGGGATAGCATTGCTGTGGCGTAATTCTCTCCTTCTGTCCAGGTCCAGTGCATCTTGCCAATACCTGAGAGAAAGTGAGAAAAGGGAAGGCAGAGGAAGAACAGGCAGGAGGTAAGGTAGCAAGTCAGAATGAAAATCAAAGGGTTCGAGTACAACTAAGAACAACAGAAAAGCATATAAAGAGGAAATTTGCAATTAAAAGGGTCAGAGGGAAAGGAAAGGAAAATGGACAGCATCAGTAACTAGATTGACCAAAAAAAAAACTATAGAATACATCCAAAGTGGCAACTTGACAAGATATGTCAAAGTTTTTGTTAAATGTTACGTAACTGGGAATTGAGATGGTCTGTATTGTTCAAAAATTTAGCAATCGAGTGGTTAAAATAAAAAACTAATTCAGCATACACTACACTGTGGCTACAGGAATCATTCTAATACTCATGCCAAATATACCACTGGTTAAAGGTTAATATCTCCTGTATAGCAGCAGCCTTTTGATGCTTTTATTCATCAACAATTAACCTCACCATGTTAACAGAACCAGTGTAATCCAGCTAGTACAAACTACAGAACATGCACAACATCCAATATACAATTTCTTCATCCATCATGTCTGTTATGGTGTACAGAGCAATGGGATTACCAAACAACAAAAAAAACAAAAAAAAAAAAAACAAAAAAAAAAAAAAAAACATACTTTGTGATACTATGGTGGTCATGCAAGCACCAGTGTGCAAAAAGCAAACCATCGTTGTCCCGTTTCTAATAGTGAAATCTATACATTGTGTTGTACAGAAATGTATCCCCAGAATACACAGTTAATTGAACACACTGAGTTTTTGAACTAAATAGTATATTTTATTGAGATCACCACATGGATAATTATTTGACTGAAAAAAACTTTTAATTGCTGGAATATAACGTAAACACTTGGATTAGTGCTTTGCTGTTGGCACACTAGCGTAGCACAGTTACTCTCTAGCAGGTGAACATGCATACACGTACACACACACACGAGAGCTCTGTGTACCTGCAGCGTTTTATTTAGTCATGGCTTTAATGGCCACTGCAGCCTCCTCATTCATTGCAGACAGGACACTGATCTGAAAAACAGGCAAGGTAAGCAATTAGTCCTCCAGTTATATAAAACGTTTTTACAAAGTAGTGTGAGGGTAATTGAGTAGAGTAGTGTTGAGCCAAAGGCATTTACCAGGATCTCCTCTCCAGCCTCATACTTGCTCTCAATCTCTTTGCCCAGATCTCCCTCAGGCATTTTCAAGTCTTCTCTGACCTCACCACTGTCCTGGAGCAGAGACAGGTAGCCATCCGTGATGCCAATCAACTGTGGATAGGGGTAGGATTTGAGGGTTAGAAACATCCCAAAATGTCATTATATTTCTAAATACCAGGAGTGTACAACTCTCGTTCTGTATCATTTATTTCACTTGTTCTAAAACATGAAAGGATCAGGTCAGCATATCAGACATTTTTTACCTGATAGTCCATTCTCTTGATGTTGGGGACATCCATATTGTGAGTTGAAGGACAGATATCTTCATATTTTTTGCCAGTGAAGATGTCAATGCCAACCATGTGGACCTGTTAATACAGGGGGAAAAAACAAGAGTTAAAGAGCTTAATTTCCATCTTTTTGTAACTTTATGAGCTGCATGGTTTCCACAGAGCAACTACTGGTCATTCAGTAACATATGGTATACAACAGATGCATTTAATCAAATTACATTCTGAATGAAAATAAGCTCAGGGCATCTCTTATGGCTAAGAAAATTTTCTGTGTTGTTGTTTTACCCAGAAACTAATCCAGACTTAACCCTTGGGCTAAAACTAGATAAACATTTTATTTCATGATGTCCAGTCACCTTTGCGTGTCCATGTTTGCCAGTTTTGGAAGTTGACATCTCCACAATCTTGCATGGTCGACCCTTCAGCACTACAAAGCCGTTCTTGCGCAGGGCAGAACACTGCATGGGGTAAGTGGTGGAAGCCCCAGCATCTCCTGTCGTGAAATCCAAATCAGCATCTGCCATTATGTATCCTGAAGGCAGACAAACAACCATGAAATTAATTATTCTGCTCCTAGGTCCTGGAGTTCATCATGTTGATAAAATACCGTTACAAAAAGTTGGAAAGGTGTCAAGCTGAATATGGTGATTCTCTGATGACCAGCCAAGAGTGAAAATTGTGTTAATGAAACTTTCAGGCCGTCTTGTTACTTTATAAGTAAATGTTTCATTGAGGTATAATATTGAATAATACTGCATCTTGCTAGCTCGAACAGCAGCGCCAAATTAGGTAACACAGGCAAGGCACCTGTTAGCCATGCTCCTGCAGAAATCCTTACAACTATATCTATACAAAAAAAAGATTTTAAAAGTAATCATTAATTATAAAAATCTGCGTGATCTTAAATTTACCAGCAGGTAGTGAAAGAAAAAAAAAGTGAATAATGCCTGCAGTGGCGATGCATGTCGGCGCGCACGCGCTCACGTGGAAGGGCCCAAACGTCAAGTCATGCTGTCTCCATGCTATCAGCGTGTCGGCGAAAACGGCTTATTAGCAAGCCTGCACGGCGTGTCAGCCGTTTTAATTTTTTATCAGCTTAAATATGATAGTTTGACATTTGGAGCTGCCACAAAAACCGGTCCCAGTTTTCCATTTCCATAATGTGGCGGTAATCCGCCGGCGCCGGCATGCTAACATGCTAGCCACAGTGGGTGAGACTGAGCAGGCCCGCTATAGAGCTACACACTGCGAGTCACACACTGCGAAACAAAGCGGGCTGAACTGAGCCTGGGGTTTAACTTCACTGCGGCCTACAGCTCTCACTCGAGTCCCACAGAGCTCAGATCTCACCGCGGACACGCTGGTGCAAAACACGGCGACGTGGTGAGCTCGAAAGTGAGCGCCCAACTTTAGCCCGTTAACGCCTATAAAGCTAACACGAGGTTTGCTCTAAGGGCGACGGGCTGCGCTAATCCGGGACGCTTCATGGCCGGCCACACGGGCTTAAGTTATGATCTGAGTCATTTGATCTCTTGCCAAGATCTCATGATTTAACTCGGCCAGATCTTCGAAGATGTATTTTTTCACATTTTGCAGTTCCGCAAAGTTGAAGCTGAGGCCTAAAGAAAATTTTTGGCGTCATCCCGACATTTCCCATCCCGTGAAAATTAACGCAAACACACGGAGCCTTAGGCCCAGCTGGAAAACCGCTTTGTCTGAAGTTGGTTCGGTAAAACAGCTCAAGTTCAGCGTGCAAAATGAAAGAAATGGTAGCTGAAGATGATCATGTTTTTTTTTTGGAAGGAGGGGACTACTCTAAAGCGAGCTCGCGCCATATTACCAGGTTATTTCAAAGCTTCAGTTCGTCTACTTACCTTATTTGCGATCTTTTCCCACCCTAGACGTTACGGGGCAATCCACCAACTGAGTTAGTCTTGCTTGGACGTCTCACTTTTTCACTGCTCGCTTATCTCGGCTGCTCGTGGCTGCGCACTACCCCTGTTCTGACTTAAATCAGCTCTTTGGACGCTACCGTCATTCCAGGCGTTTATTTATTTCTTTCTCACTCTCTTTCCTTTTCCGACTGCAGGTCCGAGCCTTTACCGAGGCCACACGCACAGGTTAGCAGCCAACACAAGTGTGAGCCCCAAACTCTCTCGCGCGTGCTAGCTTTTCTCTGTTCACTCTCTTTGACTCACCCGCACCGACTCAGCCACACATTGCCATGAAACGAACCTCAGCAGTTTCCTCCTCACTGCGCATGCGCGCTTGCCCTTCGCTCTTTAAATTCTATAGGCCGGGCGGGGCACGCGGTCGCGTGAGCGCGCACTCTGCCTCGTGGCCAGTTGATCCATTAGCGGAAAAATAAGATCTCTCATTATAGCAGTGTATATCAATAATGCGGGCGAAATGCATTTACAGTGTTTTTTTTGTTGTTAACTTTGTACTTCACAAGTTCGATTTACTTCCTCTCTATAGACACGCTTTTGTTCCACTCCCATTTATTCTTCCAGATCGGTTCCGCTAGTTCGGGGCGGAAAGATACGGCAAAACCATATTCATCAAAACTCTACGTAGTCCGTTTTACGCACGCCACGATTCCTCATTTTCACGCATGCGCATTAGCGTCCACATCCGACGATATCAACTTTAGCATATATGCATATTCATAATAATTATTTATGATGAGATATAAACGAACATTTGGAAACGTATACATGAGGCTTTACTGTTATTTTAAGGGGGGAAAATCCTACATTAACAGATTATTGCAACGTTTTTGCAATCTCAAAGAATGCAACAAAACTAAGTTTTTTTTAGTTTAGTTTAGTTTTGGGATTTTTTTTACAGACAGGAAACAAATGTAGGCCATAAGGCATGGTCATGGTCAGTGCAGTGTTGCCAGTCTGTGGTTGTTTGGATAAATATAGCCGTGTGAAACCTGAGTCTGGCGAACTTTTAGTGGTAGAAGAGGGTAGCGTTAGGGAGGCTAAGGACGGGCATTTTCCTCAACCGACGCTAGAGTTTGCTCTCAGTGTTTTGGCCCAGACTCTGGGGTGTAATTTATCACTGACGGCTGTACGACTTGATATGTGTTTAACAGATGGCTGGTGCTGTGCTGCACTGGGTTGGGCTGGTACAGCGTAGTCTTTACAAAACATTATCGTGGTCTTCTTTAACAACACCTAACGAGCTATTAGCGAGAATCAGTGACAAATTTATATGATGAATAAAGCACCTGTTGAACCTGTAGACAGAGATGCCAGATCATGCAAAAATAAAAAAAATAATAAAAACCGTATATCGTGATCGTCATTAAGTTCACCTTACATCATACATACAGCGTACAAGATAATACACAATACTATATTGTTTTTGCACAAAGGTCCGAACATGATATCGCCCAAGCAAGCTCAAAAACTAGCCCCTTCCAAACCATGGCATTTGAAGTTTATCACATCATACGAACATACGTGCCTAAATAAAATATCAAATAAATAACAAATAACAGTAATAAAACTGATGTATTACCAAACACGTTTGTTTGTTTGTTGTTTTTGACACAAAGTTTCTGACATAGTTTAGTTCAGTTATCTATAATACCATACATAAAGAATATCTTAGAGAAGATCACTAGAACACTTTGCAATTGGATTTTTAAAAAATCGTCGTTTTACTGGATTTGGAATAATACCAGACTTAATTTGCAGCCAAAAAAAACTTTTGCCGAATGAAATTTGCTCCAAAGTTAATAAAGTCATAACCCACAATGGGCTTTATCACTTATTTCTCACTCCAAATTGATGAAGTCAAGGCGTAGCTGCAGCTCACGGATTGGTCAGCGGCGGACCAATAGGGGCGCGGCTCGAGCACTCATTCCAGTCTTGGACTCGGGATAAAGCGATTGAGGTGGCGGCTGTAGGGAAGTTTTGGCAAGTAGGAGGGAGGGGGACAAATGAGCTAAAATGACCGACACAGAAGTGCAAGGCGCTCCTCTGTCAGCCCCGGAGACTGGACCAGCTCAGCCTGAGCGAAAAGTGATTGGTAGGAATTTCTTAAATAATTCAGCCTGTTAGAGAAACAACAACAACAACAACAACAAAAAAAACAAAACAACGAAACGCCACCTACGTTAAGAATCCTATCCTCGCACTAAAACAGGCAGGTTTAATGGGTTTGTTCACACGTCATGCTTTAGCGTTTCTTAATTTGTTTTGCTTTTCGCGTCTGAACCAAATAACTCGAGTTATTGAGAGTGTTTCAGTTTGTGTGCTGTTCTTGAACCAGGAGCACTCAGCCTACTTCCACGTGTTACTCGTTTCTACTTGTCCTCTAGTGCGCTCCTTTTCACAACGCTGAGATTTCTCTCCTGCGTTGTTTTGATTTCTCGTCTACTTTTTCTTTTAACAGGAGAGTTGTTGCAAGCTTTGTTAATTGCATGCTGTAGCTCAAAGTTTAAAGCTGGTGTTAGTAAAAAAAAAAAATAATAAAAAAAACAGAGTATCAAGCAGTGCAACAAATCAAACACGCTGAAGAAGAAGAGCCATAATGGCGTTTATAGGGATAAACTTTATTCCTGAGCAGCCTGTTGCTTATCTATGTGACCTGAATGCTCTCTGGGCCTTTACTCCGTCGCCTACTTGTTTTATTACGCAGACCAAAACTCTTTCTGCATGATCATATTTCTTTGTGTCAACTTTCACATAATTTCCGTCCATGTGATTTAATTTTTTTTTTTTAGGGGGGGTTGTTTTGGTAAAAATGTATTTGGATGGTTTAGGATTTGACTGGACTAGGCCACTTCAGTCCTAAGTGGAACAATGTTGTTAAATCAACATTTACAACGCTCCCAATTTTTGTGGTTAATTATTTACACTCCAGGCCTAAGCTCTGTGCTTGGTACAACATTTGGAAGTGTGGTTGGTTGTGTAAAAGTGTCAGTCTCTTTATGGCAGGCCTTACGTTTGTGCTATTTCAGCTACTTTGGTGCAAGGAACTGTGAAATGGTTCAATGTGCGCAATGGCTATGGCTTCATCAACAGGTACGTGTTAAATCCTTTCAGTCAGTAATCTTTGATTTGAGAATATTCATAATGCTCTTCTTTTTTTTTTTTGTACAAATCTGCATAGTCTAAACCAGTTTTTGTCTTATAGGAATGACACCAAAGAGGATGTGTTTGTACATCAGGTGAGAAAGTATTCATGGACTTGACACTGTGTGTGTCACGTAAGCAGAAAGTAGAAAACCTCATAAATATTAGCGTTTAGTCAAGCCACAGCTTTGAGGATATAATTCGGTTTCTTTAGCGTACATAAGCATTAACTTTGTGTATAACACTGTTGGTCAGTTACTGTGTACCAGGTGAAAAGGTATAACTTCACTTGCTTGAGGATAGTGCTGCACATCTCTGAGGACGATAACATTCCAGTGATGGCTAATTATCTAAAATGGAAGATGGAGGACAAACCTTTTCTTTTTCTCTTCTTCCAGTTTTTCAATATTTGTTCGCAGTGACAAGCTGGTGTTACTAGCTACCACGAACCCTGATTTCCTACTATAACCTTTTCACCTCATGAAATGTGAAAATACAGAGAAGCACACCGCTCAAAAGTCATAAACTGGTTATCCTGAGTTTGTTGGCTAAAAAAAAAGTCACAACCAGGTTCCTAAGGATAAATTGTCTGATCAGTATTCACTAGCTTCCAGCTAAAATTGATAGAAAAATATGACCTGTACTGCAAGGGGAAAAAAACTAAACAAATAAATTAAAAAGTCCTAAATGCCCTCTGACGATTTTGTCTGTTTCACATCATCTCTCGCATTCCCCGATGATGTTGTCTGTCACCATATAGTCTGACTTCATACCTAAAATTCAGCTATGATGTTTGCATGATCTGATCTGGAACATGAGAAATGTGTATACGTTTTCTACAAATTCCAACCAACACCACTGACACCAAGCTGTAGTATATTCTTTTATACCACAGTGACCTTTATCTGTTCTGTTTGGTTAGAAGCAGTTTTCTATATCAGCAGCTGACAGTAGTTCCAGCTGTAGGGAAAGTCGCAGGTTTATGTTGAGGCACCTGTTGTAATGTTATCTCTATAGTAACAACTATAAGTCCAGGGACATGTAAGGCAGTTTCTCCTACTTAGCTAAAAGTTATAGTAAACTGGTTAAAAATAGTGTTTAATAAATGGTGTCTAATCGTGATATGGTAAAGCTTTCTGTGTAGAGACATTGCATATTTATGGAATGAGTCTCCAATGTCAGAACTCTACAATATAAAACAGAAAACTTCTCTATCTCTGTTGGTGAGAATTTTTTTTAAGGCTGCTGCAACACTGAACTTGTTTAAATGTAACGATGAATGGACAAAACATTTATGTAATACTCTTTATTAACTCTGTCACACTTGTTGAATTGCCCTAATATAAAGGAACGAAAAAAATTTGGATGTAGTTTTTGTGTGTTTGGGGGGTTGTAACAGTACCTCCACCTCATATGAGGTTGCATCATACTGCCTTGTTGTTGAGTATTTCTCAATAACGGCACCCTCAGTCATGTTTTATTGCTTGGGTGAATACTACGAGTGGCCAAGATTCCCCCTTCCCTTTAAAAAAAAAAAAACAAGAAAAAGAAACACTGAAATATCTGCCCTTTCAATTATATTTCTAATCTAATGCCTAGATTTATAGTAATACTATTTAATGCATTGAACCCAAGAACTGGACAAATTGACTTGATTAACAAACTGCGTACATATGGCAATAGATATGCTTCTGCTTTCTCCACTTTTTTTTTTTTTTTAACAGACTGCAATTAAGAAAAACAACCCTAGAAAATTTCTCAGGAGTGTAGGGGATGGGGAGATTGTGGAGTTTGATGTTGTTGAGGCAGTCAAGGTAAGTGTCATTAGTTTTAAACTTGTCAGATGTTTATCAGATCTTGGTTACACAATACATGTTGGGTTTGGTTATCTGGTAACCTCTGTTTGTTTAACATAGGGCTCAGAAGCTGCTAATGTGACTGGTCCGGGTGGGGTTCCAGTTAAAGGCAGCCGCTACGCCCCAAACAAGCGCAGGTTCCGCAGGCGCTTCTTTCCTCGTCCTGCACGGCCAGAACAGGATGATGGGAAAACTGGTGATTCCTCTGCTGGCCCCACTTCTGAGGGGGAGGGACAAAATGGAGCTCCACAACAACGGCGCCGCCGTCAGCGCAGGAGACCAGATACACAGTCACAAACTGAGGTGAGAGTCTAGTGTGCCTGTATTTACATAACTCTGCTAAAAATGTGCATTCTCCATGTAGTCACGGTAAGAAGTTCTTGTTTAATAATAATGCCTTGAGGGTTGATTCATGCTGCTGATTGTTGTGGCGTCTTGCTTGGTTATGGTACATGGAATGTGCATCTTTTTTTTAAAAAATTTGACGTGAATGGGATTTCAATTATTGCACTTTTTTTTTTAATGATTATTTTAAAGGGAGAATCAGCAGGTGAGCAGAAGGAGGTAGCAGATGGTGGTAGCCAACAAAGACCACAACCACGCAGGTTCAGACCTCGATACCGCAGGTGAGGCTTCATGACTTTGAGAAATGATCAGGGAATGCCTCAGGGTGTGTAGTAAGCCTTTGCAGTTTAATATCTGAAATTCATTTTGAGCCAACGACGTATTGAAATAAAATCTGCGGGTGTTTCTTAGGCCGTTCCGTCCTCGTCCACCTCCTGGAGCCAATCAGTCGGGCACTCCTGCAGAGGGCCAGAAGGAAACTCCCAAAGAAGGTCCGAGCAACGGAGAGCAGGCAGATGGGCAAGCTCAGAAAACACGCCGACAGTTCAGCCGCCGTAGACAAAGGAATTCTGACTCGACAACCTCTAAAGTAAAGGATTGCTGTTAATGAGATGATTTAGGAAAAAGAAAAGTCATTTGGCTGTTAGTGTGTGTGTGTTGGTTTAGTCATGTGATGAGGTTGGAGATTTAGCTGTTATCAAAATAAATTGGACATCACAATGCACACAGAAGCAGGTAGAGTTCATGAGTGGCCATTTCTTTACAGGATGGTGCAGATAAACCTGTCAAAGCAGAGCCTTCTACACCTTCTAAGCCAGTTGATGCCAAAGCCTCCCCGAAAACCTCACCAAAACAATCCCAGAAAGGTTCTCCAAAAGCAGCTGAGGTGAGAGTAGAGATTTAGTTTTGATTACATGCTTTCTTGTCCTTAATTTTAATAGTATAGGTTTTTTTTTTTTTCCCATATAAGATGTCCGAAACCACACTGATTGGTGCATGATCATTTCTCATTAGTATGCACAATAGCATGTTGCAGTACCTGCCCCATATAGCAATTTGAAGCCTTGATCATGTTAATTTTTTGGTGCTTTCAAGGATAAACTGAGTTGATTAGTAGTGTTAACCTTAAACAGCATATGTTTTCCTTTCCTATGGTTGGTGGCCCTCTCCAATACTCTGGAAATATCTCCACAGGCTCCTGATACCATGCCTGTGGCGTGACTTCTGTGACCTGGAAGAACTCGAATGACCCTGGCAAGAGGTGGGGCTAAACTGGTGCAATAGATCCATGGGGTATAGAACTGCAACGTTCATACAACAGCTGCAGCCAAAGTGCAATGGATAGTTTAAGATGAATGACTTGTTCAGTTTTAATTGATTCCCCTGTGTTTAACTTCTGCTCAATGCAAGATATAGGATAGCAAATTTTTAAACATGGTAATAATTTAAATTGGACTTAGGCTTTTAATCACATTTTTCATGACCACATTTTAAATGATTGTCTACATTGGAAATGTGCACAACTATACATTTATTAAGAGCGTTGTCAAGCAAAGTATCAACAAATCAAATACATTAAAATTTCTGTTTTCAATCACCAGACCTGAAGCTTGAAAAAATTGCATTAAACTGATCTGTGCTTAAAGTGGAAAGAAAATATTAAGATGAACATGGTGACCATTTGATAATGAATACTTTTTATAATGCCATGAAATTTATCAAAGAACCTCCAGAGAATTTGGTCACTCTTTATGAAGTTATAAAAAAAAAACCAAACTAAGTCTTTTTATAATAGTATGCCCATAAGTACTGAATGTGGGCCAAACAGCTTTTATCACACCTTTTTTTTTTTAAATTTTAATTGCATCTTTTCAGATTTAAGAGTTTCTCTTAACTATACCCTTTTTGCTTTCCTTTATCTTGATCAACATGGGTCCTGTTGTTCATGGCATGGATTGTTGATTGCGTCAAATCCTGAAATTGTCCATTCATGGAAAGCTGTTGGCAGACTTGATTCCAAGCACCAGATTTGGTCAATGTAAACAAGATTAGATTGTGCATTTGTAAGCATTGTGCAATTGCAGTTGTTGTTGAGTCTCTCGTCTGATGAAAGTTGATTTGAACAAGCAGGTTACTGGTTAAATAGTTTAAGTCTCTGGAGATTTTGGCAACAAGATTATTTTAAATTGTTACCAGTGGGGAATGTGAAATATTGCCATTGCCATCCAAAGCATAATAGTATAAGGACTGTTGTATATTATTTTATTTATTTTTTTATTGGTTTGACTTATAGGAAATAGAAATAAATAAGAAATGGCCTATAGCCACATTAAGCTCACCTGCCTTACTATATTGTGGATCAGAAATCATTTTCTGATTGGTCATGGTTTTGAATCTGCAGGAAAAACAGGAAAGCACTGTTATCTCCAACAATTGATTCCAACTATCCTAATAGTTGCATTGTATGTTGATTAGTTTCAGAGTCATTTGTATTTGCCACCATTTAGTAAATTTAGTGTGAAACGGTCTTGGGTTCTTCTTTTTTTCTTTTTTTTTAATTCCGCCCCCTCCCTCCTAGTGATGACCTTGCCGTAATTTTATGATGTCTTTTCTGTATAGGTCTCTGGATGAAGCTGAGGTGGTGTTCCAGCAACTGATGTGCACACTACCCTTCCTTCCTCCATACCTCTTGCCCGAGCTCTTTAGTGTGGACCCTTCGTTTGTTGAGTGAGAGGGAAGAGAAGTGACGAGTATATTTTGGACTTTAATGTCTTAGGGGGATCAAAAAAAAGACTTGCTCAGAAAGCCCGACATATTTGCATTGTCTCCCTTTTGAATTCTGTGATTATGGGTGTGAGCAACTGAAATGAGAACCAGTTTGGCCCTTTAAGTTTGGGGGAAAAACTATGAATGTGTGTATAGGGTATGCCTCCATTCCCTTACTAATTGCTAAATTGGGGGAAAAGCAATAGGCCTATTAATAAAATATTCAAACTGGTTGTTCTTTTTTTTTGTTTGTTTGTTTTTCATTTGTTTCATTTTTTTTCGGTTTGGATTTCTTTGGAAGGGATTATGTGCAATGTCATTAAAGTGAAATATCTATAAAACAGTGCAGAACAGTCCTCCAGTTTGTCCTTGTATTCAATTGTCATGCTTTGGTGAGAAGGAAAGCTTTGAAAAAGAATGTCCTTTATGTGTAACCGGAACCCTTTTGATAAGGCCGACTCTGTTTGCTGAATAATCGTAGCTTATGAAAGTGCAAATTTATTATAGTAGTCACAAGTTTGTAAGTCTATCACTGAAAGGAGAGACTTGATGTGTTTGAAATTGGACATTGGCAATAGGTTTCCTGACTTCCTGTTTAAACAAATTAGCACAAAATTAGTGTTTAAATGGCTTTAAACATGCAGTTTGACATCAAGGACTTGACCCAGTCTGTGATAGGAACAAGGCTGGTTAAACAACTCCTTGTCATTTTATTGCTAACATGGAAAACAGTACACACAACTCACTCACTATTGTCAAACTACTCGGCTATATAACTTATCAAATATAACATTAATTCCAACATCTTAGAATTGCTTTATACACCAGACATACTGAACATGGCATTGAATACCAAAATTATAGGTCCTTTTGTTTCTCCCTTTTACTAATACCACAATGTAAATCTTGTCCAAGACTGACTCACATAAAAACAGTTATTTGAAGCAAACAGAACATGCTAACTTATTTTTTTTAAAAACCTTTTACTAATAAAGTTCTGACCAATTAAAAAATAAAATCACTCTATGCACATTAAGCCCTAAGGTTCTTCTGGTCTAATTCTAATAACCATTCCTTTTTACTGGAGTTAAATATTATATAAGAATTATATGTTTAACAGCTGCTACTCTTCAAAGTACAAAATTTGGAGTAAAGCCTCTGATGGGGACTCCCCAATAACAACTAATATAAAATTCATCTGTTTGCGTGGTGCTGAGATTTATATTTACCTTGGTCTGTCCATGCCTCAAAAGTAGCACGTTTGTGCTAGAATAAAAAAGATTTTAGAAATTCTTGAAGCAATCTTAAATATATGTCAGTATTAAGGAAACTAGCACAGCATGTCAGTGTAAATATAAATATATAAATATAACTGGCATTTCTTCTCAATCTCTGTTGTGCAGATAAAGTGCAGTAATCCAAGTCTCCCTGAAACACCTGTCTTACAAAATTCTTAACAAGCAGCATCACAGGTTTTAGTCTTCTTTCATTCTCTCATTGACTTTCATTTCCCCTAAAACACCATCAGAGGGTAAGGTGTGTTCCAGTTTGTATCCCTTCATCAGATCTCCTTCCTCCTCTTGGGCATCACTGCTCTGAGCTGTCTGCCCCCAGATACTCCAGCTCTGTACTGGGCTTTACTAGATCCATGTTCAGGTCCATATCCAGCATGCTTTCAGGACGGCGGTTGAAAGCGGCAGAAATCTGGTCAAAGGTCTTTCCTCGAGTTTCAGGAACCCGAAAGAAGGTGAACAGCAAGAAAAACAGGAGAAGTGCCGCAAATATGAGGAAGACATATGGACCACAGAGGTTCTACAGGATAAGGAAAAATATGTAATATAGTGAATTTAAATGATGTAAATGCAAAATTGTCCTTAATTTGCACAATTTTTCTGATTTCTGCATATTTGTACTTACAGCAACATACTGGAATCCCATGCCGATGATGAAATTCGCTGTCCAGTTGGAACATCCAGCCACAGCCATGGCTGCAGGTCTGGGCCCCTGAGAAAACAGCTCTGCCACAAAAAACCAAGGAATGGGTCCTGGTCCCACCTCAAAGAAGGCCACAAAGCCAAAGATGGACAGCATGCTGATGTAGCTCATCCATGGCACGCTTTCCTGGTGAACAGATAATAGTTATTAATGGGAAAAGCTTGAACAATGGATTAAGAAAACCCAGATAAGGATAACAGAATGAGAGAAGTTAAGAAATGCACTGGGTAAGTAAAAGAATGGCTGTCGGACAAAAAGTCTGTGAAAATGTGAAAAAGGAAAACAGAATGCATAGTCTAGCCAGTTCAAATAAACAAAATTGGACAAAATTGGAACACAATGGCTACAAACAAAAGGTGCTAACCAATAAACTGAGGGCGATTGTCATGACTACTGCGCACACACACATTCCAGCCAGTCCCAGCATGTGCAGCGTCCGCCGGCCCATCCTCTCCACCAAGAAAAGCTGTTCAGTAGACAAAAGAATTGGAAACAGCAAAAAATGTGAGTTTATTTGAAAGATTTTGTCATTTAGTTTTAATGCTAATCAGTAGCTTAATAGCAAGTTATAGAAAAATGATTGGACAAATACAGCAGTTTGCAGAAACCCTGCCTAAATAAGGTACTTTTAAAAAAAAGTTATATTTTACTCAAATTCTGATGCAAATCATGTGCTTCAGAGTTAAATCAGGCCTCTTAAATTTGCCTTCATAGCAGACATGACTTCTGTACTATGGAATATACTGAGCTGGATAGCATCTTGCTCTACAAAATATAAAAAGCTGCAATATTAGAAAAACTGCTATTTTAGACTTGTATGTTTTCATCTAGTGTAGTTTAAACTAAATCTAAATCTCATTAGGTAACAATGAACACCAAGTATTCAAAGAAATTCAAACAGAACGTTACTGATGAGAACAGATAATGAATAAAAATGAAAGCCTCTGAGCATTCCTATGTGTACTCTGTACTCCGTAATGCATAACTGTCAAATCCAAACACTGTCTAAAGCAAGCTACCACATGAAACAGAGATCACAGTAAACTGGTAAGGTTTTCTAATATGTTTCACAACGGACTGGAGCAAATGTACGTCAGATCACACATCAGCACCCCAGTGCAACAATGCACCTGAAGGTTACAGCAAAAGTGGAGCAAAAGTTAATTGAAGTCATATACGATGGAATAGAAGTCATGATGGCGGTAGAATCATGCAACAGGTACATGATAAAAATATAAAGCATGTTGTGTTTGAAGGACTAATGAACAGAATTTTAGCATTCATTAAAATAAGCCCTTTTTCAGTAAAACAAAAAACTACCAGAAATATGGACAATCAGCTGGACAATAAACTAAAAAAAAAAAAAGCTACATATAAATAAATGCCCTTTAAAATGTTCTTGAGTTACCTAGTCAATGGTATGGTCTGAAGTTTTGAAAGTTATCCAAGAAACACTGAGTAAACACATGGAATGGGCAGCATGGTGATGATGTCTGTGTGAAAAACTGTACACGCTAAAAAGCTGACGCTATTTCCTGTTGAAAATGCTATTTTCCCCTGCTAAATACTGAGTTCTCTGCTCTTCCTCTCCAATTATTTTGATTTGGTTCAATCTTATTGCAGGTTATTTCATGCTTGAAATTAAATCCTTTTTTCCAGCAACAAGTTATGTAACAGTGTGTTTCAGTCTGTAAAAGTCTTACACTTTATAGTCATGAGTAGGGTTTGAATATTTATAACTTCTGGAGATCATATGACATTTCTACCTGTGTTTATATTACACCCAATGGTATTAAAATACCACGACCTTGTAAGGCAGAGAACATTTTGCCTTCTTATCTTGTTTGCTCTTAGATAAGATGTTAAAGAGTAATGGGATATGAGGGTTCTGGTCATACCGAGACCACAGTGAAGGCAACGTTCACAACTCCAGCACCTATGGTGGCATAGACTGGGCTCTCCACTCCAGCCTTCTGGAATATGCTGGTTGAGTAGTAGAAGATCTGGGGATAAAAAAATATATCTATGAGTATTTTATGTAAACTGTATATATACCAAACCTTTATTCGTATTAGTGCTTGGAAATATGATTTAATAGTAATATCAGGAAGTATTACATTATGCCACAATACAGTTTACTGAAATAATAGACATCATCAGGATATTTATATACTCAGATTAGAAGCAGTCGATTAAATAGCAAGAGTTTTCAAAGTGGAAATATTTCTATGTATTTTTATATCATACCTAGGATCTTCCTGGGCTGGAGACATTCAAAACTAGACAAGTTATGTGTGATTTTATAATATACAGTGACGTCAGGCTTGGATCACACTGATGTTCACATGTGTTTAACGAACATCCCATTCCAGATTTAATCCCTTTTTGCTTCTTTTAGTAACCTCCACTATACTGGGAAGGCTTCCACTAGATTTTGGAGCATGGATGTGGAAATTTGTGATCATTCAGCCACAAGTGCATTAGTGAGATCAGGTACTGATGTCAGGTGAGGAAGTCTAGGATGAAGTTCCAGTTCATCTCAAAGGTGTTCAGTGGGGTTGAGGTCAGGGCTCTGTGCAGGACACTCTTCAATCCAAACTTAACAAACCATGTCTTCATTGAGCTCGCTTTATGCACAGGGGTATTATCATACTGAAACTGGTTTGTGCCTTTTATTTCCAGTGAATGGAAACTGTAGTGTTACTGCATACTGTATAAAAATATCTTATACAATTGTGTGCTTCCAGATTTGTGGCAGCAATTTGGGGAAGAACCACATATGGGTGTGTTGGTCAGGTGTCCAAAAACCTTTCACCATGTAATGTATGTACACATGATGAAGTAAATGCACACACTCCCTTTTAAGTTGTGAAGTAATAATACTTTAAACTGATGTGAAATTGCTTGAAGTTTAGATAAGGGAAATATTTCAAGTCAGCCTGTATTTTTTTAACTATATATAGAAAATGTTGAAAACTTTCCCACGTCAAGGGGCTTCCCAGGCCACCACACGTGTTTGTCATATTGCTCAGAAAGTAACTGACATCATGATTAAATGGAAGTATTGAACGTGTGATCATATTTGTTATATGTTTTTATTTAGGCCACATGTGTCTGCATTAAATTAAGTCTTTATTATTATATATAGAAAATACATGTTATTCAGTGGCAGTTGTGCCCATTACTCACAGCATTGATTCCTGACAGCTGTTGGGAGAGCTGCAGCAGGATGGATATGATGATGGGCTGCCTGTAAAGCGGAGAGCGGAAAAGCTCGGCAATAGACACCTTCCTCTCCATGTCCATCCTCCTCTTCTCCTCTTTCATCTCTGCCAGGTCTTCACTCACGTCCAGTCTTCCAGTCAGACGTCTCAGGCCTGGTTAAAACATAAAACATACTCAGGACTGGCTAATGCAGCCAGAGGAAAAACTAAAACAAAAAATTTTATGAAGAAACAATAAGGTAATAATAATCTTAATCTCAAAATGAATCTTTTTGAATATTTCATTTTTATATCACTGACTAAATTAGAAACTCATTTGTGTGTTAAAGACAAGAGTAGACAGTGTATAAGACAAACATATATTGTTCTCCAGGTAATTCATTAAAGATCAGCCTTCAGTTACAGAACCTGTTTGTGTTGAATGTGTTTCTGAAGTTTCACCAAATGTGCTGATACTGGGTGTGGCAGTGTATTGCAAGAAAAATGGGCTATCTGAGAATATGAAAGAAGTTTGTAATATCACAGAAAGAAGTGCATTTTATATCACATTCAGCAGGGTAGATTGAATTACATTAATTTGAGTTGATTTTTTAGACACTGACTATTTTTATTGGAATAAATATTTATAAATCTAAAATAAGTAATCTAGTTTTGTATATATATAGTATATTGGAATATATATATATATATATATATAGAGAGAGAGAGAGAGAGAGAGAGAGAGAGTTATTGGAATGTTTGGAAGTTTCTTGTGTGCAATGTCAGTATTTATTCTGCTTCTTTTTGGCACAAGAATGCAGGTAAGTATATATTTTGCACTGCAGTGGCACTTGGTACAGCTTTCGAACACGTGGAGACTTGCTTTCAGCACTGTGTGATTTATTCTTCGTGTCACCTCACCGCTCTTGGCATGGTGTTCCTGGCAGCGGACAATGTAAAGGAAACGAGGACTTTCTGGACAGAACGGCAATAATGCCATCTGTAGGACGGTTGGGATCACTGTAATGCCCAATAACACAGGCCATAACTCCTCACTGCCTAGCAATGACTCCAGACCTAATATCTGCACAGAAACAAATCATGATAAAGATAAAGAACTACAATGTTTTTGTCTAAAGCTTACTAAAACTCTTACAGGTGTAATTAATGTGGAGATATGTGCTTTTGGCAATAAAGGGATTATATGATTACCTGAGCAATGAGAATGCCAGTGACTATGGCTAACTGGTGTAGTGTGCCCAGAGCTCCTCTCAGGTTTGTGGGTGATATTTCACCCACATACATGGGCACCAGCCCTGATGCCAGCCCTGAGGACACATCAAACTGTTTAGATCAAAATTCTCCATTTTGAACATAACAGGTTTCATAAAGTGGTTTGTGATACAATGACACTAATTTACTCTGAAAACAAACATAAAATGTTATGATCCTGAAAAAAGTCTGGATCATACTTTAACAGATAAACTAAGATGAAACAGCTGGCCAGATGACACAGTTTGGGTTGCTATTCAGCTGCTACGCATGTCCATTAAGCAACTTATAGTCAAGGCTGTTTTTCTCTAAATTTGTAAATATCCCCTTTAAAAAAGTATATGTAATAAACATAGTAGAAAAGATAAAAAAAAAAAGGATAGTAAAGGATACTTCAAATATCCTATTATTTTGTATTCTTGTATTCTTTGATATGAACAAACAAATATATGGTATTTAGCTTCATGTAGGATAAAAGCTAGAGTCTGATGCAATGGCTCAAGTGTAGAAAGGGCAGCTTTACTGAATAAAAATCAGTCATTCACAGTTTAGTTCCAAACATGATTATGTTAAGTGTATGCGACTGTAATGGAAAGTATATGTAGTGTGCTCGATACTTGCAGAAAAATAATATTAATGTTAATGATGAAAACATAACTGTCAGTTTGCCAAATCGAATTTTTAATGTTACCTTATGTATTGAAGTTAACAAGACATTTAAGTGAATTTGTGCAATTCTTCCAGTTAATTCCATTTTTTAAAAAGAAAATACTCACCACAGTATGCTCCAATAGTGAAACGTCCCAAAATCATCATCTCAAATGATTTGCTGATTTTAGACAGTCCCATCAAGCCTCCACCAATGAAAGCCAGGAGATTATTGATGAGCATGGCTTTCCTCCTATGAAAACACACAACATACCACGATATTAATCCTAGTAAACTATACATCTCTCTAAGTGTCCGATATAATGGGTGTGTTATTTGATACAGTAACTATTCTGTAATGTTTTGATCAGATCATGTGGGAGCTCCTTGCTCATTACCCTTGGGTGTTCTTCTCCCTGTAATAAGAGGAACTGAATGACTGAGCAAAATGTCTGCTTTTTAATGTCGGCAACTAAATACTGACCCATTTAGAAGTGAACTGGGGACGCATCGTGCTGGAGCTCTTTCTAAGTAAGTTTTATAATTAGTCATAGGTGACTTATAGAACTTAAAAGATTTATTTGAATTCAACTCAATTTTACTTGCATAGTAATCTGACACTGTCACAAAGCAGCTTACAGAAATCAGTTAGACAGAGGCGAGGCAATGACAATGGTGAGGATAAAGTTCCTGTCAATTAAGCAAGTAGATTTGTTCATTATGGTATATCTAAACAAAATTAGTAATGTAAAACAACAGATTTTTGCAGAATACTGTAGAATACATGTGTAGCAACTGAATTATAGGAATCAACTCACTAAAAATTAAATACAATAATTCATGCCATGAGAATAAAATAAAAATCAGGACAGAAGAACATAGTTATGGAAGTGATAGGAACAATATAGGCTTTAGTAAAGTGTGTAGTACTAATGATTTATCACTAGATGGCTTCACTAGCTGACGATGGTGTTCTGCTAAAGACACTGCACAGCTTTTGCATTCCTGTGAAGAGTTAAGTGACACTACACAACTTTAAAGCAGCTACTGAAGATTAAAATGAATCAATAAATAAAGCTGTTTTTTGAGTGTTTGATCCTTTTCTGTTTTCACTTCTTCTGTCTCTTTGAGTAGCTACTATTAATAGTGCAATGTTGCTTGTAACTCTAATACAGTGGAGGCATTATTTGTATAGTCACCAAATACAATATAAAATATACATAGTAATAAAAGTTTTTTTTTTTTTTAACTATGCTTGTCACATATACATTTCAGAAAAGTGAAATTCTTTCTTCACTTATCCCAGCTTTGGAAGTTTTTTTTAAATAGAAATACATGCACCATCAATATTATTCCACACTATAATACCTGCCAAGCCACTCGGAAATCATTCCCACACAGAAAGAGGAGAGCATGCCTCCGATAGAGAAGATGGCCACCGAGAGAGACCAGAGAGAAGTGAGTGTGGACTCAGGAATGGGATTTGAGTAGCGGTGTATCCATGTTGAATTATACTCATTCTCAATAATCTGAAGAAGAAGAGAGGAAGATGTGGGGGGGGGATTACATTAGACTTACAGTATAAAAGCAAATATTTGTAGGTTACTTAAAGATGAACAAAATGAGCCAGTCGTTCTTTTAATAGCACTTCACAGTTTTTAAAATGTGTTTGTTTATACAAAACACACTATTTGTATAGTGGTGTATTAATTTAGATGTGGGCTCACCAGCGGAGGAAGTCATGTACTGTTAGACAAAATTGCAATTGTAGATTGAATATTTCCTGTCAGAAAATTCCAACAGTGTGTTGTTTGTTTACATAACAGTCAGAGAGCACATGACATGAAAAACTATTTAAATGCACCATCAATTGGTCTTAAAAAATGGGAATAAAAACAATTGAAAATGTCATATATTTTCAAAATATTAGCTTTTGAAAGGTTTCCAGTTGTGTGAGTTATTTAGCACCCAAACAGAATTAATGTATTGTATAATAATACATTCTTCAATATATATTTAAACTTATTAAACATATTAAGGGATATGAAATATGAACAAATTGCAATTTATAAATATCTTTCTATAAATACAGTTAAATACAGACAGTTAAATAATCAAACAGACTGGAAATATGTAAAAATAGACTGACATACAAGACAAGTAACAAAGGAAAAACTGGTGGCCTTGTTATGCTGTGGTAGGCGTTTTGTTGACTGTAAATTAATACAGTTATTCAGAATGGTCACCTTTTTTCAGTAATAAAACCTTTCTGTCCCGATGGGACAGAAGATGACACTGTCTCCACTCACTGAGCTCAAGGACTCACTGAATGGTAAATCAACAGATCTCTACCCAGTTAAACAGCTATGGAAGATTCTGGATAGTGCTCTCCACAACTATCAATAAACCACCAAGGGAATATTTTTTGGTAGAATAGTGTTCAGCCCTCCAATAGAGCCCTCCTTTTTTCTCTGGCTTCCTCTGCCTATTTAGCCATTATGGGGCTGGATGTGCATGGTTATGCTGCCATGCCTAAGGTGGAAGAGACACTTGTGGGCTATCTCTCCCCTACTCCATCTAGGGCCACTTCACCCCTTGTGGGGAAGGCCTATACAGCAGCAGGCCAAGCCGGTGCCTCCCTGCACACCATGGCGGTTTTGCAGGCCTACCAGGCTGACCTGCTGAGGGAGCTTGACTGCGGCGAAGGTCTGAGCCCTGACGCAGTCTCTGAGCTGCGTCGAGCCATGGATCTTGCGCTCCGTGCCACAAAGCAGACAGTCCGCGCCATAGGCCATTCAATGGCTGCGCTAGTTGCAATGGAGAGGCATCTGTGGCTCAATCTTACGGGGACAAGTCCTTTCTCTTAGATGCCCCGATTTCACCTTAGGCCCTAAGGTGCTGTCGTCGACCGCCATCAGGAGGTGAAGCGTCAATCGCCATCATTTAAAGAGTTTATTCCTTAGACTTAGCCTAAAGGCTAGTGTGGCAGCCCGTGCCCCCCTACCAAAATTTAGGGAGGCCGGCCAGCGGGTTCGGGCTCAGGCCCATCGGGCAAGACCTGACCTGAGATTGTTCAGCTCCGCCAGACGGGCCATGAAGGGCTAGGGTTCCTGGGAGGGGAGAGGCTTTCCCTACCCTCTACCCTACCACCTCTGGCATTTCGGGGGTTGGTAGGACCCACCCTCGCTCCCGTTTCCTTTATACATCTATCCCCCTGGCCTGTACTTGCCAGTGCACTGTTTCAAGACACTGGGAGGGAAAACATGAGTTTGACACCTTTCTCAGACAACCTGGCAGCATGGAGACTTCTGCCAGGTGTCTCTCAGTGGGTCCTAGATACCGTAAAGAAAGGGTACAGGATTTGCCACCCGTCCCCCTCAATTTCAGGGAGTGCTGCCCACTATCATCAGCACACACCAAACTTCGTTCCAACTTCGTTGAGGAAATCTCTTTCCTGTCTGAGAAAAGGGGCCATAGAGCATGTTCTGGCGGATTTATGGCCAAGTGGAAGTGGATCTGTTCACCTCCGAAGACTCGACACACTGTCCGCTGTGGTACTCCCTCTCTCATCCAGCCCCTCTGGGCCTGGATGCTCTGGTGCAGACCTGGCTGGAGCTGCATCTGTACACCTTTCCCCGGTAGCTCTGCTCCCACAAGTCCTAGCCAGAGTGCGCCATTACGGGGTCCACCTCCTTCTAGTGGCTCTCCGCTGGCCCACTCGAGTTTGGTTCATAGACCATGTCTCCCTCCTAGACAGCGCTCCTTAGGAGATTCCCGTCAGGGAAGATCTTCTCTCTCAGGCATGAGGGGCGATTCTCCACCCCCGCCCAGAGATGTGGAAGCTCTGGGTCTGGCCCCTGAGGGGAGGCAGGCTTTTTATCAGAGGTTGTGGAGACTCTGCTGAATGCTAGGGCTCCCTCCACGAGGAAGCAGTATGCTCTTAAGTGGAGGTTTTTAGTCTCTGGTGCGCTAGGCGCAAGCAGGACCCAGTGCGATGCCCGATTGGTACAGTGCTGGGTTTACTACAGTCTCGCCTCTCTCGGGGCCTGTCCCCCTCTACCTTAAAGGTGTACATGGCCACCATCTCTGCAAAACATGCTCTTGTCCTCGGTGCCTCCTTAGGTAGGCACCCTCTGGTCTCTCACTTTCTGCACGGTGGCATGTGGCTGAGGCCTTCCTGCAGACCATGCCTCCCTTCCTGGGACCTCTCGGTGGTCCTGCACGGGTTGCTGAAAGCCCTCTTTGAGCCCATGAAGTCAGCCTCAGAAGTTTCTGAGCCTTAAGAAGGCTCTGCTTTTAGCCTTGGCCTCCCTTAGACGGGTAGAGGACCTGCAGTCTCTATTGGTTGTCCCCGCCTGCATGGAGTTTGCCCTTGACATATCCAAAGCTATCTGGCACCCCAGGGCTGAATATGTCCCAAAGGTGCCTAGGTCCTCCGGTCATCCTGCAGGCTTTCTACCTTCCGCACCATAAGTCGGCGGAACAGGAGAGGCTGCACTTGCTCTGCCCAGTCAGAGCCCTTAAGACTTAATTCCCATAAGTCCTTCTCCTTGTTCGTCTGCTTTGGGATCTGGAACAAGGGCTTGGCACACTGGGTGATAGAGGCCATTACCCAGGCCTACAAGGTGCACAGTGTTGCTTTGCCTCTAGCGGTCAGGGCTCACTCCAGTAGGGGTGTCGCCTCATCCAGTGCCCTGGCTAGGGGTGTTCCCCTCTGGGAGATTTGTGCTGCAGCAGGCTGGTCCTCTCTGCACCTTTATCAGGTTTTATAACCTGGACTTGGACCCCATCTCAAGTCCTGCAGGGCTAATGGATGTTCCAGGTCCGCTCGTGCTCTCTCAAAGCCCCTAGGACAGACATCGACCAATGTGTGGTGGCATGGGTATTGACATTCCCATAGCGTCAGTCATGACACAGCATTCGAGTTCCCTCAAAAGGGAACTACAACAGGTTACATATGTAACCCGGTTCCCTGAGAAGGGAACGAGATGCTGTGTCACTGGCCACACCCCGAGCGTCCTTTCGCGCTTCCCTCAGACAAAGGCAAGCTGAATGAATGTGATGTAGATGCCCTTATATGGACATGCTGGCGCGTATTCCTCCGTCACGTGTCCTATCCGAGTAAATGAATTGGCGTGTGTGTACACGGAGCTTCAGACACACTTCCTCAACAAAGTGTTCCCATTGTGTCAGTCATGAAGCAGCATCTCGTTCCCTTCTCAGGGATTTTGGTAGGGGGGCACAGGCTGCCACACTAACTGTTGTAGTTTACAATTGAAAGCCTTCAAAATAGTTGCCAATTTTCCCAGAAGGTGTCTCAGCAAACTCAGAGAAATAAAGAAAAGCCCAACAGCTGCATAATGTGACCTGCAGGCTGTAAGCACATTTAAATATTTATGTTTATGACAGTACAATCAAGAAAAGACTGAACAATTATGGCTCCCAATGAAAGGTGGCTAGGAAAAAGCGCCTTCTCTCCACATGGCAGCATGATGTGCATGTGAACAAATCACAAATGTTCTGGAATAAAATCCTTTGGGCTGAAGAGGCCAAGGTGAAGATATTTGGAGAAAGCTAAACAGAGCGTATCAACACAAACACATCTTACCAGCTGCCAAGCATGGTGGTGTAGGGGTGATTATTTGGGTTTGTTTAGCAGCCATAGGATCTGGACACTTGCAGTCACTGAGACAACAATAAACTCCATTTTATTCCAGAATATTCTTGAGACATATGTGAGATATTTCCAGCAGCTGAAGCTAGGTTGAAATTGGGTCATGCAACAGGACAATGATCCCAATCCAACCAGAAAATTGGCATCTGAATGGTTAAGGAAGAAAAAATTAAGATGTTTGAATTGATGTTTGAAGTCAATGTGAAGACTTCGACTCCACTGAGATACTGTGGCAGGATATTAATAAAACTGTGGGTACAGAATAACGTGAGAGACTGATAAACACCTACAGAAAATATTTATTTCAAGGTTATTGTTGCTAAAGGTGGTTCTACATGATACTGAATTATAAGGTCTGGCCTCTGACTTAATTTACTTTTAGGAAAAAATAACTGCATCTACATATATATAGGATATTAACAGATTTCAGTATATAGGTGACAACTTTTTAAATAGATTTTTTAAGTAATAATAATTTTGGTGATAATATGACTATTATTATTATTATTATTATTTTTATTTTTATTTTTTATTTTTTTAAATAATAATAATAATAATAATAATAATAATAATAATAGTCAATAAATAAATAAACAATCTCATTCATAATTTCATTTAAAGCATCTGTTTTTTTGTTGTTGTTCAAAATCAAAAGAGAAAGGAACATTTGCCTTAACAGTCCAGACTGATGCCTAATATTTATGCTGCAAAACTTTACAGTAACAGCTAGGATGACTATTATCAATTTGCCTTTATCAAAGCTACATATATTAAAAAAACAGTGCAGTGGTGTTGTAAAGTAAATATTGCATGTGTTTAATGGTTGCTTATCACAAAAGCAAAGGCAGCCATGGAAATATATGACCTATGGAAAGTAGGCATTTTCATGGTGATAATCAAAACTAAATGTACACTGACAGGTGCTCATGAAGGATAGCGCACAAGGTTTCCTTATGACTAATACAGTATACATTATAAATGTTCTTTACATACAGTAACTAATTCTGCTCCATATTTTCAGAACAGTAAAGATCCTTGGTATTTCAGTGTCTTAGTTGCATGCATTACTTCTCCTGTCTCTAAAACCTCGAAAGGTTTTCCCCATTACAACAGCATGGCTGAATGTTTCTGAATGTGATACCTGAGCTTGATGGGTGCATGCGTGTCTGTCGCTCTGTGGATGTGTAGACAGTTGGGGGGATATTTTTGGTGTCTGTTACCACATAATAGATGCCACCACACAAATCCATTTCAGTGATAATACAAGCTTCATTGTTTTCTGTAGATCAGTGTTTTATTGCATATTGCTGTATTTGTATCTTCATGTTTGCTTCACATTAAATGTAACTGAGAGACCTTCAAGACAGAATCAACTTAACACATGACACTTTATATCTCTTGAATTCTGAGTTTTGTGAATAAGTTATATATTAATATATATGCTGCTATCACTGGGACCTCAATACTTAGTTTTATTCCCTTTGATGTACCGCATATTCTGGAATAACGATAAACCTTTCTTGATCCTTGAATATCAATAAACTTCAGCAACTGAGGAATTATTTATGGGAGTAAGCAACAGTCTAGTACAGCCATACATCATACAATCGACACCGATTAGTAGTTATTAAGATTTGTTTTATGAAAAGGAACACAAAAGTGTCTTGGACATGTCCTAGACAATGAATAATTTGTTTATTATCATA
This sequence comes from Hemibagrus wyckioides, assembly GCF_019097595.1. NCBI lineage: Eukaryota > Metazoa > Chordata > Actinopteri > Siluriformes > Bagridae > Hemibagrus > Hemibagrus wyckioides. Next base: position 13,433,641 of record NC_080716.1, read on the forward strand.
CACAAAATCAGTCTTACTGCTTTAACCCATTTCTGACATCCTAATAACACCTATATTAGTGCATGTCATGTACTGATATGCAGGGCCAGTGGCTATACCTAGATGATTACCACCTTTTACAAAAATCTATTAAATGAATACATCAAAACATTACCTTCTGAGGAGCATTGATGACTCCGATATTGTATCCAAACTGAAGAGAGCCCAAAACTGCTGTGAACACTGACAGTGCAAGAGTTCCTGTTATCCTCTGTAGAACACACACACACACACAATCATAAGTAGAACCTATGACTAAATGTCATAACATAACATATGAAACATGTCATAACATGAAATTCATATTAAATTCTAAAATCAACAAAACAATATGTATAACAATAGTATGAACATACATTTATAAAATTGAATATGTCTACTAGTTCTGTTCAAAAATACCAAAAAACAAAATAACAAACAATTTCCTATTTTTACCCGAATAAAAAGGATCTGGGAATATGCATTCATAAATTCCAACCTCTACACTACCCCCACTACCCTGGTTATGTTATGCTGTTTGATATGATGTTCTCTGTAATTACAAAAGGCCAAAGACCACACTGGAGAAATGTCACCTTGTATGTGTGAACCACAAAATGACTCAGAGTCCTAAATGGAGATATTCGTTCATCAAAATTCTTTGAATCATTGATGTATCTGCCTGACCCTACAGTTTTTACTCACAATACATTTACAAGGTACTGTAGCTATGTAATTCATAGGTAGTTAAATGCTGATTTTTTAAAAATACAAGTTTAACACACGTGAGTCAGCCAGCAAATCACTGCGGTTCTCTGTTTAGCACATCATCCTCTAATAATATCAAGTCAGGATATGTTCTCTTAAGCCCTATTTACTGAATTAAAAACTAAGCTCTACTCTAGCACATATATATGAATTTAATCAATTAGCATTTAGAATGTCTTTTAAGATTGAGTCTGATAATGCTGATTTATATAGATAAACACAATTATGATGTTGTATCCTACATTTGATTTTAACATGTCATGGTAAACCCTTAAGCACAAGAGGTGTAACAGTATGTGTAATAAATAATATAAGTGTAAGTAGAAAGAACTAGTGTGATAAATGGTCTTTTTTACACAGTTTTTTAGTAGACCACTGCTGTGAAGTTTGTTCACTGTGCACACTGCTGTTGTTGTGTGTTCACTGTGGAGTGTTCACACCTGTCCTAGCACTGAGTGACAGGAGTGCAAGAAGAGATGCTCTATGATAAGCAAGGCACTACAGCTTTAGCTGCCAAGTACTTTATTTTGGCAACACAACTGCTTTTGTTATCTCTCAGCAGGGGGCTGACCTCTGCACTTAAAAGGATTACTATCTGTCTCCATAGCCTCATTTATTATGTAAAAATCCTTATCTTTACACGCTGTGGTAATTTATCGCAACAACCATTTAACAAATGTTAAAACACATGATGTGAACTCATACATTCAAACCAGTTTGAACCTTAGGACCGTTATTATATAAACTGTTTTAATAATGTTGGAAAGAAGTTGAAAAACTTCCTAAAGATAACATTTTGCATTTGTATTTCTGATGAAGCATCTGCTTATCTTGAGTGCTTTAGGTTTACCTGTGTTGTGTTGCTGTCTAAAGCTCTCTATTATGTTTAAGTAACATTTGACCTCAACACGAGTGACTATGTTCACGTATCATTAACGTCCTCTAAATGGAGGGTATAATAATCCTGTCCGAAGCACAACGGAACTCCTGAAGCTCTCAGCCTCATCATATTTGATTTCGAGAAATGTGCTGTTAACCAGAAAGTTTTATCCCCATAAAAATGTTTCTAAATCATGATCTAGAATTGACCTACTCACATTTTTTGAACTGCATTTTTTTTTTTACTATAGATAACAAATAATTCATAGCAGCTCCTTAATAAAAGTACTTGAGGATTAATATCTGAATAATAATGTACCAGCATGTGCTTAATCTTGTTTTCATATGATGTTAATGTTTCTATAAATAAGTATCCCTTTTAAACACAATACTGCATGCTCTGTGAACAGAACAGCACTGACCAGTCTTACAAACCTGCTCTCCTTGTGAAGGTCACTTTCTTAATATAAGTAAGGCCTTGACATGTTTAAAGTAGAGTTAAGCAAGTGCAAATCACAGAAAGAGTGCCGTGCAAGATTCCTCTTACACAATGTGAAACCCATGCTGTGATTTAAATGTCAAAAAGTGGTTCATTAATGAGGTTTTTAAAAGCCGAATTAGTTTGTTTCTTTCCAAAAGGTGACTGTCAGTGTAAGCAGACAGGGATTTTGCTATGTGTTCTGGAAGAACTTCTTGTGCTTGTTTTAACGCTTATTACAAATACCACCATTTGTTAAAATATGTTAATTAAAACAACAACAACAAGAATAATGTATTTAGGGTTGTTGTAAACAATACAGCATACGTGCTCATATGCTAATATATTTACTTTCGGTTAACTATTATTTATCCACATATTTTATCTGTTTTTATTATTTTGCAACTATTTTGCAAGTTACAAGTGCCTTAACCAATTTCCTTCAATACTACTAATACTACTACTAATAATAATAATGCTATTACTACTACTACTACTACTACTACTACTACTAATAATAATAATAATAATAATAATAATAATAATAAATATTATTATTATTATGCTACTACTATTGCTAATAATAATAATAATAATAATAATAATAATAGAAGAAAAAGAAGTATAATACCTCTCCTCCAAGCTGCTGAAATCCAGGCGGCATGGTTGAGACTTTTTTGTTTTTACTCCCCCTCACACACACACACACACACACACACACACACCCGATCCACGTAGTGAAATTGAAAAACACGTATCCCAGACCAGTTTATTTAGTCTAGCGCTGAGAAGACACTGAGCTCTAGGAGAGTTCTCGCAGCACGCGCAAATGTTTTCTGCCTATGCAACCAGTGCACGCGCACTTTGGATTGTGAGCGTCCTCGTGCACCTGTGACGCTGTACCGAGCGGAGCTGTAACGCGGTAACGCTACAGCTGGGCATCATCGCCTTGACCCTGTCCGTCATTGGCTGAAGGAGCGAGGCGTGTTTTTTGTAAGCTAAGTGTACCGTGAGCCACACAGCTGAGGGCACGTTTCTTTTTTTTAATCCACTATCACGGTGAAGTGAGAGAAGTCTATTCATGCCTTTTTTTTTTGAATGTCCTGAACTTGCAAACATGCACACTAAAGCATATGAAAAGGTACAAAACCTAAATGTAGCCATATCCTAGTCTTAGTCTTTGCTATAAGATTAAGTTGTGCTTATTGGTACTAATTTGGATTAGTGCCACACTGAGGTTCTAAAATAGAAAAGTGAACCAGGTTCAAAAGGTCAGCATACACCAGAAGGATGAGGATGTAGTTCGAACTTTAGACAAAGTGCCAGTGACAAGGCTGATGGCTTGCCATTGTCCACGATTTGCTGTAAATAAATCTCTTACTATTTTAGATTGCATGCCGAAGGGGTCACACACTGAGCCAGCACCCCCTCTCAACCCCCAATCCTACATAAAATGACTAATCCTCTCCATGAAATAACAGGTGTTTCTCGGTCCTAGGTTGAACCAGTGTGGTCTCACAGGACTGGGGTCAGTAAGGTTCAGTGGTGGAGAGAAGTCTTACAACAGTGGAAAATGTCAAGACTGGTTTTGTCTCTTGCCGCCTGCGGCATACCTTCACATCATGCCACATTTTCCTTTCCACCTCCTCTCTTTTCTAGCCCTGGCTGGCCTGTTGTCCCTGCCCCCTCCATCTGTCACCACACGATGTGTCCGAATTCAGAAGGAGCAGCTAAACCTGACACCAGTCAGCTGAATTAAGGGCCTCAGCCAGTGTCATGTGGGCCTCAGTAAACCCAGAGAAATCTAATACTGCGCAACCCATTCAAGTAATGGACAACTCCCACAGCTCCATACAGAAATGAGCAGCGGCAGGACAAACGTGACAGACTTCAAATAAGTGTAGAACATTGACGCTAAAGTTACATCAGATAGACATCATGCCACTGTGATCCCAACCTAAAAGATCACGGATAGACAAGAGGGTAAAAAACGTAAAAGGACAGAGAACCTATTATTCTCTCTCATTTGTCCACAGACTCTCTGACACACCCACTCACACACAGTCAAACAAGCACGCCATGTAACTTCTGCCTAAACAGGTGACAGCTTTAGTCAGGTGATTGAAATGTGAGGGAAATGTTTTGTAAATATATTTATAGTCCTCTTCATAGATGATGACACTAGTGAAACACACTTAAGATATAATGCCTGTTAAAATACACAGTTGGATACCAATGCTTTCATTCATCCATTTTCTCTACCGCGTATCCTACAAGGGGCCACAGGGATCCTGAAGCTTATCCCAGGGAATTCGGGGCACAAGGCAGAGGATATCCTGGCACAATTGCACGCACTCACACACCATGTACAATTTAGAGATGCTGACCAGCCTTCAGTGCATGTCTTTGTACGAAAACCCCCAAATCACTGGGATAGGTGCTAACTCCAGGCACAGAGGCAGGAAACCACCGCGAAACTTTGAGGTGAGAGGCAAATGTACTAACCACTAAGCTATGTTACAGTACATCTGTTGTGGCAATAAAAGTAACATTTGCCTCACCATCTTGCTGCTCATACTTATGACACCCATTTTTGCTTATGATTAATGAATAATATACTGCAGTATAAGTAGCATAACTAACAGCAGCATGATTTTTGTTTTGTTTTTCGAACTTATTAGAAACATTTGTAGTAATTTATAAAGCAAAACACGCTTTAGAAATTAATTTTAGTTTTAAAATAAATGTAAAATATGTAGTCATGTACAGTGTATTAACAGATATTTTTTGTAGTCAGGGTACTATGCTTCCAGGTGTTGATGTCTGCTATGTAGTCAGTATGTACACCGATCAGGCATATTATGAGCACTGAGAGGTGAGGTGAATAACAGTGATTATCTCCTCATCATGGCACCTGTTAGTGGGTGGGATATATTAGGCAGCAAGTGAACATTTTGTCCTCAAAGTTGATGTGTTAGAAGCAGGAAAAATGGACAAGCGTAAGGATTTGAGCGAGTTTGACAAGGGCCATATTGTGATGGCTTCATGACTGGATCAGAACATCTCCAAAACTGCAGCTCTTGTGGGGAGTACCCGGTCTGCAGTGGTCAGTATCGATCAAATGTGGTCCAAGGAAGGAACAGTGGTGAACTGGGGACAGGGTCATGGGCGGCCAAGGCTCAGTGATGCACGTGGGGAGTGAAGGCTGGCCCGTGTGATCCGATCTAACAGACGAGCTACTGTTACTCAAATTGCTGAAGAAGTTAATGCTGGTTCTGATAGAAAGGTGTCAGAATACACAGTGCATGACGGGTCAGGGCTGTTTGGGCAGCAAAAAGGGGGACCGACCAACACGATATTAGGCAGGTGGTCATAATGTTATGCCTGGTTAATAAGACACCACATACACTTGCACCACGCACACACGAGCAGTATTAACATGATGTGATGGTAAATGATGAGAGAACACAAAGTCACGTGATATTTTAATGATTATTTGGATGATTCGCAACTGTTTCATTTGGTATAAGTGTTCGAAAACTTTTGAAGTATCCGCTGAAAGCAGCATTCACTTCCGGAAGAAAGGCCGCTGAGAAAGTGGGCGGTCACGGTAACAGCTCGAGTTAGGTTAGAATAATCCATAGACCAAATTTACTGACATCCATGAAAAAAAACATCTCTATATACACACACACGTTCTTGTATTCTCCTCATGATGAGAAACAAACCCGGCTTTCTATCAGTTTAAAAGTAAACTTCTACTGGATAGTTGACGCTGATTGGCTGTAGTGAATACGTCATTTTCCCCCGCCCACTGTTTGAGGAAGCAGCTCGCCACGCTACCTCTGTTTTGTTTGGATTCATCGAGAGCCGCATTAAAAACGGTTACAGAGCGCCAGAAAGCCACGTAGTCCTCAATGAATCTGCCTCAGGTTTCCTTCTGTGACTAAACGCAGAGCGCTAAAGCATTTTCTCACTTGGATTCAACCTCACTCGGAGGCGAGGTAAACCTTTTGAATGAAAGTGAAACGGCAGCAGGCCACACAAGTTAGCCAAGCAGGAAGTAAAAAACACGGCTGATGAGCTAGCGTGATTCGTGCGTGCAGGTTAACGCTTTCTTGCTTTCATCTACCCTTTTCACGTCTAGATAATAGTCTTGAGCGTTTCATCTTGCACATTACTGCCACATTTAAAGCACTAAATGTACAAATACTTGATTTATACGCGTGTTTGTGGCTCTCGCTGTGCGCCTCTGCACTCAGGCCTGGCAGATCGGGTGCAACAATTAAAGATTCTTCACACTTCTTCTTCCTTGTTTACGTCTTAAACGTGTTAAAGACACTTGTTTGTTAATGAGGATCGTGAGTACGTTGCAGGATGTTGATGTTGAGTCGTTGCGTGAAAAAAAAAAACCATTTGTTGTACTTGGAAATCTTGTTTATAATTATTTTTTATTGTTTCCACTTCATCTTGATTACTTAATTGGCGCATGTTCCGAAAACCCCAAATCAGTGGCAACACGGATTCTCTTAATTCTAGCACTTGCTTAAAAGAAACTCTCTAAACTCTTTTTACTTCACAACAAAGTTATAGACTGTTCGTATTCCTAGTGAGAATCCATGTAATTCATTGATGGAGACTACAAAAGCACCTCTGTAAGTCTGTCTAGATAAGGGTGCCATAAAAATGTAAGTTCCTGTGCAGCTGAAAGCATCAACACGCGTGTGCTGATTTTTTTTTTTATTTTTTTTTTTTTACTCCATAGAAGCTCAACCTCAACACTTTGACAGAAATCTTATGCACATTTTAAAACATTAAAATCGTTATATATCATCTCCCCATGTGTTCTAACTGCCACTCGGACCATTTGTCTCTTCTTGCAGTTCCCATCGCCTCTCTGTTTTTCCAGTGAGGCCTTGTGACAGAGCGCAGCCATGAGTGATCTGGAGAGGACCCTGAGCCAGGACACCTTCGAGCAGGTTTGGAATGACAACATGTGAGTTGATACATGATATAGATTAGATGAGGTGTGGGGCTTGCTTTCAGTATTCTGTGTGATTTGCTGACCCAGAACAAGGCTGAAGCAAAAAAAATTTCAAAAATCATTGAATTCAGTGGTTGGGATTTGGCCCCTTAGTTCCAGTGAAAGGAACTCTTAATGCTTCAGAATGCCAAGACATTTTGGACAATATCATGCTCCCAACTTCGTGGGAACAGTTTGGGGATGAGCCCTTCCTGTTCCAACATGACTGTACACCAGTGCACAAAGCAAGGTCCATAAAGGCATGGATGAGTGAGTTTGGTGTGGAGGAAGTTGACTGGCCTGCACAGAGTCCTGACCTCAACCTGATAGAACACCTTTGGGATGAATTAGAGCAGAGACTGCGAGCCAGACCTTCTCATCCAGCATCAGTGCCTGACCTCACAAATGCACTTCTAGAAGAATGGTCAGAAAATCCAATACACACACTCCTAAACCTTGTGGAAAGCCTTCCCACAAGCTGTTATAGCTGCAAAGGGCAGGCCAACTCTATATTACACGTATGTGCATGTAAAGGCAGTTATCCCAGTTTTGCCGTGGCTCGCAGTCTCCGCTCTAATTCATCCCAAAGGTTCTATAGCGGGTTGAAATTAATCAGCACCTTCTGAGCAATATGATTCTGTAACTGGGCTATTTGTTAAACTAGATTTAACAAAGTACCTTCTAACTATTTGTTTGATTTATTCATGTGTGTTCATTCACAGGGGTTTGAATCACCTGCTAACAGAGCTGCCAAGAGCTGACAGTGATGCCTGGCTCATGGCTGTGAGTTTTTTTCCTTCTTCTCTATTTGTCAATATTATGTCATTAACTGGCACATACTATTGTATATATTAAACATATTAATGACTTGAAGCATTTCTTGATGTTAACATACTTTTAATTTGATAGGCCTTGCCCAGTGACACCTTCAGTGAGAACTTTGATCACCTGGAGCTCACAGAAGACCCTGAGAGTGCTGGCATAGCTTCTCCGATCCTAGACAGTCTGCCCCCTCCAGCTGCAGTGGTGCCTTCCACCAGTGACTATCCTGGAGAATATGGCTTCCAGCTCCGCTTCAACCAGTCCAGCACAACCAAATCTGTTACCTCAACGGTTAGTTGTAGAGGGCAGCATGGCTGTATTTTCACCCTGAAGTTAAAAATCTTAAAAGTTTAGAGTTTAAACTGTAGCACTGAACTTTTGTGGCAAAATAAGATGATGCTCAAAACCACGAGCATTTCATTTTTAATGCCCTATTCTTGTATATAAGAAAGACTAATGTAATTTTTTTTTTTCTTTTCCTAGTATTCCACATCTTTGAATAAACTGTACTGCCAGCTGGCAAAGACTTGCCCGGTTGATGTCCTGGTGGAGAAAGTTCCTCCTCAGGGAGCAGTGCTAAGGGCCACACCCATTTATAAGAAACCTGAGCATGTGTCAGAGGTGGTGCTGCGCTGCCCTCATCACCAAAATATTGCTGAGAATAATGAAGGTATTCTTTTTACATCGTAAACAGCATCTCTTTAGAAGAACCTGGAGGTTATCTAGGCATGTGCCAGTATTTGGTTTAGCTTGCCACATGCTACAAGTGAAGCTTCTTTGCATATTTAAAGCCTGGAGTAAAATCATTTCAGCTGTTCAAGAAATGTTGAAATCTAGTTACATGCATTGATTGTTTTGACTTTCTGGCAAAAATTCAATGCAGGCGCTAATGTTAGAAAAGTGGGTAAAAGTGACAGGGTGCTACATTTCCATACACAAGTCACAAGTTTGATATCAACATGATGCATTGGTGCATTTTAGACATGTATCTAAATACATTCTAAGGATTAAAAAACAACCCTGACCAGTGTCGCAATTTGCAAGTATGCAAAATATCACTCTAACCATGTGTGGTTTAATATAAGGTCTATTGTTCTAACTTTGATCCGATAAGCTGCTATGCTCAGTTATAAAACATTATAAAATTCTAGATAGATGCAGTTACTTTTACTTATAACCAGCAAGAACATTTCAGCAATGTGCATAAAAACAATTTACAAAACAAAACATTTCTACATTATCTACATTCATGATGATCTCCTTTTAAAACAGCTTTTATTATGTTTATGCATGTAATTGCACTTCTAATGCCTTGTTTTTAATGATATTTGTACTGTTCTTTGTGCTTTTCTGAATACACCATGGTATTTGTTAATGTCTGTTTGCATATGCACTCTGTGATTGCAGCAAGAGGTCTTATTTTATTCCTGTTCTTCTCACAGGCATGGCCCATCGCAGCCATCTTATCCGTATGGAGGGAAGTCAGAAGGCTCAGTATCTAGAGGACTCAAACACCAAGAGGCAGAGTGTTACTGTTCCCTATGAGTATCCGCAGGTTATTTGTTGAATTTAAATATTAAAGTCAAGAGAGTAGTTACTCCATTATTATATATGGATGTACATTTGATTCTGGCAATGTCTAGGATTTTTAAATCACCTTCTTAAGTTCCTGTTTGGATTTGTGTTCTGGTCAGGAGGGTGTATGTGTAATTAGTAGGTGATCATTTTGGATACATTGCAGTCATAGTTTCATGAAGTGAGATTTTTTTAATGGCAGGTCGATAAACCAGTTGCTCTCACTACCCACACTTTTTTGCCACTTTTTTCCCCTCTCTGTCTGCAGCTGGGTTCAGAGGGAACCACTGTCTTACTAAATTATATGTGCAACAGTTCTTGCATGGGAGGCATGAACCGCAGGCCCATTCTTACCATAATGACTCTTGAGACACATGAGTAAGTTCTACTTTGCTCCTTCACTGGTATTTCCTCCACTCATTCTCTGCTTGTAAATTAAACAAAAATGTCTCTTGCCAGTCGGCAGGTTTTAGGTCGACGTTCTTTCGAGGTCCGTGTGTGCGCCTGCCCTGGACGTGACCGCAAGACTGAAGAGCAAAATCCCAACAAAAAAACGTTGAAGACAGCCACAGGAATTAAGAGAAGTAAGAGCCAGGGTAAAATTGGAAGTTGATAGGGTGAACAACACTTATGAATGGGGCTTAGGCTAACCTCTGATCCAAAACTCTGCGTGAGATATTGATTTTTTGCCTGATCTGCAGTTTTGCATTTTAAAATATAAGAAGTGATTTCATTTTCCACATTAACTTGTCTTGTTCATACCAAGCCTGCATACCAGCTGAATTTGTTCAGTATAAGTAAATAAAGCGTAGATTTTTCTCCTGTCCTAGGGATTCAAAAAACAAACAAAACTAATACACGAAAAACCTGAACAGTCTTTTTAATCCTGAGCCACTCATTTGTCCACCTCTGATGAGTCTCTGAATTGCCGAATTTTATTAAATTCACTTCCTCTCCTCCTTTCATTATAGAGTCTCCAGGCACAGAATCAGCCCTCCCCTCACAACATGCTGAATCAAGTAAAAAGATCAAGATTGACTCCAGTTCTGAGGAGGAAATCTTTCATTTGCAAGTGAGTGGAGAAAAATACAGTCTTTAACAAGCACTCTACTTTATAATCTTGTTTCCTGCCAATGAGGCATAGAATTACTATTTGTTTACTGTTGATGTCATAAAGAAAAACCTTTAATCTTCGATCGTAGATCCGTGGAAGAGAGCGGTTCAATATGCTAAAAGCAATTAATGACGGTTTGGAGTTAATGGATGTGATGCCTACTGAAGATATGGAGAAATACAGAAGGAAGAGGTAAAAGAATCATATATCCAGTAAGACATGCATAAAGTTATGTCTGTATTTCAGCTCCAGATCTGACCCCTAGCATATCTTTCTTTCCAGTACTTTGAAGAACTTGAAAAAGAGTGGAAAGGACCATCAACAGCCAAGCCGTGGGAAAAAGCTGCTTCAGAAAGATGAGAAGACAGACACTGACTAAAAATGAGCCCCTTTCTCTTATTGTTCTGTTTTGTGTGAACGTTTCTTCACTTTTTATGTTCAGCGTGTTTCACTGCCTTATTGAAACTTTAGAAATGGCTGACAAATTAAAGGAATAAACAACTTTCCTAACAGATTGTGCAAGTCTCTGGAACTGTACTGGAGCAATTGAACATCTTCCCCTAAAATAAATGTGATTTTTGTTGTTGTTTTTGGATTATGGTATTGATTTGCTCTGAGCCTTCATTCTAAAAGGACAGATGGATTTTAATGCCACCAAAATACCTTTACACCATTCAGTGTTTTCCTTTAATTTGTCACCCTGTGTCTATATGCTTAAAGCTTTCCTAGATTGCATGTCAGTGCAGCATTTGATGCCTCATTTTAATACATTTTTTATATAAATCTTGTGATTCATAAGATGGATTAAAATATTGTGCTAATGCAAAAGCTTTTATCGCTGAGGCTTTGCTAAGTGATCATGTGCTGTGTGGTACTTGATGTCAGCTCTCTCAGGTCAGTTTTTGTAATAGACAGATGTATTTTTCCATGTCCTTCTATTTTTTTGTATTTTCTAGTCATTCCAGATATATTTTTACATGACAAGCTGTTTTTTTTGTATTCTGTTGTTTTTTTATGAGATTTTTTGCTGTAAGCACTCTGTCTTGTTCAGTGATAACAATGAGTTAAGCCATGTTTATGTCCACATATACAAATCCTAACAGCAGTTCATGTTCTTTTATATTTTGCTACATAAAAATTGCATGTCAAGAAAGCAAATAAAGAAATAAAAAGGCGACGTTGTGGCCGTTCTTATTGCTAACAAGTAAGGTTGTTTTGCTATCACACCTCTGCTAAATGCAAATATATTGATAACTATTTCCTGGTGCTTTTATCTGTCTGCGTACATTCAACAACCTCATTCAAGTGGCATCCTTTACCAGTTGAAGGTCAGTCTGAACTTAAATTGAGATTGTGTGTGTTAGAGGGAGCTTCATGTGTGCTTCTGGTCCTGATACATGATTGCTGATATCTTGTTTCACTGAGAAAATTTTGGTTTGTTTTGTTTTTGCCTGGACCTGTGACCATCATCCTTGCGATCTCAGCATTGTAAGATGTTGTTGCTGGGGTCTTTACTTTTAGTTGGTAAGTTGTAACTTTAAGTGTCTTCTACAGTTCTAACTTGGGAATTACTGGCAAATGATACATGAACATTTTAGCTACAGCACCTTTTTAAAAAACATTACTAATTTACTTCCCATATAAAGGTAATAAGGTAAGGTATATATCCTATTTTACCATGTACTATTACTATGAACGTAGACCTTGGCTCTAGGAACTTACTGTATTGTACTTCCTGGAATACCTTGTCATTTGCATGCACATGTAGATTAATCTTTAAAATATTTCCGTGTTTGAGTCAATAATTAGTCATTTAGTTTACTCATTATGTGTATGTTTATACCTGTACCTTAAAGCAACTAAATAAGAAAAAAGCAATATTTCCTTGAGTTAGGGTCAGGTCTTTGGTGAAGTATATGTTTAGACAGTGACCAGCAGTGCCAAAGTACTTTATTAAACCTTTTCGGCTGTTCTGTTTGGTAAAATACCAAATGTCATATTTGCATCAGGTTTATGTATTATGACAAGAAAAATGAATTTTAGTTTTTAGTGCACACATTCTATTTAAAACCATAATAATCATCGCTGAAAAAAACTGGTTCATTTTGACAGGTTGAATGTAGCTGTCTCATTTATATGTATGTTTCCAACTGTGTGGATTAAATAAAATAAATGCAGTCATAATAAGTATATTATGTAAAGTACATAATGTACTGTGCTATTGTAGACTAAATAGTAACTTATTAGGAACATTATTAGGATTATGAGCGACTCCATTGCATGAAAGGCCAAAAACCAAAAAGTAACCAAAAAGCCACATGCTAACATTTCCAAGAATCTGGTAGTGTAACAGGATGGAAATGTAAAACTGTGTGCAGAGTTTGTACTACTCTTTCCATATATTCAGGATATCAAGTACTCCGTCCTAATTTGTGGCAATTTTTGTATTTTAAAATGTGCAAGAGAAATTTTAAAACAAAAAAGTCAATATCTTTTCCCATTTCAGCCAAATAAATAACTGGAAGCCATGTATTAAATAATATCTGAAACAAGATATTAATTTGTGAACTCTAGTTGCACAATTCATGGCTCTGATGAGAGTTAGTGGTCTTAAAATATTAAATTGTTGCCTATTAATTTGTGGATGCATATTATTAAATAATAACAACCATATAAATTAATATAACTACATATAACAATTTAATTGTTTCCTTTAGTTATGCTGTCAGATTGCGATTTGTTGCTTTATGTGAACTTTTACCAAGCAAGGGCTTGAGAGTAAAATTTTGTTTCTCAGCTATGCCACCAAAGGCTTAAAAAAGAGTCAAAAATCCTTTATATTTTTTCACCTGTCTTTTCAGCGGTTTCTGTTATATGCGTAGAGAGAGACTATTTTTACCACCTCGATCCAACCACATGGGACAATGCTAGGCTGCGGTGTCAGGCCTGTTACAAAGACTTAACCACCATCACCCCATTAAATGCAGAGGTTATCGGACTGAACCTTATCTCGGACTACTGGATCGGCCTGCGGCAAAACATGAGTGGTTCAAAATTCTGGGCACGATGGGCCAACGGTGAGCCTGTCGTCTACCAGAACTGGTATCCTGGTCATCCTGTGCCAAAGAAAAAGCCTGAGATACAGCCCACATGTCCACCACCTCCAGTTATCAACAATACAAAGACAGAGGTGATGCAGTGCCCAGCTTTCATGAAACTCTGTAACTGTCTAAATTCATCTAGTGGCTATGAAGACTATTTGATGGAAGCCACAGAAATGTTCAACACAACTAACAGTACTGGGAAGAAGTGTCCAGCCCTGGCAAAGCTCTGTGATTGTCTAAATTCAGCTGAGGAAAATGAAATGTCTCTTCCAGAATCAACAACAACTCTAGCTCCAACAACGCTTCTATCTACAAGTACAATCCCCCCAGCAAGTACTATCAGTAGTGACCTAGAGCCTGAATATATTGAGGATTCCTGCGTGGTCCTGCTCAGCTTTGGCATGTGGCAGGAAAAGCAGTGCAATGAATCCCTGCCCTACATCTGCTATGATGGTAAGGATACAGCAAGCCAGTTTGACTCTAATACATTTTATTTACATTTGTTATTACTAGCAAATCCAGGCATGTAAATGCTTTGAATAAGGTATTTCCTGGTGGTGTATTAAGAAACTCTTGGACTCTTGGGTGTTACAGTTAGAGAATAGGTTTTTTACCTTATTTTTAAGGGTCATTTTTATTTAATGTACTGTATGTAGGTTAGGAGCTGTAATTTCTGAAATATGCAATGGTCAGTGACATTTGCTTTTGTAAAAAAGCAGTCTTTAAAAGTTGGTCATCATGCTGAGCTGAGTGTTTCAATTATTACTGAAGAGCATTCCTGTGACTGTAACCGGTGCCTCCTTGATCCTTAAAACAGCCATAAATCAGTTGAAAGAATCCATATTTAATGGCATAGCTATTTTGTGAGAAATCAAAAACAAAGACATAAGAGGGCACTAGATCAAGGGCATACTGTACATGCATCTCTTATGCAGACATCTTTATTTTAGACATATTATTTTACTGAAATTAACAACTAATAAACACAAAAGTCTCTTCCTGAGGTACTTAAACTAGCCCTTTAAAAAGCTTCGTCTGTTTGCTTTTCCTGTGATGTCAGCAATTCAGCATATACTGTATTTTACACATAATTGAAGGTTAGCTGATTGTCTGTGCAGATCTGTTAACTTTTGTTGGCAGTACCTGTGGTGTGGCCTAAAGGTGTGATGTTACTCATCTTAACACAATTTGGCAGGATAGATTTTGTGATTCAATGGTTGAACACAATGGTCTTTATCAGAACGTTGAGCCTTAACCATTGAACAATTTTAGATACACAGCCTTGTACAGATGCCTCTGAATCATCTGCATAACTGGTACATATTTAAATCCATGACTGGAAATTTATAGAAGAGTGTACAAGGAAGTTGAACAGAACACAAAAGCCTTGTTGTATGATTTTGATGCACATTGATGTGTGGCTGAGTGAGTGAGAGATTATACTGTAACTTCCTTCCTGATGATCCTGCTATCAGGGCAGTGTTCAGCTGTATTGATGATTAACTCAATGTAGGAAAATATAAATATCCCACTATATATATATATATATATATATATATATATATATATATATATATATATATATATATATATATATATATATATATATATATATATATATATATATATATATCTTTACACCTTTACACTCTCATGCTACAACTTCATGCTTGCACCATTAATGTCATTCTATATATCCAGGTAAACTCAACTCACACTGATGGTTTTTGTTTAAAGTATTATGATTTGATAATTTTCTTTATCTAAAAACACAGCTAAAATGACTTTGTATTTAGTACATCCTTTGGAAAAATGTTTTTGAAAGGGTCTGTAAGTGTTCATTGGACAATTAGTTGTTCTGTTTCTTTACAAATTAATAAAAAGATTATATTATATTATATTATATTATATTATATTATATTATATTATATTATATTATATTATATTATATTATATTATATTATATTATATTATATTATATTATATACTGAAATGCCTCTGGTTTGTAATTTCTGTATCAACTGATCATTCAGTTCACCCCACTAAAAGCATTTTTTTTTTTTCAAAGAAGCCTTCATTCTTTATGCTGTACCCATTTTCTGCAGAAATATTTTATGGTGATGTGAACATTTCTGACGAGACACAAAGCAGCGCTTTTCTGACTTGGAGTGTGGCAGGTGTGAATATTTCTCGGTACAGAGTAGAGATCAATGGCAATCAAACAGTAAATATTACAAATGGGACAAGCTACCAGATTACAGGCCTGGATCCTGGAGAGCTCTACAGAGTGCAGATAATCCCTGTGAAGTGTGAACGGGACCTCAATGCTCAGAATATCTCCTTCTACACATGTGAGTATAAATCGTAGACATCCAGCAATCTCTGTTAGGGATATTAAATGAATATTTTTGTGTAGTATTTTTAATGATATTAGTTGGATATAACAACACGACGTTGGCTTTAAGATCCTTCAGTGACACTTGAGACAAAGGAATTAGCCTGCTTTATTTTATTTTATTTTATTTTATTTTATTTTATTTTATTTTATTTTATTTTATTTTATTTTATTTTATTTTATTTTATTTTATCTATCTATCTATCTATCTATCTATCTATCTATCTATCTATCTATCTATCTATCTATCTATCTATCTATCTATCTATCTTTCTTTTTGTTGACTGCAGCAGTGCAGAGATTATTATAATGAGAGGTGATTCTATGCATTCCCAGACTAGTTTACTGATATATTGCCTGTATGAAAAGCATGTAACAAGTATCTTCAGCTGTCTAACTTAAATATGAAATGTTTTCCATATGTCATTTATTTGGATATTTTTATGGTATTGTTTATTTCCTTTATGCTGATACCAATAGTATTTTTTTTGTATTTAAATAACTAATATTTGTTGTCTAATGTACTCAGCACCATTTGTTGCATTTTTTGTTGTTTGTTTTATGTAAAATCCTCATGCAGGTTTTTTCTCCCCGAAATCTTTCTCCTAGTGCCAGAGGAGATCAGAAATCTCACCAAAGTGAGTGTGGAAACAACCGTAATTACCCTCAGTTGGGAAGTATCAAGAGGATCTAATGTATCCTATTTAGTAACTACACAGCCGGGGAATTCAGATAAAATTTGCCAAATAGACAGCTCCAGACATTGCTCTATAACCCAACTTCAACCAGGACAATTGTACAATTTCACAGTTAGAGCTGTGGTCAATAGAACCACCTTTGGAAAGTCAGATTCCATTCCTGCTTGCACCAGTGAGTAATCCAGTTACCTTTATTAAATTCTCTTACATTTAACAAAATCTCTGACATTTTTATTTAGTTAAAAGTATATAAATTATTTTGTCACTGATTAGCATGAAACTAAGAAAATAATACACCAATCAGGCATAACATTATGAGCACTGAGAGGTGAAGTGAATAACACTGATGATCTCCTCATCATGGCTCCTGTTAGTGGGTGGGATATATTAGGCAGCAAGTGAACATTTTGTCCTCAAAGTTGATGTGTTAGAAGCAGGAAAAATGGGCAAGTGTAAGGATTTGAGCGAGTTTGACAAGGACCAAATTGTGATGGCTAGATCACTGGATATAAGGGATCAACACAATATTAGGCAGGTGGTCATAATGTTATGCCTGATCAGTGTATACGCAAAAATTTATACTATTCAGACATCTAAGTTTGGAAATTGTCCAGGATTTGATCTATAAATGCTGCTGATATGTAAATGCAATGCATAGCATTTGTGCAAATTATTATTGTTATTAAAATAAAACAGATAATAAATGATGTAATAAATTGTTGTTTAAATTGCCCATTTTTAAAGAGAAGAAATCAGAATTTATGATTTGACGCCTTAAGTCCATAGCGATTACTATGGGTTGTTTGCTGCTAATATTTCTTTCACTGTAGCACAAACAGTATGTTCTACTTTAAAAAAAATGAAACTGCCAACTTACCACCTTGTTTGCTTGTGAACCTAATTTCACAGAGCCTTCTAAAGTGATGAATCTAACTTCTTTAAACAATAATAGTACCTCCATCACTGCAATGTGGGATTCACCTGATGACAACAGATGGCAATACAGCTATAACATTACTCTAGACAATAGAATTTTCACTAGTGATTCTAAAAACATTACAATGCCCAACCTTGTACCTGGTACTAAATACACAGTAAACGTGTCAGCATTTGTACCAGCCTGCTCTGAGAATGGAGAAACAGCTTCCATCAGTGCCTACACCAGTGAGTCCAAGATTTCTCTTTTTCTTTCTATTCCTTTTTTAGTGCTCTTATTACATGTTTTGTATGAGAGAACTATTATACTGTAATGGCTGGTATTAGATAGGATGGTTTAAATCTAATCTTTCCAATAGCTTGAGAATGAAATTATTCAGAATGATGTGTATTGCAATGCATTATATCACATGGTCTCATCAATAGCAAAATAAGAATGATGTGGGGCAAACTATGAGTTCTAGTTGCTCAAGTCTGCAGGGATTTTTTTTACCATACTAAACAATAATGTTCTTATTTAAATGAACTTAAGTTTCTGTCATCCATCCATTTGTATAATGTTGTACTTAGTTTATGTACATTTAGTTTATCTCCCAAAAGTATTTTAGGGGAGGATGACAGAGCCTCCCCACAACTCTAACTGTTGTTTAGCCCCGCTAGCCCATCTACCACATGTATATTAGCCGCCCCATGTTAAAGCTATCTGGCTCTGCAAATTATATTAATTACTGAAGAGTCAATAATAAATTATTCAAACTTTTTCCAAGGTGTCATTCCTATGAGCAAGTTCAGTCATGTGGCATATTAATAAGATTATTATTCACAAGAATATTCAAAAGTGTTTGTTATGAATTCTGTATCATTTTTATTTTATTTTCTTTAGTACCGATGTCCGTGAGCAACCTTCATCTGATCACTTATAATGACAGTATTACTGCAACCTGGGACCTTCCAAATGGAAATTTTGCTTGGTTCAATGTGACTATCTCTAGCTCCATGAGTGAGAACATCTCATGTCCCACTAACATTACCAACAATCTGAATTATACTTTCAAATCTCTGAAATCAGCAGCATTGTACACTGTTAGTGTCGTTACTTATGTGGAGAAAGACCTGAATCCAAGCACACCAACCACTGAATCAAATTATACCAGTAAGTGTCAATAGCTTTCATACCACCAAATTTAAATACCAGTTCTATGACAGTTTTACAGTCATTTCACTTTTTGATTCAGTAAAATGCTCCATGACTATATATTATAAAATATGGACCACTCTGATGATCCTTAATAAATATATATATTAGCAGTGTCACATGCTCCATTTTTATAATCCGTCTGCTATTTATTTTCTTTTCTGTTCTTAGGACCTAATTCACCTGGTACAGCCAAGGTGGAAAACAGAAACAGTAGTACTGTATGTTTAAGTTGGAAAATCCCTGAGAATTCACAAGGGGTTAAAAATATTACTTACTCAGTGAAATATCTTTCTAATTTTTGGAATGATAAAGGAAACCAGAACATAACTGACAATACCTCTGTCATCATTTATGGATTAAAATCTGGCAGCAAATACACATATAACATCACTGTCCTAGCTGGAACTTTGGAGAGTCTTCCCTCTGTGACCAGCGGAATAACAGGTAAGGAAATGATAACTTGATTACATCAAAAGCTTAGGCACTATATTTTCTGCTGTTATAAGTCTAGACTCTAAGTTAAAGTATACTAATTATGGATGAGGGGGCATGGTGGCTTAGTTGGAGTTTGCCTGTTTTCCCTGTGCTTCAGGGGTTTCCTCTGTGTACTCTGGTTTCCTCCTTCAGTCTATAGTCATGTGCTGTAGGCTGATTGGCATCTCTAAATTGTCTCTAGTGTGTGGGTGAGTGAGTGTGTGTGTGATTGTGCTCTGTGATGTCTTAACATCCTCTCCAGTGTGTCCCCTGCATTGTGTCCCATGTCTCCTGGATAGACTCCACGTTCCCCACAACCCTGCATAGGATCAGTGGTACAGAAAATGGATATATAGATATTCATTTAGGGGAAGGGCAATTTTTCTATTCTTTTTTTAACCACGTAAAACCAAACCAAAAATTACAAGCGTAAATCAACACGTGTATTTATTTTTTTTAATCTAAGATTAATATGAAAGTCATGCTTTGTGTGTCGCTTATATGAGAAAAGCAAACGCTGAAAACCCACATTAAGGAATTCCTCAAAATAATAATAAGTAATTTTGTTTTTAATTGTTTGCTGTAGGTTAACCGGATTACAGAATAAAAATGTTTCATTCTTCTGCTTTGTATTAGTCATATGCTGTGTCCAGTCAGTAGTAGAGAGCATGATATTAAATAACAACCTACTCTTCGTTGTGTGTTAATATAGATGTGTTTCTCAATTTGCTGTTGCACTTTTGGCTTTGTTGTTATCTACTAGAATCTGTTGTGTCACTAAAAGGTTACCATATATAGAAGCTTTTACATTAGCAAACACATTCACATCCACAGTTGCATTCAGATGAATAGTAATAAGTACATATAAAGCAATAAATACCAACAGGTTTTTATGTACAGTGGCCTGTAAGTAAAATAAACATAAAATCACATAAAAAAACAAAGACACAAGAAGCATCGTCATATTAACCAGTAACCCCAGATCACATTACTAGTAAAGTGTCAGAATTCTGGAAAAGTATGTCTACTGCATCTCAATAGTCTGTGAAATTGTAGTTTGTTCCTTATTTATGCACATATACAGTATTCTGTATTGCCATGTTAGGCATTACAAATGCTGTAGTCAGTTCACTCAGCAAACAATAATTAATGGTGCAGTTACTAGAAATGTTAAGTGTTATGTGACTTGTGTATTAATGAGTCAATAGGCAAAAAAGAAACACTGTGATGAAATGTTTTTAATTGTAATCAGCAGTTTTCAAGTCAGGAGACCTGAATCCACATCATTAATGTTAATGTGTGTAAGTGTTTTCAGTTTGATGAGTCTGCATGGTAATACAAGGTAAAATACAGAACATGGAGTGAAACCATGGCATGTCCCCACAACAAACATGCTGTTCATTGGGAGTTAAATATAAGACATAGTGGTGTTGCTGTGAGTGCTTTATAGGTTTATTAGGTATATTATTGTTTGAATCATTTGTAAATGGCTCTATCCAAGATCTGTGTATAAAAAACACCTTGTTTTTCTTTGTGCAGAGCCTGTAAATAGAACTCTAACCATTTCACTGCTGTGTTCCTCTTCCACTGGGCTTTACTGCATGAGCAACAGCACTAAGCAAAATGTCCTTAACAAGGTGAGTGACAAATATATAAATTGACAGTGAAGAATTTTGACTGAAATAACAGTACTAAAAGGTTACCACATCCCAATATCTAAGTACAAATATATGATGCAATATTCATATATTTTACAAAGATTCAAGTCTAAAAGTAGACATTTATGATTCTTATCAGAAACTGCTTTTTTTGGGGCTTATGTACTTTAAAAGTTTATAAACGTTTATGATGTCTTGTAGAGCAGTGACTAAAAAAGATTTGAGTTAACCCTCAATGAACCAGACACCAAAAATGCAGGCTTAATTTCAGGAAGTGTTGATCAATGAACATTCAATTGCCTTTTCTAAAACGAATAACTACGGTCTTGAATAGAATGTGTAGATTCCACTAGCTGGGTTATTGATGTCGTTATTATAGATGGGTTATTGATGTACATTTTCAGCATTGATTATTCATACAGTTTCACTCTTTGATAATAATTTCTGGTGAGCCTTCCTCTTGAATCTGAATTCTGTATCTTTTTCGTTGTTTTTGCAGATTTACAGTACTATTTTGGAAACATTTAAGGATAACATTTTCTGGAACCTTACATTGCATTAGAGAAATGACAAGAATGCACAAATTATTTTCTGAATGCTTGCAAGACTGTCAGTTTTGCTTCTTTAATGTCATTTAAACGACTGTGATGTTCTCTGCTCTTTATGTCAGTTTTATATTTATTACAAGCCATGATGCTTTACGTCTCTTATAATTACATACTAAGGATAATTCATTCTCATATGTAAGTTAATCAAAGAATAATGTAGCTGATTGTGGATTATAAACATATTTATACTTAATGGGAGAGGGTACTCTCAATAAAGTTTGAGATAATAAATTCATTTTCGTGTCCAGTTTTCTTTAATCATTAGCTTAATGTTCACATGTTTAGAAGTAAACATAAATATTTTAATTATTCTGATATATCAGATCATCTGGCTTTGATTATAGCTTCACAATCAAGTACTTAGAGTACTTAGGCACTTGTACATTTATTCATATATGATGAATTCTTTTCACATGATCACATATTGTTTATAGGATGTCACATGCATTTACTTCATGTTCATGTGTATTTCCAGCAAAACATTTTGAATAAAATGCATCTTCACATGTTTTTCCTCATGCTATTAGGCTATATACACTATATGACCAAATGTTTCTGGACACCTGGCCATCACACTGATATGTGCTTGTTAAACTTCCCATTCCAGTTTTAGTGCCCCCTTGCTGTTATTATTACCTATCTGGGCTTTCCACTAGATTTTCAAGCATGGCTTTGAGGATTTGTGATCATTCAGCCAGAATAGCATTAATGAGGTCAGGCACTGATATGGGCTGAGGAGGCATGGGGTTCAGTCAACATTCCAATTCATCCCAATCGTGTTCACTGTGGTTGAGGTCATGGAGTTCTTCCATTCCAAGCTCGGCAATCCATGTCTTCACAGAGTTTGCTTTTTGCACAGGGGTATTATACTGCTGGAACATGTTTCTACTGTTCAGCTCTGTAATTCAATCTGTGTTACAAGAGAAGAACCACATATAAATTTGATTGTCAGGTGTCCACTAACTTTTGGCCTTATAGTGTACTCACATATGAACACCTTTAAATAACTAGATGGTACATTGTACTTGCAATGTTACTTACTTAAAGGCTAATTATCAAATGTTATTTTAGGTGGATCTACTTTTCTTCAAGTTAAATTTGAGTCTCCAAAATGTCTTCATTTAGTCTCTGGGCTCAAACACTATTTAAATATGAGTCAGTGTTAACAGTGGACTATACATAAAGAACTCTAAAAAATTAGACTACCAAAATTAGACTACTTTTAAATACACGGATAACTTTGCTTTCCGTGGTTGCAATGCTGGAAAGAAACGGTAGGTGGCGTGGCTTGACAAGCTAAAATAACCTTGTGTCTTTCATTCCATCTAGGGGAATATGACCTCAATAACCTTTATGACTGGCTACAGGCGATGACATTTCCCTGTTGCAGTAATGAGCACAACCCTGTAGAACTAATCTGAAGGCTTTTTTAGAAATAGTTTAAAGTGGACACACAGTGTCTATCATTTACCAAAAGTCATTAATACTAATAATGCTGAAGAAAAAATAACCTTCAAACGAAATGGTATGTACTACAGTTGTATGCAGGCTATACAAATATACCTCACTGCACTGGAGAATCTTTCCTGTTAAGCAAGCATGTTCAAGTGGTAATTAATAATAATAATAATAATAATAATATAAAGAAGAAGAAGAAGAAGAAGAAGAAGAAGAAGAAGAAGAAGAAGAATATAATAATTAGAAATATAATAAATTAATTAAATTGCTGCTATTAAAATAAGCAATTATATGCACACCAATCAGGCATAACATTATGACCACTGAGAGGTCAAGTGAATAACGCTGATTATCTCCTCATCATGGCACCTATTAGGCAGCAAGTGAACATTTTGTCCTCAAAGCTGATGTGTTAGAAGCAGGAAAAATGGGTAAACGTAATGATTTGAGCGAGTTTGACAAGGACCAAATTGTGATGGCTAGATGACTGGACTGGATCCAAAACTGCAGCTCTTGTGGGGTGTTCCCGGTCTGCAGTGGTCAGTATCTATCAAAAGTGGACCATGAAAGGAACAGTGGTGAACCAGTGACAGGGTCATGGGCAGCTAAGGCTCATTGCCATCCATGTGGATGTTACTTTGACACATACCACCTGCAGACCATGTTTCATGGAAACGGTATTCCCTGATGGCTGTGGCCTCTTTCAGCAGGATAATGCACCGTGCCACAAAGCAAAAATAGTTCAAGAATGGTTTGAAAACACAACAATGAGTTTGAGGTGTTGACTTGGCCTCCAGATTTCAATCCAATCGAGCATCTGTGGGATGTGCTGGACAAACAAGCTCCACGAAGGCCCAACTATCTTAAAGGATAATCTTGCAGGATAATCTTGGTGCCAGATACCACAGCACACCTTCTGGATCTAGTGGAGTGGACCAACACAATATTAGGCAGGTGGTCATAATGTTATGCCTGATCAGTGAATATGTAAAACCACAAAGGTTATTAACCACAAACCGGCATACCGCAAAATAAATCATGGGAATTATCATCGGAAAAGCAAGAATAACTCCAAGACTCCAAACAAAAATAAACTAATAAGCAATGTACGTATTGTTTATAATTTCTAAGAACAGTCGATTGCTATGAGCTTTAAAGCTTTGTTATTAACTCCGTAATCACTGAGCCAATGTTTGTGTCCATGTCTTGAAATACGTTTCCAGTTGAGAAAGTTAGTTTTAAAGAAATGTTTGGTCATGCAAAGTGTTGTATATGTCCTTTAATGTTTTTATTATAGCTAATCAAATATCACAAAACATTTCATACATGTCCCTACAACGCAGGGCCAAAGAGATTATTCCACTTTTTTTTCCCATTGAAAACCTAGATTGTTTACAGTTTTATAATATTTGTTGATGTTGCTTAGGCAAAAAATGAAATGAAAGAAGAAACTATTTGTTTAAACAACATTAATATACATATATTTATTTTGAAAAAAATAATTCAACAATAATGCATTCAGCTGATTTGTTTCGACGTTTACTAAAACTGATAAAGGTTCATTTTTACTTCTGAGATTTATGAAATATGAATGATACCAGTTAGTCCCGGCAGAACAGTCTGCTGTTGTTTTGCGTCACACTTTTCCAGTTTCGTCCAATCCGATGCTGCATCAGCTCGAGCTTCCGGTCAGAGCTCGCGAGTCTGGAGGACGCAGTAAGGCTGAAGACGTAATGATGCTGCGCGCGCCCTGCACACTCTCTGTTTCTCACACTTCAGCAACGACTTGACGACCTTTTAACAAACTAACATTAACCTGGATTCGGACAATATGGGTAAAGAAGACATGGTGTGCCGACCAGCAGCGCTGAAATTCACTATCGATCACATCCTTAACAAGGACTTTGATGCAAATCGCCAAAATTCACAGCACACCTCAGAGAGCAGCTGTTCGTCGTGTGAAGACCAGAAATGTCATGAAACAGGTGATTTAAACATACACACACTTTAAAGTGCATTTAATACTAATGTGAACATTACGCTCTAAGAACACTAAACTAAGCTTTCTTTGCCATTATTGCGATACTTTTCGTGTGCAATGTGGATATGGTGCGTGGAGACGATTATTTTAGTGTGCCTTTAAGTACATACATTTAAAGGTATGCACGTGACGGTATATTATACTAAAGGTGTGCGCGTGACGATGGCACGTGAGCGACAATGAAAGGTAAAGTTTAGTACTCTTTCCCCCTTAGACATGTCCGTGTAATGACCGCAGTGTGTTTGTTTGACAGAGCACAGAGGTAGCGACGTCTATGGTCACTCTCTGAGCATCACGATGAGTGAAAAGTTTCCTAAAAATCCCAGCAGCAGAGAAAACCACAAGAAGCCCAACCCGCTGGCGAAGAAGAAAACGCGCACCATTTTCTCCAAAAGACAAATCTTCCAGCTGGAGTCGACTTTCGACCTGAAGCGCTACCTGAGCAGTGCTGAGCGAGCATGTCTGGCCAACTCCTTACAGCTGACCGAGACACAGGTGAAAATCTGGTTTCAGAACAGGAGGAATAAACTCAAACGCCAGATCTCCACAGACGGGCCGTACAGAGGAAGTGTTGGGAGTAATATTTTTGGAGGATGTTTGTTGCCCACTCCTGTTCCACTTCTGTACACAGGGAACTCTCCTCCACATTACCTGTATCTCTCCCAGGCCAGCAAATATTTCAGCCTTTTCGATGGAGATACGTGATTTCTCACAACACAGATGTTTGCTTTTTTTTTTTCTTTTTTTTAATTGCATGGAGAATACGCAAACATCTGGAAGCACAACACTGGACTGCAAGTCATTTTAACTTGTGATCATAGCTGCACAAAAATAATTGAACAGTAAATCTATCATGACTATTTTACTATGCAAGATGTTAATAAGGGGAACATGAAACAATTCCCTGATAGGCTTTATAACGCATGTGACAGTCATAAAATGATGAAATCACATCATTTGAAAAACCAAAATACTGCTGTAGAAAAAGACAATCAATGATCTTTTTTAAAAAATTTGAGTTAGAAGTTAGTTTTTATTCTAAGAAAAACACAGTGTTTGCTTTAATCAGTATCACTAAACCATGGAGCATTACACTGCAACATGCTGATCAGTGCAGTTTAACTGTGAACTCATTTAAACACAAATGTATTTTAGAATAGTTTAGGATATCAATATTTGGTTTTCATGATTTTGTTAAATATATTGTTCTTTGTGACATTTCTGGCAACTGGGTTATATTTCTATAAAATACCTCCAGCTCTTATCTTGGTGCATTTTTTACTCTTATTTAAATGAAGTGAGTAAATAATCTAAACTGCTAACTGTAAACTAATGATATATATATATATATATCATATTTTTCAAATCAAAATTGTTCTTAAACATTAAAAATTTGGCAGTAAACATTCAAAGAAGTACACATATATGTATGTATGTTCGCACACTCTCACACATTGTTATATATTTGTGCAAATATATATTGGGAAAAGAATTGTTATTTGAAGAGCGTTCTCAGAGGCCATAGTTAGCTTTGTTCTCCAATTTTTCCAGGTCACTTAATCCTTTTGTGGTCAAGCTTGTCTCTGCTTCCATCTTTCAGAGCAAATTAAGCGTCTGGTCGAGCCAAAATGTGCATACAGCCTCCAAGTAAATACTTAGTATTGATTATTTACACCTTGTTCTCATGTATATGCCAGCAAATCTGACTGTGTTCAATAAATAAATAAATATGCAACATTAAAAACGCCCAAGATATGCTAAAGAAAGCTGAGCCATATTTATATTATATTTTATAATGTATTATTATTATTATTATTATTATTGCCTCATAATAGTTAACTCTCATTCTCTGAAAAAGACTACTTCCACTAAAGAACTACAAAACAATATCAGACCATTATATTCTTTTGTCAGCGTATTTAGTTTACTTATACCATTCTAAAGGTATTTACAGGGTGTTCCAAAGGTCTCCTTTGAATGCCAGCATGCCTTCATTGTGCCTTCAGTGGATGTTTGTTGACGTCCACTTCTCAGTTTCCGTCTTTCTGAATTTGTTTCAACAGACGTTTGACAAGAGTGTCATGAGACTTTGTGACAGCTTCCCGATCCAGCCATGAAAATGATTTCAGTATGATTTAATATTAGTAATATATATATATATATATATATATATATATATATATATATATATATATATATATATATATATATATATATATATATAGATATTTTTTTTTTTTTTTTTTTTTTTAAAGAGAAAGTGTTAAACATTTTGGAAAACATTTTGCAAAAAGAGTGTTAATTTGCCCTATGTATGCAGACTTTGGGACACCTTGTATAGATATAGTTGATTTTTATCTCTGTCGTTTATTTTTTGAAGCACAAAACAATTACATCTCTGTAAAATGTCTCATTTCTTGGCCACATCATGGTTTCTGCAATAGAGCAATGTAAAAAATGAATAAATAAAAACCTAAATATTTGAATAAACCTGAGCTTTTACCCCCAGTAAATCAGGTTTGTGGTTTTATTTGATTGCATTTTCTCATATGCAGTCAAATACATTACACAGTCTCACCAAAAATCCAATTAGATGTCTATAGGATGAACCTGTGTTGTTTTCTGTAGGTTAAAAGGACTTGTCAGATGATAGCAAGGATAAATGCAGCATTATAATGAAGATCATTCAGAGTCACTTCTTTTCAATATTCTTTTTTTCTCTGCAGTACAATGGGATATAGTAAGATTTAACAAGCAAGGCTTCTGGATATATAATTCAACAGCTAAGAAAACATGACCATGAATCATTACCTGTTTGGATTCAAAACTAAGAGCTGAAATATTAAACCAGTGAATAACAAATTAAATATCATCTATTTTATATGAATGTTACTCCAGTCTGGTGCACTACACAACGATCAGGCAAAACATTATGACCTTCAGAAATTAATACTGGTTCTGATAAAAAAAAAAAAGGTATCAGAATACACAGTGCATGATGGGTCAGGGCTGTTTTGGCAGAAAAGGGAGACCAACACAATATTCGTCAGGTGGTTATAATGCTATGTCTGGTCGGTGTAGTCCAGTGAAATAAAAACAAGCAGTGAGTTTATAATATTTTACAACAACCAATAGAAAAGACTTGTTTATA
Source organism: Hemibagrus wyckioides (assembly GCF_019097595.1). Lineage (NCBI taxonomy): Eukaryota > Metazoa > Chordata > Actinopteri > Siluriformes > Bagridae > Hemibagrus > Hemibagrus wyckioides. The sequence goes on from NC_080716.1 coordinate 13,462,039, forward strand.
TCTAATGAAAGAGAAGCGCAGATTATCATGTAGTTCTTTCCTAAATAGAGTCTTTAAAAGGATTTCAGTATGCATTTCCAGGCTTTGACTGAAATATTGTATGGCTGTATGAATATCTTAGACTGTCAGTACAGCTAAAAGAGAATATTAATATTGATGAATGTAGATTTTAAGAATAAAAACATAAAAAAGTATAAATGAATATTCCACTACTGCTGCAAACAAAATAAAATCTTTATTTCTGCAGTGTTTCAAAGGTTTGTGTTGCTTCCATGTCTGTTTTATCATTTGTAGAAACTTTATTTATTTATTTTTTTATTTTTATTGCCTAGCACTCTCCCTGGCTCAGCCACAGTTTTCTTCTATTCAGAACTATTTACTTATGTTTGGAGCTGCAGAATAACGCTGTACCACCAACAGCACATTCAGCCAAAAGCACATCATCTGCATGGACAGTTTTGTCATCTGCACTAAATCACACTGTAACCTATCTAATGGGAAGTTATTTACACAATTAGGGGACTAGCAGAGCTGGACAAAGTGGAAAATTCGGTTATATTTATGGTATAAATTAACATGGTGTGAAGGGATATTGGTGTTTTTTAATTAGCCGTGTAATCCTCTAATCTATTTGATAATGCTGTGGTGATAGTGTGTGTGTGTGTGTGTGTGTGTGTATGTGTGTGTGTGTTGGGAAGGGGGTTGACTGTCGCCGCCAGACTTTCTGGCTCTGCTTGTGATGGCTCTTGGTATTGTATGAGCCACCCAACGCCGCTCTGCTTCTTTGCTCTAGAACCTCAAGGTATAAATGACCTTCTAGTTGCTGAGCCATGTATGAGGTGAAGGGGGATCCATTAACGGCTTCACCTGATCAGAGACTCCTAATGCCAGGATACCATATGCACACATTTAGGGATATCAATGACTTGTGGGAAGTTTAATACAAAATATTGACTTGCTGCCACATATTTCTACAAAGTATACATCATTTTGTGTTCAAAATGAACACAGAAGTTACCGCAACTTCCTTCTATTGAAATGGATTTAAGCCTGAAACTGCTCTGTTCTGACTGAAACTGATCCACAGAACACATTTCCTCTTGGTGTAAAATGACATTTTTTTTTAAGAATGCTGTTTTTGAACTAATGGACCAACTGTGGGATATTATGGGGTCAAATCTAAGGAAAAAATGTTTTAATTCTAGTTATTTTTGTAGTGTTCGATATGTTTATCCATCCATCATAAAGCCAAGTATGAGTATTCAAAAATTACAATATCACATGATGTCATGATGTGCACTGAGCATAATGTTGGAATCATGCTCTTTGTTTAATTTTGTGCATATGAAGATATAAGAAAAGCTATGCATGCTAAACCCACTCCAACCCTATACTAAACATTTTTTAAAAGATGTATACAAAAATATCTGATTCTTTTTTGGTCACAATAGTCAATCTAGATGTTACAAAGGTAATAAACGACAGATTATATACAAATAATCCTGTAAGGATTTGATGTAACACTAATGTAGATATAGTATACTCATCATTTTCATGCTTACCAGTTATTGTTTCTTTTTACATCCATGACATCTTTTGACATACTGTACATGACTGACAGCAAGGACTGTAGTAAGCAATAGCCCTTATAAACTATTTATTCCTATGAAATGTCTATCATTTAACAAGGAGCTTGTATACTGAGGTTTTTCCACCAAATTTCTTGAATAAAATTGAATATTGCATGCGTATATTGTGTTCATTACTGTCTTTATATAAATACCAATAAATATCAAGCCAGGCTCTAAGCTTATTAATGTCATAAAATGCACACAGGAAATGAAATTTTGGCAAATTACATTCATTAAACAAATACACTCTTAAAAAAATTAATGAGCCAGAAAACAATTTGACACGTCAAAAAAACAACTGATATCTGATGATTGAAAAAAACACTTTTAGTTCCCTAAAGTTCCTTCAGTTCCCTAAAACCCTTTCCCAATTTTCATAAAAGACTAAATCATATTTGGCAAAAAGATTTGAATGTGACTAATCATAGAAATCATTAAATATTATACAAAATATTCTAAAAAAAAAAATCTAAATCATACCCCCCAAAATACCAATGAAATACCAGTCATATTGTCAAATTACACGATCAAGCTCTAATCGAATAACTGCATTTTTCACAGGACAGATTAAATCCATTTATGTGGATGATTCTGGTTATGTGCCATGTTCAGGTTATTAAATGACAAACAATTTATTCATACTTCATATTGAGTTCATTCATTGTCCAAAATTTGATTCAAAACCTCAGTCCTACACGACGATGTATTCTGACTGGCTTTATGTAAAGGACAAGATGATTATTTCTAAGATAATGCTGAAGAGTTCAGCAGTTGGGAGATTTTGATGGAAGTAATTTACAACCTCAACAACATCCCATTCATTAAAATCTAAAACCCAATGAGGACTGTGGTAAACCTAATCCTCCCATAAGACTCCCAACGACATTGATTTAGAGCAAACTGCAAGCCTGACATGACTTAATGCTTTGACATTAGGACCCCAGTAGATTTATTCAGTACTGAATTCACATGAAGTTTATGCTTGAAAGAATTTAACGACTGTAATCACTTTTATTAAATACACTTTAGCTAATCAGCATACTTGTTTTGCTGATGTGTGCATTCGTGTACAGTTACTTGTCTCTATTCTAGTTAAAGGAGTGATTGCAGAAGTGAAATATGTTCATATTTAGCTTTGAATTAGTTAAACATAAAATCACAGAGGTGGTAAAAGTACAGAAATTCTATAAATTCAATAAATGTGCATTTTCTCATATAAATGTTAATATTATAGTAAAAGGTGAAATATTAAATTAAAAGTTTTTAAATGTACTTTAAAGCCTGAAAAGAAAAAAAAATCATAAAAGAAAACGATATCTGCTATAAATCCTCAAGGAATGTGCTGAAGATACCTGACAAAAGCTTCATTCCTGATTTTACAAATATTAGTTAATATGATAATAACTGATTATACACACTAGTTTAATGCTGATGTAGTGTGTGAATATGTAAAAGCAGTGATTTTTGAGTAAAAGTCAAATGTATAAGAAGTTGATTATAGTAAAAAAGCAAGACTAATAGACAGTAGATGTGCTTGTATATAATGTACATAAAACACAATAGTAATGCACTTTGTTGCTTCTCTGTAAAATCACGCTTCTTAATGATATTCAGACACTAGATAGATGTATATCTGTTTGTATTATATTGATATGTTTAATTTTCAATAACTATGATTTATGATGAAAATGATTAATCAAGGTTGTGAACAAAATGATTTTACATCATTGGAAAATGATATAAACATATTTCTACATTACAAATTTTACATATTTGTAAACAAATACTACATTCCCCTTTTTATATTGTTATTCATTTGTGTTGAAAGAAAAGAAACATGTATTGCTGTTGGTTTAATGATTACATAGATAACATTTGGACATGTCAAATGAAAAGCAATGACCTCTTGCCTCCCCAGAGCTGCATATTGTTCAGGTCTTTATAATATCATTCCTCCTGACCCATCTGCCGACATGGCACTTGGACCCCTCATGGAGCTGACATTTGACCAACAACATGGGACCAACTCACATTACACGTGTGACAGCAATCTGCTCAGTTCATCGAAGATTTTGTGTTTTCAGACCATTGTACATGGCCTGGCAAAAATATTTAGAAAATCAATATCATGAGTTAGTGAAAACTGATACTGGACTAATGGATGTGGCTCAGCCATGACATGGATGTGGGTTTAAATTTGTGTTTATGTGGCTGGCAGAGGCCAGAGGTCACTGTGTGACAGTCTATATGCCTTTAATGGATGACTATCGACTGGGTTTGATCAGAACAATCGTGCTATATTGTGTCACTCTGGGAGTGTCAGGCCTCCACTCTGACTTACAGATCAATAGTGTAACAGCAGCACATCAGTGCAGTCTATTAGCTTGTCTCTTTCATTAGAGAACATGTAATGGTCATTGACTCATAAACATATTCAGAGACTTGTCTGTGAGTCAGTGCAATCCTTCTGAAAATTTTGCCTTACACTTACACCCTCAGTGCGTTTTACACATGCTTAAGTGTTCACATGCTTAAGTAACAACGCTATTAACTAAATGTGTCTAAATGTGTATTTGTGACAAAGCAGCAGTTTTAATACTTTAGATACTATGAACTGTTTTGTAAGATTACTTAACATTGTGGTTAAAGCTTTTACTGAAAGCGTGTGATGTTACAGACTATGTGATACATATTTCCTGCAGAACTGCATCTCTTTAAGACAGAGCTTCCCAAACTTCAGAGGGGTAAGGCCCCCCAAATACATAGCAAAAGCTCCAAGACCCCCCCTCCCAACCTCTTTGTTTAAAAAATACAGTATACTGATTAATAGTATAAAGATATATTTATACATATATTTGTATATTAGATATATTTAATAAATCAGATTGTCTCTTTGCACAAAATTATCAACATTTATTAACCAGTTTGTAAGAATTTCATGAGAACTACCATAAAATGTAATATTTTTATATGCTGGTGAAAATAAGATGATGTAAACATTCTTTACAAATATATTTAAATCCTTGACACTACATACTGTCTGCATACTATTTACAATTATATTGAATCAAAGTGTGTAACAGAAGCTTTTTATATTCTATTCTAAAATATTTTAATTATTTTAATATTTTGATGTAGCCTAGCTACGGCCCCCCTGCAATACCGCTACGGCCCACCAGGGGGCCGCGGCCCACAGTTTGGGAAGCACTGCTTTAAGATTTATTATTTAGCTATTGTGTCATTAAAATCCATGATAAAATTAGTAGTAAAGCAAATGACCCCAAAATCCCAAGTCATAATGTTTTTTGTAATTAATTTACATTTCATGTAAGCAAACTCACTAAGAATAAGACCATGAACTACTATATCTCAGCACATTTCACATATAAATGTTAACCAAGATGACAGAAGCCTGGGATTCGAATGAACGTCTCCTGCTTGCTGCAGCATGCAGTCTGCACAATGAACTGTGATGCGATCTGTCACAGACAATTCATGCCACAATTAACAAGACTGCTAACATTAACCTTTGAAAGACTGAGTGATCTTTGTAAAGGCCAGAGTTCACAATAACTGCCACCATCAACAAATTCAGATCCACACAAATAAACAGAAATCTAACCCAGAAGAAGAATTGCTTATTTATAGTTATAATGCTGTCATAACTTATAAAATGACATAATGTTTACACAACAATCAAAAATGACAGCAGTCTTTACATGAAGATTTTTTTATAGCATAACGTGAAATATAACATGTAAAAGAACAATTATTAAGCAAAGAGTAGGCACAAAGTATGTGTTACAAAATGTAATAATTAAAATAAAAATGTAATAATTAGACACTACATGAATTTCGTTTGTTGAATTTAAAATAGGTTAGAATCTATAATTACAAAAAAAAATAAGGATTACGGTTTATAGATGACTGGGTCAGAGCATCTGCAAAAATGGCAGGTCTTGTGGAGTGTTTCCGGTATTCAGTGGTTACTACCAAAAGAGGTCCAAAGAAGGACAACCAGTGACCTGCTGATAAAGATCTACGATAGCACAAATTTCTAAAAACGTTAGTACTGATTATGAGAGAAAGCCACCTACATAACCATTGTTGCAGACATGCAGACGTTCAGCAGGATAATGCTCTATGAAAAACTACAAAAAATGTTCAGGAAAGTTTGACAAAGGGTTCAGGGTGTTGACTCGACCTCCATATTCCCCTTAATCCTATCTTAATCCAATCAATCAATCCAATCAATCCAATCAATCTGTGGGACATGATGGATAAACAAGTCTGATCCATGCAGGCCACAGGCACCTTGCAACTTACAGGATTTCAAGCATCTGCTGTTAACGCCAGAGTCCACTTTTATTTTTGCTCTTTGTCTATATGTAAGATGTACCAAGATTGAGAGAAGTGCTTTAACAGATTGTTATGTCACCATTAGCAGCCTGTGATAAAGTCATATTCATGTTGCATTATGCATGACTGGAAGACCCACTTCTCTCTCCTGTCTGCTCTATTCACATCACACTGTATTAACTGGAGCGGCTGAGGACTCTATTACTGCTGAGCGCCTGTGCTATGCTACAAAGCTGAGAGGCCTATGGAGAACCAGTGATGGGAAAATTGTTCTGTTTGTATAAATATAGAGCAGGTTTAATCCCAGTTGTAGTTCATAAGCGCCATTAGCACACAGTAGATAGCACAGACCGTCATTTTATCTCATTTGCTATCACTTTCATTAAAAATCGCCAAAACCTTTATCAAATTTATTTAAAAAAAAAAAGACTCTCAAACAAAGCATTTCAGCTCAATTCAAAATTTTTTTTGACAGATCATGAGAGACCAATCCTTGAATTTCAGTCTTTAAAATAATGGAACCTCACAGTCCATTTGCTCGGATGAAATCATGAGGGACTTGGTGAAATAAATATTTAAAGAGCTCTGTAATAGATTGAGCTGAAGAGATCCTTGATTTCCTTTTTTTTATTTTGTGCTTTTGCACATTTAAACAGTCTGCCTCGGCTGCCTAGGGCAAAATGACAGAAGGAATCACATCATTCCAGAGCGAATGAGCCAAGTATGAATTATTGCTTATTGAAAAGGCTAATTAAGCCTGCCACTTCTACTCAGACTTCACTCACAAGAGGTGTTTTTTAGGGCAGATGGTACAAATGCTCACGTGAGAGGCCAAAGCACCACTTGTGTAAATAGCCGTCTGCACAAACGAGAGGGAAAAGTCCTAAAATAACACGTGGAGGACTGGACATGCCTCTGAATGAGAGTTGTGTGTTTGTCTTACAGTGTTTAAAAAAATTCCCAGAAATTTTTGAGTTGAACAGATATTGTGGAGAAACCCTTATTATAGGGAAAACAAACTATTGCTTAAACAGTAGTGATTTTTTATGGATGTAGAGGATAAACAATAATAAATAGACATTTAATTGGTCATTTAAACTAATCTATTCATGTATAAACAATACAGCGATCTTTGTGGAAGTTGACTAAATTCTAAAGTGTGACTTTGGCACTTATATTTTGGCTCTAATCTTGTTAAAAGGATAGATAGGACTCTCATAGTGCTTTTGTCGTTCTCTCTCTCTCATGATATAATCTGTGTTTGATTATAGCTATGGTGTGCAAGGGCCTTTGTACAGAGATCACAACTTCTAAAAGCATCAGGTTTCCTAAAAACAAAACCTGAATTCACATTTCTCTTTCTCATATTTCTCAAACCTCAAATCTCCTCCTTTGCATACAGAATGTTTCTTCACCTCTTACTAATCACATTTGGACATTTACTAATCACATAAAAGGACATTTGTCCCAGATCAATAACATTTCTTAACACACATGGTATCCTCACATTAACTTTAAAAAATTTAACTATAGTAGCTATAATTGTGGATATAGTGAAGTTTTCTGTGTGGAAACATTTTTTTTTAGCCATTTTGGATGTTGTTTAGCCTTTCTAACAGGATGTTCTTACAAGTTTTCCAACACAGGAATATCTTCACAGTTTCAAGTAACATGACAAGCTATGCTATTAACAATGGTTTATAGCACTTGTAATGTAAATGATAACAGGAACAGTAAGAAAGAAAACAATATCAATATCGGCTGATACTCAAGGTTTTGCTATCAGTATCGGAATACAAAAAGTGGTATCACACCAGCTCTAACCATTATTTCCTTCATCTGTAGGGTGACATTGTTTGTTACTAGGATAAAATAGGTTTACAGGTTAAACTAAGTTTATGCTGTAAATCCTTTACTCAGGTATGCCTTTTATCTGAATCCTGTGTTTGACTTTTCCAAAAAACTTTTCGATTTCAGTGTCAGGTGAGACACCGTGCCTTTCTCTTTTGACTTTAGGACAGAATCGATTGCTTATTAATATTAATCCCCTTTTTCTTCCTGGGAGTTGAGGAGAAAAAAAGTCAGTAATACATAATTAATATATCGTTTTGTAGATTAAGTTAAAAATACATCAACTTTTTTTCCCTATGGGACGACTAACATACATGCAATAAAGAAAAAACATCGAGTGAGTAGTTCCAGTTCTGAGTCTGGAAAGACCGTGTTGATGAGAGAGGTCAGCAGAAAATGACCAGACTGGTTTGAGCTGACAGAAAGGCAGCAGTAACACAGATAACCACTCTGTACAACTGAAAAGCAGAAAAGCATCTCAGACTGCACAACATGAAGAACCTTGAGCAAATGCGCTACAACAGCAGAATAGCATGTCGGATTACACTTCTGTTAGCCAAGAAAAGAAAGCTGAAGCTGCAGTGGGCACAGACTCATGAAAACTGGACAGATAAAGACTGAAAAAATGCAGCCTGGTCTGATGAATCTACTGTACATCACACAGATGGTAAGATCAGTATTTGGTACCAACAGCATGAATCTATAGACCCAACCTGTCTTCTGTCAACAGTCCAGGCTGGTGGAGATGGTCACCTTCCCAGTCAGTGGATCTGAATCCAGTATAGCACTACTGGGATATAGTAGAACAGGATTCGAAGCATGAAAGTGCATCTAAAAAATCTGCAGAGTCTCAAAGGAATGTTTACACCATTTTGTGTAATCCATACCACTAAAGTTGATATTGTTGTGAGAGGAGTGGGACGCTCTATGCAGTATTAATATAGCCTAATTAATCCTTTATTAATCCTAATAAAATGATTGTTTCTAAATTTATGAACAACTGATGATGTTTGAGAACACAGTTCATTTGATATCCACTTATGTTCATTTATAGTGTACAGAGAAATTAATTAGATCTTGACCTTAAATACATTGATATATCTATCTGTTCCAGCTTCTTTCCCCAAATGACTTAATGCTTATTACCCAATATGCCTTTCTTTCAAATGCACTGCGTCAACATTTTATATGCATGTGTGACCTTAAGTGCCTCAGAGCACTTTACACAAAGATGTTCTACTTTGAAAGGCTAATTTTGCATATTTAATAATTGGGCTTATGCATTAAATGAGTAATAAGCACAGGAAATGCAATTACACTGTAGTAGAGACTTTTCCCTAGTTACATTACCCCTGTACATGACCCCTTTAATCATTCATTTCGATGAGTTTCATTTCTCTGTAATAGCTGTAAAAAAAAAGAGGTCATTTTACAATATAAGCCACAATTTAATAATTAAAAAATCTTCCATAGTCCATATGTTCCTGATCCCAATCCCACTTACCATATTAAAAATGAATATGGTTTCAAATAATGCTGGTCTTTATGCATATATCATGTTATGTTCTGTCTTCATTGTGTAATAATATCAGGATTTTCTTTCTTTCACAGTGACTACTGCAAGGGTTTCATATGTAATGATGAAACAGCGTGAACTGGAACATGGGAGGCTATTAAAAAGCAGTAGGTTTTGTTGATTGTGGATCTTCATACTGGATATTCAAACAACAAAAGGCAAATTCATTTAAATTTGCTCTTTGCCTCTTGATGACAGTGTTGTCTGTGTATCAAGCTGATGTGGCACTAACTATAAATAACTTCAGAGCTGAGTGTTCTTGGTATCAACTTCTCTCTCTCTCTCTCTCTCTCTCTCTGTAACTTATTTTCTGCTTACTCCATATTTACTACCATGTTGAAGCAAGTTTCTGAGCAAAAATAAATAACCAGACTCACCTACAGTGTTGGGTGGAGCAATCTGTCAATTGACATTGCTCATAAAATTATGACTCTTTACTAGGTAATAACATAGGAACATCACATACTGCATTTCTAGAGAAACACTGCATCAGGAAAGAGAGTGTAATATATAATCTCCTATTTCATTTCCAGTTTTCCCACCGGCACCAAAAAAAGCTGGTTGCAGCTGGATCAGATTCATTTCTTCTGTGGTTTTTAACATCAGTGTTTCGGTGTCAGGTGTGTATTGTCCTCAAGATATAGTTTGTAGTTCCCACATTGGGTAACCATATCTCTTTTCTCTTTCTGTCTGGGAGCAGTGGCTAAGCAGTGCCATCATAAGGCATTTTCTTCTGTTGCTGTCTTGCTGTCAGATATGATTATGAAATTCAGTTTCATGCAACATCCAGAGATAATTTCTGCCTCACACTTGCCAAGGGTATTATTAGAAGTAGACAGAGGTTAGCCGAACTTTTTTGCTTTTATTCTGCTATACAGACTATTTTTACTTCATGATATGTCATTTAGGTGCTGTGGTTTCATTAACCCCACTGCTACAGGCAGTTCTTCAATGAGTTGTGGTCATAATATCCATTAAAATCAAGACCATTTATTTAGATGGTAGCACTTGCGTAATGTCACATGCATAATTCTACTCAATGTCTAGACACTGACAGGCTAAAGTAGCCTGTGCAAGAATAACTTATTTCTAACTAATGTCCCTATTTAGGCATTGGTACTTGAGGTGGTCATCTGAGAGCAGAGCATAAAATAATGACAGTGTATTTCAAAAATATATTTAAATGACTGAGAGAAATTTTAACTTGCAAATCATGACATAACAATAAAGCAGAGTAAAGTCAGCACTGTGTTGTAGGCCTCTGTGGAAAGTTTAGAGTCAGAGCCTCACTGCTCTGAAAGAAGTGCACTAGACCGAAACAACAACAAATGGAAAAGACTAATGTACATAAAAAAGGACTTGAACCATGACAAGTCTGAACAAATACATTAGCCTCAGGGTCAAGCTAAAGCGTCACTCCTATTATATTTGCAATGACCTGTCATGGTTGTAGAGAGAAAATCAAAGAAAACATATGTACAATAAGCTTCAGCAAAGCCATTAGTATTAGCAAAAGTGTTAGGCGTGCTTGTTGTGTAGAAGGACTTGATCTCGGTGACAAAAAAGATTTTTGTTTTCATTAAACAAACCAATAATGAGCATGTGCTCTAAGAGAGCTTTGTTTGCTCATATAACCAAGGCATTTCTGACAACAATGATCTTGTTTAGTAGAACGTCATGCTTGACTTGCCATGTTATCCCTGCTTCATGTGTTTTGCTCATTTTTTTTTCTTAAGGGCTTTAACAAAGAGACAAGCTTATCATCTCCTGCTGATGTAATTATCTCCTACAATCCAGTAATTGCTGCCACTAAACAAGCAAAACTGGAAATGATACTGAGCTACTATTGATGAATCAAATTTTGTTTTGCTGAACACAGTGAATCATCATTGTGACTCAATAAAAAATAATAAGCAAAAAAAGAATTCACTTTCACACAGTCTGAGAAACCAGAGGAGCTTCAGCTCAGTTGAAATAGTCGAGCTCAGCTATGTAAAAAAAAAACAGAAATCCTGATGGGAGTGCTCTATTCGAAGATGGCAATGTCCCCATCTAGAGTGCACAAGGAATCACTGAATGGTTTGAGAAGTAAGAAAATAATGTAGATATAATGTAATGACCATTCTGGACTGTTAGAATCTTAAATTATTTGCAACTAAACAGAATATAAATGTATGAATTAGAATAAGCATTATTTGCATTACAGTCATAAAAATACTGATTTCATTTCAGGGCGATGAAAAAAAATAAATATTATATAACATGCTATAGAAAAAATAAATATATAACAAAAAAGTACTGTAAAATGATTAGAAAGGTAAATATGTCTACAGTATTATAAAATATAGCAAGATCCTTGTTCATTAAGTGAGATTACTGAGATATGAGAGGTGAGAAGCTGATTGTTGATTTATTTGCCAGATGTTTAACCTGACTATTTTAGTGTTAAATGTTTTTTTTTTTGTTTTTTTTTTAAGTCTTTAGTCACACACTTAAGGGTCATGAAGCAGGAATTGGTCAAGCAGGAAATGCTGCCTTCTTCTGGTTTGATGACATCTACTGAAGTAACAATAGCCAGGTTTATGTATTAGTTTTATGTATAATTACACTTTTATGTACAGTTTACAACTTTATATATAAGGACCACAAACACCACCACCACCAGCAAAACAGTTACTAGATTAATTGCTAAAATGTAAATGTAAAGGTTTATAAAATCTGTTGACGAAATTGACTCAAAGGAACAACACCGCCCCCTGTTGGATCACTGATATTACACAATTCATCCTCCAGGAATACAATACATGCATTTAATATTTATTTAACCGAGGTGTTAGACAGCTAATTTATAAAATGCACAATTTATATAGACATATATAAAACCTACAGAATTTAAAAGGATGAATAATACTATGCGAATACCAATACTAAGCTGAAATTCTAGTGAACTACCTATAGCATAGCATGGATCATGAATCTTTCTGTACTGACAGACCTGATGATGGTGAGCATATGCTATATGGAAAACAAATAATCCTGGTGTTTTATGAAAGTGTAATGAAGCGTGAAGTGTGAATCAGCTATTCATTACACTTTCATAAAACACCAGGATTATTTGTTTTCCATATAGCATATGGAAGCACCAGGATTATTTGTTTTTTTCAAACTGCTATTTTTGTTTTCCAGGTACTGCTGTTCAGTAATACCCAATGGTTCACTGGTTAATCATCTTTTGCTTCTCCCAGTGTCTTAAGATCACTGACAGCTGTAGTGTAGTATAGCATGTCTAAAACTGTATTAGCATGCTTAATTATTTTTACATGCTGTACAAAGCTCTGGCCTTACATCAGTAAGTAATCTGCCAATATGCTTGAAATATGTGAGCAAAGCCTCATATAAAATATAATTTGTTAACATGTTTAACTAAATTAGAGTGTTTCCTTCTACCAGGTTCAATGAGCATGGATTCCAGCAAGTGAAATTCTAGCTTTTAGCAAATATTAGTTATTTACTATATACAGCTCTGGAAAAAATAAGAGACCATTGCAAAATAATCAGTTTCTTATGTTATTTTCTTACAGGTGCATGTATTGGTGAGATGAACAGTTTTGTTTCATTTTTTGTGAACAATATTTCTCCTAAATTCAAAATATAACTATTGTTATTTAGAGTGTATATTTAAAGGAAATGACAACACATCAACATAACCCAAGATCATGCAGTATTTGCAGAGCTTTAATAACTCAAATAAAACAAAATGCAAATAATTTGTAAACAAATTGTGTTAATGCTTTGGGTAAATAACATTAAGAAATCAGTATTTGGTGGAATAACCCTGATTTGCATGTTTTGGCTCCATGCTCTCCACCAGTTTTTCACATTGCTGTTGAGGAACTTTATACCACTCTTTTAGCAAAAAAGCAAACAGCTCAGCTTTGCTTGATGGTTTGTGACCATCCATCTTCCTCTTGATGACATTCCAGAGGTTTTCAATAGGGTTCAAATCTGGAGATTGGGCAGTGGTCTCTTTATTTTTTTCCAGGGCTGTAGTTAAGATATTTTATTTCAGATTAATTCATTAGAAACTGTATAACATTAGCCAAGCATATAACCAGCAAACATACAGAGACTGTATAATGTTTTATTCATCTTCTAAACAGTTTATATGATTTAATAAAGTCACTTAATTTTATTAGTTAAAACATTTTATTTTACTTTTTAATACTGCAAAGGAGCAAATACATACCTTTCACTTGAGCACAATTTTGACATATCACAAATACTGTCTTTTTATAATATTAAGTTTAATATCTCAATACTTTTCCCACACCTTTTTATAGAAGATATTTTGGGTTTTCTAATATATAAGATGTTAAAATACTGCAACAGCAATATTGGTAAGTATATATATTCAAAATGATTTTTTCTTGATACACATACACACAAACACACACACAAACACACACACATACACACACACACACACACATATATATATATATATATATATATATATATATATGTATATACATATATATAATGGATATTTGTTTGATATAAGTTTGTAAACCGTGCAGTGAAATCTCAGTAGAGGTGTTTTTATATGTCTTTATATGTCTACAATGGACTAATCAATAATTCTCATAAAATAGACCCAGGAAGTACAGGCTGTGAAGATACTGCCAAAGCACTAGATGGAGCTAATTCCTTAGGAGCCAGGAGGGGTTTTGGTTATTCAACTGTGTGAAATAGGACCACCACCATGGTTTCTGTTGCCTCTCCTTCTTCCTTAGCCTAACCATCGTATTATATTGTAACAGAATGTTATAAGGGTCAAAATGATCGTAGTTGCTCATATGAATGGTGTTTATTTTATCCATTTCTGGATCCACTGGAACCTTCTTAAGCACAAAGTCCACACGACCAGCAGCCTGCATGTGAGAAGGAAGGTGCACCTTCTTTATGGCTCTGCTATAACCTGATGCTGAGGCACTGACAATGTGGATGCCTGGTGTCAGCAGTCTCCAATAATCACCGTTTTCAGCTGATAAAGACAGGAGAGATGCACATTTAGACAAAAGGTAATACTAATTGTGTGCATCATTTTTGGAGAGGAAATAAGTTGAATAGAAATGGCATGCAGGTCATTATGCAAATACATAGCACAAACTTTAAGTTAAATGTATTTGAGCATTCCTACATTATTACCTGTGGTGATGGAATGCCTGATCCCTCTGACTGACACCACAGCTCCTTTAATGCCATTGCCATCTTCATCTTTGACAATTCCTTTAATTCCCATATGCACCTATATGTTTGCATTGACAGCATTCAATATCAAGTGGCTGGAGTCTAAAGATGCCATTAAACTCAGTCATTATCTGGAGTTAGTGCTAATAAACAACAGCATTAATAGACTGCATGTGCCTTTACCAATCCAATGACACTACATATACACAGTTGTTGAAAAAATTATAAGCAGTTACTGTTGAAATATAACAGAAACAAGACTGAGGGTCAGTAAAGTGTTATAAATATTTAGTCAGACAGTGTTATATATTTATATTTAGACAGTTGTCTACAAATACCCTAACAATCTGGATAGTCATTAATCTATATTGTCTAATATTTCCTCAAGAGTCTGGTATGTTTCGTTAATAAATGGGGGTAAGGACAACCGGTGACTTTTTCCTACAGCTTAATTAGATTATATCATTTATCTTCCCACTATCTGCTCCTCAGTAACTAACTTGCTCTGAAAAGCTGTGCCACAAATGTGTCACGTTTGTTTTCCTACTTGAAACCTTAGCACTGATGTACTGTATGTACAGAAGGAATTCTGTGTACTTCTGGGTTCTTATACATGAGGAGAAAAAGTGTACTGAAATTAGTGGACTTGTTGAGAAAAGTTGAAAAGATGGGCAACGCTGCTCTTTCTGGGTCAGAAAAATGTCAAGAGAAGATTGAAATGAAGTAACTAATCTATAGGTCATATGATTATTATAGATTTAATCATTTATATTAAGTCTTTTTTAAGCTAAGCTATATATTGTGCATTTCTATTGCATACTATTTTTTAAATTTATGCAATGATTGTCTTACCGACTCCAAAAAAGTTAATAGAGCCTCTTTATTTTCTTTCCAGCCTGTATATAGGTCGTCCTCTGCTGGGAATTTGTCACAGCCCAGCGCTACTGTTATCTCAAAGCAGTTTGTGTGGAGGTAATTAAAGTCTCCCATCCCTGCCATAAAAATGAAAAGGTGGGAATTAATTTTATATTAACCTGCTCATGGCGACATTCATTAAATTAATAGCCTATAATGTATTTTTATCATGCTTACCTCCTTGTATGCTGTACCACCGAGCCCCATTCACAATCCCCTCTTTATCAGCAAAGTTGCCACCACACCTGTCAGTGTCTGGGCTAGACATTGTAGCATGGGCATTTGCGTACATCTTGGCCAACTGACTGAAGACCTGCAATTCAAATATCTTGTGTAACACTACTGCAACTGTATTTTGTATTAAGTTTTGTATTGTTTTTGTTGCATCACTTGGCTTGCTGGAGTTTGCAACCAGTACTTATTCATGGCAGTGTTACAACAGTACAGTGATGAAATTTGCCAATTAGCTGCCAAGAGTCACCTGCTCGTCTGGAGTGGGAGAGAATGCGTTCTTTTGGAGAGGATGCTTTGAGAGGTCATAAGGGTAAGACACCACCAGGTCCCCTCCATGAAAGCTAGCAGACAGAACAAATGGAATGGACCGTATCCATTTCATAACAGCATATGTCTCTGGAGCAACCTTTATGTAGACAAAGACAAACACATATTATACTCTGCTGTGTCTATTTAAATATATAAAATCATTACAAATATAGTTTTTTTACTGGTGATCAATTATATTAAATATAATATTAATAAAATGTATTTTTTGGTGCTTCTGTACATATGGATTGAGAACTCCTACCTTACCAAACCAGTATGAGTCTGGGATGGGAATATGGTCATTGCGAAAGTGCTTGATTTTATGCTGGTTGTAGACATAAGAAGTCAAGTCTGGGAAATTCCTATTGAGGTCTATATTCTGGGCATTGTTACGGCCAGCTGTCTGCCCTGTGTATATGGCATCCTGTAAATTTAATATGACAATAAATGGATTTGATCTGGACCATGGTTTTAAAGTTTCTTGTAAAGTATTTAGTAATATTGTTTTTGGAGTAGTGATGATTAAAACCACATGTGCCTGGTTACAAATTCTTGTAAACCATTGTGTGAAATCCATGCATAGTTCAGTGGTTTACCTCAAAGGCATCATAAACTCTCAAAATTCTCTTTTATTAATAAGATGTATTTCTTGTGTAACAAAACAACATTGTGTATTGCCTCTGTCGGGACAAAGACATGTCCGTAAAACTATCTTCTGAAGCTACAGACATTAGGACTAATGTTACATCAGTACAGTTAAAGACATTTGTCTAATAGATCACATGGATAAAAACTTTGCAGAACTGTAGGACAAGTAGGACAACTGAAATCCTAGACACCTTCAGAGGGCATGACTGAGAAAAGGTTAATGCAATAAAATACAAACATTTCCTTCCTCTACCTGGATAGAAAGAAGGAAATGAGAACATTTGTTAGCCAATAGTAAACACATTACTTGGAATCTATGGAACATGAGAGTTGATAGCCTCTCACCTCATCGTACTCTGAGTCTGAATCTCTGAGCACTTCAGAAAGAGCTAACTCATAACCATCAGGATTCATGGAAGGCAAAATGTGGATGCGTGTGGTGTTGATGAGAGTCTGGATCCGTGTGTTTCCCAACAGATATTCCGAGCACAGGTACTTAGCCAAGTGAATTAGCAGCTCTCGGCCCAGCACCTCATCTCCATGCATGTTTCCAATGTACTTGACCTCTGGCTCCACTTACCAAACAAGAGGACACAGAAAACAACTAGCTTAAAGGCCAATATCATCCAATATTAGATTTGGTATGTGTTATAAACAAAAGCTGTTGTGTCTTGTGTTAACAGTGTTGTGTTTAGAGGCTTTTTAAAGTACCCCTGAAAAAGTTAAATGCAGCTTAAGGGTTGTGCTCAACAGAACAAGATGTTAGATTTCATTTCTGCTCCGGTGCATTTACTGAATCATCTTACTGCTATTGCTTTTGAATCACTTACATAGCTCATGCTCTCCAGGGTTGCTTGAAAACTCAATTACCAGCAGGTCTTTCTTTTCAAAACTCTTTCCAATGCTGTATGTCCTTGAAATGTGAGAGCAATCTTCTGCAGTCTTACTGAGGATGTTGAACATCTGTGTGTTGGAGTGATACGTGAATGGGATTACTGATGAGGACTCCTCTATTGGAATGCTATCCATTTCAGGGTCCACATTCTCTTCAAATAAAAGAGTTTTTTAAAATTAGAATTGTATAAGAACACATACATGACATACAAGTTTTTTAAAATTAGAATTGTACAAGCACACATACATGACATCTTAAAAGAAGAGAAAGCTCAGCGAATGTGTCTGTTCTTATTTGATAGTTGAATCAAGGTTGGAGATTTTTCACTCAGATTTGTGCATATCGTGTTACAATAGATTTGGATCCCTTACTTTCAGTGATGAAAAATCACACAAAGAGACTTCTGGTCAATTGGTGGCAACAGTTTGGGAGGAACCACATGGATGGATGGCTCAGGGGTCCACATCAAAATTCTGGCCTTAAAGTATATATAAAGGTATTTTAAGGTATCATTTTTTTTACCCTTTTGTTTACTCAAGCATAATAAGGAAAATATTATTCCTAATGGCCATGGCCGATACCACAAGCTGAGTTGCAAGTTTAGACAAGCAAGACAATCGCAGAGAAATGATGTTCCTTTGAAAGTATACCTTTCATTAAATATTAAAGATTTTCAACCTGGGATTAACTAGGTAGCTGAGAGATTGCTCTAAACATCTGTTAGTATTTTTGCATGCTTAGACAGTCTAAAAGTAGATGCTGCACAATGCTGAGCAATTCTGAGACTTAAAATAGAACATAATACAAAGCAGCAGAGTTGGGGATATGAGTAGTGAAAGGACTTGAAGAGACACGTTATCTTAATTAATACAAAAAAAAGTCACCTTTGACTTTAATCTTTAGCAAATCCCAATCTCAAAGCATTCTGACTGCTATGAGCTGCACCTCTCACAATCGGTTTGAAATGGTGGCGCTCAATCAGGAAATCAGCTGACTACACAGTCTAAAAAAAAGGTTCCTCAAGGGTACTTTGGATAGTTAAGTGCTCTTCACATCCTAAAGTGGTTCTACTTGAAACCTTCTATGATTGGGAACAAAATCGAGTGAAAAACTCCAAAATGCTTTAGGGAAAAAGAACAATAAAAAATGCTGACAATAACCTGCTTGCATAAGTGTGTACACTCTTTAAAATGTGTCATGTGACAGTATGTGACCAATCACATACATGTTCGAACCTTCAAAATGAACTATGATACATCTGTCTTCAACGAAATGATTCTGATTAGCCACAAATAAAGATGAGCTGTTTCTGTAGGATTTTCTGTTTGCAGTGGTCCACAGAGTACTCACAAAGCATGTACAAAATCTCATCATCAAAAGGTATCAATCAGGAAAAGGATGCAAAAGAAATACCAAAGCATTTACCAAAGCAAGTACAATTGAAAACCATGAAGGCCATCAACAAGTGAAAAATGGGGCACAGAGATGTTACCAAGAACAGGATGTCTCTCTAAAATGAATGAAAGGACAAGACAAAAAAAACCCACAGCAACATTAAAAAGAGCTGCAAGAATATCTGGCAAGTACTGGTCACTCTCTGCATGTGACAACAAATCTCTCATATTCTACACATTTAGGGGTAGAGCAGCTAGACAGAAGCGCATTCTCACAAAAAAAAAAAAATCCAAGCCCACACAGATTTTGCCAATAGTATATGGCAAAATGTGTTGCGGTCCAATGAGAAGTAGATTGTTCTAAGGTATAATTCTTAAAGATATATTTGGTATACACCCTGCCTATGCTGAAGCATGGTGGTGGCAGCATCATACTATGGAGCTGCTTTTCTTCAGCTAGAACTGGGGCTCTAGTCAAGATAAAGTAAATCATGAATAGCTCTAAATACCAATCAATTTTGGTACTAAACCGGCAAGCCTTTGCTAGACACATGGAATTTTTTACCATCTAGCATAATAACAACTCAAAACACACATCCAGGTCAAATGATGTATGAAATTTTTGGATTGCTTCCCAGTCAGAGAAGTGAACAGATCTAAATCCTATTTAATACATGTGGAATGACTTGAGCAGAACAATGCACAGGAGGCCCCTTTCAATTTGATAGCTCTGGAGCACCTTTGTAGAGAATAGCAGAATAAAATTGTTAAGGGGTGTGCACATTTATTCAATCAGGTTATTGTAAGATTTTCTTTTTTTTTGTGCGCTCAAATGAAAAAGAAGGATAAGGAAAGATCATACAAAATTCTGAAACACTCATATTAAACATTACCTCTCAGGCCTTCCAGTGGGTCATAGCAGCCCTCCTCTTCACTAACAAAAAAGCGGTCACAGTCCAGGTAGTAAGGCCAGGCCATTCCAATTCGCTCAAACAGGTGGTCACAGGCCTTGTGCACACTCTCACAGGTGCTACGACAGGGCTTCAGGATCTTGCTGTTCTCACAGCGTGGCGCTATGATGGAGCAGCCCAGCATGCGTATATCTGGATTGCACTCCCCATTTAACACTGAATGAACTACATTTAGAAGCATATACTCCACACTCTGCTCAGCCTCAGTGCGACTTTTTTGATCCAGGAGGTTAGGGTACATGGTGGTGGAGTAGGGCATGTCTTTACAGTACGTCAACATGATTTCTGTACATTTGGCTAGACAGGTAAAAGAAAAACACACAATATAACACTAGCAGTAACTAAAATTCAAGTACTTTTCAGTATAGGTAGTAATTTGTGTGCAAATATATTATAATACCCGTTCTGGTGTATTGCCTACATCATAGACCCATAAGCAGTAAAAATGGATTTTCCTGGGATATCTATAATATGGTTGCTACACTGTGCGATAAAAAAAGCAGTATGTGTGTTCTAGCATGACTGGTTCCCATTTCTCTGTCTAAGCACTGATTATCCATTCCAAGTCTTATTATGGCCCTGATGCTTAGTTGTATATATCAGTATCAAAATTTCTTGGACAACCACGCTTCCATTTTGTCTTCAGGAAAAAAAAATCAATTTAAAACAATAAATGTTTTTCAAAAACAGATGTTTCTCATTTCTTGTCACCCTGACACTTTGTTTGGTGAGGTCAGCACATTCACAAAACAGGCTTTCTTACAGATGTTAATGGTAACATCTATATGGTAAACACAGGCTTCATTTATGCTTGTCGTGTGTAATATAGACTCACTGTCCACTTTAATAGTAACACCTGTACAGCTGCAGAAAAAAGTGTGATCTCTATGACTGTGAATTTCACACATAGAGTTTAAACAGAATGGTGCAAAAACATCCTGTGAGTGGAGAGTCTGTAGGCTGAAATGGAATGGTTTGACTTGCCAGGAAGGATATATTAATTCATGTAAGCCCTTGTTACAATTGTGGTGAGAAGACAAGCATCTCAGAATGCACAGTATAACATTGAAGGCACTGGTGGCTCAGATGTCTAATGGTGAGTTGCTGTGTGGTGCAATCATTCACAGGACCTTTTAATTCCTCTATACAATTTTATTTTTTATTTTACATTTATATTCCATTTTGACTATTTTTTAGTCTTTTGTTATACACAGACAGTTGTAATAAGTGTTTGACTGTGTATGTTAAAATACACAGTATAAATATATATACACAATATAAAATTAGAATTTGATTTGACATTTTGAGTTGATAACAACAGCAGAAGACCATATTCCTGGCAGTTTGAACCAATCTGCACATTTTCCTCTGATCACATAGAACTCACTCTATGTTTTTTGCTTTTCACACCTTTCTGTTTAATCTCTACAGACTGTTGTGTATGAAAATCCCAGGAGATCAGCTGCTTCTGAAATACTCAAATCAGCCCATCTGGCACCAACATCCTTGCTATAGAGATCACACTTTTTTTATTCTGATTCAAGCTCTTGACCTGTTCAGGTGTTTCTAATAAAGTGGCATCATAAATTTAATCACCTCTATTAATCACCTCTATTAATCACCTCTATTAATACTATAGTGTACACCTGTTACATGTGAATAAATCACACGATTCAGAAATGTTTGACAATTAAGTGTTGAACTGGACAATTCCTCACACATCTAGACATTATGTTTTCACATATAATTTATATATATATATATATATATTTATCTCACATTTTTCACGTGACCATATTCATTAGTCACATGTGTTCAATTTTGGGCCTTCAAATACTCTTCAAATCATGTGTATTCACATATGCCATCACCTACACGATCAGGCATAACATTATGAGCAGTGAGAGGTGAAGTTAATAACACTGATTATCTCCTCATCATGGCACCTGTTAGTGGGTGGGATATATTAGGCAGCAAGTGAACATTTTGTTCTCAAAGTTGATGTGTTAGAAGCAGGAAAAATGGACAAGCGTAAGGATTTGAGCGAGTTTGACAAGGGCCAAATTGTGATGGCTAGACGACTGGATCAGAACATCTCCAAAACTGCAGCTCTTGTGGGGTGTTCCAAGGAAGGAACAGTGGTGAACCGGCGACAGGATCATGGACAGCCAAGGCTCTTTTATTGCACATGGGGAACAAAGGCTGGCCCGTGTGGTCCGATCCAACAGACGAGCTACTGTTGCTCAAATTACTGAAGAAGTTAATGCTGGTTCTGATAGAAAGGTGTCAGAATACACAGTGCATGACGGGTCAGGGATGCTTTGGCAGCAAAAGGAGGACCAACACCAATATTAGGCAGATGGTCATAATGTTATGCCTGATCGGTGTATAATTAATGTGTAAAATGTATGTGAATATTTCGTAAGGAACACACACCCACATACACAAACACACAACTCACGTTGTTCCTCAGGAGGTCTGCACCGTCCTGTGTGAGAGAAAATATTTGTTTAGAAAATCAGACTTTCAGACTATTTTACGCTAGATGGCGTAGAACTGTTGCCTGATTTTTAAATGACTCCATATGTAACATGTGGTGCACTATATAGCGTGTAAAAGCCAATTCTTTATTCTTCATAAACACACTCAAACACCCTGTTTATATGCACACTCAGTAGACTGACCTATAAATCCAGTTTGACCTCAAACTACTGCAACTTCTGCACTCAGTCTTTATAACTGTACACATAGTATACCTAATGCCTCGTATTAAATTAAATGATGTCATAATCTTACATTTTAAAATCAATTGACTAACCTTGGGAATATCTGCCTTCTCTACAACGCCGCGGGAAACCCCACAGAGCTCTTCCCAAAATGTTGACGAAGAGAAACATCCACAAACTTCTCATGGTGCATAGGTTTCTTCCCATGAAGTTGGTAAAGTGTAAAACTATGTCGGATCCGAAGCTCGCACTGTTTCCAAACTCAGCGTTGTGGATGTCTCCACTCAGCACAGCACTGTACAGCACTCTCAGATTACACAAGGAGAATAAATCAAGAGGAAAAACACTAACGTGTCGCTGCTGTCCACTTTCCCCGAGATGTCTTGCTGAGTTTCTGAGGCACTGGCATGCCTGGATACTTTCTTTTTCCAAATGAAACAGCTGAACGACTTCGTCACATGAGGAGAGTTTATGGGATCATTATTGTATGAAGGTGCTTGCAATATGAGAGGAAAACAAGAGTCGTTGCATCTTATAGGAAAGTTAAAGCAAGCTCTATTTTGAAGTGTAAAGTATTATCCTCTCTCACTGAACCCCTATAAAGAAAGACTAATGTGAGACTATATGAAGCAGTTTGAAGTAGAAAGCTGTTTGAATTCTTTGATGACTATAAATTGATCTAAGGAGTTAGGAGCAAAAAATAAATAAATAAATAAATAAATAAAAATACTACTTTACCCATTTTTGAACAATGAAGTTCATCATATTTTCACAGGTGTAATACTGAACTCAAATAGACACCTGGCAGCAAAGGTCAAGGGTACGTTGTGTTAGAAGAAACCAGTCTAACGTTGCTAATAAGTGACCACTGCTTAGCATCTGCACCTGTTTAAAGATTTATTAAAAATCTACATGTCTGTGCAAAAAGGTTCCCTTTAGTAATCATCGAAAAATCCTCAACCTGACAACAATGTGTCATTATCAGAAATTATTCCAAAGAAAACCCTTCTTCATTAACTCTTCAATGAATCCTTAAATAACCGTCCAAGAATCATTGAGAGATATTTCTCTTTTAGCGGCAACAGTGTGTAATAGTACCAGATATGTATTTGGAATTTGTATCGTATACTGAAGCGTTTTACATGTACAGTGTTTTGAGCGTAGCTTGTATGTTGCTAATATAAGGTCATAGCTTATTACCTGTTAATATGTCAGGCCAAGGAGATATCTAAAAGAGCAGAACTCCTAGTTCAAATGTGTATGCATTTAAAAATAAAATTCCCTGGAAACCATTTTTAAAGTGTTTCATAGGGTTATTTGGACCAAAATGATTTTCCATCCTGAATGGTTTCCTAGGGTTATTTACAGTCTGAAGATCCATGGCAATGTAACAAGAACGCATCAGGAATAACAGGACCAGGCAAAACGATCATGCTGTGTGTGGTATGTGCTGTGTGCTATCTGGCATGTGTCAAAACCTCAGGCATATGATAAATGCCTTCCAATCCCTTCATGTGAAAACTATAATGTTAAATGCCAACCCCAGAACTGTCAGTTCTAATACCCTTCTCTTTCCATTGCATTTACTGAGAAAGGTATTTTCTAGGTTGGGACGAAAATAGAATTTAGCATGAAAGATCAGCGGGCTTTCATGCTTTGACCATTAACCTGAGCGAGTCTCCGTATTAGTCATCATCTCCATTCATTTGCTTCTCCGCAGTATTGTGGAGCTTTAACTACTAAGTGTGCACAAAGCAGTGCTTATTTTTATTTTTATATAGTAATAGGTGAATAGACTCCATGGGAGCAAGCTGGCACAGATTTATGTTTTGCTTTTGAAGGGATGTTGGCCACTGTGACTGTGATTTTCGTATTGTTTATTGGATGCAGGCATTAACGTAAAATACTACACAGCTTAATTTAGCTTCATCTATATTTTCCTTTCTTCACCATGTTCACAAAACAGTACATGTATAACAAAACCAACACAAATATGGCTGTATAAAGCACTTCATTATCATTTCATAAGTTCATTTCACAACTCCCAATACCACAAACCTGCCTTACTAAATAAAACAACATAATTTACATTATAAATTACTTTATATTGTGCAACATATATACACTATGTTTACTTGTAGAAACACAATGTGCACAATATGCTGCTGTAAAAAGAATCTAATACATTCAGTTACAACCTGTTCTAGGTACTATAGTGTGATATTCGACTTTGGCTGTTTGGTAACTAAGAGTTACAAATAATAATTTGTAAGAGCAAAGTGCAGTATTTTCCAGTGACTGATCTGGGTTTATAAATGATTGAATTAATAATAAAGTCACACTAAATTAAGAACAAGAGCCATTTCATAATATATAAATAACCTGGCTGCCTATCAGTAGAAACATGATAATGAAGATAACACATTTTATCCATCATGAGAGGTTCAGCAATGCCATTAACACACTGTGCATGCATGCGCATGGCACATAGTTCAGAATAGATCATATCACATGACACCTTCCACTGAATAATGTTTAATAATCTTGGGGGAAAAAAACTTGAAAAGAAAACACACACATTGCAGATGATGGAGCAGCAGTGTCTGTATGTCTGCTGAGGTTCAATTATCGTCTTCTGATGTCTTTGATGTGTGTGTGTGTGTGTGTGTGTGCATGTGTATGTGTATGTGTATGTATGTATGTGTGTGTGTGTGTGTGTGTGTGTGTGTGTGTGTGTGTGCACGTGCACGTGCACGTATTGTGAACAGCACATGGCCACTTAGTCACATATCGCCTTTGTCCACATTTATCACTGCTGTCTGGTCCATAAATCTACGTGTGCATCAAACAATTACCATCTCCATCTACATCTAAGTGATAATCATTAGAACTCTCTCTCTCTCTTTCTCTCTCTCTCCCTCTATTTCTCACTTTCCCACTTTTTGTCTATCACCCTTATACATCTAAGCATTAGGATTTTTGCTTGTTGCAGTGTTAGGAAAATGCCATTAGCTGATTCTTTGGAGACAGTAGTCATTTTCTGTGTCCAGTGAGCTGTTGTGTCCAGAGGAAGGATGTAAGTCACGTTTCAATAGGCGATTGGCCACTGTTACAAGTACTTTCTTGTACTGTTGGCGCAAGAGAGAATATGCAAAGGGATCTGAAGCTGCCTTGCTGTATGTTAAGCACTTGCTGATGATACCCCAGTATCGGTTGATATCCACAAAGGGAAGAAGCTCTGTCAGCCTAGAAAGCAGAAAGTAGTAACCATTAACAACTCAATCACAGTCAGGGGAAAGAAAGAAGAACGTTACCCCAATAAACTCTTAGAACCAGTTGCCAGGCCCAGACTTACATTCCTCTTCAGTGTAATAATAAAAGTTTAATACATAATTTAAGTAGTTGATAAATATTATGCTTTAAGGGCTAATATCAGACCTCCTTCAATTGTTTTTGATTTTTTTTATGTGATTTGAAGAATTGTCTTTATGAGAAGAAAAATCAGCAGGAATTAAAGAAACAAAGGGAAGAAATAGAGGGGGAGAAAATTCTATAGGATGCTTTGAGACTATTAAAGGCATCAAGTGCAAATCCCCTGAGAAACAGAAACTATTGATAGGATCTTGTCCTATCACCTCTGTCACACCGGCTATTCTTAGAAGCGCGGATTTTTATGGGGCGCGTTTACGTCACCACAAGGCTCAATTAAATGACGCAATTAAAAAGCATCTTAATAGACTCTTAACAGTAAAACACATTTATAGGCATTTCTTCATGATTCTGTTCTGAGGAATGGACATTGCATCATTAAAACATTAGGAATGACCGAACATGAACATGTCACAACATGTTTCATTTGCATAGCACCTACCTGGTTATGACATATGGGGCGAAACAAATAATAAATGATCCAATAAATATACTGATTTTCTTCGTTGCGCGCTGTTTCCTCCTCTTTTGCTCGGCCAAACAACGCTGTTTAACGCTGCAAAAGAAAGAGAATGTAATGAGAAATCTCCCGACAAGAATGGCAAACATAATGTGCAGAAGGTATATGAGAAAGCGACATGAATACCTTGGGTGTATATCAACAAGCAAGAAGAGCGTCTGCATGGTTATGATGTCGATCCTTTTGCAATGAAAGCGTGCGACTTTGAGCACTTTTAAGTAAGTCACGCACAACACGAGCAGCGAGAGCATAAAGCTGGCGCCGTGGAAGGCCACGGTGAAGGCGGCGAAGTCTGTGCGGGAGCTCTCGGCGTTCAGGCGCAAGGTGCAGGACGCGTACGCGCGGCTGTAGTCGAGCCAGGAGCGCAGCAGCGCCACCACGGAGAAGGCGAGCGAGTGGAGCCACGCGTAGCACACCATCAGCAGCGCGTCCCTGCACCGCATCTTGCTCGAGTAGCTCAGCGGGAAGACCACGGCGATCCAGCGGTCGATGCTGAGCGCCGCCATGCTTAGCATCGCGTTGGCCGTCAGAAACGTGTCGAGGAAGCTGACCGCGCGACACAGGCAGTCCCCGAAAGGCTGCTGGTCCTTTACGATCCCGACCAACGTGGACGGCATGTTCAGTACGGTTATGAGCAGGTTGCAAAAGGACAAGTTCGTCGTGAATATGCCCGGCACCTGCCTGCGTATCTCGCTGCTGTGCGCGAAACATAGCAAAACCAGCAAGTTGGACAACAAGGAGACCGTCGCGACCACGACGATAAAAAGTGCGAGCAGGATCTCCGCTAAGTCCATGTCTCACTTCAGAAGTCTCGTTGAGGTGCGCCCAAGCCCGGTGATCGAAAACACTTCGTTACATCCATGATTCCTCATGAGTTTGTCCGTCTTGATCTTCTTATAAAAGTGTATACATCAACTCCAAAAAAGTGTAATGAAGCGCAAGATGAGTGCGCTGTCCAGCGTTCTGAACCACAAAGAGCGCGCGCGCGCGAATGTCTCGTTTTAATTCCCAAAGCTCCTAAAAGTCGCGCGTAAATCTCTTAAACAATGCATTTCTGACAGAGTTCTAACAGATTCGTTATAGTTTTGTACTGCATAAAGTCCGTCCTCCCAAGACTCTACTCTTCTCCTTTCTCTGTCTCTCTCTCAGTGCCAACTCACTGCGACTGTCAAGCTCACGAGCGCCTTGTGATCAGATCATGCGCACACATCAACCCACCGTGGGAGGCCACAGAGCAACAGGCCTAGTACTCCTGCAACTATTTAATGTAATCACAATTACAACAAAGTAAGGAGATTAACTGACGACACTAGACAGATAAA
Organism: Hemibagrus wyckioides; assembly: GCF_019097595.1. Taxonomy (NCBI): domain Eukaryota; kingdom Metazoa; phylum Chordata; class Actinopteri; order Siluriformes; family Bagridae; genus Hemibagrus; species Hemibagrus wyckioides. Next base: position 13,490,069 of record NC_080716.1, read on the forward strand.
CTTATAGCATGGTGCAAAATGTGTTTCACATTTTATTTATTAAGAACTGCGGTTATCAATAAAGTGCAATAAGATCAATCCTGTTATAAGCATAACAATGCAAAAATGATTGAATCCCAATTATCCATGGAATTCAACAAAGCAGCAGTTTTTCCTTATCTAAAACAAAACTGTCCTAATCCAATATCAGAGAAAACAGAAAAGCCAGCCTAACTGATTTAAATTTATAAACATAAACTCAGGCTTAAATTACATACTATACACAGTTCGGTAATGAAAATAAAACTAGGAACTTATTTTTAGCTATTGTGTCCTACATTAAAGAAGACACACCATAGTTACAGAATTAGTATTCAATTATCAATCGTAACACTTTGTACAGCAGTTTCAGAGTTTAAGTCAAAGTTTCATCTGTAAGTCGATAGGCAACTGTGGAACTAAAAATATAAAATCAGCTAGACAATGGCTGCTAGTCTGCTACAGCTGTCCAATGGTCCAGTGTGATACAAAAGGATAATGCGAAGTCTTCTTCTGTATAACCTATTCACCTCAGTGTCCTGTCTCTAATATCCGACAACCTGAGGATGAAAAGACTTTACACACTAGATTCTCATTCAAAGTGAGTGGGGAATGACTTGTTTCATTTAGTTAGGTCAAATGTAACAGAGCTATATCTTTAATATAGCAGTACATAACTGAATGCAACTACACCATTTTCATTTATTGAAAATATCTATAAACAGAGGCTTTGCTGTCACATCAAGTATAGCCGAAACCTTTCATGAAAATAAGGAAAATTAATATTTATATGCAACAGGTGATTTAACTCTTAGTTACAGCTCTGGAAAAATAAGAGACCACTGCAAAATAATCAGTTTCTTATGTTTTTTTCTTACAGCTGCATGTATTGGTGAGATGAACAGTTTTGTTTCATTTTTGTGAACTGCTGACAATATTTCTCCTAAATTCAGAATATAACTATTGTTATTTAGAGTGTATATTTAAAGGAAATGACAACCCAAGATCATGCAGTATCTGCAGAGCTTTAATAACTCAAATAAAACAAAATGCAAATAATTTGGAAACAAATTGTGTTAATGCTTTGGCTAAATAACATTAATTTGTAAATAACATTAACAGGATTTGGTGGAATAACCCTGATTTGCATGCATTTTGGCTCCATGCTCTCCACCAGTTTTTCACATTGCTGTTGGGGAACTTTATACCACTCTTTTTGCAAAAAAGCAAACAGCTCAGCTTTGCTTGATGGTTTGTGACCATCCATCTTCCTCTTGATGACATTCCAGAGGTTTTCAATAGGGTTCAAATCTGGAGATTGGGCAGTGGTCTCTTATTTTTTTTCCAGCACTGTATATTCAGGGGCATTGTAAAGTTTTATTGAAGTCAGCACATTTTTAAACATTTATTTTAACATTATCAGCAGCCCCACAATAAATATTTGGTGAAGACTTTCAGCCTAATGACTGAACCTTATCCTGTAATAGTTTTCCTATCCACAGACTGAGATGACAAATCTGTTTACCATGATCATTTCTGTGTTTATTTAGATGCATGTCTGGAGTCATTATGTTGTTGAACAATCCAACTGTGGCTAAGACACAACCTTCTGGCAGAGGCAACCAGATTTTCTTTCTGGCAGAGAAACGAAGCGAGATAACTTTCCACAAGAGCCTACTGACCACAAGCCAAAACAGCCCACACAGCACCAGAGTATCAATGATCCACATCCTTGTGTCACATTGGGTAGAGGGGATTTCCTAATATGCAGTGGTCATTTGTGTGCAAATGGTGTGTGCTTTTGATAACCCCAAGCATTAACCATTGAATTCTGAGAGGTTCTTTTTGACCTCCTTCACCACCCTGCTCTGTAATTGGCAGTAGACATGAGAATGTTTATATGTATATTGCATGAGTATCTGTGTGGGAGATCCATCCTTCCATCCATTTTATGTACCGCCTATACTACACAGGGTCATGGGGAGCCTGGAGACGATGCTAGAGGACTTATGGCACAAGGCAGGGGACACATGGGACATGGTGCCAACCCATTGCAAGATGCGTGGGAGATGCCTCTTAAAAACACTGCATTATGCCTTGATTATTTCACTATGGTCCACAACTTCCTGCCCATTTAGTTGTGGTTAATGGACTTGTGGGTGGAAGGTGTTATTTCTGAATTCATTTTGCAATCTTGAAGAGCCCTTATGAGGTACAAGCGATATCTTTCACACTTTGTAGAGCCACCTATGGTTTCCTGTTAAATTAAGCAAAGGGAATCTGAATACACACAGCACATGAGGAAAAAAACTCTAAATCCATCTGCACCTTGTGGTGGACAATTTATTGGCTATTATATAGTGGAAATAGGCCTAATTTGCATTTCAGTAATGTTTTCCTTCCTCAAATACAGTGCTGTGTTGCTAATTGTGGTTATGTGCAAAAGCTGTATTTTTTAATGAACTGGGAGTTATAGTGACACTACAGGGTTGTAGCGATATGCATCATATTTTGCCATTTAGAAATGTGAGATTCATTTTAGGATCTTTCTAACAAAAAACGGATCATAAACCTAGCCACAATACAATTAAAGTATAAGTTGAGCATTCATAAGTTGAGTCACCTTCATAGAGTGACCAAAGATCTTAAGTTTCAGATTATTATAACGTTTGCCAAGCCCAATCGTTTCAGTTCAGGCAAGATCTCTATGCTAGATGTATTTACTTAAGATAAGTCTTGCTGTATCAGAACTTCTCGTGTTACCTCCAAATGAAGAATCTCATGACTCACTGTAACCGTAGCAGGTCTTTATTTTTCTGCATCAGCGCTAGTTGTGCTTTACACAAACTGGAATTGTGACAGCGGGACATAACCATTTAACCGTTGTTTACAAAACTAATGTTCATTGTTTTTTTGTCATTTATTCTACTAATTGACCTTTAGCAATAATTAACTAAAAATAATTTTAAAAAGCATGTATATATGTGCATAAATAATTCTAAGGCAGCACAGTGTCACATGTTCCTGCCTTACAAATTTAGGGTCCTTGCTGATCCTAAACTCCCCAAAAACATATGTGTATGTTTTGTATGTGTAACATATGATTAACTGTGCACAAGTGACCACATGTGTGCATGATTTCATGCAATGGACAGCCATCCTATCCAGGGTGTGTTCTCAGGACAAGCTCCAGATCCGCTGCAACTCTGACCAAGATAATGAAGCTGAATGAATGAATAAATGATATTTGTTTTGTATATGGACTAAACAATCGGAAACCTGCATTATCCGACAAGAATAAAATCATTCACTATGTGTTTGTTGGTTATAAATGAGGCTGATTGGTGTATTTCAGCATTTATACATGCTGACTTCATCAATAGTTAGTCATATTTCAAATAAGAATTACTTATGGTATGCTGTTAACCGATCTAATAGTTAATGTTAATTAGGAACACCTTCATGTAAAGAGTTTTAGATTACACTCAATGCAGTACAGCAGTGTTGCCACCAACTAACTTGAGCAGGTGCTTCAGCACCTGTCATATGCTGTATGTAGGTCAGTATTCATGTGCAAAGCAGCACAGCTTTTTGAAAACTCAGTGGCCTGCCTAAGGAACATGTAGTGACGGGGGCAAATAAGCTGCTCATATAACAAGATAAAAGCCCTGTGTAGGTGTGGGCAATTATTTGTTTGAGTGCGCATGTGTGTGTGTGTGTGTGAGTCGGTGTGTGTATTTACATGCTGGAACACATTATTGATATATCAGCTCCCATAATCACTGTTAAACATGCAGCGAGAAACGTGTCACAATCAGGGCAAAAGACAATTATCCCATTTTAAATAGAGTCCATGACACCATAGCTTGATAATAACCATATCTTCATGCTCCTTCTTCACACAGTAATTAAAGTCCATATCTACTCTTGAAGAGTTATATTAAGAGTGTTAAAGGCACACAATAGCCTTGTTGTTCCCTACCGTGTTTTATGGCAAGTTATTCGGGGGGTGTTATTTGTGAAGCACTGGAGCCACTAAAGAGAGTGCTGTTTGGCAAACAAACAGCGTGAAATGGCTGCCGTGAGACATCTCCCAGCTGGCACAGGTACGATCAAAGAGTTATTGTGAGTCATGTCGCCATGGAAACACTAAGTCTTGTGAGGTATTGTCCTTCGGTGAAATGGCAGAGGATTAAAATAACTTCTCTGATAGCACTGAAGCCCAAAATTCAATGTTCCCTTGTGTCACCTTTGCTAGTGAAAGCGATCCACCTGCCCATCCTTTTGTGACAGCCAAATGAAACAAACGACAGTTACCAAATAAGGCAATATCCTGTGTGTGTGTGTGTGTGTGAGTGTGTGTGTGTGTGTGTGAGAGTGTGTGTGTGTGTTAGAGAGAGAGAGAGAGAGAGAGAGAAATAGAGAGAGTTTGGATGAGATGGCTCTTGTCTTGCATCTAAGTTTTCACAGTCACACATCCCACATCCCTTTAAGTAAACAGCAGATTCCTGTCCAAAGGCAGTCCCACACAAGCTCGGACTACAGTTATGCAATCAAGTTCAAATATGGGACTGTCTACATGATAGGAAAGATGTTGTTTTGGGTGTAAGGTTGCAGTTCATTCTAAATGCAGGACAGTTTGGGGGCAGCAGTCATATTCGGTCTGATATGTGCCAGGTTCATTTAAAAATATTAAAGAATGAAAGTGCAAAGCATTAATTGAAGAGTCCTTTAGACTTGTTTTTGACTTCTTTCAATAGCAGATTGTGTATTCATACTTTATGAGAATGCACATACCTGTTGAATTTGGATTAACTGCCTCTGAATAATGTGCATGGAATTCATGCACAACTATTCCATATTAGAGATATAATGAAGCGCATATTAAATGCTCGTAATTTTTTATAGTAGTGTACAATAAGGCTTTCTCCAGAGAATGAATGGTTTGGATCATTGCAGGGGTCCAGTGGCCTTGGGATAGTCAACCTTTGCTTTAGTCATGGGGGAGCGTCTTTCATCCTGATGCCAAAAGGACTGGTCAGGGAGTAGGATGGAAGACCCATGAGATCACATCAATAAAGCCTTTTCAGCTTAGTGCTGGGGAAAAATGGATGGACCCCCTTGGACTAATAACAACAAAGAGGTCATATTTGAAAAGACTCTTTTTTTATTTATTAATCCTCTAACACCCTAGCTGTATTTGTGGAACCTATATAACCTAATACCAGTGACTCCAGCTCCATCCACATGCTAAATGACAATCCTGTTTCCGACTGGAATTAATCAGTATCCCCAGTTGTACAGGTTAGGCGAGTTTCAGTTTCATCTCAAAGAAGCGGTTTGATCAGAGTCGGTCATATTTGCAATGCTGATATGCAATAAATAATTGATAAGACACCAGCACAGTTCAAGTGTCATGGCTCAGTAGGTGCTGTTATCTTTGCTGCCAGATTGGCAGCTTGTCAAGACCAGCACTGTTATTTAAACCCTTTTAAAGCCCTTTGTAGTTTTCTTCTCCTCTGCATGCCTAAAATAAAACAAAGAAAATAAAAAATTGGTGTAAATGTAAGTATATAATTTCATGCTTTGAGTCTAATGAATTGAAATGTATAAAACATATGGACAGCGAGATGATTAAATTAAAATGTAAAATGTCTTATATGTAGCTTGTGGTATTTTTAGAGCTGAAAATAACAAGCCTTTCTATAGGACATCTGTTGTATAAACAGAATAAACAATAAAATGATACACACACAAAATGTTCCTTTGTTTTCTGACGTTAACAGCTTTCATGCTAATTGTAAGGACCACACTGAACAATTATTGTTAGTATGCACAGCAAATTTTCCGCATGCTGCTATGAACTGAGACGCCTCATGATAAACATGCTGCATTATCTCAGCGTAGCATGTGCCATGATTCTACACTTTGTCAGAAAAGTGTTTCCCATTTTAGGTTGCTTAAAATGGTATGACAAGGTAAATGTGGCTCCAGGCATGACAGCAATATTAGAGATAGAGAGAGAGAGAGAGAGAGAGAGAGAGAGAGAATGTGGGATATGGGAACATACTGAATTTATTATCACTAGCAAAAACCAGCTGGTTGATGCCAGCTGGTGAGTAATGCACACACACACACACACACACACACACTTGCTCTCTCTCACACAGACATACTGTATGTATACTCTCTCTCTCTCACTCTCTCTCTCTCACACACACACACCACACACTCTCTCTCTCTCTCTCTCTCTCTCTCTCTCACACACACACAGACACAGACACACACACACACACACATACAGATACATGGGAATCTAGGCTGACAGTTAAATTATACTAGGCATACCAATGGTATCAGTGAAAATCTGCTTTAAAGATTAAAATGCAGGAGGCTGGCAATTGAAGTATTGAAGGAACAATCACGAAATTCCTTCTATGTGAATAAGTCATATAAATTGGTTAATTATACACTTCCTTCTGCTGACAGCTTAAGCCTACTCTTACAGCATTAATAGCTGCAAAAGTAAGTATATTGATCGATTATCTCTAATATAAGATGCTGACTGTAAATTTATGACAACAATGGAAAATAAATACACATATAGTAACAGTAATATAGCAAGCGTCTTAGAATCTACTGAGATATTATACCTATAATGCATTCCCTACAGAAAAGTATGGCCCTAAAGGCACCTCTGTAGCAGGTAGAGTGAACTGAAGGAAAGCGTTGTGGAGAAATGTGACAGCAGTGGCACTCAGGACATCCATCATTGTCTGGGGCTCAGCTGCTCTCGAGGCTGTGGCCCTGTATGCTCAGGTCTGGAGGGATGTTATATAAGAAAAACAATGTGACTCATGCCCCATAGTCCAACTCAAGGTCTGCAAAACAAGCTTCATACATCACAGATGAGATTGTCACTCTGGCATGTCGATGATTTTTAGCTTAACGCAAACTCCCTTGCATTTTTAAGTGTATCCTGCTTATTGTAGATTAGTGAGTGTCTAAGAAATACAGGGACCAGAATCAGCATTGTAGTGAAGTCTATATAGACTTGCATTTTTCTGATTCATGTTATACAGTTAGCTCTCCTTTTCACTTTTGTCCTGATATATAAGCATATAATAAAAATAGCATCTAACTTACAACAAACACGATATATCACTGTATTTTAATCAGCTAATGTGACTGCAAAACTGATAATTATAAGCAGTTATGACCAGTTAATCTCACAAACAACCACATTTAAATCAGATGCTCTCACATATTTACGTCAAATAGGAAGAACTAATCATCACTGCTGGTTGGGTTGAGAATGCAAATTTTCTGCTGCCAAATGATCAGGCTGTTTCCTTGCTGGATTAGGCAATGGTGCTATGTGGAATAGAAAACCTTCCAAAACTGGTCTGAAAATCTGTGTCTTTATACCTAGTTGCAGTTAGGAGTGCATTTTATTTTTTCCATCTATTTTGGTTATTCTGTGTAACAGGTCTATAAATCCAATATCTATTTAAAAATTGCTAGTAAATTAATGTATTCTACACTACGAAGCATTTTGTGCAAATTCTATAATTTACATGCTTAACATTTCAGGTTAAAGGATGACTTAGTAGTTAAAGCTTATGAGAATCACCCAGAGACAATTGCACAGTATCTCTTCAGAGGATTAAAGGTGTCTATGCCCTTGATTCAAGCGCACTGCAGAATGTCAAGAATAGTGACAGATTTCCCCCAGCTTTTTGTAGGGATGCTATTTAAAGACAGTACTTAAATCTATAAAGATCAGTAGGACACCATGCTTCACGTTTTCCGACAGGGCAACATTATTCCTGCACAGCTTCCATTCTCATGACTATTTCATCAGAGCATGCAGTATTAACCAGAGTTACATAACTCTAATCAGGAGAGTAAGTGAAGCTTCCCAAATCTGCCATGCAGCAGCACTGAGTTCTCGTGAAACTTTAATTAAAGCGTAAGGTGCCCAGTTGATTCATCTGTTCATAGAAGGTGCTATTTTGAGTGAATGTCGCCCACACACAGAGCAGGATAAAAAGATAAAGATGAAAATGTTTGTATGGAGATTTGAGGATAATGGAAGTGTTTTCTACATTCTTGTGCTTGTCTTGATTTGGATGTGATTCCTGCACACCATTTGTCTTTTTAAAGATGATTTTTCGTTGTTTGACAGTGTAAATCAGTGTTCGAGCTTAATAGTCAACAATGTTAATTTCTTCTCAGATATTACTTCACAGCTAAATTGCATCTTATATGACGCAATTGGCTGATGTTTCTAGCAAACATAGTTACTTAGCTACACTTGGCAGTGTACATGATTCATTAAATTAACAAATCATAATATTGGCTAATAAAAACATACAAAGAAGTTATTCTCTAGTACTACTGTCTACAGCATTAGAAACTATTTAAAAGAAGTTATATATATATATATATATATATATATATATATATATATATATTTATATATATATATATATATATATATATATATATATATATATATATATATATATATATATATATATCAACATGCATATACTCAGTAACAATGTTTGTGATATGCACTATATGGCCAAAGGAATGTGGACACCTGGCCATACCTATACATGGGTCTTCTCCAAACTGCCAAACTGTGGTCACAAACCTGGAAGCACACAATTACACTCATATGCAAAAATAAGTTCAATGTGGACATGGTCTGTCATTGTGCTCACAACCCTAATAAACAACTGTGGGATGAACCGGAAAACTCTACTCCAGGCCTCCTCACCCAACTTCCATGTTGATGCGGATGACTGGACAAATCCATACAGCCACACTACAAAATCTAGTAGAAAGCCTTCCTTTGGCAGTGACTACAGGAACAGGTGGATCAACTCTATGGTTTTGGAATATGATGTTCAACAAGCACATACTGTATTGATGTGACAGTCAAGTGTCTGCAAACGTTTGGCAATATAGTGTATATAAGTGATATGTATACTTTCTTTAGTTTGAATTTAATTATATTGAGGAGAGGAAGCATGGCGGCACAGTGGGGATTGTTTCCGCTTTGCAGCTCTGTCCCCAGCTGAGCTCAGGTTACTGTCCTTGCAAAGTCTCCTTGTGCATATTCTTCCCTGCTTGAGTTTCTTCTGGGTTCTTCATTTCCCTCCCACCTCCCAAAAACATACCAGGTGGCTATGCTAAATTGCCCCTAGGTATAAGCAAGTGTGTGAATGTATGTGTGCATGGTGTCCTGCAATGGACTGGCATCCCAATCATGATGTTAGTGTCTGCCTTGTACCCAGTGTTCCAGGGACATGGTCCTGATCTCATACAACCCTTACTGATCATGACTGAACGAATGAATGAATGAATGAATGAATGAATGAATATTAAACAATAATTAAGACCATTTTGTGAAAACGTGGATGTTATTTATAATCCTAACTCTATATACTTCAAAATATTGTACTCTAAGTATCTTTCCCATCTATTCACATCATGTGTATCTATCTACATATACGGCAGGAGTATACATTCAGCAGTCCTTCTCTCCTTAGCTCTCTTAGTCACTGTTTTCCATTACCTGGATTCTATTAAAAACCCCACCAAGGGAATATGTGAACATCCCCTGAAAGCAGCTCTAACAGGAAAAAATAGTAACAAGAATGCTTGGTTGTTTTTAACCATTCTTAATGCACACAGTCTCCAAACAGCATTACACAGTGGATGTAACATCACAGATGTTCCGTCTCATTACCCTCCACGTCCTCTTGTTGAACATTGTCCAAGATTAATGGGGGTATCTTTTAGATGTCTCATTTCAGCAGAAATGGAGGACAGGGTGTGTAATATTGTGAATCATCATTTTAATGTGCTAACTCAAGAGCACAAAATAATGCTTCACTGGAAGTTTTGTACATGTACAACACTAAAAAAGCGTAAAAAAAAGTTCTTTTATGTACACTAGGGACATTAAGAGTCCCTTTGGGCATCTGTTGCACTGATGTGCTTATATAATTGGCTTCAAGAGGCAAAAGTAATTTGTTCTTTGATGTTGTTTAGTTATTTGTAAATGAGGCAAAGTTTCTCAGCATTGCTTATCCCATGGAAACATAAATGTAAGATAACTAAAGAGTTTCTCAATGTACAATCTCTCCATCCCAGTGACTTTTTCCACCTAACAAATATTTAATTGCTGACATATGCAATAACATCCAGATCTATCCATTGAGGTAGTCTGTTGCCTGAGAAATGACCTTCAGCTCAGGAAGAAAAAAATGGATGGTTGTCAGTTTTTTTTGTCATTTTTGAGGTGACAAACTGAGACTAGAAACAACAAAAAGAGTAACCACATAATTATAGTTTAACTATTTTTAAAAGATTTAAGAATTTGGATGAATCTAACTATAATAATTCATAATGCACCAACTTATTGCTTATCTGTCACATTGACTAATACATATTTTACTTACAGGGCCTTGCATAAGTATTGACCCCCTTCCCCACCCCCTCTTTGTCTCTATCTATTGCACATTTGGCTCCTAATATTTTTTTTTATCAATTATTCTGGGCACATATGGTTATACTCTGTCAAATTGGATGAGGATTATTTTTGAACAGAACATTTTTAAATCTTTCTACAGATTCTCAATTGGACTAAGGTTTGGGATTTGAACCAACCATTCTAACCCATCTCCAGGATAACTCCAGGACTGGCCTGTATCATTCATCTTGCCATCAACAGGTTCCCAGTCCCTGCAGAAAAGAAAGGCATTCCTTCAGTATGATGCTGCCACGATCATGCTTCAATGTGGGTCTTGGTGTATTAAAGGTGATGGACAACACTGTGTTTCTCACAAACCTAGGCCAGAAAGATCTTAGACCAGATCATCTTTTTTTAATGTGTTTCCATGTATTTTGGCTACCTCATATGGTTTCTTTTCTGTTATTGCCACTCTTCCACAAACATTTGATGAGTGTTCATAGCTTTCTTATGAACAACCTCACATATCTGAGAGGTGGATCTCTGCAGATCATCTCCGTTCAGAGTTAACAGAGATGCCCTCTTGGTTGATTCTCTGACTAATGGCTTCTTTTGGTGAATAGACTCCTCTAGTCAAAGTTGTGGTTGTATCATTTTCTTTGCATTATTTTTTAATGATAGACTTAATGAAGAATTGTTTTGACACCTTGTCTTTATGATGCTGTTAATTTAGGTATGTTCTTTAGCAACCTCTGGGTTATTTCAGGAACATGTGAATTTATTTTAGAGATCACATGACACTTTAATACATTCATTTGGACACACATGCAAACACATAGACTCCATAAAACTTATGATGTGATGGCTGACGGCAACTGATTGAACCAGAGCTAATGTAGCACTTCATAATAACAGGGGATGAACATTTAAGAGGGTCAAAACTCATTTTTTATTGGTAAATAATTTCCAAACTATATTGATTTTTCTCCCACGTCAGTATTATGGGCTATGATATTGATACATGTAATACAAATACTTTTTAAGGTGGAACTACAAAATGTGGAAATGTAAAAGGGGTGAATCCTTATGCAAGGCATAAGTACATTTTATTTTCCAGAAAAGAGAAAGCCTAAAATGGTTATCAGACAGCTAATATCGTTGACTGCTTAGCGATATATTTATAAGAGGACTCGTTTATAAGTACAATGAATGCACAGATGAATGTTACAGTACATCCTCACATTTATATACAGCATGATAGCATGACCTTAACTAATATAAGGGAATTCCGTCAGCGTGACACTCTCCACATTGAAATACAGGCACTTCCTATTCTGAGCATGCAGTGCCCAGGTAAAACCCAGAGATAAATTCAAACAAACGTTCCACCTCGGATGAAGTGAGCAGAGACCTGACAGCTAGAGTCAGTGTCACTGAGAGGGGAAAGAGTCTTAGTCACTGTGTATTATCATTTTCTCAGGTAACAGCTCGACAGATGTGTGTGGGCAGCATAAGGTCTTTGGTTGGCCAGAGCCCATGGCCATTCTCTATCTTTTGGCAGCACACACTTGGTGTGATGCCATACAGGCTACAGAGAAAGCGTAGGGTTTGCATCTGGCTCCCTGATGTGCCTATCTGTCACATTGATGTTGCAGTGTATATGCTCAGATATAGCAGCTCAGCCAGCTCATCTAAGGTGTTTCAGAAATGTCACAGGATTACATACATGAAACTTTTTTAACATTTAGGGAAAAGGGGAAAAAAAGAAGCTATGATTCCTACGGTATGAAGGAGTCACATTTGTGTGTTTTGCAAAATCGAAAGCAGGAAGGATGTTAATGAAAAACGTCTGTTGGTTTCAAATCCACAGAAAGAAAGAGAGGAAAGAACATGACCTTGTAGATTCTCAACAAGACCTCTGAATAGTGCAAATGTTTTCACATTTAATCCACATGTCTCTAAAGAAATGTTACCAAGTTCAGTGACGGTGCCAACAACCTCAGATTGACTGCACTGATTTCCCCACCTCTCCTTCCTTACACACAAACACACAGAGGCGCACAAACAAACCCCATATCACAGAGCCAGTTATGATCTCAACTTCTCCACTGTGTTGTAACTTTAACTCCCTCCTGTTGTTTTTTCTCCCTTTCATTTCACTCTATAAATCAGTGCTATTGTTAACCGCGCTTAATTGTAAGGTTTCATGGCACCCTGGATAAGATACTGAGATTAAGATTCCTTCTTATAATCACAGGACAGCATGTCATGTCTCTCACTTTTGCTACAAGCACGGAGAGAACATTGACCTCGTATCAGTGTAAAACTCGGTGAAGACAAAAGCATTCTCGTTTTTTTCCTTCCAAATCCTCCCTTCTGGCCCAGATTCAGCCACAGCTGGCTGTTTCTCCTCCTGTTATTTCTCAAGCTTGGGGAAACATGTCTGCAGTTCTTCAAGGAAAAGGTGTTCCATCTTTGATATAATACAGAAAACATGATCCACCATAATTGAGGTCTCTGCTGTTGTTGTTGTGGCAAATGTCAGATTAAGGGTAGTTTTGTTACTGCCATATTTTTATACTTCATACAGCTCTATTGTTTGGGCAATAAAGAGACCAAGAGCTCAGAGTATTAATGTTAGCTAATGGGTCCAAAAGATGGCTCAATTAGTCAAAAATGTTTCTTATGGGAAAAGCCCGCTCTGTGACTCTGTATGAGTATGTGCACCTCCAATAAAAAGAGAGAAACACTACATGGTTACAGGGCTACTCCACAGTTCCCACCCTAACACTGCAGACTTATTAAGCACCCAGTCGAGATGAAAAGAACCTGTGATGCTTCGCCTGCTACAGCACTGTGTGCCTTCATTAGCATGGTCCCAGAGGATTCTGTTGTGCCAAGTTTCTTCCATATGCAGAAGAGACATCAGGCTGCCTTTTTGACTTATTATTCTCAACAGGGCACAGACAGAGAGAGAGAGAAACACTGAGCCATGTTTCTATTACAGATCAGGATACATTTAACCAAACATTCAACATCATTTCTCCCCCCGAAAAATTCCAAATGACCCAACATGCTGGAATGGAACATACATCAATTATGAGTCTTGATTCTTGAGTCTAATGAATTCTTAATTAACATTACTTTAGTCGACTGCATAAAGGAATTCAGATTAATCATCCTGGGGTGAAATAAGTAGGTCACGTTACAAGAAATACCGTGGTGAAAAGGCAGCACCGAGTTCTTCCTGGAAAATAATTTCCAGGGAAAATTCTCATTATAAATTAACTCCCAAGAAGCAACTTGAGCACTTCAGTTATAGCTAAAGGCTCCCTAAAGTGATGCTTGTGCTAGAAAAAAATGCAAACAAATGATAAGCAATATACACTCTGGATATCCGATATCCAATATCAAGTATGAAATTCATTTAACATTAACATTTGATATGATATAAAATGTAAATATGATATGTTAAGTACAGTTTACATATTTGAGACATTCTGTAAGTATTAAGGGTAATTTCCTATTTTTTTTTTACAAAGGATCTCTAGTGCTATTCCCACATATCCACGGTTCTTTTATTTAAAATAAATAAATAAACTGATTTTACACCTCACCATCAGCCATAAGCCCTGGAGCCTCAGTTCACTGTATAGAGCACAGACATCCTGTCCTGTGACATTTGAGAAGAGGGACAATAACCTACACATTGGCCTGCCCTCCCCATACACGGCTTGGCAAATTATTTATGCTTTTAACATTTAGTGCATGCTCTACCCCAGGCACATACACAAAAGGTTTTATGCCCCATTGGGGTAAATACATTCAAAAAGTAAGACTTGTTTTGTGTGGTCCTTATTGAGTTCATGTGTTTATTGTTAAGATTTGCAAGGAGAAATTCAGCTTGATCTGTTGCTATACACACAACAGCAAACAAATAAAAAGCTAGACAAGACAAAAAGCTAGACAAGACAAATATTTGAAGCCTAAAATAAAATAACTCTGTATTCTCCTTTGACCTAAAGGTGAAAAACAAAATCACTTCTTCATGGAGTTTCAATTCAAATATAAAAAACAAAGGTTCTTTGGACCGATCATGGTCAGCTCCTGTGTTTTTTCAGGGGTCGTGTGGAGGGTCGGAGGTCGTCAGGCCCATGGGCGAAAACACAGTCTTTGCTGGATAGTGGGCATCCATCAGGGTGGTGAGTGTGGAACCAGCAGAGTCGTGTTTTTAATGCTCCTAAGATTTGGGATTTTCGCTTCAGATCAGTCTGGGGCTCTTGAGTGCGCCAGTCACGAATGTGAACCTGTCCACCTTCCACTGGGAAGAAGAGGAAACACAGTGTGAGCTCATGCTGAAACAGCACTGATATTTAAAAATGTAAAAACTGGATGATTAAGTGAAAGATGTTTGAAACGGATTTACTGATATCCTGACTAACAAAAGAATTTTTCTCTAAAATGGTTTGCACTTAAGTCTTCTCTCTCTCATATGTTAAAAAGCTTTAAGCATCAAAGCCTATGTAGATTTGGACTAGTTTTTACATGAATGAAATTTTCTTGAAGTATCTCATGTCCTGTATGAAATGGTCATGTTGTATGCATCTAGACATAATACGACATATTTTACTTTCTGTAAAACAACCAGAAGATATAAAGTAATTTCATTATTGCATTAATGTTAAAATTCCTGTGGGAAAAGAGGCATTGTGCTTTTTCATCAATATAAAAACAGAGGAAAGAGAAAGCTTTGGCTCTTTTCTATCATCTCTTACCAAAACCAAACTAAACCCAAGTGTTAGCTGGGTTTAGTTTAATCACTAAAACACAGTATAAAAAGCACTTTTTTCAGAGAAGCGATTCTTCTTTGGGTTTTAGGTTGTAAGATATGTAGTTCCTAGGACTAGAGACATTACATTCATGTGACCTACAAATAAAAAAAATAAAAATAAAAGGTCAGAACAATCAGTTTGTATTAAAATGAGCTGTATGTAGCCTGCATTTAGTGAACTGTAGTGTGACCACTGTGATCATGAAGACATGTGATTTATACAGATTGTTTTTCCTGTGTGAATTGATCAGAATCATTACAGACATCCTCCTGTAACATTAACACACGTCTGAAAATCTTACCGTGTGCATGTCTACTCACATTTAACACATATTTCAGTGAATTTAGTAAAGGACAGGATTTTAATCACCATAAACATGGTAAAGGAGGGGATTTTAATAAACATAAACATTGTAAAGAAGGGGATTTTAATAAACATAAACATTGTAAAGAAGGGGATTTTAATAAACATAAACATTGTAAAGAAGGGGATTTTAATAAACATAAACATTGTAAAGGAGGGGATTTTAATAAACAAACATTGTAAAGGAGGGGATTTTAATAAACAAACATTGTAAAGGGGATTCTAATAAGTGTAGCAATTAAGCAAAGGTAATTCAAGTCTTTATTATACTACTGTGAATAATGTTTCTTACCACATGAAAAATACACTTTTATACCTTATAGTTAGACAGAGATAAACAAGGCAAGCAGATTCCCTTTTCTGAGAATATTCCTGTAAAAGTTAGATATTCAATTTCTTGGCAAATCGAGTTTGTCTTTTTATTATGCTATAATCGAGACACTGAAATCCATTTTATCGTCTTCCAGACAGACCTTCAAGATATTTTTGTGATTCTGACGATGAGCTGTGTGCTCTGAATTAGTCCACTCTTCGAAACTTCAGATTTCAGAGACAACTTGGTATCAGGTCTGACAGAAACTTCAGCATGCAGCACAGATTTCTTTTTGCTTTGTATGAATCTCTTCAACTATTATCAAATTAATGAATGTATTCCCTTCAATATGCCTCAGTTTTTATACATTTGCAGACCCAAAGAAACGGCTGTCAACATAGAAGCTAAATCTGTATTTGGGAAAATTGCCAACTACCTCGGAATACTTGATGGTTGTTTTTCAGCAGAGTCTGTAGTCCTCCACACTCTTTCTTCAGTGTCTGCAATGTGGACTTGTCCAAAAGCTCAGCTACATCACGGACAGAGAGCGAGCCTGAGAGATAGATAGATGGATGGAAAGCAGATGAATCAATTTAATTATTTCTGACATGAAGAGTAGCTAATATGTTCATTTGAGTAAACATTTTATATCTTAAAAATAAAATGGAGAGAATTCTGGACAAATTGCACCTACTACTAGAGTAGAGTCTTTAGTGCATCATTTTTGACTTAAACAAAAAAGTCAACCTTACACAAGCTGACTTCTGGAATAATTTGTACTGACAAGCAAACCCTGATATCTAAATTTAGTACCAGGAGCAGACGGAGATTCCTAATGGCTCTAGTAGACGTTACAAACAAGGTGGGTTTCCGGTCTGAGCTGTAGACTTGTTACCATAGTAACAAGGCCCACTCATTAACAGAAGTGACTGTTGTACTGCAGAATTCTCTTCCACAGTGACTGGCCAAGCCAACTATTAACAGCAGGAACCCCGAGGCTTCTTAATGTGACATACTGGATGTCAGTGGGGAATCCGAAATAGCGTCGAATGACATGCACGGCTCTTCTATAATGATGCCCAGGAGGTCAGCACACCTACTGAGGCTGTATGACATTTCAGTGAAACTTGTTTTCTTGAACAAAACCCTGTTCGGACATGTTATGTGATGTTTCGCTGTGCTGAATTCCTGTAACGTCAAAGCTAGCAGAAGGAAGGAGAAGGAGAAGGTACCAGTGAATATGCTGGATTGCTGTATACACTGCATAATTTAAGCTAGGAGACAATGCCCTAGAATTCCTGACGCCAGACACCACAAATGCAGCGCTAATACAATATCAATAGCCCATTTAGAGCTGCCCTTTAGAACACACTCTACAAATGGGGATTTATGGCTAGGTGGAGCGAGAAGCTGAAAGGAGTCTCACTGTTTGTGTTTATGTTCACAAACTGCCATCCTCCTTTTAAACATGGCTTCAGGTTACATATATGGATATCCAAATTATAAGCTAATGTATCTGTATTAACTACGTTATGTCTCCGGCTTCATGACACTGATCATGTGTGAATTTATTATTCGGCTTTACTGTAAATCACTGAGGACAAAATTCAATTTTTGTTGAAATTCTGCCACATTCATCATCTTGTCATTAACTCTATACGTTCTGCACGTAGGAACTAACCCAGACAGGCAAAATGCATTGTGCAGCTCTTTTATGATGGCTAATGGTAGCAATATAAACCACATAATTCAAGATAAACTGATCTTTTTTTTTCCCTTCCGTAATTGGATATACTGCATTTGTCTTCACCTGCTGATATGAGCCGCATATTACTGCGAACAGCTACTGCTCTACCAGCAAGTGAAGCACTAGGATGATCATGTTGATAAACTTTGTCATTTATCTTAAAGAAACAATTCATTAACGTTATAGCAAGATGCACCGTTAGATATCAAATGATACTACAAAACTTTAGAAAATAAAATGTTCAGCAAAAAGGAATGCATCCTAAGAGAAAGCAAGTGGATAGACATAGATGTAGATTTAAAGTGTAGGGTTTGAATACTGAGCTTTGCTTTTGCTTGTTAGAAAATATGGGCGTCCCAAAAGTCATAATTACAACACAGTCAGCTAGAGAGAAAACACTGCTAATGAACAAGTCACTTGAGTCAGTTGCAATTTGTCTCGTTTGGGTGTGTGTAGCAAGAACAACCGTTGCCGCTAGTGTGAGTGCACACTCCAGCTTTTAAGCTCTGGAGAAGTATCCTTAAAGCCATTGAGAATTAACATAGGTAATATCATAGAAGTCAATTTAAGAGAAAAAAGTTAAAAGGTGTGAGTAAACATAATTGTTCTTAAGGCAACCCTTACCAATTTCCATAGTATGAGCAAAAGTAAAAGAGCATAATGCTGCCAATTCACAGCTCCAGGTTCACCGTTCGATCCTGAGCTCAGGTTACGGTCTATGCAGATGGATAAACACTGAAACAGCCAAAATGTGTTTGTACATAAAGCTTTTAAATGGGGTTCACTAGTTAAAGCACTTAGTGCAGACTGTAACTGAATAGACAGGGTGATGGAGTGCATTTGTACAGGATGTCCAGAACTAGGGAACTCACTCAGATGTCAGGTTCTGGCCTTGGTTTCTTTAGTTAGCATTACAGAAATAAATAACCTTTTACAACGGAATAACTTTCAGTCCTCCAAGCCACTTTAAACATCAGCAATAGTAAATCAGAGTGACAATTGTGTTATGTTGTAAAAAGCTATTCATCTGAGAGACTTCATGAACTCATGAAGCCCTTCATATAAAATGCCTTCATGATAACACTAAGGATAGTGATCCTGGCTTTTTTTTTTTTCCCCATAGTCTTCATTTTCATTGTGCTTTTTAAGACATTCATTCACTGCCTTGCATAATCAATTGAATACATGTTCAAGAAGTTAAAAAAAAATTCCACCTCCTCACTCAGCCATCCCAATTATATCATCGTATTCACGGCTCCTTAACTAATGCAGTCATTACCTTTAAACACAACTTATATGACTCACACCTAACCGGGAAAGAAATGTCATGTTTTTCTTACCTCCAGCATTCCATTTACTTCTCTCCTTTCCAATCTTGTCCTCTTCCTCCTCCTCTGTTTTCTCTCCAGCGAGTCCCAACAAGGCCTTCGCTACCTTCAGGACGACACCATCTACAAAGTCTCTAGGGAGAGCTGCACAGTTTCTGACTGTCTCGATCTTCTCCCTCGGCTGAAATCCTTTTCCCCAGTCACATGCTGCTTTGGCCATCTCCTGTCCATCTCCATGTTGATGAGATCCACTGTGTACATTCTGGTTAACAACTGTGGGGACTAAGGCCTGCCGTCCCCTAATATAGTCTGTTCTTTTCACGTCTGCTAACTCTTCTTCAGCCTGCTCATAACTCCTACTCTTCCCAATTAGGCAGACCTGCAAAAAAAAAAAAAAAAGCATGACGCAACACTTTATTGGGGATTTGGGCTCTAGTTTCCAGCAAGTGCTGCTTGTCTTGCCACAGTAAGTTACACATTAAGTTACACAGCAGTTTGGTACACAAGCATACAGGTTCAGAGTCTGCCCTATATAAAAAAACAAAACAAAACAAAACAGACTTTTGTTATGGTATGATTGTTGATGCCAGACAGGTATTTTTCAGAAACTGCTGCCGTTCCTCCTGGCATTTTCACACACATACAACAGTCTCAAGAGTTTACAACAAACAATGCAAGAAAAAAAGAAAAAGAAATCCAATGAGTGGCAGGTCTACAGGTGAAAAGGTCATAGTAGAATAGCCTGCTTGGTTTGAGCTCAGAGGAAAGCTCAATAAATATTATTTACAACTGTGCTGATCAGAAAACCCTCTCAAAAAATAAACAAATGTAGAGATTTGAGGTGGATGGGCTGTTGGTTCCACATCAAGTCAGACAAGAACAGCAATACTGAGGGCACAGGCTCTGCATAACTAGGTAGTTGAAGACTGGTACTTCAGAGTTCAATGTGTGTTTTAAGATGCTCACGATGAGTGTAAAGAAAATTGGTTATTTGTGTTTGCATAATCCAGCTTAAACCATTCTGTTCACATGATGTTTTTTGTACCATTCTGTATAAATTCTAGAGCCTGGTGCGTGTGAAGATTCCAACAATTTCTAAAAAATCCAAGACCTTCCAAATATACTGAACATACTGAACAAGTTAAGCTGTGACGGCATGATTTTTTTTGCATCTAGCTGCTGCAACATGATTGGCTGATTGAATAATTGCACAGATGAGCGGGAGTACAAGTGTTTCTATCAAAGAGGCCGGTGAGTGTATACGTTTTAAGATATGTTTTCTGAGGTAAGCAGGTTTCAGTCACTTCGCTTTACATTGTAATCTGTGATAAGATCACTGCGATGGAGACACAAACAGTATTAAAAATCAACACTGAATTAATTATAAATAATATGCACAAAGATTCCGGCATTCTTTGTACAGAACAATAGCTGAGGTGTTTTAATGGTTTTTAAAACTTTTCGAATCAAATCAGTTAATTATGATGTGGTCACAAATGTGTGCGTGTATATCAGAGATTATACAAACAGCCATGCATGTTTCAGCCTTTCAGATTTTTGAACTTAAACTCTTATATAGTTATATTTATTTTAATTAGATATATAATTACCTTTCAAAGAAATCTCTTGCCGTACCAAGAGAGAATAATTAGAAAAATAAAAAGTTAAATACTTACAATAATTATTTCTGAAAAATAGATAAATAAAGTTGGTTTCTCGTACCCGCTTGGTGGAGGGAATCCTCAGACAGTCTTCGTCTGTTTGGAAGCCACACGCTGTGCTGACCTCATTGATAAAGTCTATGTACTCCCTGTACTGAGACTTCTTACACTGTCTGCGCTGGTATTTTCCACAGAAGTCGAAGAAGCAGCAAGGCAGCACAAAGAAGCGGCAGTGATAGGATGATCTATGCGAAGAAAAATGTGGAAACATGATCATTTATCAGTTCTCAAAATAATATCTCACAGTACAGAAAACTTTTGGTTTTCTATATCAAAGGCCAGTAGCTGTGTGCTGATCCAAGAAAACCAGTTGGGAGTGGGATTTTTGTGTATGTGTGTGTGCAAAAATTCACATTATTTCAAAACAAGTCATAAGTTGCAATTCTTCAAAATGCATTTAGCTCAATATAGAACAATCACAATCCTACAAACAGGGAAAATATATATTTCAATCGATATAAGGAAAAGATGAATATGTTCAAACTGTTCTGAATCTGGTTCCCGTACACTGCCAAGTTTTAAACAATAACAAGAGTCAACATAGGACTGAATGCGCTAAGCTAAAGATCTCCACCTAGTGTTTAATTCACCCAAGGCTAGAATAAGATAAACAATATGTTAGTTAATGCTTTTAATCAGCCAAACATATCCTGAAACTTGTAGCACACTTCTTATACTGCTCATACTTCATGTGTTTGTGTGGTGGATTGGGAAAATCTGGCGACTATCATTGAGGATGAATGACAAATGTTCAGGTTTTGACCAAAAAATAATTTGTCTGCACATAATATATTTAATTCAATTTATTTGTAAAGCGCTTTTAACAATGGGCATTGTCTCAAAGCAGCTGTACAGAAATACAGAAATATAAAATAAAAATTATAAAGTTTAAAATTAAGTTACTATTTATCTCTAAAATTTATCCCTAATGAGCAAGCCTGAGGTGACAGTGGCAAGGAAATGCTCCCTGAGATGATATGAGAAAGAAACCTTGAGAGGAAGCAGACTCAGAAGGAATTAATCCTCAACTGTGTTGACACCGGACAATAAATGATGTAAATGTAAATAATTTCCTGTTTATTGTCAAGTGGAATTGTGCAACCAAGAGCCCCTGAGCAACTAATAGGTCAGAGTAATTTCTGTGTTCATTATAGAATGCCTTCAAATATTTACTGATGAAGAACATCATCATGATGAATATATATATTTCTACATCACCACTTTACCAAATAATTTCTAAAAATGACATGTGAATGTTATTATTTTGGTTTATTTATAAACTTGTATTTATCTGCTTTCAAAGGTCATGTCAAGGTGTAAAATCATAGAGGCAAATCCTGAAGATGTCTAAAACCTTGATTTCATCATGTTGTTGAATTGACAGAAACAAAGAAATGTGATTATACACACTGTACAAAGAACAAAGGTTTAAAATATTTAGGACGAGAAATTTAGTCAATGGTACAAACCTGACTGAATTAATGTTAGAGTGAACAGAGATCAGCTGAGTGGAGAGATTTGGACCACAATCACAATAGTTTTGCACTCAAGAGTCCATTGGTGATCAGCTGATAGTGACAACAAAATAGACATTTTTTGACTTTTTAAAACTAGAATGAATTTCCTGGCTGCATAACCCCACCTTTATTGACCATATACTACAGTTATAAAAGGATAAAAATATTTAGACATAATAAGATAATAATTATAAAAAATGTATCATCACATTATCTAGTGTCACCAAGAAAAGGATGGCTTCCCTTTTGTGTCTGCTTCCTGAAGGTTTCTTTCTCATATCGTCTCAGAAAGATGTTCCTTGCTAACGTTGCCTCTGGCTTGCTCATTAGGGATAAACTTGATACATTATAATGTATACCTTGAATGTATATATTTCTTTAATGCTGCTTTGTGACAATGTCCATTGTTAAAAACTCTATACAAATAGATTCAGTTCTGGCATGATGTGATGTTTACCTCAGGTGATGAGGTTGAGGCTGTTGTGGATGATGATAACCAACTCATTTCTCACTGTAGATTTGTCATTTCTTAAAAACTTTGCTGTAATGCTGTTTAGATAAGTTTAGAAGTTCATTGGTGGTTATATAAATAAGAAGATTACCATGATTCATTACCATTAATTTGACCATATGTCAAATTATGGTTTTTTTTTCCACATATGCCAACACTGCTTTTCCATTTCTCCCACAAACTGCAGTGGATTACCTCATAATGACCTTCCCAGTGATATTAAGGGCATTTTTAAGATGTTTTCCCCCATGATGACAATTTTTTTTATTAAACCCGTCTCTGGGTCTGAAATCCAGCCATGACAATGAATCTTAAACAAACAACCAAGGAGTAGCAATAAGTGCTTGAACCCCTTCGCAGTCATTTACTGGAGATCAGGTGGCACTTCAGCACTCGTACTAAATTGGCGGCTGATGACTTGCCTGGCTGCTATAACGGGGATCCATGGCGTGAGCTCATCTGAGTGGTTTCCAATCAGCCAGTCCGTCTCAGGGAAGAGGAACACAGCGCTGGGCGTGATTGCCTTTTCCTGAAATAGACGAGAGAGCCCGGTGCATTTCATTATCAGCGGCTAAAGGTGTAATGACACCGAGAGTCACTCGTCTCGTGCTGAAAATGGAAAAAGAAGCTGATGTGCTTGAATGATAACAGTTTCACATGGTGGAGTTTCATACAGTAAAAGGATACGACAATTTTAAAGAATAGTGAAAAAGTTTCATACTGTGTTAATAATGAGTGCTATTAAATATAGCATATATATATATATATATATATATATATATATATATATATATATATATATATATATATATATATATATATATATATATATATATACACACACCACTGCCCAATCTCCAGATTTGAACCCTATTGAAAACCTCTGGAATGCCATCAAGAGGAAGATGGACCATCAAGTAAAGCTGAGCTTTTTGCTTTTTTGCAAAAAGAGTGGTATAAAGTTCCCCAACAACAATGTGAAAAACTGGTGGAGAGCATGGAGCCAAAACACATGCAAATCAGGGTTATTCCAACAAATACTGATTTCTTAATGATATTTGTTTACAAATGATTTGCATTTTGTTTTATTTAAGTTATTAAAGCTCTGCAAATACTGCATGATCTTGGGTTATTTTGATGTGTTGTCATTTCCTTTAAATATACACTATAAATAACAATAGTTATATTTTCAATTTAGGAGAAATATTGTCAGCAGTTCACAAAAAATGAAACAAAACTGTTCATCTCACCAATACATGCACCTGTAAGAAAAAACTGATTATTTTGCAGTGGATATATTATATATCACTCTTTACAGTGCTAAATAAATGATGGTGGTTTAGATAAATTTATTGCAGATGGTTAGCAGGAAGTTACTCCTACTTCAGGGCTACTAGACTCCTAACCTATTTCCTGATCATCTGACAGACAGAGAAACGTAAAACCGTCAAGACTGTCACATTTATAATTTAAAAAACTTGCCACAAACCTTGCATATACATACAATGCCAATAAATATGTACACGTCACATCATTTAACTAAACTGAAGAGCAAAACCACTTTCATGGGCATCCTATTTTCCTCCCAGCATGCCTCAGTGCTGATGGACACATCAGGTGTTTTAGTAATGTTTCAGCACCACAGGGACTCCACTGGTACATGGGTGCTCACCCTAAAAGAACATCAATTCCCATCAGCCACAGCACGGAACAACCTCTGTGCTTCCTTTCAAAGAAAAACATTATGAATAATCCAGCTCTGTCTTGTTTTCCTTATGAGATGAATACATTAAAGAAACTGGTTCCTCGAGAATAAAGTAGAGAGATTTACATATTTAAGGTCTGGCTTGAGGAACCTGCAAACAAATTCATATTTCAAAAGGAATTATTTAATATTAAGCTTTTATAAGTCCCAACTTACAGGTCTGTGCAAAACATCCTCATTAAAGTAAAGTACAATTTAAACCTGTTGTAAAATTTGACTATTTAATTTAACGTGGATTATAGTATCAAAAATGTTAGTTACTCAATATAATATAATATAATATAATATAATATAATATAATAATAACAATTTAATATAGTTACAATATAATAGTAATAATGCAAGGCATTTTCTATTCTACTATTCTAATATTTTTTATTATATGAGCCATAATCTGGACTGGATTGCATTTTAACACTGTGGAGACATACCCAATATGGCCTAAAGCATGTGGACACCTGATCATCACACCCATATGTGGGCTTCACTAAACTGTTGCCACAAAACTGGAAGCACAAAATTGTCTAGAATGTCTTTGTATGCTGTAACATTAAGATTTCCCTTCACAAGAATAAGAGGCCTAAACATATTCCAGCATGACAATGCCCCTGTGCATAAAGTGAGCTCCAAGAAGACATCAGGGTTGTCAAGGTTAATGTGGAAGAGCTCGAGTGTCCAGCACAGAGCCCCGACCTTAACCCCACTGCACAGCTTTGGGATGAACTTGAATACTATCTACACCCCAGGCCTTGACCAACAGCGCCTTTCGCTCATGTATCAGAAAGAACACAAATCCTCACAGCCACACTCAAAATCACACAAAATCTAGTGGAAGGTCTTCCCAGAAGAGTGGAGGTTTTCATACAGCAAAGGGGGAATCAATTTGAAATGGGATGTTCAACAAGCACATATGAATAAAACTGGTCAGGTGTCCACATACATTTGGCTCTCTAATGTTGGACACCAAATTGTCTTTTAACATACAAGAGATATATCAGACTTACATACCTCTGTGTTGTAAATACAACACCCATTCGATTAGTTTGCTGTAACTACTATATAATTCAGAAGGTACTAAATTAGCCAAATAATAATCGGGGAGGTTTGTGGGTTAACACAATTTACAGAGGGAATTTGGTATAAAGAAACCATGGTAAGAGCTAGTAAATGAATGGAACTGTAAAAGCATCTGTTCAAGCATCTTATTCAATACCTTCTGAATTATTTAGTAATTACTGCAAACTAATAGGAATGCTGCTAGATTTACAACACAAGGAACGTGAAAGTCTGCTGTGTTCTGTTAAACAAATGAATCTGAATTCTTTCCCTATATACTTGTATGCAAATTTTGCATTAATGATATGTTGCATATTGCCTGAGTGACAAGGTTAAGATTTTAAAATGATCTGAAGAATATATCCAGGCCAGATAGGTATAATGGGAGTACCCTGACAAACGGTTGCATCTTTAAATCTCTTAAACCTCTTAATAAGAGTGTGTCCTTTATCTAAAAATGTGTTTTTCTCTCTATGCCATTAAGCCTTTTTGTTGTGTAGTTCTCTCTCTTCTGAGAATGAGTCATGGCTTTTTCTCATCATTGAAGGACTCTCTGGTTCTGACAACCGTTCTGATTAGGTGAAGACTAATGGGTGCTTTCTCCCATCTGAAACTGGCCATAACATCTACCAAGGAGCTTATGTGTCTTTGTCACTGAACTCTTTAAAGGCAGAGCTCTTGCTTTGGTAGCAGAGCTTCATAACATGCTTTACTTCATGAGCATGTAATGGCAGTTTTTCCTTTTTATGCATCACTTCAATGACCATTTTCATTCTTACGTCTTTTGTTTTCCACAGAAAACACTAAGAAAAGCCAATACTCTCCGTGAAAGCAGAAAAAAACTTTGCTTTGTCGTTACATGACAAAACACATATGTTAATCTTATGCATGAGCTTCTAGCCAGTTCATATTTATGTTGTAGATTATTAAAGTATCTCTAACAGATGCGCCGGGAAACCAGCCTTAGAGTTGTGGAGAATAAGAGACATCACTAACAGGTGCCATGATGAGGAGATAATCATCACTATATTATTCACCTGTCACTGCTCAATGTTATGCCTGATCGGTGTGTGTGTGCGTGCTGATAAATGCCAGCTTTAAGTACACAGATTATTCTCAGCCCAGCTGATTTACATTCAGTGACGCCCATAAAACTCCATAAAAGGCAAAGCTAACAAAATGCCAAACAAACGGCAAAAGATTGGCTTCGAACATCTTCTAGTAATGCAGCTCAGCCATTGTGCAGCATCAGCTACCACAAACATTTTTGAGAAGAGTGAGAAGATCTCCCAGACATAGTATGTCCTAATTGCATGGCCTTACTTGTCTTAATGCATGGCAGTGCTGGATTATATTCTTTACAGTCATTACCAAAAATCAACTGCGTCTATAGATTTGTGTGTCATTAAATTAAATAAGCTAAAATAAAATTCATGTATAAAATTGACAACAGACAGGGGTCACAGTACAGAGTTAACTTGCTTGTAAATCGACAGAAACTCATGAGCTTTCCTTAGATACACAAGTTTTTCTAAACTAATTGGATTGTCTGATTTCTTGTGCAAATGTTTTAAACCCAACTGTAGATATTTTATCCATTAATAAATGACGCCTTTTTCTCTTTCTTATTAATCATAAAAATGCAGAATGTATGCTGGTTTAAGTCTCTTACCTCTAAATGTGTATTGGGTCCATACATGTCCCAGATCTTTCGTTTGCGAATGTCAATTCCCTTTCCAGGATGCTGTAAAACAAGAGTCTGTAACTGCTCTATCCAACACAATCAGTGACTAATCAGCCCACGCACCCCAAGGTTACTATGTGTAATTACATTTCAGCATCTGAGTGTGAACGCATGTGGGAGACTGTGAAGGGTAAAGATTTCTAATCGGGGCGTATGATTAAAAAGGTGAAAGAAAAGCTAGGTGGTTTCATTATCCTCTTCACCTGGCTCCTACCGTGTCATTGATTTTAATGCTGAATGAATCTTGGTAGATTAGATGATCTCAGTGGCAAAGGTCATTCACAGACTGGACTGAGCGCACATGGTGCAGGGTTTAATAATTTAACACAACAACAAATGAATATACCAGTGAAGACATACCCCTTCATTGTTTAATATGTGGACAAGAAGTCCATTTCCACAACCCAGGTCCACAAAAGACTGTCTGGATGTTATTCCTTTTTCAGCCCGCTCTTCAGCCCATAAAACCTGCACAGTGGCATTGAATCCAGGTTGATTTCCTTTCAACACATCACTCGGACATTTTTGTATAATATATTATTAACTTACTCAAACGGTACAACCTTACATTGTGCAATGGAAACATATTTGTAAAACTTATTAACAACACAACACAGTTGAAAAAGGTTATACTTACAAGAAGATATGTAGCAATGGCAACGTCTTCAAAGACAAATTTCTCAGGATCAGTAACTTCAGGCCAAACCTAAAACACAGTTGTATTTACTGTACAAACAAGCTTTTTTTTAAAAAAAACCCTGTAAACTCATTTGCAGTCTTAGACAATCTTATAGCAGTTTTTGATATACTACAATCAACCAAAAGTCAATCTATAAACAATTTCCAGCATTAAACTGTACAAAATATTTGTAAGATAAGTAGAAAACTAAATCTAAGTGTAAAACATTAAAACCTGATCTGCATTTCTTTACCTTGACAATTTCTTTATATTTGTTTTTCAGCTGCTGGTAGAGAATGCTGTACTTCTCGACAGGAATGACAGATAGAGTGCTCTTGAACTCCGTGGCTTTGCTCTCTGTGGCCCAGCGTGCTAGTTTAGGAAGAAGCTCTGATGTCAGCCAGGTGAGTTTAGGGTAGGCCACGCCATCACTATGCCACTGATCAGGTCTCAGGGTATGAAGAGACAGTATCCTAAGCAAGACAGGAATATACAGTCAAGAGTATGATAATAAAGCTTCATACACATTATAACACAGCTGCACAATACATGATGATGATGGTGGCGGTGAGGAAGACTTAACATGCATATGAAGCTACATTTCTTTAGTTCTTTAATCTTTAGTTTTTCCAGAAATGTACAGATACACCGATCAGGCATAACATTATGAGCAGTGACAGGTGAATAATATAGTGATGAGTATCTCCTCATCATGGCACCTGTTAGTGGGTGGCAGCAAGTGAATATTTTGTCCTCAAAGTTGATGTGTTAGAAGCAGGAAAAATGGGCAAGCATAAGGATTTGAGCGAGTTTGACGAAAGACCAAATTGTGATGGCTAGACGTGGACCACCTAGAGCATCTCCAAAACTCTCTTGTGGGGTGTTACTGGTTTACAGTGGTCAGTATCTATCCAAAGTGGGCCAAGAAATGAACAGTGGTGAACCAGCGACAGGGTCAAGGCTCATTGATGCACGTGCATGTTTGAAATATTTTGATATGTTTAAAGTAATTCTAAATAGTAGTATCATTATCACAAGCAATAAATAGACCTGTATTGATATTCATGCCATTTTGAGCATCCTTTAAATAACTGTGCTTATAAGATTCTGTTTATAGGGAGTTATAGGAAACAGAAAACACAGTTTGGCCAGAAACATCAGTGGATGTCCATTTAGTTGAGCCAGTCTGGCCTTACCATTATGTCCCATATGGACCATAAATAGATGCAACTGTAAAATAGCCCATAATCAGAAATAGTTTTTACTGGTTGTGAAAGCAATTGCAATCACTATTCGGAAAAATGGATTGACATGTTGTGAAGTTCCTCTCCTGCACACTGAATGACAGTGGGTAAATAATCATTACTGCAAATGTCAAGGCAAATGTCAACTAATCACAGCAACCAAGCAATAAACGAAGACAGATAATCTGAGGAGGATAAAAAAGGACCATCTCGGGCAAAAGGATACAAATGTTTTGTGTATTGGTGTTACATGCTGTAAAAGTGAGGATGCATTTCAAGAGATGCTGAGTTTGAAGAAAGTCCTTTTCCCCCATTACAGTCGACTTTCAGTTGACCATGTCCTGCCTCAATTTAGCCCCTTGTTATGCCAGAGTTTTTTCGGTTTGTTTTACATTATGTTTTACATGTAAAGCTCTGGAAAAAAAATAAGAGACCACTGCAAAATAATCAGTTTCTTATGTTATTTTCTTACAGGTGCATGTATTGGTGAGATGAAAAGTTTTGTTTCATTTTTTGTGAACAATATTTCTCCTAAATTGAAAATATAACTATTGTTATTTATAGTGTATATTTAAAGGAAATGACAACACATCAAAATAACCCAAGATCATGCAGTATATGCAGAGCTTTAATAACCCAAATAAAACAAAATGCAAATAATTTGTAAACAAATTGTGTTAATGCTTTGGGTAAATAACATTAAGAAATCAGTATTTGGTGGAATAACCCTGATTTGCATGTGTTTTGGCTCCATGCTCTCCACCAGTTTTTCACATTGCCATTGGGGAACTTTATACCACTCTTTTTTTTGCAAAAATGTAAACAGCTCAGCTTTGCTTGATGGTTTGTGACACCATGTGGTCTCTTATTTTTTTCAGAGCTGTATGTCACCACAACACTCGTGAAAACAGTTTAATACCTAAATCTAATGTCATTAAAGACATCCTTTTTTCTGTTCATGTGCAAAAGGATGCCGCAAGGCGTGTTCCTGACATGGCTCGTATGCATGCAGTGAAGCCTATAAAAGAGCACAATGAGATGCATAAAATATCTGTTGATCAGAAAATCTTTCAAATCCAATCCAGCATCTGATCCGGGAATCAATACACTGAATCAGCACATTATAAGTAATATGAAGGAACCCTAGGTGTAATGAACTGAAGGTGGAAGTGCGTCTCTCTCATTCGGCGGTTAAGTTTCCTCTAAATATACTTTTATCCCATTTCAGGTATAGTGTTTCTGTCTGATCCTCATTAAAGTAGTCTGAGAAGGCACTCACCCATCATCCGTCTGATTCTGAAGCTGGATCTGATAAATATTAGTTTCCCTTAGAATGATGTGGCCTTCACTGTTTTCTTCAACTGGCAGAAATGTCACAGTTTCTCCATTCAGATCTGGGGAGAAGAATTCAGAATGACTTTGGCATGAAGTGAAAGCAACACACTAAAAACAAATCAAACTACTTATCCAAGTTCAGTCTCATCTCACCTTTCACAACAATCTCCTTGTACAGTTTTGGGCCATTGCTCTGTATCACTGCTTTAGGGATAATGGTTCTCCCCCCTACACTCCAGCTTGGTACAGTCTGGTGGCCCGTGGCCGCGGTGTGCGCGTGCAGGAAAGGTAAGATTCCCGGTAACTCCCGCAGGTTGACGCCGGTGAGGCTGCAGAGACAGAGCTCGAGCTCCTCACTGCTCACGTCTCTGTATTCGGTCTCTGTCGCTCCGCACAGCCGCTTATTCACTACATGAGGCTTCTTTATCCAAACATCAACCGCAGACCAAAAGCCTTCGGGTCTGCATTTAACCTCGAGGTTCATCTCACAGAGTCCACAAGCACGACATTACCGACCGGAAAAAGTCACATGGAACTTGCTTCTAGTCACAGCAGTTCATGTTTACAGTCAGGCTAGCTAGCAGCAACTACGAGTTTCAAAGTAAAAGTCCTTGTTTAAGCACAGTCCATAAGGAAACAAGAGTCAATATTATTTTTATTATTTATACGCCTGGTCCACTTGCATTTTCTATTAACCCTGGAGGACCAAGGACCCACTGAACAGTAAACTAAACCCCACAGATCCCTTTAGTATAGACGTATTTCGTCAGCATTATTTAAATGTGTATAGTAAGGTCGGATAGATAGATAGATAGATAGATAGATAGATAGATAGATAGATAGATAGATAGATAGATAGATAGATAGATAGATAGACAGATACTTATTGAAATTCCAGATATCCAGCAACAATAGAGACAGTAACACAAAGACAGGCTGTAGATTGCACACTGTATATCTTACATGTAGTCAGTATACACAGGGTAATGTGATAACTGACCAGAAGTTACTAGTGCAATGCTAAGAACAAAAACTACACGATATATAAGAAGCGTATAAATAAAGCATATAAATCACAATTTATATATTTGTAAATGTATATATATATCAAATGATTGTATATTTGAGACATATACCTTTAACCACTAGTTATTCCTGAACTTTCCACTAACACTAAAGATGATTGTCAGTTAATATATTATGTTTTTGAGTTACTGAGGTTTGAATAAAACCAAAAATCAAATCAAGGGACTGTTAAGGTAAGACTGTTAACTTTTGTGATTTCTAAATAAAATTTTTTTCAAAGGAACTGTTCAGAGTTGCACACGCTTATATTTATTTCAAAATAACTTTGCGTCAAAACATTTTCGAGAAACCTGGTAATATACACAGTACTTGATGACCATTTTTTGTTTTTTAATTTATTTTACACAGACTTTTAAGTTGACTACCGCAAAAAACGGACCATTTCCGGTTGTCGAGGGGTTTTCAACTTTCACCCTGTCTCTCAGCCTTCCTCTTCCGTTTCGGTGATACCAGGTATGGCGGATTGCGTTTTTTCGGGAAAGAAACGAAAATCTTATCGCTTGTAATCTTCGGGTTTAGAGCTTCGAATGCAAATAGTGTTGGTGTATATGTGTTATTTAAGGTGTAAAGAAGTAAACCTTTATGATATTGCTTTGGTTTTCAGGTCAAGCAGCTTTTTATTTGCTCTTCTTGAGCGCTAGTGGAAATGTGAGCTAGTCGGCTAAAACCGGTGTAACCCAAGGCCCTTGCGGTATAGACATAGACTCGCTGTCTTTATGTAGTTAAATATAAGTTTGTAAGTTATATGAAACTACACGGTGATTGTGTGGGTTAGAATAAGATGCTGAAAGTAAAGTATGATGATCAGCAGAAGTTTAGCGGAACTCGGTCTCATCATATGCGGCTATTTAGAAACGCCGTTTCAGCTGAAATGTGTAACTTCAACGTTGTTTCTCAACAAGACATTTTTTAATAAATGTGTCTTTTATTCTCCAGGTCAAGATGGTTCAGCGTCTGACTTACCGCCGTAGGCTGTCCTACAACACCACCTCCAACAAGACCAGACTGTGAGTGAGGCTCATTTTCTCTTCTCACTCTTCTCCATGCATTTACACTAATCTAACAGCACTGGAAGCGGTCATTACCTAGATCCTAAATCTGGACCTCAACCGAGTAATGTAATCATATCAGGTCTGATTGATGAAATATAGAGAACACAGTACACGTTTCTGAAAGCAGTACTTCTCCACTGAATAGGGTTGAGTAGTTAATTGGGCTTTACACAAATCAGGCATAACATTGACCACTTGCCTAATATTGTCTTTTGCTACCAAAACAGCCCTGACCCGTCATGCACCTTTCTATCAGAACCAGTGTTAACGTTTTTAGCAATTTGAGCAACAGTAGCTCGTCTGTTGAATCGG
Organism: Hemibagrus wyckioides; assembly: GCF_019097595.1. Lineage (NCBI taxonomy): Eukaryota > Metazoa > Chordata > Actinopteri > Siluriformes > Bagridae > Hemibagrus > Hemibagrus wyckioides. Next base: position 13,523,181 of record NC_080716.1, read on the forward strand.
ATCAGACGGGCCAGCCTTCACTCCCCATGTGCATCAGTGAGCCTTGGTCGTCCATGACCCTGTCACCTGTTCACCACTGTTCCTTCCTTGGACCACTTTTGATAGATACTGACCACTGCAGACCGGGAACACCCCACAAGAGCTGCAGTTTTGGAGATGCTCTGATCCAGTGATCTAGCCATCACAATTTGGCCCTTGTCAAACTCGCTCAAATCCTTACGCTTGTCCATTTTTCCTGCTTCTAACACGTCAACTTTGAGGACAAAATGTTCACTTGCTGCCTAATATATCCCACCCACTAACAGGTGCCATGATGAGGAGATCATCAGTGTTATTCACTTCACCTGCTCATAATGTTATGCCTGATCGGTGTATGTTTCAGTTCAGTGTTGATTAATCAATTAATCAAAAGTAATTGTTGGCAAAACACTAGTACAAGCAGAAGAAAACAAATTAGGATGTCATAGGAAAGTAATCTATGTTACGGTGGTGACAGCATCACACCACTTTGTCCTGTAGTGTGCACATGTTGGTTCTGCTGCAGTGATACAGAATTTGATTAACAATCATTTGTTTTGCCGCCAGATCCCGGACTCCTGGTAACCGGATTGTGTATCTCTACACCAAGAAGACCGGCAAGGCTCCCAAGTCAGCATGTGGAATCTGCCCCGGTAGACTGCGTGGTGTAAGTATTGCTTTATATCCAGCGCATTTGCTCCTCAGCACTCAGGCTGTGGTGCCTTTAATGTCGTCATTAAAGGATATAACTAACAAGCAGAGTTTGTCTGAGGTGTATGAACTAATCATAGTGCAGTATTGCGGTCACCTTTTTCCAAAAGCTTGATCATGCTTTATAGAGCCACAAGACCCTGCACATGGAGAAGCAAGTCCAGTAGACCAATATGTGTGTAGTTTAAGATGGGGTTCTTATTCAAAATATAGCAATCAAGGACACCTATAACTGTTTAAAGAAATCCAGATCGCTGTTATTAATATGGATTTTTATAAAGCTAAGTAACTGACCAAGCGTTTAATAATGTGCAATAAAATGTGGCAGTTTATTGGAGACAGCATATTTGTGAACTTTTGGGATCTGATGCTCCAGTAGACTTGGACTAATGGAATCAAATAACATTATTTATAGAGACCCCTCTTGTGGAATTATTAAGGTGGGTTAAACCCATAAGATAAGAATAATGGCACTTTGTGACAACTGTAACCGTTTAGAAATTGTGGACCTTGTGTCTAGGCTTCACAAACCCCACCCTGAGAACCAGGCACTTTTAGAAACTTACCAAATTTGAAAGTTTAGTAGGATTTGGCCCTTCTAAGTAAAGGCCCTTGGCATACTAAATTATTTTCCTTAATTTTTGCTTATATATATATATATATATATATATATATATATATATATATATATATATATATATATATATATATATATATATATATATGATGAAAATATTAAAGCAGTGTGGGTGTCCATGCTGTCAAAATCCTCTGAAATTGCATTTCATGTAATTAACCATTACAAAGTAGGCTGGGTGAATGTTGGCAGTAACATACAAGAACAGAAAATCCACTTTAACAAACATCACAAGGTGGCAATACCTTAATTTTGTCAATTTATCTTAAACTTAGTAAGTTAGGTTTGGGATTTATTTTCCTTTTCTGTAAACAGTGGCATTTTTTGACAGCCCAATCACAATATTAATTTGCACCCAGCTGGTTCAGCATGGTTGTAAGTAATCCAGTCATTTACACTTCCAAGGGCACTGAACTACCTTGATGCAATTATTTGTTGCTTGATCAGGTTTGAAATGATGGCGTAATGAATGTCGTAGTGTTCGGCTTCAAAATATTCTCCCCTATAATTGGCTTTCGTTCACCCTGATAGGAACGAATTTTTGTTTTGTGGTCCTGTTACTCTTCTTGGTGTCATATTTGATAAAGAATAATTAAATGTAAATGCTAATTGTGGTCACAGTTGTAAGTGTTCAGTTGTTTGTTTTGAACAGATCCGTGCAGTGAGACCTCAGGTTCTTATGAGGCTCTCAAAGACCAAGAAGCATGTCAGCAGGGCCTATGGTGGTTCCATGTGCGCCAAATGTGTGCGTGACAGGTAAGATGTTCAGCAGATGTTGTGTATGAGTGTATTGGGTGATTATCACAACTATACAAATGTGTTTTAATGCAATTATAGATTGCAGTCATAGCTTTGCACAGTGTATTATAGTATAATGTCAGCTTAGAACCTCTGTATAACATGGATATCAGTGCAGTTGCTTGGGTTCGAGAAGACAATGGGAGCAAAAACACAGCACGACATGCATCTCTGTTGCTGGCAGGGATTGAAATGCTTATTACAATGAATGGAAAATTGCAGCAAAAATCACTTCAGAGGTGTCCTGTGTAAATTGGAGTTTAGTCTTGCTAGTTTTTATATTTCTAGAAAATTTAGAGAATTTAGATTATTTGCTATTAGAAAGGCCACTGATGTTGCTGAATTTCATGCAAGATGGGAATGTTTGGCCTGGCTGCCTGCTTTTTGTTGAGCAGTATTAGAATGCAAGTATGATTTAGATTCACCATAACATTAATCAAATGAGTGTGGGTGTATATTCTAGCTCCCCTGATCACTAACCTTCCAGTACAATTACACTGTAGTGCTGTAATAAGTAGGCATTGTCCATTTTGCACATACAGGATATGCTGCTTTGATTGTTTTTTGATGATTAAATGTAAAAACACTATGGACATTTCCTATATGGTTTGTTTTGGATATTTTATCTGTAGTGCATTTGCACTAATTGCCCCATTTTTTTTCTTTTCTTTTTTTTTTTTGCCTCTTCCAGGATCAAGCGTGCTTTCCTTATTGAGGAGCAGAAGATCGTTGTCAAAGTACTGAAGGCACAGGCACAGAGTCAGAAAACAAAGTAAATGAGTGTTTGTACTTTAAAATAAACGTGTTGGATCACACTTCGTGTCCTGTTATGCTTTATATATATTTTTGAATGATTTAACACATCTTTGGGCCTGTAACAGTCTTTCAGTGTTTTTATAAGCCAATCCAAACTTCTAATTTTTTTTTTTAATTGATAAAGCTAATTTCACTATATTTGCCTGTTTGTTGATCGCTGGGAAATCCGTGTTCCTGACGTGGCTCATATGCATGCAGTGATGCCCACAAAATTGAGTGTACACAAATGAATGATGAAAGTAATGGCTGAAAAGCAAACGTAGAAATTATTTTATCTGCTGTGGGTGTGTTGATACTCCAAAGCAGTTCTGTAAGAGCATTTGTTAAAGGCTGTTGGTGTTTTTTAAAAAAAGAAAAAAAGCAGGTTAACCTAGATGAATTCCATATATATGTCCATTATGGTAGGCAATAAAGTTGTGGATTACAGTCACTTAACTAACTTAAACTGTTTTGCTGAATCAAGTGGTGATGCTTATCCAGTCCCATCACTGCTCTAGATAGGATCATTAGTAACGAGCACTGAAAAGCAGTTTATTTTAGTGGGCATTTTGCTCTCTGGATGTGCTGAATAAAATACATTTGTGGCAGCAAATAATGTGTTGAACTGTAAATAAGGATCAAAGACTACAAGAAATGTTACAAACAGTGAATTACTGATAGTAAACTAACTAAAGTGAAAAAAAAGCTGAACGAAGTTACCAGTCTGTGCTTGATGTTTGTTTTTACCTGATTGAACTAAGTGAATAGTATTTCCAGCAAACAAACATTTTTGTAATGCTAGCTTTTAGTTCTCTTTATGTTTTTGGGGATCATTTTATAATATTTTCATTTACAAAGGCCTCAGATATTCAAACCAGAGGTTGCTTTTGGGTTTTCAAACCCATTTACATAAACTCACTTGCAGTGTATAACTGCTTTATTTTGATCAGGGCACTCTGTGCACAAACAATTTTACACACTAAGTCATAGGGACAGTTTATTCTGGCTTGTTTTTGGGAAGTGGAAGAAAATCGGAGAACTAGGAGGAAATACACAGGCACAGGGAGAACATAACATGCAGTCAGACTCTGCACAGATGATTACTTCAGCTCAGGATTGCTTCCCTCTGCCACCCTGCCATCCTTTACATCAGGGATGTCCAATCTTATCCCTAAAGAGCTGGTGTGGGTGCAGGTTTTCATTCCAATCAAGCAAGAGCCACACCACATTCCCCTAGTTTCATCAACTGATCTTGGCTTCCTATAGGCTCAGGTGTGGCTTCTGCTTGGATGTAATGAAAACTTGCAACCACGCAGGCCCTTTGAGGATAGGATTGGACACCCCTGCTTTATATAAAAATTTACTTCACAGTTATGGAAGATAGATCATCATATAAAATATTTGATTAATCAAAAGGAGTTGTTGAATGCAGCTCAGCTATGTATTAGAATTGTTTTTAAAAATGGCATTCTGAGGTAAAATGATACAGTACTTGATATTTTACAAGAAGTATATCATTTATACCACTGCATCTGTTACATCATCTCTAATGCTGTAATGCAGTTTCTAGTTATATGTTAAAAAGGAAGTTATTATTTTCCATCCATCCATCCATCCATCCATCCATTTCTGTACTGCTCATCCAGGGACACAGGGTCACAAGAACCTGGAACCTTTTCAAGGGGACTCAGGGCACAAGGTGGAGGACACCCTAGATGTGGTGCCAGCCTATCATAGAGCACAATCACACCCATACTTCAGACATTTAAGTGATATTAGTCAGCCTAAAACACATGTATTTGAACTGGGGAAGGAAACTGCTCCCGAAGCAGGGGAAACAGGGCGGAGGTGGGAACAAACCCTCAATCCTAGAGATGTGAGGAAAATATACTTTTATTATTATTGTTATTATTATAAACAAGTGTGTCCCTGTTTTATTAGGAATAAGCATATACTATATTTGCCAGTTTTGGGACACCCCTACAAATCATTGAATTCAGGTGTTGATTTTCAGGGGTTGGGCTTGACTTTTTAGTTCCAGTGAATGGAACTCTTAATGCTTCAGCATACCAAAACATTTTGGACAATTTCATGCTCCTAACATTCTGGGAACAGTTTGGGGATGACCCCTTCCTGTTCCAACATGACTGTACACCAGTGCACAAAGCAAGGTCCATAAAGACATGGATGTATAAGTTTGGTGTGGAGGAACTTGACTGGCCTGCATAAAGTCCTGACCTAAACCTGATAGAACACCTTTGGGATGAATTAGAATGGAGACTGAGCCAGGCCAAAACTGGGACATCTGCCTTTACATGCACATGAATGTAATATGGAGTTGTCCCGCCCTTTGCAGCTATAACATCTTCAACGCTTCTGGGAAGGCTTCCCACAAGGTTAAGGAGTGTGTTTATGGGAATTTTTGACCAGTCCTCTAGAAGCGCATTTGTGAGGTCAGGCACTGATGTTGGACGAGAAGACCTGGCTCGCAGTTTCCACTTCAATTCATCCCAAAGGTGTTCTATCAGGTTGAGGTCAGAACTCTGTGCAGGCCAGTCAAGTTCCTCCACACCAAACTCACACATCCATGTCTTTATGGACCTTGCTTTGTGCACTGGTGTACAGTCATATTGGAACAGGAAGGGCTCATCCCCAAACTGTTCCCAGAATGTTAGGAGCATGAAATTGTCCAAAATGTCTTGGTATGCTGAATGGCAATATAGTGTACCCGGAATCTTGATACAATAGTAGCAGCACTGTACAGAGATGGTTAAGAGAATGAATGTTCCCTTCTGAGGGATTAGGGCATAGTCATGAACACTACAGAATGGACCACAGCCAGATGTTTCTAAGCAGAGCTGCACAGATGACGTGCTATTATTTTGACATTATGTGACGGTACTGTAGGTTTCGGGCGGTGTTTGGAAAATCTCGTGAGGACAGAAATGATTTAAATGTAAATTTGTAAATGTAATCGGGTAATCCAGTGTATAAAATAATCGCGTTATTTTCTGAAGGGAGTCCTTTATTGTGGCGGTTAGCTGTGTATGCTCCAGCCTGTGTGTTCGAGCTACTTCCTGTACACGTCGCTCTTACGGCGCTGCACTGACCGGTCAGGAGTGTGAAAAAGGACCACGAATTATGGAAACTTTAATCGGTTTGCCGTTTGCTGTGTTAGAATGTCCAAATATCAAGCTGAAAAAGCCGTCCTGGCTGCACATGCCCTCTGCTATGACCGTGTATGCTGTGGTGATTGTGTCCTACTTTCTCATCACGGGGGGTGAGTCTATTAAACTTGTGTTAGCCTCCTGTGTGTGTCTCTGTCATAGTCTCTGTGGAAATACTCTACAGATCACTTCTACTACTCTCTTTATAATATTAATATGTAATAATTTCGTTATAAGCATTTAGGTGATTGCGAACATTTTGCACCGACGTTTTATTCACGTTTAAAGCAACTAGCTAAGCTGTAGTTAGCTTTTTCTCTTCACGTCTCTCATTGAGCTGAACTGAAGGCTGGAATATAATGTTATGAGGTATCTAGACGTTAAAGCAAATTAGCATATGAACTGAAAAACAAAGGCAACTAAATGCCCCTCAGGTGTAGTATACGTATACGATTATTTATCCCTCGACATTTAGAATTAGCTATCATTAACATCAGCTACGTACAGCTAGCTTGAGGATATTGTTATGTGTAATACATACGCTATATTGCCAAAGGTTTTGGGACACCCCTCCAGAACATTGAAATAATGGGTTGGGCTCTTGACCCCTTAGTTCCGGTGAAAGAAACTCTTAATGCTTCAGCATACCAAGACATTTTGGACAATATCCTGCTCCCTACTTTGTGGGAACAGTTTGGGGATGACCCCTTCCTGTTCCAACATGACTGCACACCAGTGCACCAAGCAAGGTCCATAAAGACATGGATGAGTGATCATTTGGTGTGCAGGAACTGCACAGAGTCCTGACCTCAACCTGATAGAACACCTTTGGGATGAATTAGAGTGGAGACTGTGAGCCAGGCCAAAACTGGGACATCTGCCTTTACAGGCGCATGAATGGGAAAGCTTTCCACAAGGTTTAGGAGCGTGTTTATGGGAATTTTTGACCATTCCTCTAGAAGCACATTTGTGAGGTCTGGCACTGATGTTGGATGAGAAGGTCTGGCTCAAAGTCTCCAATCTAATTCATCCCAAAGGTGTTCTATCAGGTTGAGGTCAGGACTCTGTGCAGGCCAGTGAAGTTCCTCCACACCAAACTCGCTCATCCATGTCTTTATGGCCCTTGCTTTTGTGCACTGGGTGCAGTCATGTCGGAACAGGAAGAGGTCATCCCCAAAGTTGGGAGCATGAAATTGTCCAAAATGTCTTGGTATGCTGAAGCATTGAGTTCCTTTCACTGGAACTAAGAGGCCAAGCCAAACCCGGAAAAACAACATCTGAATTCAATAGTGTACTATGTGTTTTGCATTACTGATAATAATAATAATAATAATACAGTTTGCTTGAATCCAAAGACACAAAGATAGATCACAGGTCATTAAGTTCAAGTTCAAGAAGCTTTATTGTCATTAAAAGAAGGTGGATAATGAAAATAATCATCAGAACATTTAAAGAAGGAAAAGGAATAAAACATTCAGTCATCATCAGTAAGAGCTTTATCCTGGTTAGTCACTCTGGACCTGGAGCCTGTTCCTGGTCATGAGGCTGGATACACACTGGATATGACGTCAGTCTAACACACACTCACACACACTCTTACACTCTTAACTTGTGCCCTCACACACACAGATTGCCCAATTAACACCTATGAGCAATTTACTGTAATTAGTCCACCTGTTGTTTTTTTCTCCTGGCGAACCCAGAATAAACCCATGTGAATACAGAGTCAGTACCCAGTGTTCAGAATTGAACAGAAGCCCTGCAGCTGTGAGATAGAAACACTACCCACTGTGGCATCATGTAGCAAATAAAATATCTTTTACAAAAATATATATTTTTTTATTTTGCTTTCAGGTATAATCTATGATGTTATTGTTGAGCCACCCAGTGTGGGTTCAATGACTGATGAACACGGTCACCAGAGACCTGTGGCATTTTTGGCTTACAGGTGAGTTTTATGAGGCTTAATAATGGTCCCTAATTTTCTGTTGCAAATATGTGTAAGAGTTTTACATGTGTGTGTGTGTGTCTCAGGGTGAACGGGCAGTATATTATGGAGGGTCTGGCATCCAGTTTCCTCTTCACTATGGGTGGTCTCGGCTTCATCATTCTGGACCGCTCCAATGCCCCAAATATTCCTAAACTTAACCGCTTCCTGCTACTCTTCATTGGCTTTGTGAGTGTACTGCTGAGCTTCTTCATGGCCCGAGTGTTCATGAGGATGAAGCTGCCGTAAGTCCAAACTTTAATCTTCTACCCATTTGATTCGATTCATTCAGTCTTGGTTTACAGAACACATTAAATGAAATTAGGAAATGTTTCTTATTAAGAATGAGGTTTATGTACAAATGCAGTATTATTTTGGATAGGAGGCTACTTTTGGCTTATATCTTTTGATTACTTGAAAAAGTTTGCATTAGTAACCTGGATATTACTGTTTTCATCGAACCTGGACTACATAGGATTAAATAACTGTTCAGTGGTGAACTTGACTGAAAATTAAATTGTGATAGATCAGTATTTATGCATCTTCAAGCTGACTACTTTGATCCTGTTGTCTACAGATAAGCACTGTACAGATAAGCGCTGTTTGTTTTGACCAGTCATTGTGAATCCTCTTAGCCAGAGAAAGTGTTCACAATACACTACAAAAATACATTACAAAAATAGCTCATATATGCTCGGTTTAATCTGACATGCTGTTTATGGCTTAGGAAAATAGTGTTGTGAATATCATGGATGTACAACTACCCCTACAACAAATTACACGAAATTAACCCTACTATCCACAGGAGACCAATCCCTCACTTTTCAAGTAGACTTGACCAAACAGTATACACAAGGTGCCGCACTGGCCACAAGAGACTCACTCATGGCCACCTGCTAAAGGGGAAGAACCACCACTATGTCAAGCCTGCAAAACACCTACATCAATAAAACACATTCTACTCCACTGCACTTCCCTATAAGGCAGAAATTTTATTCATAAGACTTTTGCCATAATATAGCCATTGAAGCTAACATGGCATTAAAAAATCAAAAATCATGGATGTTGTTTTCTAATGAACCAATCAGAATGTATTTTAATTGTGTAACACAAGCATAACACATTTATAACTGTGTTTGATTTCTCATTTGCAGTGGTTATCTCATGGGTTAAATCTGCACAAGGCCTTTTTGAGGCAGACACCACAGGCAGAGACAGAAGGATGACTCCATATTCACAGAAAATGACCCTTCCGGATCAGTGTGTTTATTTTGTGTGTATGTGTGTGTGTGTGTGTGTGTGTGTGTGTGAGAGAGAGAGAGAGAGAAATGGAAAAGTGTGTCTTGTCCCTATGCCTAAGGGTTTAAGGTTGCAGGGTTAATCTTCATTATATTTTGTGTAAAATGTGCACATCTTGATCTGGAAGGAAACACTGCTAAGTAATCAAAATTGGTTTACATACGGAGTCAGTTATGTGCAAGTGTTGTAGAAAGCTAGAAAAGGGTTTAAATCTGGCCTGTGTGGGGTGGGTTTTTCTAAATAAAGTTAAAATAAAAGCTCTTTATACAACTCCAATGATGTTGATTCTTTTATATATATATATCTCCATATATTACACATTTGCACATTCAAGGTCTTTGAGCCCAAATATGAACTGAGCATGACTTTGTAGTAATGAAACTTTACAACTCATTTTAAGAATGCACTCAAGTAAAAAGTTTCTGATATCTCATGTCAATTGTTGGCCATGTAGATTATTACATTTACTCACCACCACGGCCAGGCAGGAAACCAACTTAGTCACTGTAGTGTTAACTCTCAGTGCCGAGCTGAAGCCCAGATAAAATGAGAGGGTTGCGTCAGGAAGGGCATTCGGCGTAAAAACCTGTGCCAAAATCAAATATGTGGATCAGATGATCTGCTGTGGTGACCCCAAACAGGGAGCAGCCAAAGGACAACTAATATGACTAACATAATCTTGGCTGAGATTAGCAAAGGAAAATTTGTGAACACAAAAGCACATTCTTTCTTTTAATTTGAAGACTTCCACATGGACCCATGTTCCCGCCTTCCCATATCTGGGGTTTAAGGTACACACTTTTGAGCTTTTACTTTAATATATGGACAGAAGTGCATCTTTTGTGGGCTACAAAGATTTCCAAGCTTCTTTTTCTGATTCAGCACAATCGTCATATGATGTCAAAATTAGTGCTGATTTAATTAATCTGATTCAGCAACATAGTAGTTGGACCTCATGTAGTTTTGTATTTTAATCTTCTGTGCATAAGACAGTCTAATTTAAATACTATTAGTAATTTGATGTCATTTGCTTGAAATGAATTTCACTGAAGCTGATTATATAAATAGAGCTGTTTTTTGTTTGCTTCAATTTGGCATCTGATAGTTTAAAATTATTACTGATGATGATGATGATGCTGGGGTGGGGGGGGCTAGTCCTTGCTAGTGGTGCTGCCTCACCCAAATAAAATACTGCTATAATTGCTTTTTGTTCCAGCAGTGTGGAGGTACAGAAGGTTGCTTTGCAAAAGGGCACCAGGTTTGATCCAGATCTAGGGTTACTCTGTATCTCCCATTACATGCCAGTAGTGGTATTAAGATAAATAAAAAGTGTAGACTGGTGTTCTGTCTAGATTGAATCATAAACCTCTTGGAAAAGGAGTTTCTTCTTGAAGTTCTTGGAAAAGAGTCACCATGATCCTGATCACAGTACTGAAAGTAGATGAATGACTTTGTGAGTGAGTGAATTTGCACCGATCAGGCATAACATTATGAGCAGTGACAGGTGAAGTGAATAACACTGATTATCTCCTCATCATGGCACCTGTTAGTGGGTGGGATATATTAGACAGCAAGTGAACATTTTGTCCTCAAAGTTGATGATAGAAGCAGGAAAAATGGGCAAGTGTAAGGATTTGAGCGAGTTTGACAAGGACCAGATTTTGATGGCTAGGCGACTGGATCAGAACATCTCCAAAACTGTAGCTCTTGTGGGGTGTTCCCGGTCTGCAGTGGTCAGTATCGATCAAAAGTGGTCCATGGAAGGAACAGTGGTGAACCGGCAACAGGGTCATGGGTGACCAAGGCTCATTGATGCCTGTGGGGCTGCACAGCCACAGACCAGTCAGAGTGTCCATGCTGACCCCATGCACCGCTGAAAGCACCAACAGTGGGCATGTGAGCATCAGAACTGGAGCAATTGGCTTTGGCCAATGTTCTGCTGGGAAACCTTGGGTCCTGCCATCCATGAGGATTTTACTTTAACACATACCACCTACCTAAGTATTGTTGCAGACCAGATGTTGACATGGCCTTAAAATTCCCCAGATCTCAATGCAATCATGTGTCTGTGGGATGTTTGTGACAAACAAGTCTGATCCATGGAGGCCCCACCTTGCAACTTACAGGACTTAAAGGATCTGCTGCTAAAACCTTGGTGCCAGATAACACAGCACACCTTCAGAAATTTAGTGGAGTCCATGCCTTGACGGGTCAGGACTGTTTTGGCAGCAAAAGTGGGACCAACACAATATTAGGCAGGTGGTCATAATGTTATGGCTGATCTGTATATATTGTCTGATAAATATTGATGTTTCATTATATACATAGGACACAACGATGTTGAATATCATTGGTTGAACATGTTCAAATACAGAATGAGAGCCATTATGTGAACTAGAACAGGATGCAGGATGTTAATTTCTCATTTGCTTGGCTTTTAAAAACACATTTCGTACATTTGACATTTCTTGACACGTACCATGTTGACATATAAAATGCTGCACTTATCTCAAACACTAGAGGGAGACATTTAGCATTACCGGAGCTGCGGTTGAGAACTGTTCTAGACACATACACCATTATTCATTCATTTATTTTATATATACGAATTGTATGACACAGCGGGGAACCTGTAGCCTATCCCAGGGGACTCTAGGCACAGGACAGGGGACACCCTAGAGAGGATGTTCACACAGACCCACGCACAATCTACAGATGGTAATCAGCCTACAATCATTGGCTTGTTGGAGAAAACTCTGAAAGCTCAAGGAGAACATGCAAACTGTGTGTGCAGGGTGAAGGAGGGAATCGAACACACAACCTTGGCGGTATGAGGCAAATGCACTAACCACTAAGCCACTGTGTCCCCAGCATATACACGACGCGACACGACACGAATAGACGTGACTTGACTTGACTTGACTTGACTTGACTTGACTTGACTTGACTTGACTTGACTTTATTGTCATTGCACATAAGGAGTACAACGAAACTGTGGGTGCTCTCAACAACAGTGCACTGACATATAATACAATGAAGAGCATAGCAATAGTATAAACTCTTTAAATTGTGTGTGTTGCTGGCATCAGGCACTCATAGAAGATGATTGCAGATAGTTTTACTTTTGACTAGTAACTGACTGATTATTCACAATGACTACAAATAAGTCTACTCCTTTATTTCTCAAATAATAATCTCTTAATGAGAAATATTAGATACATTTGCCGATATTCAGGATATTTCTTTCTTAATCACATTATAAAATAACACACACACACCACACAACATTGGTCATACCACGTTTTTTTTTTTTTTTATCTTGCACAGAATTAGAATAACAATCAAAAATATTTTTACTTTTATTTTGCGATAATCAAGTGCTGAGTTTCAAGTCAACCTGTTTTTCAGTGACTGGCCTTCATACAGGACATTTAAGGTCTGTTCCACTCCATTACAGCTGGACAGGCCAGTGTTTCACAAGCTGTTCTGATCATATGAGGTCATGCTGAAAGTGGCTGAGTGCACTCCCCTTCAGTGTGTGTTCGTGTCAACAGCTCACGCACCAGCGGCTGCGTTCAGTGAGTGCATGCGGAGGAGCACGCACTTGCCTAATACATCAGTGTAATGTTTGCATGTAAAAGAACAATGTGAACTTTGCACATTTGCTTAGGTTGCATTTAGCACTTTTTCCAACAGAAAAAAAAATGTTGTTGAAATGAACAACAAAAACTTTGAACCTTAAAACAAAATCCTTCATTACTGCCTGATGCTGACGTAAGCATCTGAAGTATCTTTACCTCAAAGTTGTATAATAGTTTATAGTATAATAGTGGCTAAAAATATTCTTGAACTTAGAATACTGTATATAATTAAAAACCCTCTAAATTCAACCTGGTTTAGACTATGGCATCATTAAATACTATAAATAGTTAGCACCATGTTTATTCCTCGATAACAAAGAAAAATTGTGAGCAATTATATATAAAATAACACCACCTTCACTTTTAGAGCATGAGGTACATTATATATCCACTAAAACATGGAAATTAACGTCAGAATATTGTGAGCCAGAGGTTTCTTGTGTAATGTTAACGTATAATTAATAGATGATAAAAAAAAAGATGGCTATCCAAACTCCAAATATCAGGTGCATCTCAATCAGCTTCTTAGTTCAGTAGGTTAGGGCACTGATTAGAGAGTTGGCCATTTTAAGGGCTGTCTCAATTGCAAAATCCTTCCAGTGCACTGGAATGTTCATTCCCTAAAAAATCCCATAAAGCACCGCAAAAAACAACAACAACAGAGTATCGATGCTCACTTTGTTCCCTTACCAGAAATTATGGGATATTTTCTGAAGCCTCTCAGCTGACATCTTTAAATAATCTAAGTAGCTTCTTATCTGTGTTGTAGTACTTAAATAATTTTTACGTTAGAGATTGTTAACTTTAGTTGGTGTTCTGTACACGATTTGTTAAAGTCTAATGACTTTTAAGTGCTTTGTGATTTAAAAGAAATCCTCTAGCTAGCTTACAATCCTATCTGTACCATGACAGATAATTTTTCAAACTTAAAACAACATCAAAAAATTATGTCAAAGATATCAGTTCTGCCTGTTGTTTATAAATGGCAGTGGTGACGTTTCACAACACCATAGTGTAGTCATATGGCCGGAAATCATGTCCCCTTATGCATTGAGCCCGGGACTTTCCAGTGTGTACATGATATATTAATTCATGACCTAGGGAGCTAGGGAGCTGATTGAAATGCACCAACAGTGAATAACATTTTTATGGAATAATCGCAGCATTGTATAATGTTACAGCTGTAGCTGTGACATGCATGACGATATTCATAAATTAACACACTTAAAGACTCTTTCAAGAACTCATGAAAGGTTTTCCGGCATAGCCACTTAATAGCTCTAGTAATGTTTTGTGTCCCGTTCTGGGTTTCTTTGCTCTCTCCTCCTCTGAAAATGATTGCACTGCTCATGATTTATTCCTGAATATCTTAATTATTTCCAAATATATACCTTAATTACTGTAAGTCTCTTAACGAGGCATACCCATTTGCTATTACTCTCTGTGAAAAAGGGTTCTTGTTTCCAGCTCTTTTGAAATCACTCCTTCGCACTGTTCACTTTTTGTCTATAGCCATGACTAATTATGATTCAGTAAATTAATTAGCAAGTGTAGTCAGGAAAAAAAGCCTCCTGTGTCTGCTGTCATTGTCAGGTAAAAGGAAAAAAAATGCTGGACATATTTAATTCTAATGTTAAAAGAAGAGCAAGGTTTCTTATGTTCTCCGTCTTTTGTTAGTCTTAGTGATGTGATGGCTACCACCAGAAGGAACACCATGGCCGTTTTCCTCGACTGGCTCCTGGGAATGAAGGTAATTTCAATTAATTTCATAGTGCTTCCAGTTTACAATAAAATCTATCACTTTTTATATAATTGATTATGATGATGATGATATTGATGATGATTATTATTATTGTTGCTATTATTATTATTGCTATTATTATTATTATTATTATTATTATTATCATCATCATCATCATATTTTTTCTAATTATTTATATTAAATTATAAAATTATAAAACCTAAACTGTGATTAGCTAACAGTAGATTACTGTGTACCAAAGGTTTTCCTTAAAAAAACAACTCTTACCTTGCGCTTGTTTTGTGCATTTAGATGATCAGACACAGGGAGGCCCAAAGCATTCTCAAGATCTTAAATTAAAACCATAAAAGCATTAAATAGGAGTATACTGTTGTTTTCTATAAAACCAAAACAAAGTATATATAAATATATTTGTCTACCATTGTTACCTGTTAGAATCTGGTCGATTTTTTCAACTGCCAAGTCGGCATCCTCTCTGGAGAAGCACAGAGGTGGTTTAAACTTCAAGACATTACGGTGTGGTCCATCTGCACTCAGTAAAATCCGCTGATCTTTCAGTCTGTGCGAAGGTCAAAATGTTTATATCAGTTCAGATGTGACATTTCTGTACTATACGTCTTTTGAATATACCAGAACTCGTGCAGTTTTTTGGTGAGTTGGTGAAGACAGAAATAAAGCTTTTAAATGAGGGCTTAGCAATCTTGTGACAATGGCTAGTGTGGCTGCAGGTTCATTCCAACAAACAGGCTTGTAGTGCTATACCTAATGAATACTTTTGATGAAATGAATGAAGGACGAACTATTAAAACCAGGTGGAGTCAGGTGTGGCTCCTGTTCAGTTGGAATGAAGCCTGCAGCTACACCATCCCTTTGCAGGTAAGATTGAAGACCACTTGTTTAAGGGTGTTTAGGTAACTGTCACCTATATATGACATCCTGAGCTTCAGCTGTTGCAGGGGTTCTTTTAAGTCGATCTTTCACCAGCTCTGCCCCAACAAATAGGCCACAACCTCTGTAAAACACACAGCTTTCATATTTCACTCTGACATTTGATATGGAAACTATGTGACAATGCCCGTAACAGAGACCTTCTGATATGCACAAACCATATTCCAACTAATTCAGCTTGGAGGTGAAATTCTTTTGTGTTTTTAAAGGTCAAGATCAGGGTAGCAAACCTGTTTGGGATGATTGTCCTAGCTCTGTGTTGTTTTTATGATCTTTATGTTGTATGTTTATGTAGCACCAGGTCCTGGAGAAACGTTTCATTTCACTATGTACTGCGTCAGCTATATGTGGTTGAAATAACAATAAAGCTTCTTGAATCTTAAATCTTGCATGCCAAAACATCCATGCAACAGATTTATTCAAAAGCTATGCTAAGATTTCGGTACGTCTCATAGACCTTAATTTAAATTCGTTTCAAATGATTTGTTAATGTCTGATATTCTCTGTTTAGTGGTGTGCCATAACATCTAACAAATTCCGCTTCACTGTATGGCTTGTTAGGACGAGCAGTGTTGCAAGACAGCTGATATAATGCTGAATGTTTGGTAAATTTTTGAAAAAGGTGAGTTTGCTGTTCTGACTGATGTTTCAACATGTTTACCTTGTGTTTGCAAAGTTCAGGGACTTTGAGAAATGTGACAGTGAATGGTTTCCTTCAACAAAACAGTCCTACCATTCAGATATAAATGTTCTGTGCATTTCCCTGGCTCTACCCTGATGCCAGGTCAAGTCAACCATGTAGCATTATGGCACGTTAGACAAAAAGCTAGCTCTTGGCGACTAGTGCAAGATTTTTTTATTAAAAAAGTGCAAGTTTTTTTTATTGCTTATATAGAAAGCAATAAAAATGCATCTAAAAATTTAAACTGGATTCCGCAAATGCATTTACATGCATTTCTATTTATTTCAAAATTACTTCAATAAAAGTTTGGAATGTAACAATAAAAATAAACAATAAATAAATAGGAGCAATAAAAGAGCTGCATGTTTGCCACCTCTGTCCTGGACAGTATCAATGCATGCAATTTGATTGGATATTAGGAAAAAATTGATTTCATATAGTTATGTTGGTAAAGTTGCTGAAAGTTTCCTAAAAGTAGTTATTTACGGAGATGGATATCAGATTAAGAATATTCTAAATTCTAATTCGAAAAATGTGAATAATAGCGATAAGAAGCCATGAGAAGAAAGCGTTTTAAAAAGACCTGATGTCTCCCACTAAGGGATGTCTCTCTTTCAGTTTCTCGAGTAGGTCCATCAGGTATCTTCCTACTCGCAGGGCATTGCCTTGGAGATCCTCCTTCTCAATCACGTCCAACACAGCTAGTCCAATAGCACAGGATACAGGATTTCCTGCAAACTGAGGCATACAAAAAGAAAGATTCTTCAGTCAGGTTAACATTGTTCAATCTATTAGGTAAAAAACGTTATAAAAGCACCACCGTCGTATCTTCTTGTATTAAAGTATTGTTCTAGCAGTGAAAATGATTCTATGTGAAGAGTAGCTCTAGTTCTCACTGTGTTAAAGTACTCCATTCCAGATGACATGAAGGCTTCAGCCACGGCTCTGGTGGTCACCACACAGGACACTGGATGTCCATTCCCAATCGGTTTGCCCATGGTAACAATGTCAGGTATAAAGTCTTCCCCTTGCAGCTGAAAGGCCCAGAAATGAGTGCCTACCCTTCCAAAGCCGACCTGAACCTCATCAGCAATGAAGACGCCCCCAGCCTTTCTCACGTGTCTGTGGAAAGAACAATTGTGTTGTACACATATCTGTGTTATATCTGAGTTGCCTCTATAAGTTTAAATTCCTTTCATGGACATGTTGGTCTATTTTCACTTTGGTTAGCAGTTTTCTACATTATCCACAATACCGCTCGATTACTTGCTGACGCTGGTGTAAGTGGGAATTAGCTGTTGCTTCATATAAACCAAAGCATCAGCATTTTCTTCCTTTAATCTCTCCAGGCCTCGAGTGTCTGTCATGACTCAGAATTCAGGAAACTAAAAGATTTTTCTATCTCCACTACTTCTTTGTTGGATTTCTGATTAATATTACATCACCATCTCTGAAAAATAGGGAGTGAGAACAGACGATCTTTCTCTACTGTTTTTAGGATCTGACAGTGAGACATGACTGTGATCTGATATGTTTAAGATAAAAAAAAAAACTAAAAAAAAAAACGGAAATGTCCTCTCCTATTAAAAAACATAATAACCAAGCTCACAAGGTCCCTCTAAGATGTCAGGATACGACTGCTAATTTCTTACAGGAATAATGAAAATACAGCGCTGACCAAAGAAATAAGCACAGGGATCACCTAACCACACTTCAAATATTTCAGTATAAACATATTAAATGTGTTTCAGGGTGGTTTTGCTTTGCTATGCACACACAAATGGGTTGAGAAGATTATTAGTTTAGAATAGCCAAATGACAAAATGATAACATATCCAGCAAAAGAGCTATTAATCTTCCTCACTATAATACAGAATAGAGATCAGCCAGGAGTAGTAATTCAAAAGAAAAGAGATATAATTTCCATTCAAACCTGAAGCAAGTCAGCAATACACTTTTATATTTTGCTAATTAGACACACTTTAATTGTTTGATTGCTTATACATACTGTGCCACTTTCTGGAAGTAGCCCACTGGAGGAATGACCTGCCCTCCACAACTCTGCAGTGATTCAGCAATGAAAGCAGCAATCTACACAAGGGAAGACCATGTAAGACCCCAAACCCCTACTACAACAAGTGCAAAGGTCGCATACCCCATCTATTAACATCTTTTCCTTTCAGGAGTCATCTGGCTAAACCCAAAAGCCAGTACAACGTCTTTTTTTGGGTTTTGTTTTGTTTTAAAAGATGGAGAAGTAGCTGTAAGCAGAAGGCAGTGCACCAAAGTGAGCAGGAAAAAAGACTTTTAAAGATCATGTACAAAGGGCAGTTTTCTAAAAATCCTTGAATAAATACCCAATTTCTTTCTCTTTATGTGACAGCCCCATCAATTCACCTCTGTCTTCATTCCATCATTTAAGGATCATTTAAGGATACTCTTAATGAGGATCATTTAAGAGTCGATTAACATCTGACCATGTGAAAATCAGTGAGGTCTTAAGACTATGTAAAACCTGTAAAGAAGGCTTAAAAGAGACAGGTGGAGAAAGGAAAGAGGATGAAGTCAAATGATGATGAGGAACTGGAGAGACGTCATAGGAAACGTCTGTGTGAGGATGTGAAAGACTATGTAAGCCATATTTACCTTGAATTAATCAATGACATAATCCACAATCTATTAGTTTATGGAATATGATCGCATATTTCTTTTGTATTATTTAGATCTACTCTTTTAACTATTTGTTAAGCAATCTTATTGACCGTACCTTATGTCGTTTTGCATGAGCTTTTTCTATGATGTCTTTAACGTCATCTGCATAAGCAGTAGCAGGGTCTGCGTGATCTTCCCTATATTTTCCTCTGTAGATGTCTGGACTTGGAGCCTAATAAAACAATTTTTATGGAAATGGGAGATAATTTTAAGACATCAGCTTTTTCCGAAAGCAGTAGTTTGAGACAGGGAGCATTTCTTTTGGAAAAATAAAAGAGGCAAAGATGTGATTTTACAGGGTAATAAATATATAGTTTTATATCATTTAAGTAAATTACAATAAGTCACTGGAATATAAATGAGAAAGGTGGTAAGGAAGAATAAATTTCACTTCATTTCTCTCAATTTCTCTTGAATTCCAAAATGTTTCTAGATCTGGGTACTCTTGTCTATTATAGGGTCTATCATTAGTGGATGATATAACAAAACTACAATATCACAATACTTTAATACCATTCTGCTATACATGCTATGCATCACAATATACAGCTTAAAAAATGCCTGAAAATTGTTACAATACCCTGTGAGTTCACTGAAAATGTATTTAACTTTTATATGCACAAAATTAAATATTTAACACTGAAAACAAGCAAAAATGAACAACTTTAACGTGTTAGTACAAAATCTTAAAATCTAATATGCTTTTTCCAATCAGAGTTTATAAATGTTATAAAACATTTAACAGAAAAGTGTATTTTATCACAGTTTTGAAAGCCCCTTTTTTATTAATAACCTAAAACAGAAGGTCTTCTTTTCAGAAAAGTTTTCATGTAGAATAAATTTAGAAAGATAATAATGCTTTTGCCAGACAGCTGTTTACCATTAAACTTAAACTGGCATTAAGTTTAGCCTGGTTGCTATTTGTAGTTTCATTCACACTAATTCATTCTGTTAACACAAACTGAATGTGTTGAAATACAGCATAATGTTACAGTGAATGAGAAAAACTCCCATGCGCCCATGGTTATCTCCCGCTGATTTTATCACCTGCTGAGTTATGAAGCAGCACATGTGGTTAGTATGATAACATAATAGTACACGGTATATTGAGTCATACAAGGAAAAGAGCAAAAGTCAGTCGAGACTGAGGAGTTTAGTGTCTTGTTGAATACATGTGGGTGTGGACGCACATGCAACTTTGTGTTTTTAAATAGGTTTGAGGGGTTTTTCAGCACTCACCACGTGCACATGTTGGTTTTGCTCACACTCTCCCAACTGGTGAAACTTGTATGGACTGATATCAATAAGTGATGACACATGACCATGATAGGCACTGCAGGAAGAGCACAGTGAACAGGGGCTTCCCATGAAATAACTCAATAACTTAAATATTTTAAGGTGGAATGAGCTGAAAGCAAGTAGCTAAGAATCATCTAGTGATATTTCTTCACACAAAAAAATAGAAACCTAAACCTTAAACCTAGGTTTAAGGTTTCTGGACACGTAAAACTATTATTATATATCATTATGACTAATAGCTGACTAGGTTTGTCTGTGGTCACCAGCAGACAGACAGCGTTTGGTGGAGTTAATATGTAAGCTGACAACTCAGCATTTCTACGAACCTGGTTACTCTTTGCGTATGTAGAGAGAAAAACAGACAGAGATGGACTGTAGTATTGACTTACTTGTCCAGCGTGATGATGTCTTTGTGGCCAGTGTACTGCCTAGCCAATCTTAAGGCCAGGTCATTGGCCTCAGAGCTAAGGGTCAAGGAGCAAAAGAGTCAATATCATTAAAAAATGTGTCTTTCATTCAGACATTCTGTTGATCTGTTCTGTACAACAAAACAAAATGAGTTTATCTTCTTTTAACTTTGACCCTTTACTCATTGTAAAGGCTAGACCTCCAGTCGTCAGAGATGAATATTCAACATTGGCTTTAAGAGCGTTCCACATGACAGAATGAAAAATCATTCACTCTGCTCTTACTGAGAATGTATGGGGAGCAAGTGATTGCTTCCTCTGGAGTGAAAAGCCCTTAAGAATTTCCTAGCCAATCTGAAAGTCTTCCATGCTTTTAAATAAGTTATAAAAAACCCAGATTGCTAAATATTTTTTTTATAGTAATGTATTTTCCTCCTGTTAGACACACAGCTGTGCTACTCTATAACTGCCTTAACTCATCTAAAATGTAACTCATGTAAATCAGGGTGACAGTAACAGTTTATGTCAATAAATGTTAAGTTTGTGCTTACTTGATACTTGATATATATATATATATATATATATATATATATATATATATATATATATATATATATATATATATATATATATATATATACATAACAGTACTGGTTGTGGTAATTGTATTGGTTCTGGAATCAAGATGGGGACTAACATACAAATCATCTGAGATCTGTTGGGTAGAGTCATCTTGTCTACTGTATGACCTGCATATGTTTACAGTATCATGTTTAGCTGTCTCAGAGCCTTAATACATAGGTCTAGTGATTGGCTTGCACAGCGTTTCGTTTGGTCTCTCGTTCCACAGAGTCTATTTTTGTAAGAACACAGTCTGGCCTTTTGATCTCTCCCAGCACATGTATATGTTATAGCAAGTGGCTGATACTTGAAGCCTGAATGCTTAGAATTTCTGTGGCCAAAGTCATTTTCAAATTCAAAACAGCACTTGTGCATGTATGTACTCTGAACGTTGATCTATAACAACACAACGCAATAAACATATTCACAGAACATTCCCAGGTTACATAAGGACAAGTGAGCAAACAAGATCTGTTTTTTGTCTCCTGGGAAAAGCTATCTCTGTACTTCCTGAACATACGTGGGGGATGATATTCAGCATGTTAAAGAGCTGCATTCTCATGACACAGTATCATGATATTTCTCCTATAGCAGGTAGACAGACTTACCCTGAGTTTGTAAAGTAGCAGACTGAGAGCTGTTCAGGTAGTGTGGCCTGTAGGCGTTGTGCATATTGGACAAGGTTGTCATGAAGGAAGCGTGAGTTAGTGTTCAATAGCTCCATCTGCTTCGCTCCAGCCTGGACAACTTCTTGGTGACAGTGACCCACTAAGGCATTAAAAAACAGAACCTAAAAATTCAGGCTGATATTTCCACCACTGATAAAATAAGACAATGCTCTTCTTTGAAATTGAAAAAAAAAAAAAATACACATAGAGTATTTAATTCCCCATCTTCTTCCTGATATAAAGTTGTTCTTGCACAAAAACTTACATTCTTTGCTAATATTACTAACCTGAAAAATGGCTATAACATGACAAAGCAGATCAAAATAAGTGCAATGCCTTGTGCATGTACCGTGGGCGACGTTGTTGATGCAATCGAGGTACCGCTCGCCTTTTTCATTGTACATGTACTGACCCCTGGCTCGCATAATCTTGATGGGGTCATGGCTGAAGAAAACCTTGCAGGAGGGACTGGATAGAAGAGGTTCAGGTTCAAGATTAAAGGTACTCTATTTGTCACATACTTATTACATACATGTGATATACTGAAACCGACCCAACAATAAACAATAATATAAACATAATATTAATTAACATATAGCAAAAAAATAATAAAAAATATAGTTGACTGAAGAAATTTTTATTTTAATGACATCAATACCATGCAGCCTACTTTTAAACCAGTAAAACTGACATTAGTTAATTAGTTAATTGATAATTTCAACAATTATAAAAAAGTATATATTAAAGTAAAAAAAAAAAAAAGCTTTTCATTCCTTATGTAGAACTAGCAGTCACTGTTCTTTATAAGGATATTGGCTTTTCTCTTGGGGTCTGTCTGAACCTCTGCAGCGATGCATCATAATTTCCTCCAGAAAAGTAACGCACACTAAAGCTTCCTCCTTACCCAATGTGTTGCTTTCTCAGATCGATGGTTTTCTGCTTATTAAAAATTTCAGTTGTCATTGCAGCGGCTCGGAGAATGAGGGAGAAAGCAGCAGCTCGCAGTGAGTGGACGAGAGAGAGAGAGAGCGAGAGAGCGAGCACATTAGTACTTAGGACAGAGGAACGACCCCTTATAGTGACTCGATTGAGAGAATCGATTCGCCAGAACGAACGATTCAAAAGCCTCCACTCTTTCTTTAAAGCTGAATCTTTTTACCGCGTCTGTCGTTACTTTATTGTTTTATACTGAAATCTTGTGTATAATTTCCAGTTATTGTGTAATCCATGAGCTAATAGAGCTACAAATGACCTACTGGATTATGGATTGTAACGTATAGACCGAATGACTCGACTCATGAGCGCGTGCTGAGAGTGTGTGTTGGCTGACATGGGGTCAGCGTTCTGTGTGTAACCACAGTTCATTGAACCTTACATTTTAAACGCAGTCACTGGTGCTTATAATAAGTTTTTAAGTCTTTTCTAAATGAAGAAGAAACAAAAGCACTGCTGCAGATATTTGGAGGAGTTTATTTGGCTCAACAGCACTGTCACATAAAACGTACTTGAAATGAATTGAGCCTTTTATGGACACTCATTAACAACATGAGGCAATTGAAGAAATTAGAAAATGAACATTTTTCTTTTAAATCAGGAAGTCAATAATGAATAAAAGTCAATAAAAAGTAAAATAGAGGGAGGGAGAGAGAGAGAGAGAGAGAGAGAGAGAGAATTAGCTTGCACATCCATTCACATGGAAGTCAGAAGGTGGTCCTCCAAGTGGAACTGAAGTATGTCTGTAAAGTTTGATTCTGCTAAATGACCAAAAAATCCCAGACCCAATATCATATGCATTATTTACAAGAAACCCATCAACACATCATCATAACATTTAACTCATCTCGTGTGTTTCTCATATTTAAAACTAAAATAATAATAATAATAAAATAAAAAAATCAGTTAAATTATTGCCTAGTGCTTTCTGGAAAAAGTAAACTAAATAGTGTAGAAAGTACCAGACAAAACTCTAGACACACACAAAAAAATGTCAATTCAAAAGTAACCATTTATGAAAAGTGGAATTTTCAAGACATATTATGACACCAAGCAAATAAACAACAATAACAAAAAAAGTATGAATTTAAACAGCACCAATGTTGAAATGTATAGAAAAGTGTTTTTATGCAAATATTGAAAGAAATAAAGTTAACAGAAGATGCATTCGGCTCTCACGTTCTCAAAAATGAAGTGTAAAATGACAGCTCAACACAACAAAAGAATTTGCCATATCTGAATTAAAAAAAAAAAAGTAAAGAAAATATGCTTGACACAACACTCAACCTTCTTCACATCCACACCATACTCTTGGAAAATGTTGGAATCACCAGTGCCAATGTAAAAGTGATTAAAATACCTCTTATAACTTACAATAAATGGGTGTAATTGACATTTGTATTCATATACTGAATATGGTTCACAAATCAATACATACTGTACAAGAAAAGTATAAATTGCACTTTTGTCTAATGAGCAAATATTTAACCCACACATTATACATATAATTATTCTACATTCATTGAACAATAAGTATGAGAAAGGGAGTGGGGCTATATTACCCACAGCCTGTGAAAACTGCATGTGGCATTTTCTTACTTATCAATCCCTTTTTTGACTTAAACTATGAATAACAGCAAGACCAAAGTGATTGCTTAACATATGACTGAAAGTAAGCAGCCCAACTTAAACGGTGCTGCAGTGTGGTGTAATGCAACCATGGTAACCAACCATCTCCAAGATTCAAATGAGTGAAGTTTTGAAGCATAATGAAGCATTACGTCCATTCAGATTGCTTCGCATTTCAGTGCAGAACTCCACCATACATGAATAATACTGAAAGGTAAAAAGACCTTCAAAGCTACCTCATGTTACAAGGAATGCCTCTGTTTTCCAGCAATATGCTTTAAGTATAAAACAAACATCGCATTACTTCAAAGTATAAAGGCTAATGCAAATGTTTCAGTTAGCTTGAATATAAACTGTATATACAAATACACAAACAAAATTGAATTGCCCAACAGACCGTTCAGAAATGCCAATACATACGCAGTCAAAGCAATTGCTCCATCAAACACAGTGCAGCCTAAGTGTGTATTCGACTGTCATCACGTGGCTAAAGCAATACTACAGAACTGCAGGGCTGCATTTCTCAGAAACTTTGCAATGGCTCTGGAATGTTATAGCATATAACAATGATGACAGACAACATTAATAATAATAATTATATATATATATATATATATATATATATATATATATATATATATATATATATATATATATATATATATATAAAATCAGTGCTGCCCCCTGTCTGCTGGACCTTTGAATTGTAAAAGTTTGTGTAATTCAACATTTGTGCAAATTTAATTGCACACAATGTAAAAATAAATCATCTTCTTAAATGGCGTTCAGAGTGATGACTAACAGAACTGCTAGCTTCAGAAAAAAAACATGCACTCCCTAAAAGTTGTCAAAGTTTATAGGGGCAAGGGACACTATTTCATTTAACCTATGACATGCATGAACATCAGTTAGATTAAAACCATAAAAAAATGCTACAAAGAAAGAAAATCCTGTATTTCTTTGTCATCATCTGCTTGCGACATATATCAGCTGAAATACTGTATATTATGCAATTCGTCATTCTGTGTGAAAATTCTGTGTCAAAACAAAAATAAATGGTAAAGGAATGACCACAATTGAATAACTGAATAACAAAGGATGTAAATCACTATATATATACATATATAGAGGAATACAGACGCGTCATTCCTGATGATGGGACAGGTGTTGGAAATCTCCATCCTTTTGCACATACTGCAATAAAGTGCATATAGGTTGGAGTTTCTGATCTGCCATCTGAGCCAGGATTAGATGAAGACAGTGCTGCAGCTGCTTCTTTCTTCCACTCATCCTGTGATTACAGTTCACTGTTCATTCCAGTAATTCACGACGATCAAGGAGTGAAATCCTGAAGTGCTGAAGGAACTGACCTCTTAACAATAAAAGAAACCTCACAATCTCATTCTACCTCCATTTAAATGATTCTCTTACGCCACCAGCCAAGGTGTGACTCCCTTGAGAAGATGACAAAAAGTAAATTAAACATCAGGGCCAAATATTCCTTATTAGACAAAGTAAAAACAGCCAGTTAGTGCTCTGCAGAAGCCATAGCATTTTGATTGCAGCACAACGTGATATTTACATGCTTCTTTTAGGATGTGTGGACAGTCTTTAGTCTTTTGAGCTGGTAGTACAACATGATGGGATGATAGATATTTAGATCTTGAGCAAGTCCTGATCTCTCCATCGCCTCCTCTTACTCTTCCACTTTTGCCTTTCACCTCATTAGTCCATTTCTGTATCCACTCGTCTCCCAAGGACCATGCAAACCTGTCCTTGTTTTCAACAGTCTCTTAGTGGATCACAAACATGATATAAACTCCACAATGCTTTATGGGAATGTGACACACACCGCCATGACAGCACAAACGTGAGTAGAAGCAGTTGGGTGTGGTGAGGCTCATGATCTTTTCACTTTTACCCCACAGTGTACACACATTTATATTAAGATCCATTTATATTCTTCTTCACAATTAAAAATACAAACTATAAATACAATAATGAAGCATTATTTACAAATTCCATGCGGTTTGAGTTAGACTGTTCACTGTAAGAGAATCAAAAAAGGGACATTGTAAGGTATGAGACACAATCAATGGCTCACAGTTAATATCACACACTGTTATTCAGGTGTGCATTTTAAACCTCATGCAGTTTTACCTGAGCAGAGCAACACACAGAATATTAATATTACTCTAAGAATTCAACTAGTATTGTTCTTACCTTTTGCCAGCAGCCAGGCATTGGTAATCCATCTGGCCCCTATTGTGGCAAGGAATAAGAAAATTAAACAGTTATTAAACAGTTTCCTAAGTTATAAGTGACTTTCCACAACATCTTTAGTTATTTTCTAGTTTTCCAAACCTTTTCTTTTACAAAGGACACACAAACAACTGGTGCATGCAATAAAAGACATAAGATGTGATATTCACATATAACACCACATTTATAAATGAGCACATGTAAAACCACCTCTAAAAAAATCATTGTATATGCTATCTGATAATATTAAAAGAAATAAAATAAAATAAAGGCAAATGAAACATTTGGCAACAAAGTGTACTTAAAGTAAGAAGAACATGATATCTAATAACCTACCTACATGCAAGAGCATAATTTATGTTTAATCACTAGCTACATTAAGGTTTACAAAGGAGCCAAAACTTTAAAAAATGGTGCAGGAGGAGCCATGGGCTGAATATATCCTTGTTTCTGCTGTGCCAAACTGGAACAGGTAGAAAGGTAAGTAGGAATATGAAGACTAGATCCATGCTGCTAATGCAATGAAATTCAAGTACAGTATTATCAAGTTACAGGGCGCAGGTTAGTCAGTGTTCTATGTGTAATATTCTGCTAAATGGAATTTATATGAATTCCACCATTTAATCAAAATGACAAGGAAAGGGTCTCAATCAAAAGGGTTATGTTCATGATGATTAGGAAGTTGCTATTGACATTCCATATGGCTGATAAATATAATATTGTGTCTCTTGGGTTTGCCTGCGTGTTTTATTATTGAGAAGCAAAAAGATCACTAATAGTGTAAGCATGTCTGATAGTAAATGCTGTGCTATTAAAGATGAATGCACTGCACAAAACCAAGCAATTTAAAGCAGTTGAGTATGTGATAAGAAGCACATGCGTGGTATGAATCAGACGGATGAGTAATAGAGTAACTTTTCTAATATTTTCCCACTCAAATCATAAGCCAGTCATGCATGTTGAAGAACAGCCTGGCACGGTTGACATTATGCCATGAAAGCATGAGGGAGCCACGCCATAGTGAGGACACAGAGAATGGTGGCATGCACAGGAGAGGATAGGAAAAGAGGATACTGTACCAATTGGCACGGGGCATCCAGCCCATCCAGACCAGGCTGGCCTGGCTCGCCCTTTTCACCCTTAAAGCCCCGGAAACCCTGTGTCATAAAAACGGAACTGGGAGTGTTACTGGGATAGAGGCTGCAGGCGCCCTTCCGGCCTCTCATTGTGAGGGCTCGGCATAGGGCAGAGAGGAGTGGCCTTGGCACTGGCTGGCAACCACTTTTACCCATCATTCCATTTCCATCTATAGTGTGTAATGACAAACATTTTGCATACCTAAACGCTGTGGTAGAGAATATGAAAAGCAAGACACCACTAGAGGTTTAAGCACACACTGCAGGGTTATTTGGGTTGCCAGATTGTGCAAAGGATCACTTCTCCCTGAGGGATTCAGCTGCCTTAGGTCACGGGGAGGTTTTCCAGCCCTCAGCTGGCACATACCAATGGGCAGGGTGCATCTAATCCAGGGGCACCCTGTTCTCCTTTCTCCCCCTTAGGCCCTTTTTTGCCCTTCTTTCCCTTCTCCCCCTGTGGACACAATGGATGATCAGCTGGAGCATTTTTTTCTTCAAAGTAAATGAGACCGGTGCTATTACAGGTTATTTCCTGTGTTTATATAACATTTATATAAGTGTTATCAATGTGTTTGCACAATTTTATATATATATTGATGAAAGAAAGGTAACATTTATGGGGAAAATGTAGGTAAACCTGCAAACCCACACACAATTGGTCTGCATTCAACTTAATTAAAATGAGTTTTATGTCAGTAAGGGTAGAGCTATCATCCAGTAAATGAAAGGGCGTTAGATAGGGATAGGATATCAGAAAGGAGCAATCAGGGAGGCTACATCTGCGAGTAAAGGGAGAAGGAATCTCAGAGGCCGAAGGGGAAGAGAAAGTGTGGGAAAAAGACACCCCAGATCCCAAAAAGCACATCTTATCTGCGCATTAAATCACACAGACCCCTCAAACTGTATCCCTTTCTTCAAGTCCTAACACACAAGATTTTGTGTGCTTTTGCGTGCTTATGTTAAAAAATAGAACAATCTGATATTATTTAAATGAACATGGACAACAACCTGCTCCATGATTATATTCTAAGTAATGATGATGGATATTTGTTTCGGTCTAAATTATAGAGTTTGACGTGCAAAAAGATGAATATGGAGATTCATGTATTCAATGCTTGTGAAGTTGGTAGAAATCCTAGGATATATACACTCACCGTCTGTCTATAAAGAAGGGATACAGTTTTCCTAAAACTGATTGGCTGTGATTATACACAATTAGCAGTGATTAAAAATCTCCTTATCTACCCATCATGTCATGGAATTTGATTGTATTGGAAAAATGGCACTACTTTGTTTCGTATGTTGACCATATTTCACACTAGTTACTTACACATATAAGAAAAGGTCAAATAAACAATAGTACTATAAATTATAAATACACCTCTTCATATTGTACCAGTTGCCAGGAATCTTTGTCGCCATTAACTTACTACACTGTAGATCCTGATAAAAAGAATTCAAATTACAATATATAGTAAAACGTATATATCATATTTATTGCTTATTATTGTCATTGGAGAATGTCTAGCACATTCCATGACATTTAAACATGTATAGAGTTGCCCATTGTCAGTCAGATGAAGAAAAGCTGAGTTAGGTAGAAGTAATTTAGCAGTGAAATGATCAGCATGCATGAGAGAAATGAGGGGACAAACTATAGGAAATGCAGATTTTAAAATTCAGCAGCTATTCCTGTTGTCAATGGACTATCTCTGAAATTTTTAAGAACTAGATTGGAGAAGGGCTAGCTTTAATCAAATTAAAACCCAGCATAATGTTTTTCTCTCTCTCTCTCTCTCTCTCTCTCTCTCTTTTTAAAGTTATCTTGGGTGATTATGTGGTGATAAAATGACGTGTGAATGAAATGTTGAATGGTAAAATTTTAGCAACTATATTCTGACTAATATTCAGCATGCTCTCTGGGTTCTCTGGTTTCCTCTCACTGTCCAAAAAATGTTGTTAAGTGTATTGGCTACACAAAATTTTCACAACCAGTGTGTATTCCTATCTCACATCCAGTGTTCCTGAGTATAGACTGTGGATCCCTGTGACCCTGACCTGGATAAAGTGGTTACTGAAGAAGAATGAATGAATTGAGAGCATGCCTCTAAAAGGGGATTAAGAGATTCATTTCCATTAAATATTTAATGTCCATGTGGAGCATATGGCAGATAAAGGACATTGTATTACAATGCTCATAATACAAAAATACATAAAAACATATAAAGAATTGTGGCTGTGTGTAATATCTTTGCCAATATGCAGTCCTGTCCCTAAGATAAGCTTTCACATGGTCCATTGACATCAGATCTTCTAATTAAGCTTTGCTGAAAGATTCCCTGAGCACACTTATCTATGTCATGGTCACCTTTTCTCCTCTTTCCCCCACGTCGCCCTTCTCTCCCCTTAAGCCTGGTAACCCCTGCAAAATACAACTTCAAATAATTACACATGTCTTGAGGCCTAACTACTGAGGGCTGCATAACTTAAGTGACAAATTGCTGTTAGGAAACCAAAGGAACGGCAAAAAAATGTCTCAGCAGTAATGTGGACTGTTAACTCACATCCAAGCCAGGTGTCCCTGCAGCACCCTGAGGAGGGGGGACACACAAGAAAATTATTAAAACCAAAATAATAATAAAAATAAACAAATAAAAAACCTTCACAGTTTAATGTAAGCTATTACTTCATTAATTCCTCATTACTAACATCAGTAGTTTAAAATTGAAAAATTGACTTACAGGTAATCCATATGGTCCTCTTGGTCCAGGTTCACCTGTAACACCTTTTTCACCCTGTGACAAATAAATATATAACATTTAATAAAAGAAAAAGGGATAGCTCTTTGGACAGTTATCACTTCTATATCTATTGCAAAAGTGATATCCTAGAAAGTTAATATACACTATGTGAAAAATAGGGAGCTTTCATAAAATAAAGCACTCAAAATGATTAGTAATCATATTTCTAGATGTTTTTACTAATTCCAGACTTGAACTTATCTCATCTTAGTTTGAGATAATCTTATCTAAAATCAGAAGGTTATGTATGTAACCCTAGTTCTTCAACTGAGTGGGTGGTTTCCTTCAGAATTAGGGCAATATCTCTTTTTCTGACTTTGTTACTGTCATTTCACAACTTATGACAATGACCATGACCAAAAATGTACAGCTTGTACATTGTTCCTGTTACATCAGGCTCATTCCCTTGTCAAGCTGATTGGCCTGAGGTGGCCTGGTGTTCATCATAAATATTGCAGAAGCTACATATAGAGTGCTGTGCATATAACATAACAGTTAATTAAATTAAATTAAATGTTTCTACAAAAAATACAATATCAAGAGTAGTAAACAGTAAAGCATCAAACTAAACTCTTTGCTTTTTTGAAATGTACATGTAGTCTCAGGTACAGTTTTATAAGGGAGTTTTTCTAAACATCTTAGACAATCTGCCAGGGTTCTTCTGGAAATTTTTGGGAAAAGTTGGAAATAATTTTTTATTTTATTTTTTTATTTTTATATTAGATAAATTTGGCTATACTTAAGATAAAATAGCAAAATATCAGTGTAGCATTCTATGTAGAATGTAGAGTTCTACTTTTCTGGAATGACCCATGTGCTGTAGGCTCCTACAAACAACCTTTGATTTCCCCATTAAGACTTTCAGTCTTCCTGACTAAAAGACTGAAAGTCTGATTTAAAGACTGAAAACTGCTTTAAGGTGCTATACACAGTCCTTTTATTCTAAGAAAAAGAATGTCTTTGCATTTTAATGCAGCATGTCCCACCGAGTAATCATAGTTGTTTCTAAGGCCTACAGTATATGGTACATAAGAAAATAGATGCAAATGTAAAAATATGACATATGGCAGAGTTTCCAGTGCACATAGGCTTGTAGGAAAATGAAGGTGCAAAATCTTATTAAATGCTAATATCCTTGCTAGGTCAGAAAACGTTAAGTAAAATGAACTATATAACACAAGTTCACTATAGTTTCTTTGTGTTTTCCCTCAAACCTGTCGCTGAAGTGACAAGAAAATCTTATTGAAATGATATTGCATAGCTATGCACTGAAGTTGAATTCTTTACTTTGGCTCAGCTGAAGTTAACTCAGGGTT
Source organism: Hemibagrus wyckioides (assembly GCF_019097595.1). Classification (NCBI taxonomy): domain Eukaryota; kingdom Metazoa; phylum Chordata; class Actinopteri; order Siluriformes; family Bagridae; genus Hemibagrus; species Hemibagrus wyckioides. Next base: position 13,555,470 of record NC_080716.1, read on the forward strand.
TTGTATTACAAACTGATTAATAATTAAATAATAAACATACTATAATGTTGGATTGATCAATGGATTGATCAATGCAATTCAATTCAATTATGACTTGGTACCAGGGCATGCATTTTCATTAAACTTACTCTATCTCCTTTAGGGCCAGCAGGACCAGGAGCACCAACTGGGCCATCTGTACCCTATGAAAACATATTGAATTCACTGCATTATTTATTCACAGAGTTTTCTATATCAGTGAAATACACACAATGGATTGTCCACTGGCCAATATGTGAGCAACACTTCAAAGACATGTCTGTAATTATTTAAAAACCTTGCTGTGGATACCTTTTAATGCTTTGCATGTATTTGCTTTCACTTTTATTCAATTTTATTTCAGACAGACCTGGTAATCCCATGCAGAAGTCAATTCCAACAGAACAAAGTGATAATGGATTAATAGATGACTGGGTGTTAATTCTGTGTTAATTTTACACTCATGAGCAGACAGACAGGGATCTCATGTGGCCTTTTATTGAAATGAACATTTTTATATGTGTATATATGGACTAAATACTGACAGTTAGCATTGGAATAACTTTCTGAAAAGAGCCATTATTAATATCAACTGACGCCCCCATCAAACATAGTTTGTCCAGTTTGTCTTTTTGATTCCTACAAGGAGAAGGCAGCTGGGGGATGAAGTTTATTCATGTGAGACTCACCCTTAATCCCGGCTTGCCATCCAAGCCAGATGCTCCCTGTGAGTTTGTGGAGGTATGAGTAACATAAAGACAGGGATTAGTACATGATGAACAGTGAGGTGGCCAAAAAACTGTCAACTGAGTTGTTAAAACAGAGTGGGAAGTACAGTATCCAGATATGACACTGACACAGATGAAGGACAGGCACAAAGGAGCAGGCAAGGTGGAAAGTAAGAGAAAAAACTAAGCAAGCATGTGAACTTTACACAGAAATCACAAGAAAGAAGAAAACAGAAAATGGAAGAAAAGTGCTGGGAAGACTGCAGGGATTGGATTGTAGCATTAATATGACAGCATGCATAGCTTATACCAGCTACTTACAGGGAGGCCCAGGGGTCCACGGTCACCCTTGGGCCCGGGCTCTCCGCGTGCTCCCTTTAAACCAGGCAAACCTGCTTCCCCCTAAATGCAGAGGAGCAGCAAAGCTTGGTTCAGGGAATGAAAGTATGATCTAAAGAGGTTACTAAGCACCAGTTGTGATAGAGATGAGTGGTATTATATTAGTTCTAACTTAGTAGTTATGCTTCTCTGCTAGTGAATTGAAGGTTGATGGATGAGTTCAAATCCTATTTATCGGATGTTGGACCCTTAAGCAGAACCCCATGCCTTCTTAAGTGCTTGGTGAATTCTTACAATTTTGAATATTCATTCATTCTTTATTAACCCTGGATTTATTTGTTACATAATTTTTGTAGGTTAAAATGACGTTTATTTAATTATGAAACCTTTTTTTTTTACTTACCTTTTGTCCAGGGAATCCATGAGGGCCCTAAAATAAGCACCAGCAAGTTAAGTAACATGTAAAAGTTTTAAATCCAAAAGTCTAAAGAGTATTTTAGGTTCTATAATTCATACCTTTCAGTAATGTTTTAATGATTGGCCAAGTATAAAAAAATCTATTTCTTTAGTGTATAACCTTCATGATTGATATAGGCTATGCTATTAAGTCCAGCTATTGAATTGGATAATATTTATTATTGTTCAATTTTGAGCACTAAGCAAATTCTGTTTATTGAATCCGAAAAATATAATATCATTCACTGTAGTATTTTCATAGCCCTGACCATAAAGACTTACCATTGGACCAGGTGGACCATGTGGACCGAGTGCCCCAGGAGGGCCTATAATCTGTTAATATGAGAAATTCAGTCAAGAGTTATATGTTTTGTTATTCAATATATTGCACAGTTGGTCATATTCTCCTGGTCTCAATGCTAGTGTATGCTGAACTTACAGATGGTCCTTGAGGTCCAGGCAAACCAGCATCACCCTTTTCTCCTTTCTGACCATTGGTACCCTGCATACATCATCATCAAAAATTCATTATTTCAATTTCTTCATTCAATCAGCACTTACTAATACTGAATCTCATGAATTTATGGTATGGTAATGTGATAGTATATAAATGGAAAAATATGTGACACTTACTGGTAGGCCAGGCAGACCTACAGATCCCTTATCGCCAGACATTCCTGGCATTCCCATGTCTCCTTTTGAACCCTTGTGACCCTGAGAACAGTTTATATAAGTAGTAATGTAGCAACATTTTGATATACAGAGCAGATTTCATAAATAACAAGATAACAAGTCATTTCTTTTACAGTACATAATAAAAAATTGACTTAATGAAACAGACAACAGCCAATGTTTATTTTCTTACCCTCTCTCCATCAAGCCCTGGAAGACCTGGAGGACCTTGATCTCCCTGTGAAACGAATGTATAGTATTTTTTCGATCAGCAGTCAGGCTTATGTTTGCTTGCTATTTAACATTCCATCTTGCTAATTAGTTGCCATTTGGCTAAAATTTGTTATTTTTTACTTGATCTGTTTATAGGCATTTTATAGGCATTTCTTGTATTAGTACCTTAAAGCCCTGTGGTCCAACTGGTCCAGGAGGCCCAGGGGGACCCTAATAAATAAATAAATAAACGAACACACACACACACACACACACACACACACACACACGTTAGCTCTACATCATAAATCATCTTTCCATTATACAGAAATGTGTTAAATGAGTAACTTACAGATTTCCAACACACTTGGGAATGCCAGCCATATATAACCCACATGCATCTATAACTGTCATGCTAGGGCTCCATTCATTGCAGCTGGCTTATCTGTACCAATTAAAGCCATTTAACTTCGCCTCTCATTAACCAGTAATGTAAAAAATCTAATTTGACTTAAAGATCCACAAAAAACCAATATGCAGGAAAAGGCAGCTCAATCACGAGCAGTAGGAAAAAGTTACGAAACACTTGATTGGTTGTAAGTAATGCAGAGGAGTAGATTCAGGATGGTAGACCAAAATGATACACTAATGAAGAATATACACTCCGGCACAGCCACTGCTTCACTGCTTTTGTAGTCAATTAGCACTCAAGCCTTTGGTATAACTTCAACCTAATGGCCAAATATCTGACACTCCAATTTTTCTTCCTTGCACAAATTGCTGGGACTTTAACTTCAATAAAGTATGAGTATATTCCACAGTCCTGGAGTACATGCATACACTTGGCAGCAACAGTGTCAGGCAGGTGTAGCATCTAGGCTAAAGTCTATCCATATACCTATTTAACTGAGTCTACAAATGGTTTGATTCACGGGGTGACATCTAAAAATACTATTTCTGATTCATAGGACCCAAAAGTTCACTCGCTTTGAAAAATGAGTTGTAATGTAGACAAAAAAAGCACAAGAGGCAATAGTAGTCAAACAAAAGACCATCTTTATGATCTAAAAATTTCGATTAAATTGCTTATAATAGCCATAATCCGAGCCATACAACCACATTATCTCTAACAGTAAAAATTTGACAACTCAAGCAAAGCATCAGAAATTACTTAAACAATATCACTGTTGCATTAAGTCTCACAAACCTCAGAGAATCCACAAAATACAGTATATAATTTGGGGGTTTTCTCTTTTCATGAAGGTCACCAACTACGAACAATAAATGAGGGATTCATAAAAGAAACAGGAAGGATACACACATGCTTGCCCTCTGTCTAACAGAACTGAAAGGCATTATAGCAAACAAGTTAAATTAACTAATTAGTTTAATTAGCTTGATTTTGTGTGTAGAGTAAAATTTCTTCTGATTTTTAAATTAATATTAGACACATCTGCATATTAAATAACTAAGAAGAAGAAAGTCTACAAAAAGTTCAATGAATGGGGCCCAAGTCCTTCCTATACTCTTATAAGGGTTAGAGAGGTCAATGTCTTCCTCCATTATTGCAAAACTTTTGTGTTGATTTTTACAAAAGCCCTCTGCACTTGTGAAAGCCCTCTGCACTCAAAGTGTCAGTCTAGTTTCAAAACCATGCTCATTATTACACTCAACGGGAAACTATGTTATAAAGGATATATGACATTAGTCCCTGGGACATATGACTTTAGTCAGAACACGTAACAGCATCAAGGTGAGGTGCATTATTAGCAGAGGAGGGCATTTACAGGGACAGAATTAAGTCCATGCAGGGCAAAGTACAGCACTAACACAGAAAAGACGGAGATTTATTACCGTCACTGTAATAGTGGTTATCTTCTGTAGGCAGAAAGGAGGCAGTGAAAAGTGATTAGATTAGGTGAAGTGAGAAGATAAGAACATGTCTCCCCTCCTTGCTGAAATGTGTTGGTGCATGCAAATAATATGACAAATTACCAATGAATAGGTAACAATGAATAAGTCATATAGCATAATAGGAAATATTAAACTAATATATAAACTAATAAATTATTAAGCTGAAATAGAAGAACATAATGCACAGAAAACCTAATAGTCGTTTACTATGTCTCATAAAAAAGAAACTTGTGTGTTCTGACCTGAAGCGCTTCTTGGATGTTTCCGTTGTAGTCAATTATTTCAGTTGTGCCCTGGTCACCTTTCTCTCCAGCTGGACCCTTTAATAAATATATTTTTATTTTCCATTAATTAATGAATGTAAGCATGCTTTATAAGGTAAAATAACCAAATACAAACAAGAAAAACAGAAAGATAATAAGTTCTCCAAATTGGATCTTCCAAATTATTTAATGCATTATTTAATTAAGTGATGCACACACTATATGGCCAAAGGTTTGTAGACACCTGACCAACACATATGTCCTTGTTAAACATCCCATTCCAGATATAATCCTTCTTTGCTGTTATAATAACCTCTATTTTTCCAGCAAACCCTTTCCATTAGATTTTGGCGTGTGGCTGCGGGGATTTGCTTATTCAGCCCCAAACGCATTAGTGAGATCAGACACTGCCAATAAAAATGAATGCAGCCATATAACCACACTATTGTCATGTCACTGTCAGAAACAATATCCAATTACCCTACCCAGTGTACTACACAGGCTGCTAACATGGCTGCTACAAACACCTAACACTAGCAGCACCAGACTGCAACACTACATGTTGTAGTGTTACCACTAGCATACCATCTTTTTTTGCCATCTTACACACACCTATTCACAGTTACAGACCACAGTAAGTAAGGAATCTCATTTCTTATGAAAACAAAGTAAGTACTTGGTGTTTCTGTGCTTGACTTTACCAGCAATTTACCAGTGATTGTTGTTCTGATTTTTTGGATTATTGCGTGTTTCTTGATTTAGACGTTTTGCCTAGTTTTTTTTATTGTGTCTAACATTTTGGATTTCTCTGCCTTTGTCCTTATTACAAGTGGTGAACTGCATTTGCCTCCATCTCTAGTCACTGTCTGTGGCTCAACATTTTTCAAATCAAACAAGACCACCTAAAAACAGACATAACCAAAAGAGCAACCCAAAAAAATTAAATAATATTAACAGTTTATGATATTCTCAAAGTCAATTGCTAAGATTCTTATATTATATTCCCTTCTGCATATAATATACTCACTGTGGGACCTCTAAGTCCAACATCTCCTTTGTCTCCAGTGTCCCCCTTTTAATAAAACAAGCAGATAATAGTGTTAACAGAAGTAATCTTACTATTTAATCATTGTGAACTAATATAATTGACTAATTAATATAAATTAAAAAAGGCTTAACCATCTGTCTGACCTTAGACCCTTTGAGGCCTGGTGTTCCTGGCTCCCCTTGTGCTCCCTAGAGTAAACAGAAATCACTACTATAAAAGTATATTCAAACTAATATTTAGACACACACACACACACACACACACACACACACACACACTACACCACTCTACGTAAATCACTATTCTCTTTTGTCTTTAAATATTATTAGAATTAAGGATTGATTGTTTAAACTGGAATACCTATTTCTCAGTGGGGGTGGGGTGGGTGGGGGCTTAGTTTTCTTTTGGGACGTCTTGTAAGTAAGAGAAATTCCTATTATATTTTGTCAGGCCACTCTTTAGACTGATGCAGAAACCACCTGTTGCACCAGCCCACCATACACAGATAATTAATTCCATATTGCTCTTTGAACAGATCACCGGTATATGACAAGGGGAAAAAAATGAGGACCCAAGTCTTAATCTCATTCAAAGCCTGTAATTTTCCTTGAAAGGTCTGGTCAAGTCATTTATATCCTGCCTACACCAAAATGTGAATAGAAGCCTTTATGATCAATGTAAATATGCCAGCTGGAACCCTATTTGATCCCCACTTTAACTCTTTATCTCTGTTTTTCCCCTCTGGGCTAATAGAAACGTGACCTGTTTATTAAATGGCCAGTAGGGGGAAACAAAAATCCAATTTTGGGACTGGGAAACACCTGGAACTGTGCAAGAGCCTAGAGGACTTTTTAGTAATCAGTGATAATCATAGTGCTCTGTCTTTTCAATAGCTCTCTTGTGGCTAGCGCTGACCTTTGGTCCAACTGGGCCTGTCTCTCCACGTTCACCCTTTCCTGGAGGTCCCAGCTCTCCTCGTTCTCCCTGTTGAATCAGACATTTTAGAAATGGTTATTTATTTATTTATTTGTTTATTTGTTTTTTTTAAGTCAATTACATCATTCTTACTCATAAACCTGTTTTAAATAGTGATACACATCTGAATGATGAACACAGATTTAGCACTAAAATTCTGTTTAATTCATTCTTTCTGGTCTACAATCTAGAAGCTCCTTAAGGATTCCTCAGGTGGTTAACGATTTTATTTTTTCAGTCGGTAAAATTAGAAACCTTTTCTAAACATGAGAAACACTTTGTGGAGTTCTACACAGTATCTTAACAGGTTTTCTTCAATAGGATAAAAATTAAAAATGGATTAATAAAAAATGGTGAAGATTCCTTAAGTATGTATAGAACTATTGTAAAATTGTTGGAAGCTAAATTCAACCTTAGTTGTAGTTTCTAATCGTTGCTTTGAAAGCTAGTTTTAAAATATTCTGTCAAAGCACACTGCACTGCAGGCTTCTTTATGAATCAACTGTGGAACCATGTGACTGGCCGGCAGTCTCCCATCCTCACTTCAGTAATGTCACATTTTGTTTGCATAAAGTTACTTTGCAGTTTTGCACTTCTTGAGGCCTAACCTTTCTCACATTTCTCTTTCCCTCTCTCACACACACATCCTATGTTAAACCAGAAACATGTGGAACATGGAAACAAAATTAGCAGCTAATGACTGGGCACTGATTTTATCTCAATCCAGCCAATGAACATATTGCTTTAGTCAGAACACTGCATTAATTATAAAATACATACTGACAATCCTTTGTTACAGAATTGGATGTTTATGGACAATAGATCTCATTTCATTTCATTTCATTTTTTCAGGATGAATGTCCAGTGCAGCACAGTGACCACAGAATAGATTAAAGCAGCAAACAATCAAATAATTATGTGCATCATTTAGCACAAAGGCACTCATTTGTATGGTTTGTTTCGAGTGCACTCAAATGTTTATTTACCCACCTTGGTTCCAGGTAGTCCTGGCAGCCCTGGCTCACCCTGTGGGCCGAGAAATCCAGGTTCACCCTGTGGTGGAGGGAATGTTGTGAAATGAAAGAATCTGATATTAAGAATGTTTTAGTATCTAAAATGCATAGTTATAAACATCACATATGTATTTATGTCATTTCCAAAGAGAGTGCATTTAAATACACACAAGGACACACAATGGAAGACTGTAGATTGGGGTTATAGTTTAATAACTGTAGACTGAAAACATATGGGGACCCATGAGAAACAGCTGGTATGAGTTCATCCCATGCAAGTATCCACCAAACACACACTCATTAGATGATAATAGCTCCCCCTTGTGGAGAATATTGATAAACACGAGTCTGTTGTTGAGTGAGGTATAAAGCCTGGATGTATTTAAAATATCAGTGAGAAATTTGCAATTTTATTACATCCAAATAGCTTTAGAGGGAAATATTTTTGTCATAAACGAATAGCTCCAGGATTTGTGAGGTTTTAATTTTCACAAATATGAAGGAAGTATATACTTCATACATTCTACATGCATTAACATTTCAAATCTTGGAAATTTTCTTGCTATTTTGAACTACAGATGGCACAATATCCATGAGAAGCTATTACCATAAATTTAAGAAGCTGGAATGTATATGTAAGGGAACACACACTGTGTGCAATTATAGTCAGTATGCCTGTGAAAAAGAAGAACTTTGCAAACTGCACTTGCTTAAGGCCTGTAGTGTCTGTTACTTGGAGAGTGAGGAGCAGGATTTGGAGGGAGCCAATCATAACTGTGCACTTCCTGACCTAGTGATGGCCATAGCTGCAATAAATTGTATGTAATAAATTTGCTTCAGTGGACAAATTTCCAAATTGCATGAGTGGACCTGCAGACAGACCTATTTGCTCATAATTTCACACAACTTGAGCAGAATGATGCTTCCTAAAACAAATGCTGGATGTGTTAGTTATTACTAAAAAAGAGAGAAATAAGAAATAAATTTGGTGGGAATAAAAACAGCCCATTTTTCCATAACGTAGTGCAAGACCACAGAACCTTGTGATTAAATTCTGTGTGTTTTCTCACATTTAGGTTTGCAAAATGAATGGAAATGAAGTATTGACATTTCTCTTGTAAATTGTTTGCGTTATTAGAAAAATGTAAGCCAGCGGGTTGTTTTAAATCTAAATGAAAGAATCACTGTTGAAAATGAGACGTCAGTTACAGGAGCATGAGAATAGCGCTGTAAGAAGTGCAGTCTGATTGTTCATAGTCTTTGTTTCATATCAAATAAAAAAACAAAAAAAATATTAAGTTATCCATAGTACGTCTTGTCTTTACCCTGTGGACAAACTGAACTACACACTGATTTGTTGACAACTATGAGATTTTTGCACATGTTGGGTTCAGTGTGTGTGCAATCTTCGTCCGAATTAACATAAAGAAACAGCATTAGCATCCAAAAGCCGACAGCCTTTAAATAAATGGGTTATAAAAATGGCAAGTATTTTTACAAGACCAGCAGGATACAAGCATACAAAAAAGTGGTGCAGCCAAACAAACAAAATAGCCACAAGCATCATCTCATGCCTGCATTCACACGTTATAGTGTTCGAGCAAAGTGCTATATTAAAGTGCATAAAGGAATAAATGAACAGTACAAGTACTGTATGTCTTAAACTTAAAACCCATGTGGCGAGAGAAAAGGACATTACAGTATCTGGTGGATTACTAGTAAATTGGAAGTGGGAAAATACATGAATCTGTCTTTATTAAAGCCTGTTCTGTTGCTTGAATGCATTACTGCATCAGTGACTGGTTGCAAAACAGATGTTAGCTCACATCCAAATAATGTCTTTATGCTAGCTAGTTCCACACATAAATCTAAGGAATTTAGTTAACCATGACAAAATAAGTGTGATTAAGCCATAGACACCCTGCCACAAGTACACTGGACTACAGTGAGTCATGGACTGGTGTTAGGCTGCTGTGTAGGTGGATTATGGGAATGGGTGTACAGTTAAATCACCAGGATTAACTCCTAGAGAACTAGGTCAGATTTTGACAATGTATTTCTGTATAACTATATAGGAGTTCATTCATCACTAGTGATTTTACCACACCAACTTGAGAAGCTTTATGCATGAAGACACAGCAACATTTACCTTTATTCCGGGAAGTCCAGGCAGCCCTGGAAGTCCTGGTTCTCCCTACACAGGAAAAGTGCAAGAAATTACAGCCAAACCAAGCTAAGCCTCCACTCCTGGACCTGAGCCTGGAAAACCAGCTCAACCACTAAAGGTTTCACTCACTGTCCACTACACCACTAAATCAGACCTCTGTGTTTTGACCAACGTGACAATCATCAGTTCGATGTTGTGGAAGCTAACAGAATTGGGCGTTTAAGGATGTTTCAGTTGGGTGACTTCCATGGAAATCTTGTGCACATTTTCAGGAATTGCAATTCCCTTGGTCATTGTGTCAACCAGCATGTTCAAACTGAATTATGTTTAGCATGCATGCAAAGTGGATAATAGACCACATTTCTGAATTCTGTGGTGACGCATTCTTATCTCTAAAGTCACTGTTATGGTTCTCAACAGACAAAGGTCTATAATTATTGCACTGGAGGCTAAGTAAATCATGAGAAAGTGGTGAAGAAAAGCTGAGTCCTCAAAAGCATTAACATATCATTAAAAAAAAAAACTTTCATTGTTAGTTAGGCATACATGCTCTATTAAAATTAATACACATAGGGAATGTAAGTAGGAACATTTTTCAAAACAGATCTCAGGCGACAGATTGAGACTTGCACATTTCCACTGCATCTCCATAAAGCATTGAAAATATGATGAACTATTCTTCACAGAAATAGCTACTCTCAAAGTCTCACTTAATTTCACTTGTATGAATTATTCAGAGTAGATTATCTGTTCTTTCATGAGAAATCAGAACCAGTTATAGAGCACAGCGTGAAACAGAATGAAATAAATAGACTAAATGGCTGTAGTGTAATATTCAGACATGGTGTTGCTGAGGGGGAAAAAGTGTTTGATAGTATAGCTTGCAAAGATGTTCTGCCTGGATTCTTCCTCAATGCAAGATAAGTTGTGGTTATCAGAAGCAAACAGTGCAAACGACACGTCATTTTGAAACAGGATAAAAATAGCATCCTAACAAAAATGTTTCATTTTATTATCTCAGAGTTGCATTTCATAAAGAAAACAGTTTTTTGAGCCACATTTAGTTTGTGTTGTTTTACCTTTTGCCCACTTCGTCCAGGTTCACCAGGTTCTCCCTGTAATGCAGAGTTAAACCATAATGTAAACAATGATATTCATAAAATAGAGTTTTGAGTGTGATGAATAAATAAATAAATAAATAAATAATTAAACGTAACTTCTGAAAGCAATGAATAAAATAATGAACCAAAAGATAAATAAAATTCTGGGGTCAATTTTACCTTAATGCCAGCAGCAGAAGACCCTGCATCACCCTGAGGATTAAATTGAAAATACCAAGAAAATGTTTAAGCATTTGCTGTCCTTAGAGCTATTTAAACATTCAGTCCCTGCTATCTTTCATGCAGGTAATTTATAATTGTGCATGAGGGGAGAAATGCGCCTAAAAACTCATTACAAACTGTCTGGCCTGATAGTAACGACTAAGCACAGGGATAATATTTCCTTACTTAAGTGTAATAAATCTATTTTAGCTAAGGGCACACGATATCAAGATTTATTGTGTAAACACATTTGGATTTGCGGCTATTCAGAAACTGCTAGATGGCCTGATAGTGTATAAGCTAGCACATATCTGCTAAACCACTCACTCAGTTCAAAGCATCTGTGTCCAGTTAAATTTATGCTTTTCCAGACTAAGCAAATGACAAACATCCACAACAGCATGAATTATTATTGCTGAGTTGAATCAGGGTGCGAAAGTTGGCACAGCTGAAACACAGGTGTGATGGAAAATATGTTCTGCTATACAATAACCGTTCTGTCCAACTGAAATATTGCCTGAGAACACAGTGCAACATCAAAGCTGGAGCAAACATTATTCAGGATATACAACACTTACTCTATTAAGACCATCACGCTACAAAAAAGAATACTGGCTATTTGGGTATTAGGAATAGAACTAGAGTGTTAAATGGAGGAGTAAACCCATGTCCCAAAAGGAGCAGGTGATACATGAGCAGAGTCTTTATAATGGTTCATCACTGAGTTTGACATAGGCATATAATTTGCCTTCATCGAGCGGTTTATGCACCCAACACTGGCAGCTTGGCAATGTTTGGATTTAAATTCTCAGCATTCTGATCTGTAATCCACAACTTTAACCACATTCTCAGAGTGTCCATCTAGGTTTCCACAAAGTTATTAGATTTCCTCCCAAAAACATGCTGGTAAGTGGATTAGTGACCCTACATGTGAATGAGTGTGTGTCTGTGATGTCCTGTGATGGACTGTACTTCCATAAAGGGAGTATTTCTGCATCATGTCCAGTGTTCCAAGGATAGGCTGTGGATCCATCATAACTCTGACCAGGATAAAGTGGTCACTGATGATGAATGAGTAAATGAAAGCTTCTATTTTCAGTGGAAGTGAGTTATATCCGATTTCATGTGATCCTGATTAGCTTCTCCTAGCTCAGTGGTTAAGATTGTGGCCTACTAATCATAAGGTTGTGAGTTCTAGCACTTACACACTTCTACCACTGACTCTCTTGAGCAAGGCTCTTACTCCTCAACCTATCAGCTGTATTAAAAGCGCTTCATAAATATAAGCTGCTCTGCTTAAATGTGTCTAAATTAAATAAGACACATTCCAAAAATAAAGAAATTTATAACTTATGGAATATATTGTGCCTTCTGATGAAGCTGAAGTAATAAGAGCCTCCCACAGTTATGCATTAGAAGAGAAAGAAAAAGAAGAAGAAATAATAATAATAATAATTCAATCAGTATAAATATTTGGGTCCTCAGACCTCTTAATGTAATCAATAGCTTTAAAGTGTGTTCCTGCTCCAACAAATTACTTTTTATGAACAATTAACAACTTCTTTCAAGGCAATCCTTATGAATGCGACAGATTCTCTCCAGTATAAGATGAAAGCTGGGATGATGGTTTAGAAAGTCTGCTTTTGATTTAGTAACTGATCTCTCTTTAATTATTTTGTTCTAAAACAAAACTATTATAGTGAATTGTTTCAAGCCAAACACTATAGTATCAATAAGTCAAAAGACATCTTTTCATGTGAAAAGCATTAGAGCACTGAGGATATTTTCAAAGTTTTGTTTGCTTTTATTGTGGTTTCTTTATTGTCATCATGGGTTTCAATTCATCAAAAAAATTGTCCAGCGGTGATTTATTTTAGTTTAATAAAAAACAAGTAAAGAAAAGAAGATTTTAACTTGCTAGATTTATGTATGTTGACTCATAAGTGCATATACTGCAGATCGAGATAGAAAAGGAGAAATAAACTCTAGAAATAAAACAGTTTATTCAAGGGTTCGTTGGAAAGTTAAATGTTCTTAGATTCCCAGACTTTAAAAACAGATTTAATTTAATTTATTCTGCTTTTCTATGAATCCAGTAAATAGTAAATGCCAAATAATAGTTACAAACACTTGTATTAAAAGGATGTGGTATCATTCGCCGCAATAAGAAGTAAAATCTACAAGAGGCTCTCTGTTAACTCCAGCTATACAGCTATATAGATCCTCTATATGTGCATTCAGAAGTCTTTTACAGCTTAATGATACATATTACTGCCTGAGAAAATACTTAACATGGTGAAATATTGATGTTATTACTATATATCTTTCTGAAAACTACAGGTTTACTGAACCAAGACATGTTTCTAGCTTGTATGTATCTCAAAACCTCCAAAAATGAAAAACTGCATTTTCCAACTGCAATGCAGGTGCATCATTTTGACAGTCAGCATCTGATTAATTTTCACGATGCCACTTTGCTATCAAACAACTTGATCAAACTGTGACTGAGAAAATCACACTTCACTGGGAAGATTTTAGAAATCTTTAGGCAGAGTGAGCAAAGTTTGCTGGATGTTTGCCAGAACACAGCAACATCTGTTTGGGTTTTCCCAGTCCGCCATACACATGACACATGGCTCCTGCCTGCAAACCACACAGCACTCTGTCAAACATCCTGGAGGGAATCAGCAGGCAGGTTCTGTGGGGTGTATCTTTTTTTAAACGGAACAACAGAAATAAAATGTGTGGCTAATAATGATCACTGGGAGAGAGTTTAATGTTCCTCTGGGATGTGATGTGCAAAAGGGGAACAGAGGGCAGCAAATGATTAGTGCTGGTGGGAAAGTCAGTGAGTGAGAGCGGGAAGGCTGGGCCCTTTGCCTGCTGCTGAATTTGAGTTTCCACATGCGTTCTGCATTCAGAAGTTGCTGAGGAATGCATGGCCTGGGTTTTTATTAGAGTCATTAATGAGAGTGCACAAGGCATACTTAATTTTTGCATTTTCTGCTAGCCATAAACTGGATTACTAGTTACAGCTGGATATCACTAAACAGCTCAGCCCATGTATGCTACCACATTCATGGCTTGTCATTTAAAATTTATACAGATGCTTGTGGAAACAAATGCATTGTGGCAGATGAATACTTCAAGCTGAACTTGATGAAGTATTAAACATTAAAGAGAAGCAACTTTTTTTTTTCAACTATATTGTTAATGGTTCTCATTGTTTCATGCAAATCTGTCAATTAGTATTGTATTATTGTTATTTGGTGTGTAGGAAAGTACAATGTCCTACATCAAAACTTTCATTTGTAGAGCCATATACTTTAATAGGCAAAGCGCATTACCATGTAAACCTGTAATTCTTTTTATTCAGCACATCCCGTGGATGGAAACAACTTGATAGATAGCTGACTTTGCAGATTTGCCCCAAAGATGTTGTGTCAACTGAACAAGAAATGCTTTCATTGCCATGATTTTCCTGCATAATTGTGTATTCTAACATTACATGTGAAATTGCAGGAAATTCTTTTGCCAGGGAAGAGAAACTTCAAATGATAGCTATATAGTTTACCAAATCATTCAAATCTTTACTAAAGCCAGTGGTAAACTAACATGTTTAAAATCAAATAGATACCGTATGTACAGCATTTTACATTTTACCAATTACATTTACATACACTATTTGGATATATGACCATCACAGCCACGTTACAGAACTGTATAGAATGACTTTGTGCAGTAGCGTTACAATTCCCCTTCACTGGAACTAACGGGCAACAAGGCCTGACCTCAATAATGTTCTTGTGGCTGAATAGGCAAACCCCCATAGCCACGATTCAAAATCTAGTGGACAGCCAAGAAGAAGAATTATTATAACTGCAAAAGGAGATGCATCTGGAACAGGATGTTCAATAAAGCACATATGATGGTCAGGTGTCCACAAACTTTTGGTCACATTTGTTTAATGTTGTGTAAGCATGTGGTAGAAATGAGAAAATGTATTTATGTCAATTTATTCCTGGAAATTTCCTGGAAGTCTAGTGTGGAATTTTATTGGTAAAAATCAAATTGATTACATTTTGGTGGTGACAGCTGTATGAGTTCACAAAGAGAGAGAAAGACACAGATAGTACTAATAGTGCACTGGACTTCTGGTCTCTAGACATTTTCTGTATTGACTTGGACTTGTCTCAGTGTTGCACACTGACCTCACTAAACACTATCTAGGTCTCAACTGAGAACATGTCTGAATAAAGTTCATACTGTCTTTTCTGTTTACATACATAATGTTTTACAAAAAGTAACTCTTTGATGTAGGAAACAGTTTAATCATTGGTGCAATGCATGAATGAAGTCAATTATCTGTAGTCGTGGTCTTAAAAGGGGTTTGATATTTTCTGATAGTTTCAATCTCGGTATCACTTTTATTTGGACTGTTATCTTGACATAGCCTCAACTCCATTAATACACAGTTTTGATTCAATATTTACTTATTCTGGCCTTGGACATGGCAGTAGTGGTCATGAATCCAGCCCTAAGTGGAGGACTTTAGCAAAATGAATAAGTTTAGGATGTCAATACCTCAATCTCTACAAGAACCCCTAAGCTAGGGTTTAAAAATCGATGAAGGACAAATCCCATTTCATTTTCATCCTGAAATTGGCAATCAGGATCGGAGTGTCTCAGTTTTCTCATCACATGTAGTAATGACGAGTAATTAGTCATAAAAGCTCAGCTGTAGAGGTGATGAGTGCTTCTTACAGTTAAAGTTATAGCCGTAGTTTGGTTGTGCCTCTTTGGTGCCTGGTTGTTTAAACTACGTCAGCTTGGCTCTAATGATTAATCCAAGCAGAACATGAGAATTTGTAGCTGCAGACATTCTCAATAGTTCAGAGGCAAGCGAGGCACTATGGTTACTGGCAGATGATTGGAATAAGATTTGACTTCAAGACTGTGAGGCGCTACATGGAAACTGTGTCACTGGCCTAACCCTTATATTCATTAAATGCTTTCTTGCAATCCAATTAGCGTTTACTCGTACAATGTTTTGACCAAAATGCATTTTTCCACCTCTGAGATCTCGGCAAATTTCATACCCAATTAAATATTTATACACGTCAAATGTTTTATTACCATTTCAAACTATGAAAATAAATCTTTTTTTTTTTTTGTAAATTATTATCATAGTATAAAGAAAGAAAGAGTTTAACACATTTTCCCACAGCCCTTTTGCTAGTTAAAGTCAATTTATGAGTGACATTTCATTGTGAATAACTGTCTCAAACAACATGCTTTACCTCATCTGTCACACACAAGCCACAGCAGCTATAGCAGACATCAAGTTTCCACCCAAGCAAGATGAAATAGTTCTTAGTTACTCTGTCCCTTGCATCCTATCAAGCAGTTGGACATGTTCTCACAACTCTAAAACCCCGCTTTTATTGTTTATTCTTTTACACTTGACTTCGTGTTACAGTGTTACTTTGTTAGCCAGATTCTGTGCTTTTTCCTTGAATTTATAAACCCAAATCTTGGCAACTTCTGAATGGACATGTTAACAGACCTGCATCCACCATGAGAGCTTCACAACTCACTACTGACAAACCTATATGGAAAACATCAGACATAATTTCCAAATCATGGCAGAGTGCATTTTAACTGTATAAGCTAGACAAGGATGCAGTGCATCAATGTCCTTAGTCAGTGGTGAATCACACTTAAAATGTCTGTTCTAATCAATTCAGTACATCATGGCACTCTTTTATCCAAGAACAAGGCCATTAGGTGACAAACATGGAAAACATGCATGCACTACACTGTTCAAGAAGACTTTCTGCCTTCTCTTTTACCACAGAGATGGTGATTTGTATAGTATTTAAATGATTTAGACACAACTTGTCTTTACCCATCAATTTTCAAACGCTGCTCAAAGGGTGTGCTATAATTCTAATGTTCGGGGCTGTGCAGTAAGAACAATATGATGAATGTCAGGAGGATTTTTCCGCTTTTCCAGATGAAAGAGTACAGTAGGAATTCTGCATGTCAGTCAAGAAAATGTGTAAGGCATTTTATTTTCCATGATAACTGCTTCCTTATTCATACCCACCCCCTTCATTTAAGCTTTTTTACTGCAGCAAGGTAGATGAGATCAAAGCTTTTTTCAGGCAACAAAGTTTTATTGTAGCCCAATTTCTTTTTTGGATCACTTTCCATGCATGGAAATGGTCCTGCATCTGTTTCCTACAACGCCTTTTTTAACTTGGCTGCTGTGCGCACTACCACTTTGACTAAGAATGTCCATAATGGTTAAAAAAAATAGTTGTACTCCAATGTGCAATAAATTGGTGGAGACATACTGGGTACGTTTCTGTTCCACAGTCTATAAGGATCTCCACCCCCTTAATGTAGTGTGAAGAACATACACACCCTCCGTGACTATATTATATGAGGTTTAAACTTGTTTCTTTTTTTTTCTGATGGCAGCAATACAATGTGTTGTACATTTTGGTATCGTGTGATTTTAGAATAAGGCCAACTGTCAAATATGCTTTGTGAATGGCTTTGACTGGCAAAGAGCACAATGGCATGGAACGAGTATACAAGAGTAATTGTGCTAATCTAATGCCAAGGGGTTCTACTTCAAGTTGGCAACATCCCAACATGGCCCTCAGAGGGGCATTATCTAAGGCAAGTATATATAATATAGCTTGGATCAACAGTATGTCTTTACCCACTGCTGATCTGGAGTCAAAATTATTACCTTTTCACTGACTCATATGGTTTTTTGTGTTCAATGCTCAGTCATATACACTTTAGGCCAAAGGTATATAAGCAGGCAAATGATTTTTAAAGTTTCTAAAATAATTCAACAGTTAAGGAATATTTCCAACAGAACAGAACATTAGACATGTAGCGTAAACAATAATTTTTTCCTAAAATACTTTATCTCCAATTTGGAAGTTATTTTTCCATATTAAACCTATTATATTAGAAAAGCTAGTACAGTCTTTGCTGAAAAGTTACATAATCATTTGTTTTGGAGCATCAGAATGTCAGTATCTGGTGAACAGGCATTCAATAAAAGTTTAAATGCAAAAACAAATTAGGAAGAAATGACTTGTACACTACTGCTGCAGACATTTCGCAGACCCTGTTGTTCAAACTTTAGCCTGATGCACTGAGTAGCAGAAACCTATGGCAACTTATGAATACCATATGAAGGATTAAGTTGCATAGACATGTCCTTGTGCAGGCTTACCTTCTCACCAACATCGCCTTTTGGCCCCTCTTCTCCCATGTCACCCTATAAAAAAAAGGCAAAAAGCAATATAAGAAACATGAGAATATATGTTCATAAAAATACATGAAATTATAATCATAAAAAAAAATTAATAAGGTCTGCCATTTAGCCTGCTTAAGTTTTAGAGCATTATCATTATTGCATGGCAGCAGGGACAGCATTTAGCTTCCAGATGTTAGATGAAAAGCAAATTTTTGAGTCATATTGCCGAACTACTGGCAGAATATTTTGATCCTTATTGTTCAGCCTGAAGGACTGGCATTTATTTAACAGGCGGATGGCACAGCAATCTACTTGGTCAGAGGGTTTATGGGTTTATGCAGTTCTTTAAGAAAGGTTCATTGTTTTCGCTCTTTTATCATAGATTCACTTAATTTAATTTGTATTAATTTGGATACTGACTTAAACTGTTTAATAAAACAGGTATCGATGATAGATGAAGAAGTTAGTATGCATGTGCTGACTATATTTATATTTGCCTGCTATGTTTTTGTTTAAGTACGTCTTTAATAGCAAAAAGGGGGGAGAGAGAGAGAGAGAGAGATAGAGAGAGAGAGAGGTATATTCATACTTTATACTGAAAGACCCATCCTGCTGCTTATGACTAATTTTACAGCACATTAGATGATTCATAAAATCCCTTTCAACCTTTAGTCTTCTCAGGCATTATCTGCTGAAAATGAAGTCATTAATCTGACACGTAAGAGAGCATTAGATTTTTGCATCTTCAGCATCAACATGCTGTGAACAAAGACTGAATTCAGAAACAATATAATTGGTTGCTTCTGAGAATAAAGGGCAAGGTTTAATTTTCAAAGTGCTAAAGGAGATTTTCTAAATGTCCTTTCTATAGTATATGCTGTTTATTCTTAATTTTCAGCCATCAACACAGCATGAGAAATAAACTCTTCAGCAGGTGGGTCATGTATAGTAGATCTAGACAATCTGAAAACAAACTACATGCTAAGAAATTTATCTTTAGAAACTTCAACTTGCTCTTTGTTCCATGATAAACTTGTACCGGATCTTGCACAGTTTATATCTTCTGTATTCTACATTTAATGGCATTTGTTAATCTATGTGTTGAACAAATTAAAGGAAAAGATCAACAGGTCATGTGCTGTTCGTTGAAGATTCATTTTTTAGTTTAGTTCATATTCTCTTTTATTTATTTATTTTTTTTGTGAAATTGTTTTGAGAGTTTATCTTGCATAATGAATGAATGTAAGAACATGGCTTTACCTTTTCGCCTTGCTCTCCTTTGTCACCCTAGTTGAAAAGAAAATCACACATGTTAAGAGTTCAAAGGTCAGACAGTGCAGAAGCCAGAAAAATTAAAGCATATTGCCTGTTTACATTATATCTATGATTAAGTTCACATTCAATTTAGAAATGAAGCTCATGTTACAGCTATTCCCTCCACAGATGACCTCAGGAGTAAATGATGACCAATTCCCCAAGCATCGTGCCTCACTTTAAAATAAACACTCACATGCAGATACAGAGGGCATGATATAGTGCACAGAGGCAAAGCAGGCAGGAATATTTGAAATGAGATGAAATGTGGACACAATTCATATGAAAATCACATAGTTTGGAATAGTGGCTGATAAAATTCATAATTCTTACACTTCCTTGCTACTATAATGATAGTGATTGGGAATCACATAGACATTTTGTCAGGTGATTTTTCAAATGAATGTCAACACAATTCTGGTGGTTTCATGTTAAAATTAAGAAATCTGAGATATGAAATGGATCCTGTGATTGGAGATTACACACATTATGTGCCACAAACCTTGGCACCAGGGATTCCATCTAATCCGGGAATACCCACCTCCCCCTACAAACAACAAAGCACAGAATGTGACCCATTTAATCCCTCCACACAGGGAACCATGATCTGTTGCACCTGAAGGGTATCAGGAGTCCATATGAAATAACCAAGTTTGTTGACATTACTTTTTTAGATGGCATGCAGATTTTGTTTCCATATTTTCATAGGCTGTAGAATTATATCTCTGAGTGCTATTATATAATAATTCTATCTGAATTATATCTCTGAGTACATTTTTTTACATGCTGCTAGTCTTTAACATCCTTAATAGTCCTGAAATGTATGAGTTCTGTAGCTGTGGATTTTGCTTAGAAATATATGCTGTCTGTCTAAAGACATTTACACACCTGTCGAAAATAAAACTTCAGACAACAGGGTATAGTAATGCTAATTTAAAATGCATCTAATGGATTGGTTTCTGGAGCTTTTTTTCTTCATGTGATGTGAACATCACAAATCTCTACAGCATGATGATTCAATGGTGGAACTAATTTACTTTATAATGAAACTTTACAGCACCAGAAATGCATTTCATGAGGCTTGGCACCCAGCAGACCGAATACAGGCACGGAATTTGCAAGTTTGCAATGTTTCCAAGTGACTCCTGTCAGAAAATGACCTTTCTCTCTTTCTCATGCACACCCAAACTTTTCTTTTCATATCTCTTTAAATGCTGCTGAAGATAACTGTACTAGTGTGTCTGTCAGATGTTCTCTGTATTTTTCTTTTGCTTACTTTAACGATACCATATGGGGATGATAATATTTCCTATATATCATTATATATCTAAGAGAAAACCTTGATATCGATACAGTAGTTCTATTTTAAAGCATTTTCCCCCCACATTTTTGTCATAAGATTAAAATTCTCATGTGAATAAATTTCAGCATGGAAGGAAAAGTGAGGAGCTAGGAACCAGGAACCAGGCAGCATATCTGAAGCAAAGAAAACCCAAGAAGGGAACTACTGAGACAACACCATGAACACTCCAAGATTTGACCTGTTTTAATAAGGATTATGAGTTGTTTTTATTCCTGATTGAGCTTTGAAAGCTCAAGATCAGCTTTATCAACACAGTGTTGAGTTTCACTATAATACTGAGCTGCTGTTACTTAATCTGGGTTAATCAGACAGTAAAGCTTAGTCTACTAGTTTCCTCCAACACTGAATGAGTTTGACAGAACATTCTTTCAACCTCAACTTCATGCTCTCCTCCAGCAACTTCTAAACTTGTTCTGTTTCCACAGCCTTCTGATTAATGAGTGTCATTTCTTTGACTTGTTCAAAGTTTTACCCCTTTTGTGAATTTTGCCAACATTGTGAATTATGAGACAGGTTTATAGTCTGTTGTCATTTCATGTGTATGATCCTGGTTTTTTTTGTCTTTCCAATTTCTCCTATTGTTATTGCGTTCTTTTTCCCTCAAATTTGATCCTCCTTTTGTTCTCTGGATTTCCGACTTTTTGCAGTATGTTTTAGATTATGTGTTCGGACCATGTTTTGAAACATTACCTCTGGATTGTGTTTGGACATTGTTCACTGATAAATGTATCTCCCTTTCTATTCAACCATTGTCCTGGCATTACAGAAAATCTCACCACAAATGGATGGGGAAGAAAATCCAGATCTACTGTATCTGCCATGGTGCAAAACAAATGACTGCACAAAATATAACAACAATTAAGCCATCTATGGTCCATTCTGGAGTACTTTGGCAACTCTGATCACTAACTTTAGCTCTCCTGACAAAAACAACACCTCTGGAAAATGGGCCTTAAGCTCTATGGGCACAAAGTAGGCTACTCATACCTCATAATGATCAATTTTACCCTCATTGAAGCCGTTTTTAACCCCTCAGGAGGTAGTTAACCTTGCTCAGGGAGTGTGTATTAAGGTAAAAGTTTCCCGAATACTCTCTGCACAAAGAGGATGGAGTGAGTCAGTTCATATTACCATTTTCTTTAAGGGTCCCAGTGGTATGGTACAAATACAGATTGCCAAAACAGATGACAAATTCTCCTTAAACACATTCACCAAGACAGGCATATATCTGGACTACATCTTGAAGACCCATCTCTCATCTCTTTCTGCAAAGAGTAAATTGGTACTCATCTCTCTGAGGAACATGAGCCTTTACAGTTAACCAGAACACATTTGACAAAAAACATTTGGGACATCTAAAGAAGTATCTATGTCTGTATTGTGGAGGGTGGGGGTCTCCCCTGACATAACTGTACATTGAACAATACAGAAATCCAGCTTCTGGCAACACACACATCCCCTGGGCTTACATTTACAGTGGTTAATTAGCAAAATTATCAGATGACCCTTATATTTACTGGTCTCAAAGGGATGTAACAATATGGTCACCATAGTGCCATGGAAACAGCCCCTCTTTTCCCATGTGGAACACATCACCCCACTTGAGTTGTGAATGTTAGTTTTTGCTCTTGTAAGCAAGATCATGGCCGCTGAACCGCTGTCATTGTAAGGTACATATAGTAAGCTGGGTTATATCAAATAGGGTTATATCCACACTCCCACTGCATCTGTAGTGTTTTTCTTTGTAGAAATGAATGATTGAAACCTATATCCCTGCACTGATTACCATGGTCTAATGCTGTTGCGGCTAAATATTACTTTCTTCTCAAACCACTTCTCCCACTCAGAAGCCTTACAGAAGTTAACAAATACAAGGGTTTTCTGTAGGTTAGATGTGGCTTTCCACTTGTATGTGAAGAGAATTAGCGGAAAATGATTTTTCCGACCACTTCTGGCTATTATGAATATTTAGCTATGCCATATGGCTTTGTTTATGCTCCTTCTGTGTTTCAAACATTTTTAAACAGGGAGATCATTTAGATAAGACCTATGCTCCTCTATCCTGCAGCAACCAACTGTTAAGGTGAACCTGCATATCACTAACTGAGAATCAGTGTACTGCACACACAGCACACCTACTCTATTAACATTATTGTATACATCCCTCCAAATGCCTCATGTACTTTCCCAGA
The DNA here is from genome assembly GCF_019097595.1 of Hemibagrus wyckioides. Classification (NCBI taxonomy): domain Eukaryota; kingdom Metazoa; phylum Chordata; class Actinopteri; order Siluriformes; family Bagridae; genus Hemibagrus; species Hemibagrus wyckioides. The sequence continues at coordinate 13,578,752 of NC_080716.1, forward strand.
CACATAATTAAAATGTTCACAGTTCTCAGACCACATGGCCCAATGTGTCTATAGATGTTCTAACTGTTCTGCTATCCTCAGCAGGGAACACTTCCAAACCATCATGTAAACATGTTTTCCATATTTTCTAAATTCCTAAAAATATTAGTAGTAGCAGATCACTGTGCAGAATCTCCTAGAAGGGGAAAGTATTTATTTATTTATCTAACGGCACCCCTAGCATACTTTCACGACCCACTAGTATACATAATTCCTGCCATATGCTTAAAACCCTCTGTAGAGTTTATTCACATTCGCAAGAATCAATTCCAGTGTGTGTAGGCACCAATCTGTCTTTATTAACTGGACTTCTGCTGGACTGATATTTTGATTCCAGATGCTAAAATTACATAATTGACATGTGGCAAAAAGTTATGTGACATCTTACCTTCAATCCATCAATACCTGGAATGCCAGATGGCCCAATGGAACCCTATAAATGAAAATATGTCTGAGAAAATGTATACTGTAAATTTATGTTGGTTGAAATTTTTTAATTAACTAAAATAGTCAAGCCATCTATGTTCATATCTGTTTAATGAATACTATCCACTAGATAAGCTGTCAGGTAAGAAGCAGGACCTCAGTGAAGTGCAAGATTTCTCTCTTTTGTTAGATTCAGTAGTGCTAGCCACAAAAACTTTGATTCTCATATTGACTATTGAGTGTGTTTGTTAAGATTGCCAGACCAAATATCTTGTGTATTGAGGGCGGAAAAAGACACCTGGCATAGAAATCTGACAAGAAACAGAACTCTGCTATGGATTCTGCTGCTCTTGAGTTCCTAGACGTGGCCTGTAGATATTAAACCAATGATATATAACATGTTTACAGCAAGATTTAAGACTCTTTATGCATTCACTCTTTTTAACTAGTCTTTATATTTCCTTTTCATCAAGTTTTGTATACTGTCATTGCAAGGTTAGGCCATAGTTTTTCAAATATTTTAATGATTGGAACAATTGGAACAAAGGCAGTATTTACCGCTAGTATAAACCTTCACACAAAGCTGAAAAATATGCTCAAGACAACCTGGTGAGGAGCCTACAATGTATCTGCCTTTCAGACTAAAATGAATGCATCTTTGTATGTCGTGTTAAATCAACCTTGCATGAAGTGATGCAGTACCCAGTTTCCATGATTTATGACTCAATGGAATAAAAACAGCAGTAAGGCTTGAAAAGTATTACTTAAACTGTACCTTGAGTCCTGGAGGGCCCTCTGGTCCCTGAAAAAAGAAAAAGACAAAAAAAGGAGTATGATATAATATAATTTCCTGTGCCAGCACAATCCTTTGAGATTGCTTGCCCTGCCCAAGCAAGGCTTATAAGTAATTAATGCAAGCTACTCAAGCCCTGGATGAAGAAATAAAAAAAAAACTAACCAAAGGCCTGTCTCATTTTGAGGTGCTTTTATATTGTCCTTTGATTCTATTTCCTGTAGAATTTCTGAAAATCTAATTTTTTTTCCTTTGATCTAGAACACTGGAGTTTTGCATGTTTGTGGATACTAATAAATTGTACAATGTTAGTAGCAACTAAATGGCTTCATTGCTCCTCTGGGCCCAAGACAGGCTGAATGTCCAGATTAATGTATATCCACAAGAATATCCTATGGGTGATTAGCACAATGGTGAGTGACAAATGCTGAGTGACTTCAAACACTATGAAATATATTAGAAAAACAGCATGATAAGGTTCCGGGGACAGTGGTTCAGGTATGGTGGTATGATACCTATAGAAAATCGTTTTGGACTAATTAATATTATTACACGTATTTCATCTAAGTCAAGCTGACATACTTCTTTGAGCATGGTTTTGCAGTGCTGAAGATGCCATTGCTGTGCATATATTGTAGACAGTCTTTGCCAAATGCTGGGGTTCCCAGGTGCAAATACCATTAGAATGGAGTGCTTAGAACTGTTGACCTTGTAGAGGAAAATAGCGTTAAGAGAGTCATACTTTTGCTTCTGATTAGATTGACCCTACAGTTAACATAGGGCACTGGACTTCATCACTTCATGAGCAGGTTCCAGAAGATCTCTCTGATCCTGCTCCTGTCAACCAGCAGAAGGCTAGTGCATGGCATAAAACAAGAACACCGCTATCTCTTTGACAGATCTCTGCTTGTGCAAGCTAACTGAAAGTTGGCCCAGTATTTAACCACTGTGATGAATCATGGTGTGTATTGAGGACAAGTTCAAGCCATATTGGATGTATCAAGTTCAGAACTCCCTCTGTTCCCTTGAGTGATGAATTTCATAGTAAATATCACATTAGGAGTCCAAGCTCAGATATTGTCCATATGTCTGCAGACAATATCTGTGGTCTTTCGCGTCAGACATTACATCTTGCCTACCCAATTTTCCAAACTAAACAGAACTAAACCAAAGGTTTGTCTCAGCCCTGTACTCAGTACTGAAAGAAAGCAAATAATAGGTTATTAGGCATCAATTCAATTGATAAATGATTCTTTTCCTGTTCTCTCCATTTTATCCTGTCTCTGTTTGGCAATTTAACAAAATGAGAATACTTCCCCCAGTAATAGGAAATAGACACTAAAAGCCACTAACAAACCTCTTTTTATTGTCTGTAATACAGACTAATCCAGTAAAAACAAACCCTTCTACTTTAGTCTGAATCAAATGCATTTGATTTTCTGAACAAGAAACAGCCAGATACAAGAAACCTTAATACCTGTTAACTATTGCTAGGTTATATTTGTGCAAATGCATCATATACACTATATATTGTACGTATACCTACGAAAGCCAGTGATTTGGACTTACACTTTCATAGGAATACTTGTATCTTTACCCATTTATACAATTATCCAATCAGCCAATAATGTAGCATCAACAAAAAATCAGGCAAATACTGTATGAGCTTCAGTTAATCTTCTCATCAAATATCACAATGGGGAAAAATATGGCTTTGACTGTGTCTTGATTGTTGATGCCTGACAGGCTGGTTTTGGTGTTTTCAATACTGCTGGGTATCTCCTGTCTTGTTATTTTTAACTGCCCAATTTGTGTAGCCTCACATTCCTGTTCTTGACTGACAGCAATGGAATCTGATATGGGCTTCTGGTGTTGTATCCCATGTGACTCAAGGTTCAACAGGTTGTGTTTTCTGAGATGCATCTCACCATAGTTATGAAGAGGGAGTACTTCTTGTCAGCTCAAACCAGTCTGACCTTCCTCGTCTGACCTTTCTCAACACAGAACTGATGCTCACTGGATGTTTTTTGTTTTTTACACCATTCTATGTATATTCTAGAGACCGTGCATGAAAATCTAAGGACATCAGCAGTGTCTGAATTATTCAAACCAGCATATCTGTCAACAACCATGTCAATGTCAAAGTCACTTAAATCCCATTTTGATGTTAACTTAAGCTCTTGGCCTGAATCTACATGACTGTATGCACTGCTGTGCTGCTACATGATTATATAAGTATACACATCTCTCTCTCTCTCTCTCTCTCTCTCTGTTAGAGTATATCAGAAAGCTAGGCTTAATCCTATGAATGAATCTAGTTATAACTGCCAATATTTTAATTTTTGAGAGATTTTAATCTTTGACACTGATTACGTATATACAGTAAAACATCAGATATAGTCATTCACAGTCACAGTATAAGACTTATAGTGGATAGTATTAAATAGCAAACTAATATAACTAATAACTATTATAAGATCATTAGACAAATTAGTATTAGATTAGTATTAGATTATTAGGTCTTTTAGGTCTCAAAATAGTAGTTGGGTTTCATATAATAATTGAGGTTCCCTTACAGTAAATTAGTGTCAAACTAATTAGTGTTTTCATTTGCTAAGTGATTAAATGCATTAGCATTATTATTTACTAATCCATACAAATAAAGGTTGTATAAATTTTCCTTAACTTTCTAAACATTTTCATCAGCAGCCCCATTCTGCAAAAGACAATATAGTGTGCTATCACAATATAAGATCTTCCATCATGATCCTGCACAGGTAATGCTCTTTCAGCACACCACAGTGTTGTACATCTCACTGATTGCAAACCACCTTTGGAAATCAGAGAGTCTCTTCATTCTATTTTTCTACTCTTCTGTACTCTATGAGAACTTAATAAGCAACACCAAATGCCCTGGATATTTTTGGAAGACCATGGAATTTTCTCCAAACACAACTTGTTGACACTGGGCCCTGGCGAGATGCATTGCATTGGTATGTCTTCATATTCTTTGCTGAAACCTATTCCCTTAAGCATTGTTTACTACCGCAAAAAATGATTACAATAACTTGATTGTAAAATTGCTTGATTGTTTGCTTTGTTCACCAGATGGCTATTGTTGAATGCTGAATGAGTTTATAAACTGTCATAAAGATACAGAAGCCAAAATACTAAGGAAACCTAAGATTCTATTGAATTCTCTTTCTGGTTCAAGATGCAGAGTACTGTGTGCTAGACTTCATTTAATAAAAGTTAAGCACAACTTTGTATTCCTTATTAAATGAAAAATAATTTAATCATAATAAATTATCATAAATCCATGACCCAGTGTACTGTAATGAATGTTCATCTTCTCTCCCTCATCTCCTCTTTTAAACATGCTGCCCACAGTGTTTCACTTTATGCCCTTTGTACTTGTCAGTGGATACTTGGTATAACTGACATATCTTATGAAATCACTGTGAGGAAACTTTCTTTAAAACCTTAAGTTTGTTCATCTTAGAATTCAGTACTCAGTTGTTGTTAATTAGAAAAGCTTGGCCCTTATAACAAGCTCCATGCATGAAAAAAACAGCCATTTTTTTATTTTTTTGAATGGCACCATGACACACTGCCGTTCCAACTTAAACTGTTTCTAATAAAACAGTCTTTAAACCTCAGTAATATTTTGCTGTACTTTAGGATATTGCAAATGTGATGCAATCTTTAAGCAATTCTTTTCTCATTAATTACTGTTGGACACCAAAATCTTATTAAGATTGGTTTTACTGTGTTAGATTCAGCTGCATGGTTTTGGCTACCAAAGAGCAAGTTACCAATAAGATGTGCAATTTTCTAGCCAATGACACTGATCTGATGAGTCTAGCTATTAAACAGCATCTCCAATGAATTTCATTATCTACACCTGCATGTGCTGGCTTCTGGTGTGGCTAGAAAACTGTGAAGTGTGTGTGGGGCTTATTGATTATTGATTTCAATATATAGCTTTGTGCTAGTCTTTCTGAAAGAACATTGATAATTATACCTTGTAAACATATTTGTGTGAGTTTTAGGTCATAAGGAGTTCAAATCTGTCACTAATGTTCAAATAAAGTGTCAAATAAATAAATAAACAAACGTAAATGTATTAATTAACTCTAGGAATCTGTGTAATAAACTGTGTGATTGGTCAATAATTAATGCTTTTCTTTTCAAAGCATGTCCTATTTGAGGGTTATGTCAAATTATAGGCGTTCAAGAAGGTAGTAATGAGGTTAGTAATGCCATTCACAATTAGTATTAGTAACAAAAGTAATGTTTCTGATTGAATAAAATTATGTCACTCAGTATGAAAGATGCACTGGAAAAGTTGCTTACCGCAGGGCCCAGCTCTCCTGGAGTTCCTGGGTCACCCTGTGATAGAGACAAAAAAAACCCAAAAACATAATCTTTCATTCTAACAGGGATTAATGTTTTATAATACAGGATAAGGTATTTGTCATTGTTGATAAAATACTACTATAAGGAAAAATATTGATGTGCCAAAGTAGTAATTTTATACAGTAAAAGTTATACTACATGTTAATCTCTGTAGTATAAAAAGTAAAAGTGAAAATCTAAATACAGTATATGGCCAAAATCACACCCATATGTGGGTTTTGAATATCTCATTCCAGATTTAGTCCCCCCCTTTGCTGTTATAATAAACTCCACTCTTCTTGGAAGATTTTCTACTAGATTTTGGAGTGTGGCTGTGGGGATTTATCAATTTAGTCATAAGACCATTATGGAGATGAGGCACTGATTTTGGGCACTTAGGCCTAAGATGTTCAGTGAGGTTGAAGTCATGGTTCTGTGCAAGCCACTTGAGTTTTTTCACTCCAATCTTGGCAACCCATGATCTTCATGGCCGTTGCTTTCTGCACAGGAGCACCGTCATGCTGGAACAGGACCTCTTGGTTACAATGAAGAGAAACTGTAATGCTACAGCGGCATCTTATACATTTCTGTGCTCCCAAATTTGTGGCAATATTTTGGGGATGAACCACATGTGTGAGGTTCAGGTGTCAACAATCTGTCATAATCCATCTGTCATTGTTTTAGTAAGTTTTTGAAAACACAGTATGATGTAATAACACTCAAAATGTTGACACACCAGAGTACAATTTATTATACCTTTCAATATATCATTTTTTTAATTAATTCATTTCTCTCTCTCTCTCTCTCTCTCTCTCTTTAACAAAATGGCTTTTTCTGGCCTTCTAAATCATTTTCTTTTTTTGAAGTGAGTTACTGGAAAGACTGAGAACAATATAATGATCTTGTCTGGAGTGAAGCAACATTTAATATTTTACATGCTTGCCACAAATCAGCGAAAAATAACACATCAGTTTGAGGCCCATGGAATGTTATATAATGGCATATAATTGATATATTTTGTCTTTTTCTTCTCTCCTTTTTATCTTTCTCAGAACGTACATAAATTAACACACTGTCCCACTGACAGAATTACACACATGGAAAGAGTTATGTTTAGTGGAACGCAAAAGTAATATCTATCAAATGCTGGGGTACAGACAGCTTGCTGGAAGCAGGAACATTTTTGAGATATGGAGTTGAGCATGTTATTGGTTATGCTGTTTGTTGCACCCTGCCTCAAGGTACATTTTCTAGCAAGACTTTGTGAAGCAGGAAGCACTCACTGGTAGCCCTGGAGCTCCCCTGGGGCCATCCTTTCCTGTGTCCCCTGGAGGTCCTCTGGGACCAGGAGGACCTGGAGGTCCAGGAGGTCCTGGAGGGCCTGTTTGACCCTGATCACCCTAAAGAACAAATAATGCAGCATAATATTTGATGAAGTCAGATGAAGTCAGAGCGTGAGACAGCAATGAGTAGGAATAGAGATAATATCCAGTGAATGAATAAAAAGGCAATGAAAATAGCTATAATGAAGAGGGATTATGAATCATAGAGTAGTTTAAATCAAATAAGTAGACTATAAGACAGCAGACCTGATGTTAGCCTTCTATTTTAATCCACTGATTTAAGGCTGCGGTGGACAGTTCTGCTTTGAAAATTTCTTTCTGGAATTTTAATATATAACTGCTTTTAAAGATTTCCAGATTTCCACTTAGCCTGCAAGATATTTGTGTTTAATTACAGAGCACTGGAAAGATCGTCTTTATTATTCTTGTACATAGGGTACTAAATTGAATGCACTATTTAGTTTAACATGGTCAGAAGAAGTGTCCTTAAATCATAACAGATACACACGATTTATATCAATCATGCTCTCCATTTATTAATATGATTCTCTAATTAATAAAATCATTAATCTGGTTAATCTGTTCTCTCCTTTAAAGATCACCGTTTAGCTGAATGAATAATTCATAAGTCTTCATTATGGACATAAATTCAGTAATTATAGTAAATTTGGGTGTGTTACAGATATACAAATAGCACTAAACGTCCATGGCATTACTCTGAGCAAGAAGGCTCTAAATATACAGTAAGGGTACATGGGTTTTAAGGGTATAGGTGCTTTACCTTCATCAGATGAATTTCACTGATAGAAATAATGCTCCCTGAAACCTATCAGAGAGCTACCAGTGGATATGTTATCCTAAGAGAAGGGCACAAGCACAGCAAAAAGCAAAATATGGGCACAACTTTATTAAATCTAGAACTCAATATTCTGTGCCTCGATTTAGTATTTCATTGCCATGTTAAACTAAATCATGTGCACAATTTAGAACCTCATGCACATGAAATAAAAGAAATATTGTGCCCTCTCAGGGGCTCTGTATTTAATTTATTAACACAGTTGCTCTTTATTAAGTGGAACATTTTGTGTTTCATGGTAGACTCCCTACTTATCATGTAGTGATTGCTCATCTGGGACAAATGTACATAATTTTTTATTAACCTCTTATATAAAAATAAATCTTTAAAGTTCTCTCTTTTCAACTATTAAATGATATCTAAATTACTTATTGAACTAGTAATGAGTTTCTTTGTTGACATTTTAAAGCAAATCAAAAAATAAACGAGTAGCAGTGGCTATAAAGTTCTACTATAATCTTAGAATGATTGCTGTTTTTTACTGCATACTGTATGATTTGTTGCCCAGCCAGAACCAGAAGAATGGAGATGAAAGGAAAAAACAGTGGGCTACTGAGAAAGAAGTGTGAGGTCAAGCACTACCTTAATGAGTCGACGTTTAATGAGTTGCTGATCAGCGGAAAGAAAGCCATGATTGATCTTAGGGAAGACCATCTGAGCAGGAGTGAGAGGTCAAGAGGTCGGAGGTGGGAGAGTTTGAAGAGAAGATAGTTTGATGAAGTCCCAGAAGTAGGAGAAAATAGAAGAAATAAAAAAGCATAAAAATAGATTAGATCAAGTGAGACAGAGGACCAAGTTCAGCGCCTTCAAGCATGAGGAGAAATCCACACTTTTCTGCAGTGGTGGTTTCTGTAGTCTATATCTGAAAACTATATTTGGTCTCAGAGGTCTCATTTACTACCTCAGGGGTGCTGGGACACCCACTTAGAGTTCATCAGCCCCAAGAAAAATGTCAATTTCTTCTCACTGAATGCACTGTCATCACAGAAATGCTTAGTGCTAAGCCAGACCCCAGGAGCTGCACACACTGAAGTGATGCTTCGTTTTTTCGTCATTTAAAAAATGTATAACATTTACAAGCATTGAAAAGTACACTGGAGGGAGATATTTGTGGTAAGAAACATGGACATTCACTCACATGGGAACGCTCCAGACCATATCTTGGTTAGTAAATCTGAATCCTGTGTATAATTGCTTGCATGTTTGTTTGTTTTTTCTTAAAACCTCAGTTAAGTCCATCATTCTTAATCTGGCTCCATACTGCAGTGGTTCTCAACATTAGTCTGGGTTACATATCTTAATTAGTTGTACAGGACGCTTCTTGGCCTTAACTCTTTGTAGTCATGGCCTTCAACAGCAACATTTCTTGCTGGACAGTATTTTTTGATTAACAGAACAGACAGAAGAGTGTATATATAAACAGCATATTAAACAAAAATACATGAGTAAGTTACATAGTCTGTCAGGTTATAGTGGTTTTGTGAATATTATATTATATTATATTATATTATATTATATTATATTATATTATATTATATTATATTATATTATATTATATTATATTATATTATATTATATTTTCTGTGTGTTTGTTTTTTCAAACTTCTTGTGAACATCTTGCTGTAAATTAAACAAGCACTAATAATAATAATGCTGTATCTACAAAACAAGCAGAATGTAATATCAGAATAATGCTGCTCAATTTCTCTCTTTAAATGGAATATTTGTACAGTTATTAATGGTTTTTCTGTGCCTAAATACCTATATAGGAGACCCAGTCATGAATTAGAGAGCATTAATGGTAAAGAGTGTTTTGGCCTTTAGCAATGTTTGGCAGTCTTTAGAAGGATTTAAAGAAAACCTGTTCTACATCTGTTATGTCAAGGAATCAATAACAAACTCAGTTTCTTAACAAGCACTTGCTGCAAGCTTGAGAACCACTACCACACAGTATACAGAAAGGAGCTCTTTCTTTTATTAGGGCTGCTGGCAGTTGAAATGCATAGTAGCCATTGATTGGACTTGATTGATCAAATCAAGTTGTTCTGTTAACTGGTCTCAGGTGACAAACAGCATGAGGGTCAGGTTATTTCCGTGTGTGAGCTGTGGAGTCTGGCTGAGCAGCTGCACCACCCAGACAAACCTTTACAGTCAGGATTTGATTGCTGTGCAATGCAGCCATGGAGGGCACACCAGGAAGTCCCTGGGGACAAAATGGCATAACAAAAACAACAACCACACAAAATGATAACATGGATTGTGTACACCACCACACAAATCTCTGTAGCACTGTATCAAATTCAAGGGTAAAGACATAATGCCTGTATAGGGGCTTGAGGTGCATATCAACTAAACTATATATTTAAAATAAAAAATAAGATCAGTCAAATAATAATAATAAGTGCCAGACTTTCCATGTCTGGTGCATGACTCTGTATCTGCCCATCTGTTTTGTGTGACAATTCTTTTAAAATGGTTTAAATGTTTATTTAGAACGAAATGATTTTCCAGGAAAAATGTGACCATATATTTTTATGTCTGCTCTGTCATCCCAACACAACCTAAAAGTCTGGTATATGTATGCTAAAAAAAAATTCCAGCAATTAGTTGAACAGTGGTTTTTAAATGGTTGTCATAAAAACATGGGGGAAATACCATGTTTATGGGATATTCCATCTTAGCATGTTTGGGAAGTAATTGAAATGGCATAGGTTATTTTAAAAAGTATAGCTCAGGAAACAGCTGTCTACTGTTTCAGTGAATATGTGAAGAGGATACTCTTTCAAACAAAATTATAATAAATCTAACTAATGAGACATTACTACAGAATGAGTTACTAACAACCACAGACATCCTGAGCATAAAACTGGGAGCAAGCTCAAGAGGATCACTGAGAGCTCCTCTGACAGAAATACTGTCTAGGCCTTTTGAGTTATGTAGCGCTCAACTAAAGCTGGAGTGTTGCCTTCGCTTCAATCTGTTAGTTTTACAATAAGCTTGATCAATTTGCCTGGAGTCAGTGGGACTTTGCACTGATCCCACTACATTTTATAAGAAGACTGTGGCTAATATAAGCTGGGCTTATGTACCATTACTTTGGCCACAGGGTTGCACCATCAACCTCACTGTAACTGTCCCTGTGTTACAATAATGCCCTTAGCAGCGGGAAGAAAAATGTCTGACATGACTCAACCAAAGAAGAGTTTGGTTTTCACTTTTCTTCATCACTTTTCTCCTTAGTCAAAGAAAAGTAGCTTCACAATGTCTCATTAAATTACTTTTAAATTTAGTATGGAGCTTTATAGTCCTCATAATCCCACTGCATACTCGAACAATTAATATGGTTGATAAAGATTCTTAATGATCAGCAAATAGTTTGGATTTTGACTGAGAGCAAGCGGTACTTTTTCTGGGCTCAAAACTGAACAAATGCAATGATAACAATCTGAATTGCCCTTTACAGTAATGATGACATTACACCTATAATCTGGATTACCTTACATTTATCTGACATTTTGCTTGACTACAACAGTTCAGTTGAAGTATTTTTGTTCTAAAATATCCAACTCTTTTAACCACAGTGTTTATGCCCAGTTTAACATCATTCGTTACATGCAGATTTGAGCTGTTCTGTGTGCATTTATGTTGTGTGCAGCAGCCAGTGCTAAAGTTAATGTCCCTTCTACTTATCTTCATCTTTCTTTTTTTTTTGTCCTCTTTTGCACCGAGAGACAAAAGTTTAGTCGCCATGAAATGATTATCTATATTTGAGGGCAGATGGTTTCAATAAATTTAAATAAGTGTATTGATTGAATCCTGAAGGTGGCTCGGTATACTTGGCTTGTCATGTATTTTACAAACCTCATCAGACTGATTTTAAATCAGTTTATTTTTAAAGACATCTTGGCTTCTGAATCATAGCATGCAAAACTCTTTGTCCTGGAATAGCTTTTCAGATCTTTAACATTGAATAATTCTTCTGACATTTGTGGAGAGATTTCATACTGGATAAGACCCAAGATCTTAACTCTATGGCAGTAAAAGAGCTCATCTTGAGTTGTATATCTGCAGGACTACACAAAATATAGCTACCAGGACTGGACTCCCCTTTGTAGCGCTTAAAGAAAAGCGTCAATAGGGAACTGTATAAATTACACACGTCCCGTCAATGACAGAACCAAAAAATTGATTCAAGTTTGATTCAACACGTACTATTCACTTCAGGCTGTATTATTTGCTGTTGATTCATTCTTTGAACTTTCAACCTCTTAACTAAGGAATATGAGTTGGTGTGTGAGGGATGGGTGTTCATCAGTCATCTCATTTTGTTATGTTTTCCATTAAGCGCAAACTCATCAGTTCTTCTGAAAAGTGATGTATCATGTTCTGGTCAAAATAACTAAAGTAATAAACTAATCTACTTTTTAGTACAATCTTTATTACTTTTAAATTTCATTACATTATAAAAAGCACATATCTACATAAAATATGTCACATTTTTGCACGCCTAGCTAGTAACAGTAAGTATTGTTACTTCTCTTTAAGCACACACACTTCTGAATATTGGTTTCCTATTCTTTTGTATCTCTGTATTCCTTTAAATACATTTTCTTTCTCTACCTATGTAGACAGCTCAGTGTAGCTCAGACAGCTCATGTAAAAAATAAAACCCATTTCCATAGTCAAGATGATGACTTTCACATAATTATATGACTCAGTGAAATAATAATAATAACAACAATAAGCCAGCATCTCATTCTTGTAATTATGACTCACAGAAAAGTAGCCTGCACGGTGTGTTTTGTCTGGGAGGTTCATCAGACACAGTACCTTGGATATTTAGTGCTCAAGTCATATAAATCTTGGATAAGTTTGTGAAATGTAAATCATTCACATTATCCATCATCTTATTATCCAAATACTTCATTATACAATTAAAAACTAAATGACACAGAACACAACTTACCAAAAGCTTCTGTGTGTGCAGTAACTCATATGAAGTGGGTTTTGTGGTTAGAGTATAAATCTAATTTTCAAGGAGCAGGAGACTCATAGTGATAGACAGTAAACCACAATCAGGAAGCTGGTATGGGCTTGCAACTCAGGGACATATGCGACAGTGTCACAGGTGATGAAGATGTTTGGTATTGGGCTGATGGCTGTGTTCAAGTTAACCTCAATGTGCACCCACATGTGGGGCAAATTAATTAGAGACACTTTTAGTGCCTGGTTCCCTTCTGGAGTCTATCCAAGACAATGATGAATATAAAGAAAAGGCAGTGAGGATCAGAGAGTAGGAGAAGAGCAGACGCGTAATGCAATAAAGACAGATAGACTTAATAAGTCAGTCACAGTTAGATGAATCCCTGCAAGCAGATATTGGAATGAGATATCTGAGTGATTTATTCAATAATTTGCCAGCTGTGGCAAAGCGTGGACTTCATAATCATTCTCTAAGAGGTGTGAATTTATCAAAATGTCAAACAACTGGGATGGAAATAATTACATTCTTCCAATGAGCTCTCAGTCTTCAGTGATCATATGTCATTGTGAAGTAGAAAGGCTTCAGCTATATCAAATTACAATAAACTCTGACACATTTGTTTTTGTTCCAGGCACTCTTCCTCGGCAGAGGGCACTCAGACCCGCAGAAGCAATCAGAGGGCACTGACCTTTCTTAATGGCTACCTCAGGTGTTTATAGTTCAACTCTCTTGTGTCTGCTTGACTTATTCTAGGGCAGCTTTGTTATGCTTGGAAAGCTTAAGTATGAACTGTCCACAAAGAACTCATGCATCTGAAACATTCCATGCATTTAATATCCCAGACATAACACAGATTTATCAACACATCAAAAAATAAAATAAAATAAGCGCATGCTAGAGAAGACCACATACCCGCGGTCCCTGGTCTCCTTGATCTCCCTATAAAAGAAAAGAAAAGCAAAGGGAGAATACACTTAGGTAACATCATACGTACAAATGGACAGAGAGACGGCAAGAGGAGTACCACCGAGTCATAATTCAAAATACACTGATGAGGAAAGCTAATACCTCAAGAATTCATTGCGGCTGAGGGGAAAATCACTTATGATAACAGAGAGTGATGTCGGCAGGGGTTTGAAAGCAGGGCTGAGGTGAAGTGTGAGTTGAAAAGGGAAAGTGTATACGTGAGGGGGGGTCCCAATTTGTCATATTGTGGCTGAACACATGAACAACCACCTCATTTAGGGTACTGGCTTCTTCTCTAACCAGAGCTTCTAAAAGGTTTATCTGTATATCAGCCAGAATAAGAGACTGCTACTAAGCACTGAATGATGTTAACAGCTAAGCCTGCATCATATTAATGCAGATTTTAAGAAGAAGGTCACAAGGAATACATTTTATTGATACACTTTAAAGGTGTAAAGGTTATAAAGACTAACTATGAAACATAATGTGACAGCTGGTTTCTAACATTTTCATTTATTGTTACAAATATTTTGAGATGAGATGAGAATGGGGATTGAATCCCTTTAGCAATTACAGTAAGCAATGTGCAAGATGTTAGTCTCTGAGTCTCAAAATTTCACTTAGTTTAACATGCTTGCTTACTGCTATACAAATATACAATACAGATGTCTGTCTGTCCATGCCTACAGCAGCTTTACACAAAGCACCAGTGGAGGCTTACAAGGCTAGACAATCTGTGAGAGAACATTTAGAGTGTGATCATATAAATATTTAAGTACAGTTTATACTGTCTATATAGGTAGATGTGCTATATTCTAATCTGTGAACAATACTGGTGCTGCCTATATACTGAGTTTTTTAATAATTTAATTTACTTACGAAAAATGATCCACTTTACATGATTTTATGTGAAAGGACTTTTGCCCATTAATAGTCTTACATACAACCTTAACATAGCCCTGAACATCAATAGCCAGTTTTACCAACTACTTTCATGACACACATTAAGTTTGAGTAAGGCATGTGTTTTATTATAAGGTGGTGTATTCTTCTGTATCTTTGTTGTGCATGGTGCTTTTATTCATTCTTGGCTTGACAGTCTTGAGGTTTTCAAATTAAGGCCCCTGTGTAACAAAGCAACAAAGAGTAGTGAAGTTGAATGCTAAAAAAAACTGTATTGAATATTCCTGTTCAAAATAACAAAAGCTCTGATATTAAAAGTTTTAAGGGTTCTTTCCCCATGAACAATTTGAAGTTTTCTTCTTCCATGCAGATGATTTTGTCCTTTCAGGTTTCTTGATAATATGGCAATCTGCAGTTTTTAGTTGTATTAATTTAATTTACAGTAATTGACTTAACATATGTGGTAACAGGATGTTTCAAGGATTTTTCACAACATCAACTGTAACTATAAAAGACTAGAATGTATGAAGCATTGGCAAATCTCTATGGTATAACATGAATAAAACATGTTAAGCTGCAACACACTAACCCACTGTTATTTTCCTACAACAGCATGCCCCATTGTTCTTTATTCCTTATTATCACTCCTTTTCTCCACGTTTATTTATAGCCAATTTTCACACCATCAGCTTGTTTTCCACATTACGTAATTGGCTACTGTTATTTTGACTCACTTGGACTGCCAGCGATGACTTCACCCAGTTTCAAAAACACAGTACTAGCTTAAAACTATGCTGTATTACTTGTTGCATTATTTATACCATTTTAAATGCTTATGTTTCAAGCCAATGCCCGCATCCAGAGTGACTTACATTTTTATCTCATTTTATACCGCTGAGCAATTGAGGATAAATGGTTGATCAGGGGCTCAGAGGAGGCAGCTTGGTTGACCTGGGACTTGAACTCACAACCATCCAATCAGTAGTCCAGTGCCTTAACCACTAAGCAACCACACACCCACTGTTTAAGTTTGACACTTTTTCCTAGAGTTTTTCTAGTGTTTGGCTCTTTGTGAACTTCAAAAAGTTCAGTTGGTGCAACTGGCTACAGAAACTTATATCAGCATTGACAGCAGTTATTATTGTATAATAATAATAATAATAATAATAATAATAATAATAATAATAATAATAATAATAATAATAATAATAATAATGTAATAGAACAATTGGAAAAGAAGTGTGCCACCCATTCTGCAAAATTTCAGAATGTTACACAGTTTAACCAAGCAGTGTATGAAGAAACCCAATCTCATGTATAAAACCACCATTACTAATTTCTAATTGGTGCATAGTGTACAAGCTTTATCTTAGACAGTGTGACTAAATGAATAATACTGTAATTTATCATAGGTTATACACATGACTTACAAACAACTATATGTGGTGCTCCATCCTATGTAATGTTATTGAGCTGGAAGAGCTAAACAGAGTGGTTTGTATTGGACTTCAGGGGTTTGTGGTCAACAGATTTCAACAAACACTAAATGGCACTGACTGGGCCGAGAAAAGGGCTGATTTTTTCTAATTTACCAGCTGTCCATTATCCACTTCTTGGAGACAATTCCTTAAACCCAAATTTTCCCACTGTGCTGCATGTCCAAATTCTTAGGCATGTTTATTCATCTTCTTATGCTGCTTCTCAAGTGACTCCATGGGTTCACCAAAAAAAGTCATGATGGAAATGCAGTTCAGACTTTCAAATTGTCCTTCTCATCTTTGCCTCAGTAATACACAGCTGTATTAAAGGTCTCTTGCTTTTGTGGAAAAGCTGTCAGAGCCAACTATTAAAGGATTTGTAGTTCTCTTAACCATATCAACAAAAGATGTGAAGATATTAACAGCCCATGGAGTGAGAGCTGAGGAAACCTCACATATCTGCAGGATTTTATTCTTTCCACATTTTAGCTTCATTGGTCCGCATTAATCACATGGTCCATAGCCTAAAGAGTGTGGTAATATCTTTGACACTTTTTCCTAGTGTTTTTGTAGTATTTTATAGGGGAATGCTTGGTAAAGTGCTAAGTGAAACGTTAACATGTTTGTAGCCAGGGCCTTGTCTTAAGGGAATAATGCAGTGGGCTAAATATTTCTGAATGCTAGAGAGTGTCTAAAACAAAAGAGCAACTTCAAAATGGCATCTAAATAAGTAAATCTAATCAAAAACAAGGTAAAGGCATAATACAACGAATGATGAGAATAGGAGTGTAAATGCTAATAAAATTATGCTTACCTTCTCACCTTTCGGACCTGGCGGACCCTGTTGGGGTTTGAGAGAAAATATTAGGGTTTGCAAACTCATTCTCAATGGCAATACACAATATTTAAACACAAATGTGTGTCAACAAACTAGCTCATAATGAACTTTGAACATGAAAGCTTTGGGTGCATCCAGTAGTAAATTCTTTGTTTTCTTTCTAGCACCACCGTGACCAGGATAAACAATTACTATAGATGGTAAACTAGAGGTTTTGACTCCCTTTGCCCCTTTTTTGATAATAATATCAATACAGATTTTATATATCATATATTTTTGATCAAATATATAATACATTAATAACCTTGGACTCCTGAAATGTATTTGAACTGGATTTCATTTACTCACCCGAAGTGTCTGTGCTGCTCATGCACAGTGAATTGCTGTACTAGTTCTGCATTGTCACTGAGGTGGAAACGAATCATTTCTTTCTTTTTCGCTATTCTGTGGTGAGAATAGCAGTAAAGAGGAAGCTTCTAAAATGCAAACACGTGTGGCTGTGTGCTGTTGTGTTTAGACTAAAAGGCTTGACGTAGAGGAAGTGATGGTGTAGCCAGACACCTGCTATCCTAAGCTGGAGCTTTCCTTCCTCCAGGGTTTTTCTGATGTGTGTGATGACAGCTCAAACCCTACAGAAATACCTACTAACTGCTTACAATGTGTTTCATTAAAAGAGTAGGAAATTGTTGTTTACTGTTAATGGGGTCAATAACCATATTAAAAGCTATTATCCTGTTTTGAATGACTCATTTCTGAATCATGACATCTAGCCAATTTATTTCAGCTAAGGAAGAAAGGCTTTGAATTCTGCCGTTTTGTTATTTGTGAACAGAAGCTTTTTTGCCCATTTGACATTTTCCTCTTAAAACACAGTGTGTTACCATTACCTAAGTCGCTTCACCCTGAGTCTGACATTTCATGGATCAGTTCCAGCTAATACTATGTCTGGAGCTGTTCCTTTCACTCTTGAACGCTAAGCAGGTTTCCCAGTGAGAGAGCGAAGGTAAGAAGAGAAGCACGGACATGTTGTTAACCTCTATCTGGGCTATATCAGACCTTGTCAAATTCATGAGCACAGATGTCCTTCAGAGATAAGGGGAGGCATTCACATTAAATCCATTACCCTTGAGTGTTAAATAAACATGGAACAGCTGCCATGTCCATGGAGGAACAGCTATCATCTCCATGCAATTGTTCTCTTCTTAATTGTATATTGATCTAATTGTGGGTTATTCTAAAAGAGTGAAGCATAAAAACCTGCCCACTGAAGCAAAAATGTCCTCTTGAATAAGAGAGGATATAATATGAGAAACAGAAAAGGAAATGCGAGCCCTTATCTTTATCTGCTGTATGAAATGTGTTAACTGTACTTATTATTACAGTTCTTATTCTGCAAACCACAAAATTGTATTAAAATATCTAATGAATAAAAATACAATGAATGCACTAAGTGTGAATTTGGCTTTGCTCATTTTGCTCTTTTTTTTTGTAGACTGAATTCCTTTCTTCCACCCCACCAGAAGGTTGTGCTATTTAGTGACATTTGCAATTTGTGCAAATAATCCAAACATTTCTAGCTTTTATGCAAATAGGAAGCATCATCATATGCAGTACAGAAGATTCAGAAGCCTCTTATTTTAGTCAGTTTCTTGATTAACTGATTACTGTGCATAGAAGAAACACACATATATCTGCCAGAACTATTTCCTTGAAAAGTATCACAGGACATAAAACATACATACTTTCTATGATCATTATGGCTCATTTACATTTTAAGAGGTTGTAGGTTTAATACAAAGATGAGCATCATAGTGCTGTGTTTCCTGACCAACAGACAGCAGTTCAGGAATAAAAGGCATTACATGGCCTGCGTGAATGGACTGCATGACCTGAGCCAAAACCGCAAAGAACTGAGAAACACTCTCCACAGCATATCTGATAAAGTAGATATCCTGAGTATTAATACAAATGTGATAAATTTTCTCTCCAAATCTCTGTTTGTGTAAGCACTCTCATGTCTGATCAGTTTAGACTAAGCTTTGGTATGCAGTCTTGTCAAAACTTTATAATGGCTTGCTCAGTTTGGCTTGGCTCAGAAATTGTTTCAAACAGACAATGGACATCAGATCATCAAATAACATTGGCAGAAAGAATTTGCCTACACACACACACACAGTAATATCATCTGTGAAGCCACTTGCATTTGGTTGGATAAAATAATTTAATGGATGTGTGAAATGGGGTAGGTTAAGTTGGCTCACATAATACTATAATAATGCCTGATTTTTTTAAAGACAATTAACCACACCAGTTAACTAGAGGCTTTTGGCTGACTGACAGAAGGACTGTTCAAATGTGAAAGCATAGGGGTCACTTGGTATATCCACAGTACACAATTAAAGCGACAATTTTAGTATAAGAACAATTAGTTTCACTTACACTATGTTGATAGAAAAGAGGGCCCAAAGCATGTCAAAACTCTATATGTTTAAAATGGTTTTCTGTTGAATTGAAAGGACATTCTCTGATGCAACCATGAGTAGGGTGAGTCCTGTGTCTTGTTTTCATAGAGAAAATTACATATAGATTTACCTGAATTACTTCTCATATTGAAAAGGTTGGGGAAAAGCAGAGACATACTGCCAGTCTGCAAATGTGAATCTTGGGCAGTTTAGTTACCTTGGCAGTTTGTAAATATTTTTTTTACTTGTTCTGTTTATATATCTGCTATCAAAAATGATGCATTTAAGGTCTGTACAAACAGAGCTAAATCAAAAACAGGACGAAAACCAAAAGCTAAGAAGAAGGCTTCTGTTAGGATTGACCAACATGAAACTGATGAAGAAACATCTCCATGTCTTTTATGAACTAACCAAAGCGAATGAAATAAACAATTTCAATAAACAATTTGGGGCACATTATGTCTCTGCTGAATGTGGTCAAGCTTTGGATATCATTACCACAGTTGCTGAGTCTGATAGGTTTAAGATTGATCCAAAACCACGGAAAAATAGAATTTTGCTGTGCAATTTGAACAAAGCTACTAGTTCTGTACTGATTGCGATACTGATTGTATTTCAGCAGTTTTATTTAAGACATCTGCAGAGGAAATAGCATTTGCTTGGGGCACTATATCTTAAAGAAATGTAAATATCTATATGTAGGCATCTCTAGGAGATCACAACTAGACTCACTAGCCACTAAGGATCTTGGCCTTTGCCACCATTAAGTGGTACCAGTTATTCCTGACCATCAGGTGATTGTGAATCAGACACTTATTTTGTTCAATCACTGTACACTTGCAAATGTGTAAGCAGCACTACTAACACATAAGCTGCTTTCAGGTGGCACAGGCATCCATTAGTTCTTGCTGAATATATCAGGTTTATTCATTCATTCATCTCATTTATTCATTCATTCACTCAGCTTCATAAACTTTTTTACTGTTTTTCTTCATAAACTTGTTTTATTGTGATCTGGGACTTGTTGAGTCTATATCCCTTCCCAGAAACACTGGGAGGCAGGTATACATCCTCCATTGCACACCAGTCTATTGTATTTCTTCACACACATTCTCAAACTCATTCACTACTGCCTTGTTTTGGGGATGTGGAAAAAAAAATTAGACTACCCCAAAGCGTATAGACAGAGGGTGAACAAATACAATTCTGCACAAATGCTAGCCAGAGCTCAGGATAAACCCCTGGATCATAAAGCAGTGAGGCCCCAGCTCTATCTTGGTTTGTAATGCCAAATTTATTGGCAGCCATTTATCAGTCAAAGTAAACAGTAAAAGTCAGAGCATCAGGCAGTTAACTCCTCATCGGGTTACTGATCATACATATTAGTGAGATAATATAGGTGGAACATGTATGTATTAAGGTACTGGTGGATTTTCTGTGACGACAGTCTTTGGTATCAAAGAGCATATGTTTTATTAAGGTGTTGAAAAGACATTTGTCTTCTGTGACACCTCATAGTTTGGCTAACTGACAGTCCAGCTGAAGCCTCAGATCAGCCACCACACACACAATGCCATAAAAAGGATGGGAGGCAATTACCACCCCAGCCTTTAGGCTGTTTATGTAAATACAATATTCAGAAAAATGACCTCATACACCTCTCATATCTCCCACCTAGAAAATCAATTCATTCCCTCTGGCCGACTTTTTAGGGTCCCTTAGTGTATCGTAATAGTTACAAGCATTTACACTATGTACAATAAATCTTTAAATAACACTGAGGTCCAAGCCAGAAACACACCAAGTTTATATGAATGGAGACTATGGCTGGTAATGAGTTTTACTCACTTTAACAGTTATTCTGTAACTGTCCACACTGATAGGTTTTATGATGAATATCTATATGTGTATGTTAATAGTGGTTACTGCGTACATTTCTTTCAGGTTAATAAAGTAGATCTATTTTTTGTGTTAGGGCAGTAAGAAGTAGGTCTGACATCTATGGCATATATGTTTGAATGAGCTTCCTGGATAGGTAAAAAAAAAATAAAAATCAAAAGTCTGTCCATAAACATTCCTACAGCTAATAAGTAATACATAGATGCCACATAGATCCCTTGTGTCTTTTAAACAGATTCCAAAGCATGTTTGCGACCTCAGAACAGAACAGCTTGAGAAACTATTTTTTCCACTCAAATCCATATTTTGTATTAGCATTATGTTCACCTCTCCAGAAAATACATGTTTCTGATGCTCTGATTTTGCTCCAATGATAGCTCTGCTTGTTCTCTGGTTGCTATGGTGATGTGAACGATTTCCCAAATGTTCCCTTGTCAGGTTTAGTCTTTATCTTGTGAATAAAATGTATTAAGAATCATAGTGCAAGAGTTAGTCAGAAAAAGGCCGGGGTGGGGTGGGTGTCTGCAAGGTTAAATCATTGCAGAGATAGGAGAGAAGTAAGCTAGCTGTATTTGTGGGTGTGAACCTTTGCTTGTATTAACTTATATAAAACCTTCAAAAATGTATTAGGACATGCATGTTTGTAACTACATACTCCACTATTAATCTTGTCATTACAATTTACAGTGAAAGCTGTAAGTCATAATGGGGCTCAAAATTTTAGTGAAGCCCATATTGCTGAACTGTGACCTACTTCTAAATTTTTAATAAATTTACAAAACTGAGCATATACTACACTGATCGCTAGTTTCTAATCTCTATTATGTTATACTTACCTTCTTCCATAAACTATTTTGGTTTATGATGGAGTTAAATATTTAGCCTTACAGTTATGTTTTTCTCTCCGTACATGAGTTTGTCCTCATTTTCTCTCTCATATTTTCTCATTAATTCTTGGAAATGCATAAATTAAAAAAGGCCATGTAACACTGCCACAACTAGCAAGCTGATTTGGCTTGTAATGTTACACAATTACAATTTACAAACTGCCACCTGCTCTTATACATACATTTATATCACCTACATACTATGCCATAGTTGTGTCAGATCTTAGATTTAATATGTGCTTTGCATATCTCTCAACAAACTGTACTAAGCACAACAACAGCAACAAAAAACAAATCTATGAACAAACAAACAGCTGCTCTGAAGTCAGTTGTGAACTAATCATCACTGCTTCTTATAATAGGTTTTTTTCTTCACAAAGAAGTCTACATCCTGCCACTACATTATCAGGAGGTCACAGTTTCCAGATTGAATTTGACAGCTACTGTATGTGGGAGGAGAAAAACCCAAAACCTTCTAAAACTACCAAGCTCTGAACCATGGTTTGTTGTTTAGCTAGATTGTTGCTTGTTGTCAGCAGAATGATACAAAAGGCCAAACTGATTAAATAGTGCCATCTTGTCAGTATGATGGAGCTCAGCCACCATTCACCATTCTTGCACATTCATGGAGGTTTGGAAAAACCTAGGCTTGTTTAAAAGATATTTTGCCAATTTTTAAAACATTTCAACTAGTAACTACCCTAATAATGCTAATACTAATTTAATACCCTGCAATATTAATGATAATTAAAGAAATGCATTTGGTAAATATTTATTTCCATCCTTTTAACTAAGAAATCAAACAGATTTATGAGTATTATAGTGATTTACTATTATTTTTTTTTTCTGCTCTTCATTTACAAACTAAATTCACTTCTGTAATTGAAAATGAATTAGGATTATAATAACCTTTAACAGACTTTAAGAATAAACACAGTGTACTGTATTCTGTAGTATGTACAGAATACAGTACATGTACACTATACAGTACATGTCTTTAGCTCTAACATCATAGCTTTTTAGTGCATGTATTAAAAGGAAACATATCTAACATATATGTTCTTTTTTTTAATCCTATCATTACAGAAACCTTCAACAGAATTTTCAAGGAAAATGGTGTAAATCACATTTTCCATGTATTCTATTTCAGCAAATATTCAATAAGATGTTTGGTTTTCCTGAACATTTTAACCAAAGTGCATCTTATTTAATTATCACTTTTTTTTTATTATATCCAAGTGAACATGTAGCCTTTAGCCCCCTAATCATTTCCCAAAACTTTAAACCTGTTATTATACTAAATAAGCGAGAGATCTTTTTGCAGATGAGATCTTTTGTGTGTTTATACATCTTCCAGTGAGTTCATATTTCCTCCCACTGTTCAGCAACATGAAAAATGGTGACAGTTTGACAGTTTGTATTCAGAAGTGCAAGCACAAGGCTGGAGGGCTTCCAAAGTTTCACTGTTGTTGACATGAACATAAAGTGTCCTAATGAGTTTACTACAGCTTACCTCAGTGGTTCAGCATAAATGCGTACAATCTGTAGCTAGAGGAGAAAACACTTTCTATTTTCTTTTCACTTTTTAAAATATTTTTTATATTTGTATTTACAAAATGGACTATCTCCATCTCACACTTTGAAATTAGCTACATTGATACTCTGCTTTGTTTCTGCCTTTGACTTATACAGATAACTATCTATCATACAATATCTATTCTGCATACATATACAGCTACAGCTACCTATCTATCTGTATGTGCTAGCATGGTGTAGTCTGTCTTAAATCTAAGTGCTTCTAAATAAAATGTTTATTATTATTATTATTATTATTATTATTATTATTATTATTATTATCATCATCATTATCATCATCATCATCATCATCAGGGGCTTGATGCTTCTATATTTATATTGTAGAAACTGTGCCACTGAATAATCCAAGCATTTGATTGCCCTGTGAAATCAATCACTGTCACTTAAAGGCCTTGCACCTCATTTATAAAAGTAGTCAAAGTCAATACCCACTTTTAGATACCAAATGATGATTAATAGCCTTTTCAAGAAGGACTGTAGCCAGTACTTGTCTAGCGCAACCAATAGAAGGCTTGTGTTAATTACTGCAGTGACAATCTAATTCATATACGTTCATTTTAAGAAGGTATTAGCTACAAAAACAGGTATGCTGTTCACCTAACGCACACTGATTATTGACATATCAGTTACTAATCGTGTTAAGTCACTTGAAGTTAAAGAGAGAAACAAAAACTTCCAAATCCATTTTACTGGAGCAGGGATCATTGGAGACATTTTCAAGCTATTTAAAAGGAATTTGAGAATGCATATATGAAATGATCCCTGTATGAATGGTTTTTTAAATCCTTTTTACTAGTACACAAGTGTTCCATTCTCCTAGCCGAATGGAAATCGGCTTATAGGACATTCTCAGTCAGTATAAACAAATTAATTATTTCAGCGACGCAAGTCTGATATATAAAATTAGTCAGGAAACTGTTGGCTTTCAGTGAGAGTCATTTTTACCTCTGTTGGGATAACCTAATACAGAATTTTAGTGGTTGAAGATAATACCTTCAATTATGAACAAGCATTTAAGAGCACGGAAATGAGTTTTATATCACCATTTACTTCGAAGATATAAAGATCTGTGTGAAAAAACTAACCATTTTTGTTGCCTCCTAAAAAGAGTTTCTTTACTGAGTTAGGACATAAAGACATTCTGTACAAAGATATTTGAGAATAGATGTAGTTCAAGAATGTAGCTGGTTTAGATAATAATAAAATGTCATTCATTTATCCAAATCTTTATTCAGTCTTGTAAAGGGATGCTGTATAAAATGTTTTAAAAACCAGTCTTATATTTCAGTTTTGGGTTTATTGACAAATGCCAGTGGTTTCATATAAAGCAAGAGACAACACCACCTCTTTTTTTTCAAAATGTATCTATTGTACTGTCAAATGCCAGTGACAAAGCTGCTTAAAAGCATTGCTACAACTGTGTGAAGAAATCATAACAAGAAGCACATGTGAAGCATTTTGATATTTACCACAAAAATGGGTAATGTCACAAGCACAATATATTCATCTTTCTGGCCTAATTGGACCTATGATAGAGCAATGAAAATTATGCCTTTGCAGTACATTTAGTATGCTTCATTAAAAACCCACACCTGCTTAAAAGAAAGGCAAATACACAGCCTATACAGTACTTAATGGTGGTAGCTGTTCCTCACACATTAAATCTGTGAATGGAATAAATCCAGAGTGGCAATTGTTGTAAAACATGGCCATAAAACGAGTCATTTTGACTGCCCTCCACTTACCGAGGAAGTGCTTGACTATGAGGAATGGCAGACTACTTTATGTAAATCGGCAGACACAAAGGCTGCTATTGAACTGTTAAATTGCTTTCCAAATTTTACTCATCCATACCTGCTATTGCCATTACTCACTTGAGCCAATGGATTTAGTATTTCATGATGTATTTTCATGAATGAATGCCTGAAAACCTCTGTAGATAAAGCATTAAGTATATGTAGATAAATATTGCTTACACACATGAAACAGTCTTGATTATATAAACCGACTATGCTGTAATGAGCACATAACAAATCAATGGCAGCTCTTGGATGAGCAGGTAAACAAACCAATAGATCATGATAACAAGTGAGCAAGTGGAGGTAATTGCCACTGCACTCTCAAGCTCTTCCTAAAGAGACTTTAATGCTTTAGTGGGGAGCTCACTAAATGAACCCCAAACCACAAGCCTAAAGAAAAAGAGCTAAGACTAATGGCATACCTCATGTCTGTATGTTAGGTCTGAATCAGAACCCTTGAGCAAGGAGCCATGTGGAATGTTTTGGAGTTGGAAATCTAATGGAGGACAAGGATGTAAGCAATCAGAACAGAGTGGGCAAGAACAGATTACCGCAAAATGGCTGGTGCTTGTCAGGGGAATCACAGTGTTGGAGGTTAGGCTGGAATAGAAAAACCACTGGAAAACTGACTTTGGGGAAAGGCATCTGGTTCCCATAATCGCATTGTATCACAATTGGTCTGGCCCAAAGTGGCTTTAATGATGGCTGCATATGTGCATGTGTGTCCATAGTGGTGCATTCTATGGCTGAACAAAGTGAGTCATGCTGTAAAGAACCACAAAGTTTCAATGTGCTGCCAGATGAGTTAATTAGCAGTTCACCTTGCAGTTAACTTAAGTGTGTCACTGCTTAGCACTCTGCACACTCCCACACTCAGTAATCCCAGCTTTGTTCTGGACACAGATTTATGAGACAGTGATCAACAAATTATGACTTACTTTAAGAGCTAGTTCATGTATATATTGCTGTTTCTATTAAATGTTTCACTTGACGATGACTACATGCAGCTCTGCCAAAATGTAATTTTTATTTTAAAATGTTATGCCATTTTCCTCCAAGGGTGCTTGTGAGTTATTACCATTTGATGTGTTTTATATTCTACTGACATATAGAATTATTAAAGATAAATCTTTGACTTCTATTGATGTTCTAGATAGTTATCCTTTATTGAACATAAACGTCCTTCCTAAACACTAATAGTATGATTAACAATCGAGCCCAGCATTAGTTGCTGTCTTTTGATAGAGGAACTAATGTGAATGCTGGCAGACTACAATAATACAAAAAATGAAAACAAATCAAAAATCCATTCATTTTGGTACCGGAGTTAACTTGCACTGATGATCTTAACAATTATAAACAACCTGGGAAAGCTCAAAAGACCAACGGGTTAATAAACAGTGCTTTCAATCACAAAAAAACACTGTTGAACACAAGCCAAACAGCTGTAGACTTCTCAGACAAAGTCTTATGGACAGATGTGATGAAAAAAAGTGTGTATGAAAAAAGGAACTAGTTATGATCCAAAGCACAACACTTCATCTGTGAACCATGGTGACATGGGTATGTACAGCCGCCAGAGGAACTGCTCACTTGTCTTTACTGATGATGTGACTGCTGACAGGAGCAGCAAAATGAATTTTGAAGTATACGGAAGCATCATAGCTACTCAGATACAGCCAATTACTGAACGGGTGGAGCATCATCTTGCAATGATGCCAAGCGATGATGGACAATTGTCAGTGACAACAGTGGAACGTCATCATAAAACAGCTCTAGGCAGAAATTCCCTGAAACAAAAAATGTCTATATTACAGACAATGAAAGAACATCATCTGAGATCTACTGGCTTATAGAATTTCAGGCAAGTACAAAACATTTATTGATGATTTTGTCTACTTTTTGTGATCTAACAATCAGTATGCCTAAACAAGGCTGTGATTTATATATGGATTCTCCAGTATAGGGATAATCACCTCCAAGTGAACAGGTTATTAATCCATACTTAGCCTCATATTTCCTTTTCTAAATACTTTCTTGTACCACCGTGCCAAAATTCACAGACTGTACTTATGCCACTGTAATAATCATGTACCTAGCTCACAGAATTACATTTCATTGATTATATAAAACCCTTAATTTAAGAATTTGGTTTTAGCTTTAGCCATGGACTTCTTTTAAAGTTACTTGAGACTGTGACCCTGCTCTGCTTCATTTGCATTTACATTTACTTCATTTGGCAGATGCTTTAATCTAGAGTGACTTACACAAGTGCTTTGTAGTCTCCATCAAAAACATCCTCATGCTTGTACAAAGGGGTCAGGGTCTAAGAACACCATCAAGCTAAAACCCTGTTAGAGATGAGTTAGTACAATTTGTTCCAGCAAAAATATGAAGAGGCCTGTATTATTGCCACACATTACATTTCAGCACAGCACAGTGGAATTCTTTTCTTCACATATCCCAGCTTTGGAGAGCACAGGGTCAGCTATGGTACAGCCCCCTTGGAGCAGAGCGGGTTAAGGGCCTTGCTCAAGAGCCTGACACTGGCAACTTGATAGTGCTGAGGCCTGAACCCCGATTTTCCAATCAACAACCCAGAGCCTTAACCACTTGAGCCACCACTGCCCCAGAACAATTTATAATAACAGTACAAGTTTAGTTCTTTCTTTCTTTCTTTTTAAAATGTACATGTTTAGTGAAAAGGTAGATATTGAGCCTTTATCGGAAGCTATTTGTAGAGTCAGGGAATGTTCCTTCCACCACCAGGGTGCTAGTACAGTGAAGAGTCGTGATGCATGTCTTCCTTGTATTTTGAGAAATGGAGATTCAAGTTAAGCCGTGCCACAGGCTGGAAGGAGATGTGAAGAAAGGGGGGTTGATAAATGTCTTTAGGTATGAGTATGAGTCCATTTTTGGCTTTGTAGGCAGGCAATAGTGTTTTAAAATCTGATGTGGGCAGCTACAGGAAGCTAGTGGAGGGAAAGCAGCAATGCTTCCAAAGCTTTATTTCATGTGAAGTAATACTGAAGAGCTTTATAAAACAGATGCTGCTATCGTTGTTGGTGGTGGTGGTTGGGATGTTGAATTCATGGGTGCATTTAGATTTGAAAGCAATTTTAAAAAGTATTTTTTTAGTATTACTATCACATTTCTCATATAAATGTTTTCAATTAATAATCGAAATTTTGACTTCCACATATGCCAGCATTTAATTAAATAGCCACTGATGTTTACAATTTGTTGGTCAGGACTTGATGAAACAGCACTCTTGCTGCTGCTGAGCTTGCTAACAACAAGCTTAGAAAATATACATATCTCACAATTTTACAGCAGTATTACTGTTGCTTGAAAGCTTCTGTTGTCGCAGTACAAATATCCTGTAATAGATGTATGTCTCTGGTTTCACTTGGCCTCCTGAAAAAACCAGATTGAATCTGGCTGATTTGAAATGCCTGTCAACACTGAAACTTTTTCTATACTTTTTGCACAATATGAAAAGCCTTCCAAACATCCCCATATGTTGTCCTGATTCTTTGCAGCTTTGGGATGGTACAGATGTCACTCCTTGTCACTTCTTGTCCTCCTTGTATTAGGTTTTGCTCATTTTGGTTTCTGGTACACTCTTTTTTTTCTGGTACAGTCCCAAAAGTATATGTAATATGCAACAACATTCATCAACTAACACATATTTTGCTTGGGCACTCACTATGTTTAAGGTTTAGCAATTTACACCCACAATTTTATGATGCTGACAGTTTCAATAGCAAACCTAACCTCATGCTGATAGACACAATGTCTGGTATTCCTATCCTTCAAGCTCTTCACAAACAATTCATGCACATATTCTAATGCTAACAAATGATTGTGAGTTAATAAATCAGATCTCAAACAACAGCTTTTTCCTTTTTATGTTTTGTTAAAAGAGAAAGCAATTATAAAATAAATTTTCTTAGCATAAATGGGTAATGCAGTAAATCCACATGCAGGGTTGCATGGCTATCAGGGCAGGAATGATTCCTATTTGAATCCAGCTGTGCCACCTCTAGCTGGGTGTCTTTGAGAAAGTGTTTAGAAGACTTCTTTTACCTTCATTGCTAGGCAACGCACAAACCAGTCAGGATTTGGTCCTCTCAGATCGAAGCTTCTCATGTGACAAACGAGAAGACTTTTGAACAGGAATCATCAAATCCACAAATGATTTGTGGACATTGTACAGTCATCAAATGTACATAGTGCCAAACTGCAGAGTATGTTTACAGAGGGTACTGTATGTAATTCATGTCCATGAAACTCTCATTTCTCTCTCGCATGATTTTTTTTTCCTGACTTGTCAAAATGCCATGATAATTAGTAGCAAGTTAGTATTTGGACTCTCCTAACTCCTAAGTCTCTCTTCACAGCAGAGGTGAGGTATAAGGCTGATCAAAGTCCAACTGGAAGATGTTTTATTAACAGGTGCACTACATTATGGATGAGGCCAAGGGCTGAGCTCCTGGGTGTCTCCAAGGTTTTTCTAATCCTGGGCAGGCCTACTGCATAATTCATTTACCATGACACACTGTTCCTTCAAGTAATTTCAGAGGGGGAAAAAAGCCTGGAAAAATGCAATTCCATGCCAATAGTTTGTGTGGATGCTTATAAGCTGACTTGAAGTCACAGGGTCCAGTCAAAAAATAAATAAATAAATAAATAAACTTTATATACCAAATCCATGCAAAATTATGCTATGTGCATAACATGTTACTCTTTAAAGAATCACATGTTTAGCATGTTCAGATAATGCTGCCTGAGAAACAGAGCTTCTGGGCTAATATCCTTGTTGCCATTATTGTGCAGGCTTTATTGTCTTCATGGCACACAGGTTGATGGTTTTTGTTTCAGAGTAACACATCAAGAAAACATGTTAAATAGAACCTAGAATCTAGGAACCCTCACATGGATATGGAACTAATTGTTGAGTATAGTTTTAGTTTTTAAAAGAAAAAAGTTTTAACTTATGCTTTGGTTTTACTTTCCTTGATTTAATTTTTTAACAGTTTCTTTCTTTGTTTTATTTAATTA
The DNA here is from genome assembly GCF_019097595.1 of Hemibagrus wyckioides. Classification (NCBI taxonomy): domain Eukaryota; kingdom Metazoa; phylum Chordata; class Actinopteri; order Siluriformes; family Bagridae; genus Hemibagrus; species Hemibagrus wyckioides. Next base: position 13,609,483 of record NC_080716.1, read on the forward strand.
TTATAATTGCAAACACTTAATGTTAGATTTCTTAATGTGGCCTAAATGTGCCTTAATGCATTGCTAGACTGGCTCTTTGTTCAGTCATGATTGTTGCAGATCTTTCATTAAGGTTCACTGAGTACACCATCACCACCCAATGGTTGGTGTTCTCTTTTCCATAGACACATTAATCTATTTATATAAGTCAACATAACTATAGTAAAATGTGTTTGCTAATTTTTATTTTTATTTGTCTGGAGTAAACCAGTGGCTAACTGCTGAGTGCTTTTCCAATCTTTTTGTCATTCTCAAAATTCCTATATAAAAAAAAGTTGCCATTATTTGAATCACAATATCTCCAAAACATTATCTGAAGGAGTGAAACAGAACACATAAAAAGAAAATAATCGCTTTTCCATATTGGTTTTCTTTTGTTCTTTTTTATATTGCCTATTGAGCTGAGAGTTTTTTAAACGACCTGTGAGTTACAGAGGCCATTTCAAATCATACACATCCCTACTGTTCATTGAATTATTTCAGATATTCGTCATATGTAAATTCAATTCATGAGAGCTCTTCATCTCTATAACTATAGCATTTCTCCCCTTGAATTAGTATGCAACACTTCACTTGGCAAAAAAAGATAGAAATATCCAGTTCAGAAGTGTTGTCATTGGTGTCATCTGTCACAATGTGATTGAAAACGAAACATTAGGATGATATAGTGCTTTCAATCATGTAATTTATACTGAAAATGATTCTGTGTTGTTGTATATGGGTTTTCTAGTGATTTTATGTCTAAGCATGGGTTGATACTCAACACCCAACAGAGTAATCGATGGCTGAATAAAACCTACTTCACCACCTGGCTTCATGAAATACGTCTGGCAGATGTCAGTATCAGCAAAAAGAATTCTTGTTCTTTTCACAAAGAAAAGTGTCTCCTTCTTTTCACAGCTTTGTTGACCTGCACTGTTCAACCCATTCAACTGCACACAACCTCTGTGAATTATTTTAACCAAACCTACATGGCCTACTTTGACCCGGATTATGTACCAACATCTTTTGTCTTTCAGAGCCACTAATGCTTAAATACAGCTTCATACTTGTCCTCCTGATTGCAGATATGTTTTTATCTGTTTGAAGCAGAATGCTTTTCTAATCACTTTGTACCTCAGACTCTTTTATTTTTAGAGAAGGTCCTGGCAAACTGTCTCTGTTTAGTAAACTTTGGTCCAACTCATTTCTGCAAACCATTGCTTTCGGATTTTCTTCAGCAGATTTATCCTTCGGTTTTGTTTAAAAACCACAGGCTTAGCCTACTGCATGCAGTGGACAGTGAGAAATGAGCTTTTTCTGACAACATGACCGCAATAAAAAATTAAAATATAGAAAAGTCACAATTATTAACGATTTGTAAATGAAAATGTATGTCACTTCCAATCCCAAGTCATCAGAGGCTTTACCTTCAAAGATGTACAATCATTCATGCAAATGAAATTCAGCTCTTTGCCATGGTACTTACAGGGGGTCCTAGGAAGAGAAAAGAAAGAAAAATGGTCACAATTTGGACAAATTAGCAGGCAAGAGATCAGTTACTCTTTCAGGAGATGTTCATTAGCAGCTGCGTTTTAGATGCACTCTGGCATTGTTTCAACTCCAAATTGACCTTAAATAAATCAATATAAATATATTATACCCCAAGGGAAAGAACATGCTTCCGGCTACTCTATTTCAACTCACGAGTATCACTGCATCTCATTTCTGCCTGCATGCAGATTCTAGTGTTTTATTAATACTCTTTCCATATAAAATTAGCACCTAGGCAAAATACTTAACATATCTTCTTTCCTAACGCTTGTATCTCAACAATAACAGGGCAGAGAATCAGATATAGCTTTAACCAGGAGATATGGTCTGCATTTATAATCAGCATGGGTTCTTTCTCCCAGTTCCTTCTCAGTAACATCTTTTAGCCCAATTTGTCCTCCAATTTACAAAAATTAAAAAAGGCTTCATTTACCTTCCAGTACTGCTGTTTAGGGGTATAATAATTTCACAAGAGAATTTTTATGTTTGTAATTATATAGAAATAAATTGATAATAACTTGAAGATATGTAATTTATTTTTTTAATAATATCTCTAAAATTTGTCCATGAGTGCAATACGTTTGTAATAAAAAAATTAAAAAAAATTTTGGCTATAAAACGTTGTTCAACTTTATAGGTAACCGATGAATCATGAGAGTAGGAGATTGCATTACACTGCATAGCATTCCAAATCATTTACTTTCCTAAGCTCTAATGCCTTTTTCAATCATAAAGAGTTCCTATGAAGAACATACAGTGCAGATATAGATAATATTTAAACGAAATATAAATAAACTGAATACATTTTGAGATTATAAATCCCAAGGTTCATTTTAAGATATGTTCAGTTAACTGATTTAGAATGTACATACACTATTATTAAATATACCATTGTAGATATATACCATTATATATGCATATATATATACTACATAATATGTATATACACTATATTCATATGTGTAACACAGAGGATACAGCAGTTCCATCTTTGCAAGCTTAGTCCAAAAAGCTATGAGTGAAGATAAATAACCTGGCTCCTGTCCTGGAACCCTTTGAATGTTTGACATCTACCTTCATGATTAATGGCTTCTTGGCAAGGTGGCAAGGTAGACTCTGCATGATCATAAGAAAGGGCAAGTAATTATCACCTGCAGATATGACAGGAAGGTCTGGAACAGCCTTGGGTACTGACAGCTGTGTAGGTCATGTTTGGCTAACTCTGTTATTTCACCAACCATCATTTAGAGTATCCATGTGTATTATGTTTACTTTGATAGCAGTTCATTAATGTTTAATGCATTATCATTAGGATGCTATCATTCTTTTATGACAAACTGTGGAGTAAATCTGTTAAATTTGTTAACTCCCACCATTCTTAGAAATAGCAGCATTGTCATAATCCATCCTGCCTTATTGTATGTCTGTGTTTTATTTTATTTTATTTTATTTTATTTTATATTATTTTATTATATATATATATATATATATATATATATATATATATATATATATATATATATATATATATATATATATATATATTTCTCCATTGAGTGTTATTGTTTTGTTAAGCAATTTATTTCATCTGGATAAACTGCTGGAATGAAAGCTTTTAATAGATTTTTTCCTGTGGTCATTTGGTCAGAAATGCAAGGGCTCTGAATTACTCTGAGGAAGTGAATAGGCGCCTATGTGCATGTAAGTGCATTCAAGCACTGACCACCCGTTTTGCACGGTCACAGATAACCGCCACGCTCTCACTCAACAGCTATATCCTTCAACCACTAACCCCACCTATGACTTTAGTCAGCCCAGCCAAAAAATGCCTGTTCCTCTCAAACCCCATTCACACTCCCTAATTTTGAGCTTTAGTTCCTGGGTAAACACTTTGGTTTTTTTCCAGTTTGCTTTAGCCCCTCAATTAACTGGTTACTTTTGGGCAGAGTGCAACCAGATGAAAGGATGTTCCATCCATCCAGACAGTCTTCCCACATGTTTGGTGTTTCTCACCTTGGAAACCCAGTCGTCTTCTTTAACTAAGTGGTTAAAAGATCGACTGAAAATCCTTCTCTATCAAAGCGCCATACATGCGAGTTGGATGCAGCACAAAGTTTCTAGTGAAGATACAATATTCATATTTTTGTAAAGTACATTAAATATATAAATAAGGTACAGATAGAGATGTTCTTTAATTGTGTTCACAATTGGGAATTGAGATTTACCAATGTTTCTTCCCAAAAGGCCAATAGAAATTTCACATCTCAGTATATTTCATTCCTTTATGAGGGGGAACCTGGATCATATGAAGTTTTACTTCAAGTGGACCATTAGTCTAATGCGTAAAGGTGAGAGTAAAAGAACATCTCAAGAACTCATTATTTGAGCATCAACTCACATTTGTTTTGGCTTGTCTGTGGACCACATCCTAAATGGAAGTGTGTGTGTGTGGTCGCAGACCAGAGCTGGAAACTGTAAATCTGGCCTGGCTGAAAGTGTGTGGCCCAAGTGTAAAATGCCTTGATATGCTTGGTCTGGCTGTGCAACATGCTGATAGAGCAACACAATGATGCAGTTCATATATCAGCACAATAGAGGGAATTGTTGTCTTATTGTATACCGTTACTAAGAAAGAGTGTACAGTGTAGTACATTGTTCTTGCTGGCATTGGCTGCTTTTCCAGTCAATTTATCCACAGAGGGTTATTTCAGTTTTCACTGCTACATAAAGCAACCTCAAAAGTACACATCCAACCAAAGAAAATCGACCAAATTTTTTAAGCATCATGCAAAATACCAACACAATGCATCACTTTCTTTCATAGCTTTGAAGTGACATGCAGGGTGAATGGTAGTTTAAAGTATATACCACAAGAATATATACACAATCATCCACTCAACCAAAAACAAAACTTCAGGCTATTTACAAGATTTGAAATTAATTTAGCAAAATTAAGAGCAGAGGACTTTGGATTCAAACATCAAAAGTAGAATATTTGGCCAGTCTCCTGATTAATTCCTGTTTAATTCCAGCAACTTGAAAGCCTACATCAGTATTAATAATAATGGAGTCCAATGTCCTGTCTATTCTATCAGTGACCGCCTTCATTTCCTTTCCAATGAGCTAACCGCTACCTCATAGCTCAAGCTCACTGAGGAAAAAGCTTTTATATGCAGTGATTCAAATTTATATGCAGTCATTTGCTTTTTATGGAGTGACTACCTTTGCTCCAATAGTACCATTGTACCGTATTCAACCCCTACACCTCTCAACACTTGTGATCATTAGTCTTCAATGTCCTTTATTCATCCTCATTGCATCTCAAATTTGATATTTTTTTTTTTAGTTCATTATAGTTTTATCCAGCATCCATTTTATATGGTTTGTGGGTAGGGCACTGTTAATGTGAGTCCTCCAGAACTGAATTAGGTCTATTTTTTGCAGGATTTGATGGTCTGTTCAAGGTATGAACTTCCTACTAAAGGTCCAATAAAAACAGAACTACCAGACGGAGAATTCAACTCTTCCGGGCAGTTGCATTTTAAGTCTCCATCATTTTCATTAGGAAAATGTGAAAGGAGTACTTATAACCCTTTCATGAATAAGTTCCATGAATGGGTCTTGTTACTTGTTTTGAAAACTGTCTGCTGAGTGAGACGACATGGATACTAAGCCATGAGGTGCTTGAAAGAAATCACTCACCGGGTTCTCCGTTGTGTCCTCTTCTTCCTCGCTTTCCCGGTGGGCCTAGAATGTGAAAGAAAGACAGAAAGAAAGAAAGAAAGAAAGAAAGAAAGAAAGAAAGAAAGAAAGAAAGAAAGAAAGAAAGAAAGAAAGAAAGAAAGAAAAATGCTTTTAGACTTCTTTTCTTGTTTGATTAGAATAAAATCCTTAGATATTTATAGTTTCTGCCGTAGACTTTGTCAAATTTCTAAAAGGTAAATAAAAAGCACTCAAAAATTGTTCAGACTTGATTTTAGACTTGCTTCTTCAGGCTATACAAGGTTCATTAAGAATCTAAAATGAAAAAAAGACACTTTTCCCCCATAACAAATATGCACTTGATAGTTCAATTTATCCAAATGTTGGTGCATTTATTTCTTGTTAGTTTCTTTGTTTGCTTGATTTTCAGTTTCTTGTGAGCCTTCAGTAAACATTGCCTATGTATATAATGTAATTATATGGGCTGTTAGGTGTAATGTGCAACAACAAAAAAAAAGTATTCAAGATCCTATGTATTATTGATGGAATTGCTGTGAACTCCTGCTCCACACAGGAGGAGATTAAAGAAAATTATACAGAGTATCTGTTAACTCACTTCAACCAGTAACTACGTTTCAGGTATCTAGTCTGATCCAAAGACTAAAATGCTGAGTCTACATATTTATATATTCATTAATTTGCCAAGCCTTAATATTGCGTCTGGTAGTTGTCGCTTTAGTTTTGATGCCTTTCCTTGTCAGGGCAAGCAGCTGTGAAAGCAAAGTTTACTGCCTGAGTGAGTCATAAATACAACAGTACTTCACATCACTTACAGTACGCCTTTGTTATTCATAGATCTGAAACTTTTTATTTGTCACTCATACGTGAGATGTTGAAATATAACTTTGCAAGAGAGACAATTTTTTCCCATTTTCCCTGGAAGGCTTTATAAATTTTGCTCCAATTTTCATGGACTGCAAAACAAGGGCGAGATAAAAAAAAAAAAAAAAGACAACCTAATAATAATAAATAAATAAATAATGTGTGCAACTGGCTCTAGAAAAAAAGCAGATACTTTTTAATCAATTGGTCATGGTTCATGTGGCTCAGTGGCCAGTTGTCCAGCCTTCCCAAGGCCATGAGCACTGAATTCTGAGCTTAATTATGTACAGGCCTTTCACTTATAACTACATCTACTGAGAACCCCTGGCTAAACTTTCCCAACTGTAACCAAGGCCCTTCAGCTCTCATTTCTTTCAGTAAAATGATACACTATATACAGAGTGACATCTTCATAAATGTGTGGCAGAGGCAGATAACAAATGACAAGAACCTTATTATTAATCTCAACAATGATCATTATGCACCCAAACATCCAATCTTTATAGAACTAAGTTAACTGAACCATGTCTGCTGAGTTTTTAACAGCATGCTGGAACCCATGATCATTACTCCATGAGTATAACTATTCCATCATCATTCTTTTTTTTGTTAGCCTTATAAACTGAATGAAGCTCACTCCGTGTAAAAAAAAAATGAAGAGATTCCAGCTCGTATATGGACTTGTCATCATACAGCCTGAGCGCGGAGCCTGCAAACATTTTTAAAAAAGTACTAGAACAGAAATCTGTCATTGAAGAACATTCCCAAATTGTGCACTTTATATATACTTAATGTAGTGATGAGCTACAGTATAAGGCCTTGAAGAAATAATGGAAATTCATTTCTGCCTGTATCCATTACCACCATGTCAAACATGAGCATTCTTCATTTATGTTTCACAGCAGAACATTATATGGCTATAATTTGACTATAACTCAAATTTGGTGGTATTGCAATTGTTAAATGCTTAACTAAGTTGGGCTTTTGGATGACCAATGCAAATTGGTTGTATGCGCTATTCTGTTTTTGCAGTTGTTTTGGAAACAGCAAAACAGATATATGTCATCTTTGACTGAAATAGCATTTATAATCACAAGAGGTCTTGGCCCATTTCAAACTCAACATACGCCACTAAAGAAAGATCTAATAAACATCTAAATGATTAGTGAATATTCCACTCCAAGTAAAATAATTCCTCAAATGAACTATAAATTCCTGAACTCCACTGTAGTATTTTATGGCAGACATTGTATGAGATATCTGTCTCTTAGGGCTGACATGTTACAGAGGGTATCTGTGTAAATGATCCTGGCTGTAAATACAATCCAGAGCCTCTGAGGTCAAGATATAAGTTTAAATTCTAATTTTTATGCGGTGTCACTAATCTCTTAACTTTCTTAATTTAACCCATACAAAACTCTATACACTTGATCTTTTCCACTGTTTTATACTGAAGCATTCACTAACATTTTCTCATGGGCTACTTCTTATTGGTGTTTTGTTCTTATCTATAAATGAGTTGTGTAGGCCAAACATATCTGACTCAGTCGCTTAAACAATAATTGTCAGGATTTTGAATTAAGTAAATCTATTGATTAGATATCTAGAAATTGCATATCTAATAATCATCTCTTAAATAATCATGCTTGGTTTATTTAAATATGCAAGTAGTGTAGCAAGGATCTAATTTCTTTCTTAGGATTAAAAGTGTTTGGTGTTGTTTTCTGACCAAGCTAGCTCATCTACAGCTTATACTTTCAGGAGGCAATCAAATGGCAGTATGCAGCCGATTAACCAGCAGCATAATTAAGAATGGGTGTAAAATAAACATCACTTAAGGCCAATATTTGTCACAGACTGCAAGCTTGAATGGTGTCCTAACCATTAGCTGGTCTTGATTTATGCAATTATACATTTAATGTGCAGCCAACCACCACATCTGTGATGACAGTGCATGACATCAGATTATGAGGGTAAGTCAGCAAGAAAGGGAGGATCTGGTTGTGCACTTGTTGTTGACAGAAAAGGATAAAATGTACATTCCTTTTTAGTAATCCTGTTTTACTCCAGCTGTAATACAGATTTTACTATATACATATGCAATATCAGCACAGTGGCCTCAGTTATCCAGCTGTATCTCAGACAACCTCACTCTAGACCTGTATATAGATATAAAACATGGCAATATCAAGATGCCTTTAGTTAAAATTTTGTCAAAAAATACAACAAAATAGGAAACATGAAGACAGGATAAAGATGCTGTAGTGTCTGTCTGGCTTTAGGCTCATACAGTGCAGTTCTCGTAATGTTATCCTGTAAGCTCTACTCTCTATCTACTTCACCGCATTATTATGCTATATGAAACAAAGAAAGTCTGTAGTCAAACTGTAGCTGTGTATGTAGGTGTATCTGATCATGATTTTCTGATCATGACTCAGTGTAACCGGTGAACTTAAATACACACACACACACACACACACACACAGAGTCAGAGCGACACACTCAGAAAATATTCTTATGAATGACATCAGTTCAGTTGCTGCTAAGTCTGGACATGAAACATGAGGAGATGCTGAATAGACTCTTTGTTCTACAGTTCATAAATGCATTGTTCTAGCTAAATTAACTCAGATTTTATTCTTGTTTCCAAGCCAACTATGATCAGGTTTTAGTGACCATGTACATATAATGAACTTGTATCAAAAGGCAATGCTGTTTTCTTTCTTTTTTATATTTACACCATTACAGAGCATGGTAACTTTTCTTATGTATTTGTTAGTGTCACTGTTATTGATGGGGAGAGAGACTATGCCATCGCTTTCATCTAGAAAGTAGGGCCAGTTTTGTTCTCTTAGATGCCTAGCCATGGATGGCTTGGGCATAGTTGGGATTTGAACTCACAATTGCTGGATGATAGAACAAATGCTATTTTGTTGCACCACTCTGGCGTCAAGCTTAATAATGGGGAAAAAAAGTAATAAAAGAATGATTAAGAAGACATTATTACTGTTGCTGATTTGTTGACTGTGCTTATCAGTGAGACTCATTAATTCACTTAATTCATTTTATTTAAGCTTCATTTCATTTCTTTTAAATTATTTTATGTGTGCAATCCACCATGTGTTACCCACTTGGGCTAAATCTAGTCTCTTCTATCTTACATAGCATTAATTATTTATTGCACTCTAACTGATTCCAAACAGACTGACATTCCTGAATGAATGTGTGCATACACTGTCAGAGTCTGTTATCTAGTGCTGCTTAGTTCCTCCGTACTGTACATTGACAAATGGCAAGTGTGGAAACACTTCTCAGTGCAGTAGCAGTTTAACTCAGTGGGCTTCTACTTCCTTGCTGTTTTTTGGTTAACCAGTGAATATTTTTTTTCTGACATGCTTCCAGCGAAGTATTCATCATTTCAGCCCAATTAACAATGTGTAAAAGATTAAATTAGGTATTAAAAATGGATTTCCCCTTTGGAAATGAATCTGTGGCTAAAATAGCTCAGTCCTAAAATCACATCAGCTACATATGAAAGTATTTTCAAAATTTTTTCCCCATCCAATACTGACATATCTCATTGCAAATGCATTCATGAAATGTGTTCCGCTCATCTTTGATGCCAAGAAAAATTCGCACTCACCTATTAGTTAAATTCATCTGATGGCCACCTTTAATCATTCATCAGCTAGCAGAATTGGTTTTTCACATTGCAGCAAGGATCTTTATGTATGGACACTGTAACTATGAGAAGAGCTTTCATCACCTTTGGAGCTCAATGTATTTTCCTCTGGCTGAGTCGAAGGCTTAGATATTTGAAACCTTCCCTATGTGTCCAGTTCAACGCAATTATCTTCCCCACAGAGTCCACTGTGGGCCAACTGAAGGCAGAGAATACAGTACTCACAGCCAGTGAATGTAATAAACAAATCAATAGCCAAGCTGTTGTCACACAACTTAAGTTATATATTAGCTGCGGTTTCACTGACTCTGTCAAATACTCTGCTTTATGTAGATTTATATAAGCAGTGCCATTAAGCCATATCATCAAATACAGAACCAGTACACCAACTACCATCATTATTATTAAACACAGTTTGCAACTGCACATTGGTGAAGGAACTCATGATGCCACTTCATGCTATTTTAAGAACAATACTGCCCTGGAGACCCAGTTGCCAACCTGACATCTGAAAGGAAATGATGGACAATTAACCAGACAGATGGCCAAAGTGACATTATATCAGTCTCCATCATGATACTTTTTGGTGGCTGCTGTCTTTACTTTACGAAACAACAGCTGGTGAGTATTCCACTGTGAATACGGTTTGTAACCTGAGTAATATGTTTGGGTGTGTGGTGAGCTCTACATATTTGTCTCTGTCCCTTTAGTCAGCTGTGAGGTACTTCTCAAGGGAAGTGAAAAGATGTCCCAACAGAAACAGAGAAACAGTTGCCTGAATACATCTGGGCATTGAATGAAAGTGTCATTGAGAATATCCAGTGGGACATGCTGGAGGTATCAAGTAAAGCATATCCAAGTGTGAGTTTATTTCTGTTTCTGGAGGTGGTGTTAGCTCCAGGCTGATGGATGATGGTGGTAACACTACATGTAAGCCATGGCTTTGATATTCTGTCAGTCTTGGCTGACTTCATGTGCTTTCTTTTACAGCATAATGGTGCGTGTGGATACTTGGCATGTGTTTAGTGTTTGTACGACACAAAGTCTGCTCTCTGTATGCTGTCTTTGATCAACAATGTTTAAAATAATACATTTTTAGTTGTTGAAACAAATATATCTTAGAGTGCTAACAGCTATAAACAATACAAAATTACCTGTACAATTTACTTTAAATTAGAAATGAGAGTATAATTGGGCTAAATATATTACCTCAGTATTTGTAAGAGCATCTTTGTTATTTATTAAAGAATGACCAATGTACTTTGTTTATTAAATATCTTCTTGTATGCAAATTTCACATATTAGCCATTTTTATAGTCTGTGGCTCTGTTTCTTTTTGACACTTTTAGAAGTCAGTATAGCTTCCTATTCCTACAATTACATAATCCTATGAAGCTTCAATAATTAGTAGTACACAAGTAATAAACAAAATGTTACATATCTGAAAACAAAGAAGAACTGTCCATTATACAATAACAGATTTAGTGGTGGGGGGTACTAAATATATGTAAATTTTTAAAACTAAATATATTCAGAACTCCTGGAAATCCCCAACTGGCTACAAATAACATATACTAACCATGCATTAAACATGAGTAAATCAAAGTAATTGAGCTGTAAGCACTCCAACCTCTGCACATTAAAACAGCCAAAGCCAGGACTGACAGCACATGTGACTTCTGCAGTTGGGGATGCTCCCACATGGATACAAAAATTCACACTTGGAAAAAGCACTTTATGCCCAAGGCTGAATCTTGGATAATCTCACCTGGATACTGTAGACACATACCAAAAAATCACTGCTGTAAAGCCCCAAAGGTGCCGAATGCTATATGCACAAGATGCTCATACTGAATATCCTTGCACACACTTTGTGACTTTATTGTATTCATTTGTTACTATACAAATAAAATGTCATTAAATGGAATTGAATTAAAGGCACGGTCATCGAAACTAGCCAATGCTTATACTGTACTGTCCAGAATCAGCTGGCACATGAGCATATTCTTTTTCCAGTTTCCAGTCAGTACTGGGACAGAGAGGCCCACACTAGTTAATTAACATAAACAGGTTACTAACACTGCCAATATTATATTCACACAGCTCATGTATACACACAGAGAAAACCCACTGACCCCAAAGACGTTTATCTTTATTTGTTTGAGAAACTGGTGCTTAATGAGCTGTTTGTTCATTCCTTGATATAATATTTTATTTGAGTTAATTCAAAGTAATTCATATCTCCAGTGATTATTTAAATAAGCTTCACCTACATGAAAAGACTATTTCACTAATCTAAAGCTAACCAGTGAATTTATCTGAATCCTGAAAGTGTTTGAGGATATAATTAATGGAAACAAAAGTAATGAGTCTTTTGATGGCTTTCTCAGTTGTTGAACCTATCCCCCCTGCCCACCCCCACCCCCCTTTTTATAATGCTTCTGCACAAACTAAACAGCAGGAGAAAGAAATTTTGGCCAAGACAAGAAGTAGCAACCAAAGTCTTTGCTTTTCTAAACTGGTCTTTTTGTTTATGAAGTTCTCAGTACTAGCAGGCCAACATAGCTACTTTTGCTATAAAGGATATTTTTGTCTTAACTGCCATAGAGGATATTTGTGAACAAAAACAAATCACATAATAATTACTGTTTGCAGCGTCCTTCACTAAGGTAATGAGTAATGATCAGTAATCATTAAAGGTCCTTAATGTACATTTAATGGTATAATGAGATTTTACAAGGTCAGTGTAGGCAGTAAAACAACTTTATGATGTGCCTGGACTGGATGGTGAAAACACTTAAATGAGCACAATCCATGTTAATGTTGCATGACCATTTTCTCCCTTCTGGCAGAAATCCCCTCTGGCATAATTCTTAGTGTATAGTGCTAGTTTATATATAGAATAGATGGCACCAGGATGCATAATGGGAAGAAAGCAAGTCGGCAGAGACAGTGTGATGCTCTGGGCAATGTTCTGCTGGAAAATCTTGAGTCCCGGTGGATTTTACTTTGACACGTACCACCTACCTAAACACTGTTGCAGACCAAGTACACCCCTTCCTGGCAGTGGTATTCCCTAACGGCAGTGGCCTCTTTCAGCTGGATAAAGTTGCTTGCCACACTGCAAAAATTGTTCAGGTTTGAGAAACATGACAAATAGTTTAAGGTGTTTACATGGCCTCCAACTTCCCCAGATCTCAATCTGAAAAAGCATCTCAAAGCGTCTGTGGGATGTGTTAGACAAGAGCGTCTGATAGCTTTTCTGGCAAATTGTACCTCATATAAATAGTATATAGTGGATCTAGTTACAGCATATCTAGATGAAGAGCAATGAAGTGACATGTCACCTTGCACCTTACATTTCAAAAGGGTTTAAACACAAAACCTTTATGTGAAGTAATTGCATTGTAAGTGCAGGCTCTGTTTACCTGGATGTTAGAAAGCACCCATAAAACAAATCATTTTTAAAATGAAATACTATTTTCATGAAACATGTATATAAAACTGTGTGTGTGTGAACCCCTCTCAACTATTCCTACAAACCACAAAAGAAAAATCAATAACTATTTGTGTAATTAAGTGAAAGGCTAAAACTCTGTAAAATCCTCTGTGTCTTGATGCAGGTATGTTATGTATTTCCTGGCAGCTGGATGTTGAATAATAAACAATAAATCTGCGCTCCAAAGGGAACTTTTTAAATTTTCAGATTTAAATCTTGCAAGAAGAAAATGAAACATGATCGTTTTCGTAACCACACTGTGAAATGAGGAGAAACAATATCAATAGTGTTTGTCAGATGGAGCAGAGTTGCCTCATGTGTTTTTACTGGTAAGCCATTCAAGCCAGATAAGAGGTCAAAACAAAGTGAGAAACATTTCACATATTATGGATCACTTAGATCCAGGTAATGGAGGAAAAAAGACAGCTTTTTTTTTTTTTTTTAGGAATTTATCGTTGCTAAAATATCAAATGTACACCTAAACCATATATTAAAATGTCATTTATGCAGCTATGCATAGACCACAAAATGGCACATTTTAAACACAACTTTTCCACATGGGAAAAGCTTGAATCAGTTTGTGTCACAGTTTGACAGTTTGAAGAAAGTATTAGGAAGGTTCAAAGACAACTCTAAGAGATGAAAAATAAAGAGAGTTGGAGTGTTTGTTTGCAAGTGCTACTTATTGTGACTGCTACAGTTTATTAAATCATCAAGTTGCTCCATAATGATTTTGTTCCCAGTGCACATGTTTATTGCTTATTAGAATACGTACACCATAATTTGTTGGCCAATCGTATCTATGATTTGCTGATAAAAGCCTTGCATTAAATGCAGCCATGCATTTAATGAAGAATATTGATGTCTGTTGGAGTCCACTTGTAAGGACAAAGTTATTGGACCACGTTATTTGGTTCCTTGTCAACAGCTCCAATCCTTTTGGAGCTGCGGGTTTTCTGTTCCTCCCAAACAGCTTATGCTTCAGCAAATCGAAACCTCCGTCTTGTTCTCACAGCACTTGTTATGTACTTAGAGGTGCAAGTGCCCAAGATTATCCTGGCATAGATTTATTATTTCTTTTTTTCCTAATTTATTTGATGATATATGTGCCACAACCACAATCCACTTTGCACTAGGTTGGCATAAAGTCTTCTTAAATACCGCTTTATAAAACTTCACCCACAGTTTAAATAAGAAGAAGAAGAAGAAGAAGAAGAAGAAGTAAATTTTATACTCTGACCAAAGGGCAAATCACATTACTGAAATGTTTTATATTAAAAAAACAAACAATAGAAGTGGACAACAATGCTGTAATTTATCGAATTGCATGCTTGATGCTTGTAAAGTTAGTCACCTCTAAGTAGATCCAAAATGTAATGTGTAATGTTTTACAAAGAGGGTGCTCTGGGTTACACAGATGTTGACATGGTGGTTTCTAAAAACAAATATAATATTCAATTAATCCAACTGTTTGCTCGAGTCACTGCCTTGGTCTACAGTGGAGGTTTAATAAAGTCTTTAAAATTTCTTCCAAGTCTCATTTTAAACATAATCAGTGGAAGAACTTTCAGAAACAGGCACAAGCAGGACCTTTAGAAATTTCATAAAACAATGTCAATCCGAAACAGCTTTTGGAATTCAGATCCAAAGTGCATGGTGTTTATAAGGGCAAATACCTCTTCATTAAAATGTCAGAAATAAACCACAATGTACGTCATTCAAACCAACCCTCTCCATTTTAAACATTCATCCTCAAGATCAATGTCGGTACCAAAAAAAATGAAATTATGTGCATCTGCTTTAGAATTAAGTGCTACTGTTTTCAAAAGTAATGAGAGGATTGTGATAATATGTAATCAACTACGTACCACAACACTTAAATTGAATTGGTCCGAAGGTGCTGATTAATAAGAAATAATAGCAGCTCTGACAGTAGAGCTGTCTGCAAGGCTTAAAACACTCTACACATAATCTTAATTTAATAATAAACAAATATGTTCAACCATAAAATAATATGCTATAATCATGGAGAGAGTTATTTAACATTAATGCTTTGTAAAGTGTTCAAGATAAAGCTATTTCTTAGGTTTGAGACCACAGAATGTCTCCAGGGCAAAGCAGTTTGTGCTTTCTAGTTTCTTGTTAACATGACAAGCTGTCTTATTAACTTTAAGAGAGGGAAATAAAGATCGGCTGCTGAGGGGACTTTCCACATCAGGACTATAACACCCAACCATCATGAACTATCACGCGTCATGTTCACCCTCATTCTGACTGCACACACCTGAACTCAATTACACACACACACACACACACACACACACAGCCACACTAGTTGAGAATTCTCAGGGGGCTTTCACACTGCAGTTTAGTTAGAAACAGAGGGTTTGCATAAAAAATTGGTAATGTAAAAGCCGTCCTGAAGATCAGGAAACACGATGTGGTACTGAACCCAAGACTAGCTGTAGTAAGAGGTGGTGTGGGTTCGATTGCGCTGGAACCATGCCACGATTCTTGAGAACACGAACGCAAGCCATACTCAGGCCTGCACTTGTGCAAGATGTAAAGAAACTTGTGCATGTGTTTTAGCCATTAACGACATCAATAGTTTCTACAATACAAGTGTACCATGAGTACCAGGGGACTGTAGTGGGACACAGAAGAGGTGAGATGCTGTATGGCACATTATAGAGCAATAATAATAATAATCATAATAATAATAAAAACATCATGAGTAATGAGTGATCATGAGTGATATATATGCACCGAGGTTCAATAGAATAGCTCTTACAGACCTAAACCAGAGGTCACTTGATGCTATGTTGAATCTACACATTTAACCAGTAGCCGAGTCTCAGTGAAGCATTAATTGCATGTGAAATAAATCTAATTCACAGCCACTTGAAATTTGTAAAAAAAAACTGTAACTTGGGCTTTACCACACAAAGATCAAGTCCTAACCCCTAATAAATATTTCTTAAAATAAGGCCTTACCAAAAATGGTTAGCTCTTGCAAATTGCTGTGATTTAAGAGGAATAAAACACAGGGGCATGTTATAGAAAAATAAACAACTTTGGCATGCTAAAATTAACATTGTCACGGCTGGGATCCCTGCCCTAGGCGGGGCTCGAACCCGGCTGTCCGTGGTGCGCGTGTCCGCGCCAGCACGCGGCTGAATGCAGACCCAGACACAGGACTCAGCAAAGCGCTGCTTTTATTCACATGAAGACACGACATGGGAAGACGAACAGGATACGAGACATGGCGTGGTTAAAAAAAGGAAAATAAAGACGGAACAGGTAACAAGATCAACTCAGGATCATAGACGGACTGGAACCACGGAACGAATAACAGCAAACAATCACAGACAAAGACAGGCACAAAAGGATCCCTATTTATTGGACTAGACATTAGGGTAAACTGGGTACAGGTGAGACAATCAGGGGAGAGAACAATAAGACAGGTAATTACAAGACACATGAACAAGCAGGCTTCTCGGGTTCACCTGCCAGCGCCTTCCTCAGGCCTGGCAGAGAACAGACCAGCAGTTCCTGACAAACATTGTGTAGTGCTGCACCAGACCATTATGTTATTTTTTTCAAGACAGAAAGGCCTGTCATGTTATATTCTTCACCTGATCAACAACTGTTCTTAAATAAAAGTGACAGTTATTTATCACTGAAAAAATATTTGAGGAATATAAGTAAGTATGTATATTGTGTATATTACAAATGATAGTCAACACTATTCAGCAGCACTACCTTTACTCCATTAGAGTTATACTACTTCCTCTCCAGTTTCTGGTCTGTCTTAAAACCTTCTATAACTAAAGAACAAATCCATACATCTAAACCTTGCTGACACAACATAAAGACCAGTGTTAAAAGAACTAAAGAGCAAACAAGGGAGACATAAAGCAGAGAATAAAAGCTGAAACACATAAGTAGTGGTGCAAGCCTAGTCTATAGGGATTGATATAATGGGTCATACCATGTCCCCATAAAGTTGGTAGGGAACACAGAGGGGAGTAGGACACTGGGTTTTTTTCTCATAAGCATCAGGAGAAGAGTAGGAGTTAAAGAACAGGAGTGAGGCCTCCTTCATCTCTGCCTCCCTTGGCTCACAGCACGCTCTTGTTGAAGCTTATGCCAGAATGCTGCCGGTGAAGTCCTTTTGAAGCTTGTCTCACCGTGTTCTTTTACAGCCTGCCACAATAATCCACTAACAGTGCTTTACACATAACCTTGGATTACGCAGCAAACATTATGAAAGCCAAAGTTTACCTCAGTGCCCCCTCCTACAATACAGTAAAACCTCTCACACATATATCATCATATTAAACTGTTAAATGCAGCTTCGTTGTTGGAAGGTACAGAAAGTGTGTGTGGGGGTGGGGGGTTGGCCACGTGGTTGTTCTGGAAGTTAAATAAAAGGAACTTGTAATGTATCTAACTTTACTGGGTAAATAAAGAGAAACAATTGTTCTAATCAATTTAAAATCTAGGTTAATTTTCTTAAGAAATGCTATGTGTTCCTGGGATAAACACAGAATCCACCATCCTGACCAATCCAATCCATCCTGAAAGGGAAAGTGTAGTAAATGAAGATGAATGATGAATGGATGTACTTTTCCCCCTAATAATTACTGACTCTAAGCTGGAAAATGGGTATTACTGTTTCTCACTCACATTAGCTAAACTGTTCCAGAAATTAAGTTAACTAAACCACACCTGTGACTAAACAACAACATGTTGGCCATTCTATATTAAAGGAAAGCCGTTTATATGTAATGTATGTTCATGATAGCACTGGCACAGTGCCAGGGGACTTACAAGGCTCATAAAACCAGAAACCAGTATCACTATGTTGTATCACTAAAAACATTTACATTATGTTGTGTCTGGTATTGCTATGCTGCAGCATAGTTTTTGTGAGAAAAAAGGAAACATTGTGAGCTCATGGTACATCTGTGAAAAGAAGCCAGGTTGGTGATGCAGGGAAAAATAGGGTGGGTAAGAGAAAGTCTTATGCCTAAACTAGACTCAGACTCATCTCGCATGGGGTTGTTACTGCAGCAAGAGCGCAGCTAAAATCTTTCAATTCTTGAGGCTGGTTATGGCTGTAATTTTGTTTTTTACCATAATCACTCTCTTTCACGTTCTTTCAAACCACAAGTACGGCTCAACTTGACCCACCATCCCTCAAGACATCAGTCAAAAATCTTCTCTTTGCTAGTTTTTTAAACAGCTGAGTCACTGGTTATCTTTAATTGAAGACTTGCCTCTTCACTTGGCAACTTTAAGAAAAAAAGTGTATTGTAGCTGTACTATCAACTCTTTAACAGGGCTTTAGCTAAATGGCACCCTTAAGGGCTCATTACACTTTCTCACTACTGCTTCTGAGAGATGACTGAACTGAATTCCTACAAGAGTTAGGCTTCCACAGTCTCTCACATCAGTAGGGGAATTCAGTAGAAAAGTGCAGCAGGAGAATCAATTGAATAAGTTGATGAGCAGTAAACAGCAAAATTGTGACTCTAGTAAACAGCAAATCACACACTTTAGTGTTAGCTTAGTTGAGATTAGATGACGGAGATGCAGATGTTGCTCTTTTTTTGCTGAAGTCTTACCTGAAGACAACTGCACGGAATCACGATGGATAAGGAAACCATTTATTTAAAAAAAGCTTAAAGTCAACCCATGGAAAGCTGCTGGGCCAGACAACTTTCCTGGCAGAATGCTCAGAGGATGTGCAAACCAGCTGGTAGATGTTATCCCTGACATCTTTAATATGTCCCTGAGCAGCGTTGTTCCAACTTGCTTCAAGGCCACTATCATTGTCCCTATGCTGAAGATGTCTTCAGTGTCCTGCTTCAACAACTACCATCCTGTGCATTCACTCCCATTATTATGAAGTGCATTGCATGGCGTATCCCCTCACAGGACCTCCTGCAGTTCACATATCATCCAAACTGCTCAACAGATGATGCAATCACCACCACCTTCCATCTGGCCCTCACCCACCTGACAAATGGACATGTATGCACAAATGCTGCTCATAGACGTCAGTTCATCATTCAACACAATCATTCCTCAGCACCTGATTGGGAAGCTGACCCTGCTGGGTCTGAACATATCCCTCTGCAACTGGATACTGGAAATCCTGATCTCCAACAGTCTGTGTGCTCACTACACTACTGTTTTTTTTTTGCAGTCTCAAGACACAATGTGCAGCTTAATTCACATCACAATGTACATCACAATGTTCACCAATGGCACGACTGGGGTGGGTCGCATCAGCAAAAGCAAACAGTAAGCATACTGAGAGGAGGTGCAGTGGCTAAAGGCCTGATGCTTAGCAAACAACCTGTCACTATACATGGACAAAACAAAAGATATGGTTGTTCACAAGAGCACAGTGCCACCATTCTCTGCTGAAAATCGGCAGATCCTCCAGGAAGATTGTCAAGAGCTCCAAATTCCTTGTTGTCCATTTTGTGGAGGACCTCAGCCTAAAAAAAGCCCAGCAGCATCCCAAAAATTTTATAGAGGGACTTTTAAGAGCATCATGAGCAGCTGCATCACTGCTTGGTTTGGAAATTGCACTGTATCAAATCACAAGACCCCACAGTAGATCATGAGGACTGCTAAGTAGATCATCAGGGTCTCTCTTCTGAAGCATTTGAACCTATCAGACTGCACTGGCACCAACCCACACTCACAGTTTTGCACATTTCTTTTCTTTATTGCTGCTAAAACACCACAAACAAAATACAGTGGAACATACGACTGGCCTTCAGAAATGAAATTTTTCAAGAAATCTGTATCGGCATATGAAGCATTTTCGGCATACGAACAAACCGAACTGAATGCCAGCTAAGTTGCGCGCACATCTGGGAGCCAATCAAAACTTGTTTGCGTCAGTGGAAAGCCAAGCGAAGCCAACCAAAGCAAGTTTAAGTATTTTAACATTTTTTCAGTCAGTTTCGAAAAGAGTCGACCCTTGTTACCAACGTTGCCTTCGCCTTGCGTTCAAAAGCTAAGTGATTTTTCTTGCGTTTTTTTGTTGCCATGGGTAGTCTGTTCTATTATTAGCTTGGTGGCACAATTTCCTGTGAGCACCCTTGACATGGAACAATTGGCTTGGGTCAGTTCTTTGTAAGCAGCTATACAGTTTACAGACATTTCGTATTGGTAATATTGGTAATATTTTTGGGTGGCTAGAATGTATTATCTGCATTTACGTTATTTCTTATGCGAAAATTTATTTTGCTATACAAATTTATGCCCTAAGAACTCACTTCCAGAACAAATTAAATTTGTATGCCAAGGTTCCACTATACTGTATTAACTTTTTGTAATTTTGCTACCAACTTGTATATTATGTTCACATTTACAGCATTTACTATTATACTGTAATACCTTTTAGTACTTTATTCCACACTGGAACTTTGTACTCATCCATGCTGCACTGTCCTTCATTGTGCCTACTGTCTTCTGGTTTTTGTACACATTTCCACACATGCACATTGTACTTCTGTGTATAAATATACATACACACACACACATATATATATATATATATATATATATATATATATATATATATATATATATATATATATATATATATATATATATATACATACCTATATACACTACCAGTCAAAAGTTTGGACACACCTTCTAATTCCATGGTCTTTCCTGATGTTTATTTCTTTCTACATTGTAAAACAATGCTGAAGGCGGCCGAAATACACAATAATCTCGTTTGAAAAGTTAATATTGAGATATGTCTGCTACTGATGCTCTGTAAAGTCTTCATAACGGCTCTAATCTGAGGTGCTGTTAATTGGTGATTTCTGAGGCTGGTAACTCTAAATGAACTTCTCTGCAGCAGAGGTAAGTTTTGGTCTTGCTTTACTGGGATGGTCTTCATGTGAGCCAGTTTCATCATGGTGCTTGATAGGTTTTGCAAATGCACTTGACAATACTGTTCTTGCAAGAACTATTCCAGAACACCTGACCTTCGTGTCTTAAAATAACAACTGACTGGTTTTTGTTGTCATTACATATGGATTACTTAAGTCCATGTGTGTTATTTCATAGTTTTGAAATCTCCAGTATTGTTCTAGAATGTAGAAAATAAATCCCTAAACAAAAAACACTGAATTAAAAGGTGTGTCCAAACTTTTGACTGGTAGTGTATGTACCAATGTGTGTAGCTGTGCTACAGTCTCATGTGCTATTGTGATGTTTTATCTAGCACCATGGTCCTGGAGGACCTTGTTTCACTTCATTGTGTACTGTACAGCTGTATATGGTTGAAATGACAATAAGGCCACTTTGCTATTATTGAATAGAATGCTATTATGATGAAGGATGAGCTCAATTAGAGTTAAACACTTGTATGTCTTTTATACTGTAGCTCTCTACCCCATCTGAAGGACCTTTCTGACACACTGAAGTCATCAGAAGCTTGTTTAGATGGAAGAACAAGTAGGTCTTTCGACTAACATGTGGAGACTACAAAGCAATGCTATATCATTCTGGATAAATACTAAATGTGGCAAATGTAAATTTAAATGTACAAAGTGAACTGTTGACTTAAACATACAATGTTCAACATACAACATAAACTATGGCAGCATTGGTTGGTCTATTCATCAATAAAAATACACTTTAATTCCAAGCTTCTGTTTCTATCAGTGTTTCTGTGACTAATTTATTTAATGATTGATGAGACCCAGTGTAAAAGCTATGAAACCACATTAGTTCATCAAATTAGAGACTGAGGATTGAGACACTGTTTAAATTAGAGCACTTGATTGACTAATGTAAGCAATGTGATTACAGATTTACAGAATTTACAATCATGTGGTTTTAGGCTTGCCAAAGCTAAGGAAAGCAGAGTATATGTTCAATCATGACTCACTAAGTACACATGAGAATATACTTTTGCTAAAATGACACAGTCTTCCAATTTCTTATCATTTACACAGGGAATGTTTCTCAGCTTTACTGATAACAAGCCTGTCTGCAGTTTTGTTGTCTGTATGTAAGTGGAACATTGCAACATTACAGATAACACTGCACCTAAGAAAACCTTACAGCTAAGGAAACCTTGTAGCAAATTACTTTTATACATCATTCAGTCTTAAAATGAATTCATTAATTGATTCAGTAATTACTTGATTAATTGAAAAGACAGTGCCCTGCTAGTGGCAGCAAGTTACAGCAGCTCCATGGTTTTTTCCATCCAACAATAGGCATTTTACCTAAATACTACATATCTAATACATATCCTTTTCTTTAAATGCTTCACTTTTGGTTTTCGTAATGTTAAGTCATATTTTGCTCTTTCTGCACCACACATTACACTAGTCATTCCCTTTTGACTGCAGTGTTGCATTAGCCAGCCACAACAGGCAGGAAATGAACACTGATCACCTGTGATTAGTTGTCATTCTTCTCTGCACCTTTGCATCTTTTCTTCAAGGTGGCAATGAAAATTTTAAATTATATTTTACAAGATGACAAGCGTCTTGCTGGGTTTCTAACATTTGTTCACTTAAGGGATGTGGATATTTTAGACAGACATGTAGATGTTTTGACTTTGCTCTTCAGTGGGAGTCCATTTGCAGGTGTTGAAAGCTAGATCTGAGCAGACATTAACCCTGCTGGCTCAGTAAACCCAGAGCGGATGCTGTGGTCTCCTCACATGTTTTTTTTTTTCTGTTAAGTATTTACAATTGAATCAAAGAAATTGGTTAAATTAAATGTATTATGTTTTTATTATCTGAATTTATGAGCAGTGATTATCTAAAAAATACTTATCTTTTATACTTTTTTCCTCTCATGTAATTGTTGGACTGAGTGGTTAATGTTAATATATTTCTTTTTTATTTTGAGTTCAAACTTTCAAAGAGCCGTACATATACATAAGGTGTTAATGATGTTTATGGTAAGGCACATTAATAAACCAATCTCTAAATTGACTTTAAATTTTAATTTATTGAGAATAAGAATGTATAAAAACAAATATAATGCATATTAAGCAAGATAAAAGACCCCTCCACTCTCTGGGCTAAGAGTGAGCCTCAGAATTAACAGCCAGTGTACAAGAAGACTAAATATTAAGATTAAGCTAAATATAAACTATTTCATAAACAGGACTCAATAATTAATGTAGCACTTAAAGATAGAGTTGATTAACTTATTGTTATTCTGGTTAAGGTCTGCTGAATTCTAATGAACTAAAGTATATTTAAAAAGACAGTGGGGCAGCTGACAAAATATTTAAATAGTCCAACAGGAATCAAAGGATAAAATTGTGTCTAGTGTTATACCTAGTTTATTCATTATAGCTAAATAATCGTCACACTCTATAATTAAATAAACCACTTAACTGCACATACAATTAATAACAAATTTTGTATTTCTGTTTCATCACTACTCAGGAGAAAGTTAGAGTCTTCCATTTGTATTCAAGAAACAATACAGGGTCTAAAAAGAACAATATACGGTCTAAAATAGAACCTTGTGGGACATCATATTACGGCTGTACAGTATTTGTTGTATTTGACTGTAAAGAGAGACATGTCTTTACTTTTTTCTGTACAATTTCCTCTGTTACATCGTTACTCATTGCTGTTTATCAGGCTTTAACAGCACTTGTCTTTTTCAGTCAGATAGCTGCCTGTAGCAGTGTTTTTGGCTATTCGCATGGGAATGACTTTTTTGTGGTCCTGTGCTTAGTATGAAAGCTATTATTGTTCCCAGTGTTCGGTTTTCACAGCCTATTGCAATGTTTTCATCGAAGGAACTCATGGCAGTAATGACTAAACATATGATTGCTATAAATCTTTGAAGAAGTTCCATTAATGTTAACAAACTTGTAGCTGCCTTTCAAGAAAATCCTAAACTAATCAATAGCTTGTCATAGTCAATAGTGTCAAACGGCGCATTTAAACCCAACAATACCTAAATGGAAAACTATTTAAAAAATGAAACATGCAATCTGTTAATGAATATTTCTGTCAATGCTGCCTCTATACTACAGCATTCAAAGCCTATCCACACATTTCTTGTTTGCCTTTTTAAAACTTTTCCACTTATGTCTGAAGTCCATTACCAGCAACTTTATGCTCACCTGACTCTTCTTGATGGCTGTGTCCTATAATGAAATGCAAATCATAATGCGGAGGGTCGTGAAGCATAACCAATTTGTTCTAAAAGTCAGGTAGTTTATAGAGTCCTCAATTAAACATGGTGAAGTGCTCAGCAATTAAAACCACTTTCCTTAAAACTAGATGAACTTGTTCTCTCTTCATGGGCCTTTATTGCCCACTATTGTTAAGGTGAGTGTGGCGATGACACCCTAATAAAATCTAGTAAGTAAACAAATGACAAAGTTTGCATGCTTATAAAATACAGACTGGAACTCATATTTACAGTATACTCTAAAGTATTTTAATAAACAGCTGATGCTGTATATTTTATAATTAATTATCAACATTTACGAAAATAAATTTAAATTAAGTTAACATTAATAAAAAAAAAATGACTGCCATATCCATTGACAAACCATGAATGCCACTGTATGTTGTACATTAACCAAAAATATAAATATCAATTCAATATCTGATCCGAAATAAATGAATAAACAAAATAAAAAAATAAATAAAAAGGAAATGAGCTGTCTCATTTAAAAAAACTGATGATTGTACTGCTGGTACAGTACAACTGTTGTCTTTGTTCAAAGTCTTCCACATGCTCTACATTAACTCCCTCACAGTAACGGCTCAATATTCATTTAACCAGGCTTAATTTCCTCAAAAACCTATGTGGTAGAACAGTAGAAGCTAGAATTTAGCTTCAGAGAGAGAGAGTAAAAGCAATCTTTTATGTGTAGTAGCAAAGCAGATTTAAGCCTGAAGAAGGATGTATGTTGTGGATTATAATCATTACCATTGCTACCACTAATTCCATACAAGCTTTTGAGTACACAAGCAGTGTTTAATGAGTACCAGGCCACTTTCCGAGTAAACTGAGCATGGTAAGCTGAGATGAAAGACAGAACAGAGTACAGTGACAAGAGATGTAGGAAAAATAGAAAACAGGTTGTGGCTACTGATGAAGCAGGTATGCAATGTGGGTGACAGGCAGGTACAGTGGCATGCTGATGGAAGAAAACAAGCTCTTTGAACCCTCTTAAGCTGCTTATTATTACCATTTCCAACACAGACAGCCAAGTCAAACATCACCATCTAATTTGCCCTTTGCGCCTTCCTGCTCCTTTCTGACATTCCTGTTTTCTTTTCCAGCCATTCTACAAATAACACCCCTCCAGCTCTATGAGCAGAAGAACTTCTGGGTGCTCTTCAGCAAGGGGGTTCTAAACAACTTTGTATTCAAACCGGATTTGTCTTGCCCTTTTAAATGAAACTAGATGAATGTAAAAGTTTCAAAACATTTTCTTCCTCAGACCATGTCATGCGTATATAAAAAATGAGCCATAAGGACAGTCTGTTTTGAATTCCTCATGACTGTGATGTCACTACCATGAACACATTTACATATTTAGCCTACAGCGGTTTGGCTGAAATGACAAGGATTGCCGTTTAAAGCAGAAGAGAGAACAAGGAAAATAGCTAAACTTTGCACTTTTCCTGGCTGTTGACAGGTAAATGTGTCAGGTGTCACAAACTAGTGGATTATATTTATTTTCTCTACAGTTCCTGAGCATTTCCGTCTGCGCCGAACAGTTTGTTCAGCACATTTCATCCCAGACTTCAGTACTTGCTGTGCCAAAACGTAACGCTGGAGGTTGGAGTAATTCCAGCAATATTGCACTTGACAGCAAACCCCTCTAAACTGTAAGCAATATATTATATTTTAATGTTATGTTTAATGAATATTTAGTACGACTCTGGAGAATGCACTGTTGGCATCTTGGTAGCTATAGCTATCATAGCTACCATTGTTCTAGTCTCTTAAACCAGATGTCCAGTATTCAGTAAAGAGTTTGACACTTCTGATCACCAAATGTAGAATTCAGGATGGGAAACTAAATACAAGAACATAGGCACTTTTAGGTATTATGCTTCACTGGTTATTTTAGTTTAAGTTATCGCCATCTGTTACATATCACTCGCTCAATTTCTTTGTATTTGTCTAACTATTTCAAAATAACATTTGCACCAAAGAGTGAATTCTGGAAATACTCAAAAGCCACCAAATGACCTCCTTATGCAGTACTTCTAGAAAGTCTTAATTGGTTTGTTACTTCAAGTTTGTATTCATTCTTTTACTGGCATTCACAAACTATACTATACACAAAACATTTGAGGTTATTATTATGCCTTTAAAGTGTTTGTTTAAAGTGTTCCTTAATCTTTTTCCTTCTTCTTCTTTCAGATTTTCCCTTCAGGGGTGGCCACAGAGAATCATCTCTCTCCACCTATCCCTCTCTTCTGCATCCTCAACACTTGCACCCAATAGCTTCATATGCTCATTTACTATATCTTTAACAATCTAAAAACACTTTTAGGCAAATCTTGCACAGACTAAATACATTTATATACCAAATAGGCCATATTTATTTTACTTGACTATAGAATACCATTTTTTTTTTAGCAAAAAACATGTAAAAGTACCTTACAATTTTGAAACTTAAAGTAAGCTTTGGTAGCATGGGAATGAATGTGAGAAATGTCAATAATAACGGACAAAATCTACATCACCGATTCTTTTACTGCATTACATTACACACTGGATATGCTGATATTGCTGTTACAGCTGCTTGGTAACTGTCAAATGTCAAAACATCTTAAACAAAACATGCCTACACTCAACTCTGTGGGATATGAAATATTGTTTTTATTTCCACTTAAATGTATTAATTGACAGTTATACTGGGTTCCATAATGCCGAATATGTAATGTCTTGTGTGCTGGCTCAGCTTAGGAACCCACTGAGTCGTGTCAAAATCAATTTAATTTCATGTTCGTGAGACAGTAAACAGCTTAGGGTGGGCTACATATCAATATATTCAGCATTCCACTGTTTTGAGAAACAATCAAGAAACAAGGCTCCATGCTATAAACGTGTTGAAACAGATTTAATTGGGCCCAATCTTTGTTGGAAAATGATGTGGTTATGAGTGTGGCTTTTGATTAGACATTTGGGTTGATTAAATAAGAGGCATCATGATGTGAGAGCTTTCTTTACAAGCGTTCATATATGCTATGACTAGTTGTGATTAGGTTAATGTTGATTTTCATGATGGTGATAATTATTTTGATGATTGTGGCTACCTTTCATGTAGCTTTTTATATAAATGCTGTGCTGAAGCGGATATAGTGGCTCTGGGCTTAGCCTGCTTTGAAAGGGTTAAATGGAACAATAAGCAGAATTTATGTATTTTCTGGCAGTTGGATATTGCTGGCTGGCTGCTAGTCGCATGGCTGCCCACATGATTTGCCACAACACTGGAACTAACCTGCATTTTTTGAGCCAAACATTTGAAGAGAATAAAAGATGCTGGCATTTCTCCAGCTCACAGACCGCCATGAGCATTTACTTTTCATCATTTTTTAATGTTCTAGATCCACACCTACTACTAGAACTATTTATCTTTCTAAATGTTTCAGCACTTCTCTGTGTTTTCGGCTTTAAAAAAGTCATGCTAACAATAAGCCTTGCATTTTATTCAGGCATTCTTATTCACTTTTTCTATTTCTCTGACCACCTGTACATTCCTGCTGTCTTGACCTTTAACACTCCATCACTAATGGCTTGCATTGCCTAAAATGACCGAATGAGTGAGCCATTGTTAATCTGATTGACATAAACAGCATGTGGCCAGCTCAGATAACTCAACCAAGAGGTGCTCATCTTTGACCTCCCTGCCGTCCATCCGTATATTCATTGAAACAAAAAAGATCACACTTGTGATGTCCATGCAGAGATCAGTGGAATTGCCAATTAGATGAATTTTAATGGACAGCCCATGTGTATGTCACACTCTGCTATCTATTAAGCATTTAGTGGCTAAGTTGAATACTTGCTCACATTGTTAAAAAAGTAGTGAAAGTGTAGGTGTTTCATGTCTTTTCACAGACTTATGATATTGCCTATTTAGTGCTTAGAAAAAGATTTTAGATCTGTTCTGAATTACATTTTTATAGCAGGTAGGAAAACTACTGAGCTGTGTAAGATGCTGAGGCTAGATGACTGAGAGGTACTTTGCCGATGTATTTGACATAAGCAGAGAGAATGTGGCTGCCATAGCAGTCCCTCTCTCTAAATGAAATATGTGATGCATAAAATATGGTGCGGTGAATCATAGCAATATCCAACTAAAAATTTTCCAGTGAGGTACTTTGAAGACATTTTGTGTTTTAAAAAGTTGTAAACAAATGGCATTTAATATCACTCACTGACAGACTCAAGCTTTAATCCTCTTCAGCTGTAACCTTTCAAGGTTTTTCTAAAAAAAAAATAAGGATCATTTTACATATTGTGAGAATTTTTTGTTTGTTGTTTTTTTCTTTCTCTCCAGAATTGCAGATTCTAAGGATACAGAAAGGAAATTACACAAGGTAACCTTCAGAAGAAAAAAATAACTTAAATGACTTCCTAAAGGCTTGAGAGGAAATTACTGTTATTTAAATGAAATACAATTATTGTGGACAGATTCCATCCCAGACTATATCAGTACCTGAGTACGCTGTAACTCATTAATGTGTGTGTGAATGCTGCTAAAATTTTCTACATGCTACTTCACCATCTCCCTCTTCAACTTTATAATAAAGTTGACATAATGTTGCTTAACTCATTGTATCTTGTCATTTTCACAGCAGGAAAGTGTGACGTACCTCAGCACATGAGGTTCCCACTAAAAAGTGCATGGGATCTTTGACAAAGTTGTTGATTCATGACTAAAACTATAAAAAAGGGCCAGGCATTACATAAGCTGTGCACAACTCTGTGCAAGTCCTCTATGTAGAAGAGGAATAAAGTTCATGAAGTTGAAGTTATTATTCTTTTACTTAAATTATCTCGACTAACATTTACTCTTCTTATTAGCCAGTTTCTCTCTAAGGCTTTGGTGATCTTGGCTCTCTGGATGGGAAAGAAAGCATATTTGCTCTTAGGTACAGATTCAACACTGCTTGTGCCATCACTTACCATTTGATAACCCTAAAGCCAAACAGCTGTATGGCCATTTCAGTGCCTTACCACCATTTTTTCATGCTCAATCATTGCTCTTATCTGTGATGTCTCACTATGTCTGCATGTCAGAATCTGGTTTCCACACTTGTATGATTTATTAGATCTACATTTTTTGCTCTGCTTTGTGGCAGAGCCACAATCATGATTGTCAAACCTGATTTTTGTCTCGGAGCTGTCTGCTTAAATATATTTCTGTCCTAAGAGTTTCAGGTTTCAAAGCAACTTGTGGTATAAGTCGATTAAACCATACTCAGCATATCAGAGACATTTTTATTTTTCTTGTCAGTATTTATAACGACATTAATTTTGAGAGGTGTAATTGCTGAATGCTAGCAGCATGTGCTGTTAGTTCTGGCTGCAAAGGGAAAAATAATTGACATGCTGAACATTGGCTATATTTATTTTGGGAGAAATCAGAGCCAGCACCATGCTGAGAGCCCGCGTCGTCTACCTCTGGTATGGGCGGTTCCCACATCTGGGCCTGATTCTCTAAGGTATTTGCTGCAATGTGTAAGAACATGCAAACAAGCTTAATGAACAAAAGATCCAAGATGGCTTTGCATGATAAGGAACCAAAATCCAGTAAACTTCAAAACAAGTGCTACATAGTAATAGAGGGTTCATCAGGTTATTCATGGAGTTACTGGCAAATGAAACCACATCAGTTTGCACTCAGATTTATTTTTACATAATCTACAATGAGTTTAGAAATACCTTGTAGGGTTTTTTTTTTCTAGAATGTTGTGGTTGTAATTTTAGAATTAAGCACCATGCTGACTGAGCTTACTGGCATTGTGTAACAATTTAAATAATAATTTAATTTAATCAGTAATGCACAGAGAAGACGTTGCTAATGAAATGAAAAGGGTGCTTCAGGGGGTTCTTTAGTTCATATGATTCTATATTTGAAGAACTTAAGAGTTGAGAGCCCAAATCATTCTTTACACATCAGAAAATGATTGTATCCGTGTCATTTTAATTGTGTCAAAGTTGCTCTTACCACATCAGATATCACATTCTCGTGTTATCTACACTGTACATATAATTCTTTAAAAAATATAATAAAATAAAAAAAAAATTGTTTGGTCAGCTGTAGCGTTTGTTGTCACCAAAAACATTAAGGTGAATATATTGACAGTAATTTAACTTTCAGGTTAAAACTACATTCATTTTTCTAGGTAATATTTACAAGTAACTGTTACTTTTAAAAAAAATGTCAGAGAGAACCCTGGGAAAAATGCTGTGAGATCTCATATCCACTGAAAACACACTCTGTCTTTAACATATACTGTAAATGTGTTGAAAGCTACAGTACACTGTAATTAGCCTAGGCATATTGCTGCTTAATTGTTTCATTTTATCTAATTTTCATAGTACTTGTATTATTTAAGCATACAAAACTGGAAAAAGTTTATTTTATGATGGATGGATTAGGGAAGAATGTGTTATCACCAAATCTGTTCAACTGAAGTAATGTCATCTAAAAAGCTTACTAGTAGCTAAATGTTAAGGAGATATCAAGTGTTCTTGTCTATTATCTGATTTGAAGTCCAAGTTTAATGTGCTATAAATTAGTAGTGTTCAAAAAATATATTTTAGCTTCTTATTGTTAGCAATTATATGTTTTCTTCTGAAGTGCTGGGTTTCTTCTTCAATGAGTACCTGATAAACAGCTGTACCCATAGTTGTGGAGAACAATCTAGGTACAATTACTTATGGTTAATTGCCTGAACACTGTTACGCTATGACAGTTTGATTAACCCACTTGCTAACCCTTACATTATCAGCAGTAATGCTAACAGTAAACAGTGAATATATGCTGGAGGCTTGTTCACTTGTTTCTTTCCTAATTGAACACACTGCATTATGCCTAATTGCTTAAGGTGTTCAGTTGTTAAGGCTGTATCTTCATCAACATAACAGCATGATGAACAAGCACTTAATAATAACAACATAAGTGGAATGTTTTAAAAAATACCTTCACATTCCAAAACACATTATTATACTATATCAGACCTTTGTTGTTCAGTGTATGAATCATAAACAATGTCCCATTTGCCATAATTAGAAAATGCTATAACCACAGAAAGGATTTTCATCACTGTATTTGATCAAAGTTTGTTCTGTATTCTATTCAGTCCATATCAAGCCATATGTTATGTCATGAAGTTTTATGTGGTAACCACTAGACTATGGTGGTTTGGCTTGGCTACCACATAAAATCTCTATAAACATCTGTCAGCAATTTATTCAAAGATACAACTATCAATGGACTTAGTATTCTATTAATGCCTTGAACTTTGGGCTTATAAAATCTGTTTAACGATATCCTTTCATTGGCTTTAAATTGCCTTAAAGCCACATGATGAAATCAGTGAAAGAACTGTGCAGTGTAATAGCTGTCATCTCTGAAAACATAATTATGTGACATTTGTAGCCCACTAGAATCATATCAAATAAATAAATAAATAAATAAATAAGTAAATAAACATGCAAAAGGTACATGTATATTGGTTTAACTTTCAGTTTAGTCAACATTCTATCACACGTTGAACAATCCATAAATACATTTGTAACTTAACTTTAAAAACACAAAACAAAAGATTTAAAACCATGAATATTCCTTAACTTCTGCTTCACAGATCTATTCTATAACTCCAGTAATGAACTTGTTGTTCTTTAGTGGCTTGCCCCCAGCTGCTGGTAAAGGAAGTGATTTGCTTTACTTTACTGCAATCCCGCATGGCATTCAGCATTCAGTCTAGATTTTTCTTTGTGAATTTATTCTATGAGAAACAAAATCAGACAGTTATGAATTGTCCTTTTGAGGCAAAATGAAACTGTGGTTCAGCTAACTCTAGCCACATAACTAGTTTTGTTGCTTGTGAGTCTTATGTTGTTTGACGAAAAGAAAAAGTTTTTGCCATAATGAATTGGTGATAATTAGCAGTATCTCCATGTTAAGTCATCCAGAAAATTGTAACCTCATCCCTGTGCTTGTTTTCTATTGGCCTGTGCCTTCCAAAACTGGCAGATTCATAGAGTTAAAAAGGTCTCGTCTAGATGAACTCAGCGTGAAGTAAAGTCAGCGGAAATTAATCGCTACCAGAAGCAAATATCTTTTTTGCATACCAAGTGACTTTTTCTCCAAGCAGATTTCATTCACATGCAGTGTGTCTGCTGCTTTAGTCAATATCTTTAAGTCAGATCAAGCCATAAGCCTTTTTGTACAGATCCACTTGTTTAAATTATGAGTAAAAGATAGTGGTGAGTGAAAACACCACAAAGTTTGTTATTTATTTCTTCATAAAATCATCTTCAATCACACCATTCAGGTCAGTGTCATGGAGGATCCAAAGTCTATCCTGACAACACTGGGCACAAGGTAGAAATACAACCATAATGGGATACCAGTCTAAAAGGTGGCATATCACATTCACTCAAACACATTCACACAGAGTGCCAATTTTGCTTATCCTAATGGAACTTTTTGTTTTAATTATCTAGAGGAAACCCCCAAATATTGGGTGAATCTACAAAAACATCAGATAATTTGTTCATAATTACATAATGGGTTTATTATTCTGTGTGATTTGATGGAAATGGATTACACAAATTTGGCTAACAATTGTGTCTAACAATGCAACAAAGCAGCCCATAGATGTCAGTGAGATAGAATTTCAGGTATACATCCACTGTATGTCAAAGGCAGATCTCAGTGGAAATTATTTCAGACTCTACCTACGATACCCACTGCATTTTAGAGTTTAGTGTGTTTTTTATTGTTTTTATCAACTTTGCACCGTCTCTGACACTGTTGCACAATTTTCTTTCCATCAGTATTTCAAGTTAAGTGTAATTTTATGATTCTCGGCAAACCACATTTCATTCCTAGCATTACTGTTGTCTGAGATGGGAGGAATGACACTAAAGCCTACTTGACCTAAAAGAATATATAACATTTTTTTTTTATTTGCAACCTTTTCAAAACCTCAGATGAACCACAACCATGTATCCAAACCAAAACTTCTAAAACCTCACACTTTATTTAAAAGTGACGAGAAGTGAAGCATATTTAAGTTGCAGTCCAACACTGTTTCTGTTTATGACTTTCAAATTAACAGCCAAGTGCGAACCATATGGCCTGATTGTTGTGGTAGAAATGCAACACAAACAAACCAAGATGCCTCCAACTATTTAATCATAAGAATATGTGACAAATTTTGCCACCATTTTCTTTGAACAGACAACAAGAAAATATGTTCTTTCTCACTTAATTTCTGCAAATATCGGGAACCACCTACTACCATTAAAATGTATGATCTACATGATAACAAGTTCGTTTTTTTTGGAAAGGCTTCGAAGGAATAAACCAGACTGCAATTTACTGATTGGTCCTTCTTCTCATTTACAGGCATCATGCACTAATTACATGGAAACACATCAAAGACCTGTGTCTTAAGCAATAAAAAAGAGACAAATATTAGCTGGCAAACCTTTCCAAAAAAAATTAATTTATAACCATCAGCAATTGGTAATTAATAGCCCTATTATACTGATCTTGCCTCATTACTAATTAACATGATTACTGTACCAAGAAGTGGTGTTCCCATGATGTTCAGTCCCCAAAGGAATAAGACATAGTTATAATCACATATATTTACTGTAGTTCTCTCAATGTTTTTTGTTTATTGCGAAACCTGAGTCGGACCAGATCAGACCACATCAATGTTAAATAAAGTAAGGTCCAAAGACCAATTGATGATCAGATCTTTTTTGTTCCATAGCATTTCAGCCATTTCTAATAATAAAAATAAATAAATAAATAAATAAATAAATAAATAAATAAATAAATAAATAAAAGCCTTTTAAAATCTATCTCATACCAACACACTATCAATGTGCCATTTATGTACTAAGTAAATATATACTACTCTCAATAAATCCCTGGCAAAAATGAAAATAGAAGTCGGATATGCCATGTTTCTGTCAAAATATAGTGCCATTTTTGCAATGATAAAGGCAAGAAACTCAAGATCTGATAGATAACAACTGGTCCTATTGTCTCAAAAGAGCCTGTAAATAAAAGATGGATAAATATAAAGATATAAAAAAATTTGGGCTTTTGTTATGAATAGTTATGAATATTTCATATTTTTGGTTGCTTAATTCAAATATGTGATACAAGCAACCTTGTTTGGTGTAAATCTAATACAATATTCCTGGTCGCAAATTTATTTATGAATTTTATATGAAGGCAGCCAGATGTCTAGTAACCTGAGGATAACCATACATGAATTATGTCCATGGCAAAAAAAAAAAAAAAAAAGATTAATCCTGGGCTATTCAATATAATAGTGTCTGATTCTAAGGCCTAGAATTCCTCTCACTATTTTTTTCTTTGTAGCACTGATGAAAGGCGACAAGTTTTGGTAGCTCCAACATTCTGCCATCCGCATGGCCGAGTCTACTCAGCTGACCATGCTCATGCTAATGAGCACGACACCCATCTTCAACAGCATTCCCAGCCTGTCAATTATGACTCGGTTCTGGTAATTGCCTGCAGGATGCTGATCAAACAGTCAAGACCGCCAAACCAAAAGACACATTCTTTCTGACCCCACAATTACTAGAAATCCACAATAAGCTCTGTGAAATTTATTTTAATGCACCAGTGGGTTTGTAAAGTCAGAAATATAGGTTTCAAAGTCTATAAATGATTCATATAATTTGTCTGGCTCTAAGTCTGTAGTCTGGCAACTACAGACTAATAGATTTCACAGTATTACAATTTGTACCAAACAACAAATTCACCAAAGACATATTTTGAGGAGATACAGAGATATCAGATGGACTACAATGATTAATTCTGTCTGTCACTTTTTTTGTCACTGTCTGTGGTTTCAAAGCAGCTTTACAGAAATCCAAATGTAAATTTAAATCCCTAACGAACAAGCTAGAGGTGACAGTGGCAGTGATAAACTCCCTGCGACGACATGAGGAAGACACCTTGGGAGTGTTCAGACTTAAAATGATAACCGTCCTCTTCTCTGTGACAAATGATTATAAATCTTTACAGTATAAATGAGTAGAAGAGGATAGACACAAATAACAGTTTGTTGAAAGAATGATTATTATAAGCAGATTGTGAATAAGACTCTTTGGATGAGCACAAGATAGTTATTATGACTACAGAAGCAGTTCTTTGGTACAAATCTACAGTATCTTGTCTTGGGCATAAACTGCATCACATCAGGCAGCAGGAATGTAGATACAGCATGAGACAGAGAGAGAACATCCTCTAAGGATTGCCAATGGAAATTCACCAGCATTTGGTTTACATGGTCTTTAAAATCATGTAAGGTATTGACATTCTGCAGCCTGTGGGCTTCAGGACATTTCAGCAACATGTAAAAAGTGGTAACTAAACACTGACCTCACTAACATAGACTCTAGTAAAGCCACCAGCCCTTTTTCCTGCCAGTATAACAACACTTTTTCATGCTTGTATGTTTGTAACTCATGCACCAGACAATCTGTTCCAAAAGCACAGGATGTAATACATTTTATAAACAGCACACATCCTGTTGTTAACACAGTAAACAATTACTAGGCCACACAACTCTACCTTTACCTCACCCTCACCATGCCCTGAATAAATCTACAAACGAAGTCCAGAAACATTTCATTAATCAACCCAGGCTAGTGCTTTTCAGAATACAATACCCAGAGGACATGTGCGTGCAGGTAAGGGAGTACAAGTATGATGTGCTTTATTTTATTTAAAACAGAGAGAGAGAGAGAGAGAGAGAGAGAGAGAGAGAGAGAGAGAGAGAGAGAGAGAGAGAGAGAGATCAACTAAAGAAAGGCAGTGTTGTGGTAGCACCCAAACTCATGTTTGTCTGATAAAAAAAATGGGCTGAAAAATATAATCATCTGTTAAAAATATTCATTATAATTTTAACTGCTGAAAATAGAAAAGCAGCACTCCTTAATTATTTACACAGATTTCATGTTCACATTAGAAAATGGCAATACATTAGAAAATAATAATTTTTTTACATATGTGTGTGACACAGAGCCATAATTTTACTGATATGAGAAGTGAATTGAGGTTTTCTCATTTTTTAAAAAATTAGAAAACACGCCAAAGCATGTAAGTCTAAACCATTGGCCTCAGTTCTAGCACAGTTAGACAATGAAATTAGCAAGCTACTATGAAGGCTTCCACCTAGGATGTAAATCAAACAGCCGATTTCACACTGGTTAGGGCTTTATTTGATTTGTGTTTAACTAGTTATTTTTAGAAGATAGCTGTCTGCTCATATATGTCAACTGTAGTGGTGGCTACATGCAAACAAGAAGTGACTTGTTTATTTTTATTGTGAATGTTGAGGGTCTTCAGTCTTATTAAGCCAAAAAAAAAAAAAAGATTCTGCCTGAGAACACTGCAGACACAACCATTAGTATTTTAGAGATTAACTTGTCTCCTGAATCTGCTGAATCAGAGTTTCATTATTTCTTATGCAAAAGTGGAAATAGTTGGACACCAAACCTTTTCCAAACCATCTCATTTGTATGCTCCTTCCGGTTTCTCAAATAAGTAATGTGGCTGGACATTTTCATTTTGAAGACAATTTGACACTCATTTGAGTTTGTAGCCTATATTCTGTATTCCTATAAGGAATTCCATTTATATTTAAACAATTTGAGTGACTGACACAAAAGACATCTCTGAACTTGTTGAATTCACATTATATTGGATTTAAATTATATTATATTGGAGTTCAGAAATGCGAATAGGTGTGAAACTATGGAGTGAAGATGTTTAAAAGTTTGTATGTTCTTCTTTTTAAAGGACTAGAAAAAGTCATTTTTCTCCAAGGTACATCCACTGTTGTCCTCAGATGACTCTGTGGATCAGTGGGTAAGAATCAGTATCCCTGAACAAAAGCTTGTGAGTTCAACCAGAAGGGGTGATAGCCTTTCGGTTCTACCACAACTGATCCCTTGAGCAAGACCCTTAACCCCAAATTGTCCCAGAAGCACCCAAGGAACTGACTTTGCACTCTGACACTGAACTTCCCTTTGTGTTTAATAAGGGGTATTGGGTAAATAAGGAGAAACTCTAGTGACAGTACAATGCAAATGCAAACAATCCCAAACAGATTAAATTCAATTATGTAGTGGTTGTTTTATTTTAAATGTATGCATTACTACACAGTCAAGCCACAAGAAGTATTGTTGTCAGTGGTATACTTTATATGGTTCCTCATTTGTTGAGAGCCACAGGACAACTCTGGTGCCTCCAGTTATAATTTCAGGGACATCTGAATAGCAGCAAAGGAAGCCTCATCTGTTTTACAGCAAAACAGAATATGTTTCAATATGGTGGTAACATTTTGTCTCAGACGTTGTCATTTTCGATCTCCGTAAGTGTCTTCTGACGTTCTTAGAGCAAGCATTTGCTTAGAGACCAAAAATGGTCTTCGTTTGAACTATCTAATCCTAAGACTTTGTTCCCCACTGTTTCTTACTCAGTGTGTGTCTTTTCATGCAGTGCTTGTACCAGCTCTCTATAGTTCTCAAGGGAACTGTGTTCTTGGAATCAGAATCTTTTTGCCAAGCACAAGTTCCACATGGGATTTTTGTTAGTGCAGATGCAAAGCACAGACAAATTCAGTGACATTTTGATGCTACAGATCAAGTAATTTCTTTAGGTACACAAATGATGACATGAAAAGATATTTTATCATTAAGGGTTTTGGCAAACCTCACTTGTACACTTAAATATGTGCCAGGCATAGTACCCTTATATCACTGTCCCTGAGAGTCCTTGACGAAATTGTAGCAATGCACCAATCGTTCTTAAATGCAATACTGATTTCAGAGCTCTGAGTATCACCTAATACTTAATCCTCATGCATCCTCTTGGTAATTATGTCTATAAGACAGTGTCTATAGAACTATTATTGTCAGGTTCAAGACCAGGGCTAGATAAGTTCAAGTCTTAATACCCTATTGAGGCCAGGTCACACCAAGTGCAAATAAAATGGCAAGACAAAAACTTTCTGGAGCCTTTATTTCATCTATTTGGCTTCATTTGAGGATTGCTATGTTTTCTACTAGAAGCAATCATTTCTATGTGAAAAGACCACACAAACATTTATTTTCAAAACTCCTAGTCGAGACCAAGAACATATTTAGCAGGATCACTTAAGACTGACAAGTCCAAGTACAAATGCCAGTAAGTCAGTGACAAATCCAAGTCAGTAAAGAAATCATTTTGAGACTGGACTCAAGCTTTATAGCCCTATAAACCTGCTGCCAAATTATATTAAACAATCACACATGCACATGCATGATCACACATTAATTTAAAAAAATAATAAATACATCACTGAATTATGCCAAGTCAGATATGATACTGTTTTCACATTTTAGCCTGATATTGTCCCATATTCTGATCCTCTATATCAGACTGGGGCATCCATACTATAAATAAAACACGATTTTCCCAATAGAAATGCCATGTAATGCCATTTGCATATTCAGTTAAGTGTAGGACAGAGAATGTTTTAGAATATTTTTTCTAGACCCTTGCCTTTTATTACAAATCATCACTATTCTCTAGCCTTGTTTCATATTATCTACAAAGCTCCATAAGACTAAATTTACCCTGGGTTCTAAAACATTTCAAGGTTTTACCATTTTTGCCTGTCAGCCTCTTTAGCAGCGAATGAGCTGAATAAGTAAAAATAAGTATATTAAAATTATAATAACTGTGTATGTCATACCCTATGATATATGTTTTCTAATTTCAGTGTTTTATCTAAGTCTATTAACAGCAGGAGTCATGAATAGGCCTGCAAATTAGCCAAGATACCTAATGTGGTTCTAATACATTGCACAGAAAGCATCTACAGTACATGTGTATGCAGCTGGCAGAAGACTCCTGAGTCACATATGAGCACTGTATCTTAGTGATTTATCTCTCACAGCCTTGTATACGTTCTCTGCAGCATTTAATCTTGCTGACAAGTATTGATCTACAAGGAAGTATCTAATCACATTCCATTGTGAATTAATACATCTTGCTAGTTACCTGAAAATTGGAAAGAAAGTTTTAGGATGTCCTATTGGAAGGGTCAATAATTCAGAGTTTCACAAACTGTGCTGTGAGTTTTGCACTTCTGTCAGAGCAGGCAGTTAGAGCAATTACAGTTAAATCCTCACAACCTTGGGAAAGTTTTTTTTTTTTTTTTCAAGCCCACCATGCACACAGATGCACCCTTGCAATATGTTGCCAGAAAAACTATTTCTCAAGTGAACTAGTATAGACTAAACTAGGGCTAGAATTGATTTTGCTCATTGTTGTGTTGTGACAAAGCCTAAATGTTCTATAGGGTCACACTAGCAGATGTAAACAGTTCAATCTTTGTGCTATAGTCAGCCACTCTGCTCTGGGCCCTCCAGCAATAAACTGTTGATGCTTTCTGGAAAAAATATGCTTCTATATGCCTGTGCTGTGTGTTCATAGTTATCTTTGAACAGTATTTTTGGAAGTTTTCGAGTAATGGCTTAAAACTTGTTGTTCTCTTAGCACTGTCCAAATATAGACATGAGAAATGAAGCTTATTTAAAGCAAGGCATTTCCTTTGTGTTAGATACTTTGGCATGGTTTTTCAGAACATGGTGTTTTCTACTCAGTGCAGTAAAAGGATACTTGATGTTTCATCATCGGATCCTCAACACTATAAGTTTGTTCTTCTGTGAAGTGTTTTTGAGTCCCCTAAACTCGTGTTTGACAAAGAGAACAATACAGTGTATATATATAACATGATAATATAAGCACTTATATAATTAACATTATTGTACTAAAGGCACTATTAGCTAATCGTGCAAATATGAGAATTATATAATAAGACCTGTTCTGCTGTTGTACCACATCAGCATAAAGTCTCTGAACGCAAGATAGCAAAGTGGGGTGTACAGTACATGTTTAGTGACTGTGCCTTGTTTTTGTCTTGCTTCATCTTACAAAATTAGTCCATGTAGTTATCTTGGCTTTGCTGGCTTAAAAATCAATTATCTGATTCACAGACTTATGGCTACTGAGTTCACACTTGGAGTTTATTTTGACTAGGCCACCCAAGCGACAATGCATACCACTGGTGCCTGTCTCTGTCCTTTTCTGTCTCTAGAGACTATAGGAGTCTGTGGTTAGCATGTGGCTGTGGCCTGTGTGCAGCATGTATGTGAGTGTGATGCCATGACCCCAGTGTGTGTGTTATGTTTGTGTTTAGAAGCTGTTGAAATTCATAGCACAGATGGCAGCGGGATGACAGAATAGACACACATAGAAATGGTCGCAAATTCCTCCTTAAAAATAACCTGTCCCACGGAAGCACCTGACACAACAACTGCCCCTGAATGCAGCCCGCAACCTGCCTCCCATTTCAAAGCTTGGCAAACTGGCCTGTTTTGTTACTCAATGATATTGAAGAGCTATGATCTTTGACCTCTGGATAGGATTTCATATCACTTACACTTCCTGATGCCTTTCATGTCCACTACTTTCATGTCTTCTCCTCTGGTCACACTTGGCTTTTCCTCATCCTTCAATTATACATTACTTAGAAGGGTCCTTAAAAAGCCAACTGTGCACTGTGGAAATAAGCGCAGGAACAGCTTTAAAGTATACTTTAACCTTGACAACCCATTCACCCTGCTATTAGCTTAGGCTGTAAGTCTTTTATTCTCACATCCACCTGAGCCTGGGCATTCTGTGCCAATTTATAAAATTGTGCAGGCTTTGCCAAGTCTTACAACTGCTTTATAGTGGCACTGCCTGCCATACCACCTCTCTGTGCCCCCGATGGCTAATGCACACTAAGAGCTGTAATAAGTGCCCAGACCCAACAGGTGGCATCCATTATCACAGCAGCATGGCTGTTTTTGTGCCAGTGGAGCCTGGATGAACATTATTGGGGCTGCAATTCAGAGCCCAGTGATTGAGCTTATAGAGAATCCTTAGGCCAAAATGACAGAGAAAGTCCTCACTAAAACAGAAAGTCAAATTCTAGCCAAGGCTTAAGGGGAAGGCCATAAGTATTAGGGCCAAAACAGGAAGTCTTAAAGATACAGCTCTACTTTGTTGTTTGTTTACTGTTGAATCATTGAGGTAACTAAGCAAAGGTTTTATCAGGCTTGTGGGATCAACTGATTTGACTTTTTGGAACATAATTTTATAGTGTCATTATTATGGGCAATTCATTGAGCATAAAATCCAGCATCCTTCCTCTTGGACCCATTTTTTTTTTTATAAAAAGGCATTTGTAAAAAGGAGACTAAAATAACACAAGAAATTAGACCACCATGATATGCCAGGTTATAGGAGATCATTAAGATTATACCAATCACTTTAAATGATCTTTAACAAACAAAAGCTCAGTTCACAGTGTTTGTCAAATTTTTGTGGTCAACCACATGAGTTAAGGTACACCTTAATAACATGACCTGGAGTAACCTTTAAGATCAAATAACCCATCTGAGTCCAAAGCAAATTAGTTTGAAAGGGGAAAAAGACACTTGTTGGCGCCATCAAAGCATTTTTTTAAATGCTTTGCAACCTCTGCATGTTTCCAATAGTGATGAGGTTCTTACAACATGGACTTGGATTTAAGTTCTATTTCAATCACAATTTATGACTTGTAGAATGACTCGGGCTCGCTTATCTATGACCTGAGACTTGAGCATATAAGACTTGTGGTATTTCTGACAAATGAAATGATCAGTGCTGGCAATGTGCTCTCCAAGATCCCATTCAAGACTTAACATTTTGACTTTGGGTTTGACTTGGCTATAAGGGCGAGATGACTTAAATGTAAGTGTCTGAACTAAATGACTACTCAGTCAGTTTGTTAATGGCATGCTATGTTTTATCACTCAATTTCATGTTTCTTACTAAAGTACTGATTTATAGGTATACCCATTTAATCCCTGAAATTCCAGTGTTCCTAAAACTTTACAGAAACAATTGGGTCTTCAGTGTTATGGTATAAAATAGACAGTTCTTCAATTAATCTGCTCTTTAATTCTGTCTTTTTTGTATATTTAAAAACTAAATATTTTTTCACACGATAATGATAGACTTCAGTTGCCTCCTGTTGGGCCAGCGTGCTAACCCAGCCACTAATGAGTTAACTCTCAGTGCCCATCCCAAGCCCAGATTAAATGGGAGGGTTGTATCATGAAGGGCCTGTGCCAAATTGAAATGTGTGGACCAAATGATCTGTTGTGGTGACCCCTAACAGGGAGCAACCGAAACAACAATGAACTTCGGTTAAAATTACTTAGGCAAATATTTGTCTATTTAAGTAATATATATATTATTAATAGCATCTAGTGTTTCATATACTTGTACAGATTTATATACTTTTTAATGTTCAAAAGAAATCTTATGAGCCTTCACTTTAAATGTATAATAGCAGGAGACTCTAACTTTCCTTAGTTTTTATGCTAGTCATGTTTCTGTTTG
Source organism: Hemibagrus wyckioides (assembly GCF_019097595.1). NCBI lineage: Eukaryota > Metazoa > Chordata > Actinopteri > Siluriformes > Bagridae > Hemibagrus > Hemibagrus wyckioides. The sequence goes on from NC_080716.1 coordinate 13,652,599, forward strand.
ATTTTTAGCTGTATATTTTTGCTGTGGTTTATTTAAAACCACACATCTCTTACTTCTCTTCAATGAAAATAGAATTTATTGCTTATTAATCATAAAGCACCAATCTGTTCAAAGTTTCCCATATTAATTTTCTCCTACTGTACAAATCAAACCTTAGTAAGCAACAGAGCTATGAAATGTAAATTTGTTTTTCAGTTTTAAATCATTTATTTAGGGAAAAAAAAACTGCAGGCACTGCAAATACCAAACTATTTAAGACGACTGCACTAATTGCGCACATTTTAGCTTTTATCGTCTCACAGTGAAATATGATCACAAAGTTTCAGTACATATCACATACACCATATGCTAGCAAAGTTATTGATTTGATAGATGAATAAAACGCTTGTGAATAACATCTACCAGGAATCTGGTGGCTACTGTGGCTTTCAGTTACACAGTAATGATAGAACAAGGAATATTATTACCACATGAACGTCTGAGCTTTAACCTTAATGTGCTTTTTTATTATATTTTACCATAACTACCAGTTGTGAGAATGTTGTGGTTGTAAGGTGCTGCATGTATTTGAATTACATTATTATTAACTACATGTATTTTTTTATTTTGTTTGGGTTGCATTCAGTATTTGTATATGATATTAAAATATGTACATTAATTAGCTGCCCTCCAATTTTTCTATTTAGAACCTTACAACTGCGTACAATCCTATAAGAGAGTTCCAAGTAGAACCCCTTTAAGAACAAAGTGTCCTGAACTATCCAAATAATCCTTGACAAAACTTTTTTTATGCCTGTACATGTTTTGCAAGATACAATTATACCACATTTATGGCCCATTAGCAGTTGGTCCCACCCATGGTGAACCACCAGAATGTCAAATTTAAACCCATCACCCAACTAGTGGACCTTCAGGAAAATTACTGACATACTACCATATGTAAAAGTAAAACTAATTAAATATCAATTAAATCATCAAGGAGAACTGCATATAAAAAACAACAAACAACACCGATTTTGTACATATGTTTGAGCTGGTTAACATATGAACAAGCCTAGAGCAGGACTAACCTACAGGATTATGCTGTTTTTGTTTTGTTTTGTTTTGTTTTGTTTTGTTTTGTTTTGTTTTGTTTTGTTTTGTTTTGTTTTGTTTTGTTTTGTTTTGTTTTGTTTTGTTTTGTTTTGTTTTGTTTTGTTCTGTTCTGTTCTGTTCTGATTTGGCGGGAAATAAAACTGATGAAAGCCAAAGTCTCTTGAGATGTATTTAGCCTAATCGTTTTCTTTTTGAATGATTTTGGCATTACACGTTTTGTTTCATAATACAGTTGGTGCATAGAGGGTTTTTTTAATGTTTGGTTTTACTTGCTAAGCCCCTTTTGTACCTTGTTCAGTCCTCTGTCAGCACTTTCAACATATTGAAAGGTTTACTATATTCTCTAAGCCAAGATCACTGATTGATATGCCCCTGTATTTTATTTCCAACAAAGGCTCCAAGTGTTTATCCCATGTTATGTCTTCCATATTTTTCTGTTCATCTGACAGCAATCAAGGTATAGTATTTGGGCACCTCTCCACACACTAGTGAATTTTTCCACTGGCCTAAGGCTCAGTGATCAAATGTACAACAAATCTAACTGGATTAAACTGACGCTCTTAGGAATCCTCATAATCAATTTGAGGGTTCAGAATGTCTGCATTATCAGAAGACTTGGCCCTACAACAAAAGAAAATGTTGCTGGAATAAGTGGTTTTCTGTCCGATTTTCAGATCTTAAGGCAAATTTAAGCATTTAGAAGAGTCCTATGCAACCCATACATAGCTAAATTTGACTAAACCCATTTGACTAAAAATGCTTTGATGTAGACAGCCAGTGCTCCAAGCATTAATTTGCTTTATTTACAAAAGAAGCTAAAGAATTCCAGAAACTCTGCTGATCAACATAATGTAGTGTCATTGTCACAGACTGTTTTTTGAGGAGTATGTGCCCTGACCTATCCAAAATATACTTACTCTCTTAAAAAAAGTTTTGTCTGTATTTTCCCTGGTTGAAGTATAAAGAAATACAATACTTTTATAACATGGAACATAGTTATAATTCTACTGGATCATGAAATAGACACCACAGACTCCCAAGTGGCACATCTGTCAAAGGCAGTGTGATAATAGAAAAGTGGAGAGCTCTATTTATTTTTACACCATAGTGCTGTCGAATCTTCAATTCTGATCAGAAGGTGTTGAGTAATTTTCTATAACAGCATGGATCTGACATAATGTTCTTTTTTGCCCTTTTTTGACATGCTGTTATTGGAACATCAGCTTCAGTTTGGCAATATGGTTGATTATTTTCCTATAACAGCATATGCCAAGGTGCTTTATTCTTTATATCACTCTTTATCATCCTTTACAGAGTGACTGGCTAACTCTCAATGGGTGTGAAATACAGAAACTCTCTCTGTCTCTTGACATTTCTGGCATGAGTGTGAGGTAAGGATAGTATTGTGTAGAGTCTTCAAACCAAAATTTCACATTCAACCCATTTCCACTCAACTCTCCAGGTAAAACATTAGTAATAAGTGAGATTAGTTTTGGGGCCTGGAAAATACATGTTAATACAAGACATTGAAGAAGAGGTTTTTAAAAATAGTTTTTACTAATAGACAAAAAAAAAATAGCAGAAAATCCCAATTTATAATTCAGTTACTGTTTTGGGAAATTATTCTCATTTAATTTGCACTTCAGGTTATTCCCAAATGTGTGCCCAGATCGTGGAAGATCTGCATATATAAAAAAAAAAAAAACATGAGGATTTCATTAATTTCTCTAATAGTCATTATAAGTTCCAGATGATTGTGGTCTGACTCGTGAAGCAACAGAGAAATTTATCCAATACGCAACATTTTCCTGTAGTTTAAGAAGCCTATTTAAATTGTTAGCAACTGAGGAATGTGAAAATATAAAACTTTTATCCAAGGCATTTGCTTAAAAAGTGTTGCAAGAATATTACATGTTTTGTAAACTGTTTATTGTGTGATGACTAAAACATCATTGCTTCTTAAAAAGTTACTGCACATTAATTGGACATACACTAACAGATCTGCATTCAATTGATATTTTCTGCCAGTCTTTTTTTTTCATCCACGTCAATGAATAATGGACAGCTACTTCTTTATTTGGAAATAGGATCTGATTGGATCTGATCACTGGTAAACGTCTGTGACTTATTTCATGTATGTATCCTTAGTCAAAGAGACACATCACCGAAGCTTCAAGCCCCACCCTTGTTTTTTCCCTACAACTATTTTAATGATCATATCATGTACAGCCGCCCTTGGATTATGTCCTTTGGCCCTGAAATCCTTTTAAGAAGCAGTACTTGGCTCTCTGGGGCCATAGCTTCTCTCTGCGGATTGGTCCTGCATTAAGGATGAGACGGACCACAGGCTGAGAATGTAAAGCATCTGGTCAGGGTGACAGGTTGCGACAGCTGAGAGATGCATATTAACCTGCAAGTTGTGAATGGGAATAACTCCACAATGACCAGTTGCTTTAATATTTAACCAAAAAACGGAACATTTTCAGTATAGAGGTTTCCTGTTTACATTGTATTAAACCCAAATTCAACAGTATAAAAGGTCACATTTCACTTGTGGTATAATATGATAAACACCGGCACAGAGAAGAAAAACAGATGCCTGGAATAGTGTGAAGGTTAAAGAATGAAACATTTCAGTTAAAGCCTACTAACCACAAGATTTTCATCTGGGTGTCTGAGAGAGAAAGCACATCTACAATGTTAAATATATAATGTATGTGCTATAAGAAGAAATGCACTACTAAGGAGCCCAGTAAAAATGTTCATAGTGAATTGTAGGTAGGGGGTATTAACAATTCTGCTGCTGATCTTAATCTACAATTGACCTTCACTTTTAGTGTGTTAGTCATATTCCAACTGCTAAACAGAGACTGTGGAAATCCTAACAAAGATTTCAAGTTTAAAACAGAGGTCCATATCCCATCAACTCCCATGCTGATCCAATAACTTTGTTGATATAATGCTCCTGTTGTAGAATTCAATTAGACACAGTTATGATAAAATTCCTCCTTAACACGAAACAGGCCAAAAGCATTGCCATTTTTGGCATATCTAAGGTAAACTTTCCCCAGGACTCCCATCAGGGCAGACAAAGTTACATATTGTGATTTCTAGAACCTCCAGCCAACAACCTCTTTGTTTCTACCCCAAAAACATATCAGTTTACCGCACATGCCAAGGAGCATAAATTACTTCAGATTGAATTTTTACAATCAGCAATGTCTGTGCATGAATTGAGTGTGCATGAACTGCTAGATACGTCTTCAGATTTTCATGTCCATGCATACAAAGTAGCAATTCATTTTACAGATTACAGTTAAGACAATCAACGCACAGAGCATGCTGGCAGTTGGTGCCTCGAATCTGCTTTAGACAGATCATTTTATGCAGATGTATTCAATACTGTGTGGAGGTGGAACATGCTCTGTATTTTTCTGTGAACTTGAGGTCTGCGCCTGCCACTTTACAAACAGTTTTTCAGTCATAAAGGTAAGTCACACTGTGCTAATGCATATGGTCTGGTGTCTTTATTGCTTCATTTTAATGCACTGGAAAAACAGGGGACTGACAGTAATACCTTAAAAATGGACAGTAAATGGCCTTTTCTGCTTTTAAAAATGTTATATAATTATTTCACCTGAATTCCCTTGTATAACTAAGATTTTTTTTGAAACACAAAATTGTGTAGATTGTATGAAGAAGAAGAAGAAAGTGTTTTTTATTTGTCACATATACATTATACATAGCACAGTGAAATTCTGTTCTCATAATTCCCAACTTGGTAAGAAGCTGGAGTCAGAGCACAGGCTCAGACATGATATAGTGCCCTTAAAGCAGAGGCGGTTAAGGGCCTTGCTCAAGGGCTGGCAGGGGCAGCTTGAACCCCTACCCTTCTGACCAGTAACCCGGAGCCTTAACCACTGAGCCACCAACGCAATACTTTTATTACAAAAGCAATTTTCTCACACTATTTCCTGAAAGTGTTTTTGTTGGAAACATGGGTGATAATGTTATAATCTCTAGTATTTAATCACTTTATTGTCTGCATATATTAGCAAATTTATATTATTTTGGTCAGATTGCTACAGTATGTGTGTTATGACTGTGACACAAATGAAAGCAACTGATGCATATATGCTTGGTCAAGTGCCAAGTTGTCTCTCATGAAATGGGTAAGTCCCACGCCTTACCAAGCACCCAAGCCTTGCAAATAGTCCCAGCTTGAAGGCTTAAGGGGCAGTAGTGGTGCAAGTGGTTGAGGCTCTAGGTTGTTGATCGGAGGATCGGGGTCCACTGTTGGGCGATTGAGCAAGGTCCTTAACCCTCCCTGCTCCAGTGGTGCTGTAACAGAGCTGCCCCTGCACTTTGACCCCAACTTCCACAACTGGGCTATGTGAAGAAAAGAATTTCACTGTGCTGTAATGTATGTATTGTGATAACGGCTTCTTGCCCTCAGTTCATACAGCAAAGCTACAGTGGCTGACACACTGAAAGCTTCTATTTTACATATCACTGAGATACTGGCACTTTATCATTAATCCTTGATTAATTCATTAAAGTTGCTTTTGCAATTGATTTGAACACAACTGGTAAATCACACTCAGCTGCTTGAAGCAACTCCTTGTCCACTAATTATTTATGCTATATGCAAAGAACTTGCCACAATGTAGTCTCAAACATGCCCTCATTTGAGCCACATTTTGTGAAGCTGAGTTGAAGGTGCTTGTGGCCAAGCTTTATTTCAAATTTTTTATTTATTGTGGTATCCTCATAAAATCAACTGTTAACACTGTTTCAGCAGAGAAAAGGATGGCTATGTCCATGTATAGTTTTTTTTTTTAACCTTCGGCAGTAAACTGAATATTTCTTTCTAAAATAAAGCAGTGAATTGAATATTTTTTCTTACAAACTGAGGCAGTAAACTCTTATTTTCCTTTCAATGCTATTTATAGCTAGATCTTTATTCATTCATCTTTATTCAGCTTGAATAGGTCAGATTTAACTAAAGTCTGATGATTTCTTTAATTGTACCAGAGATTAGCCACATTTCCATCTTGAACCAATAAACATTAAAAAAAAAATTCACTATTGACTACTTATGAGCTGATTTGTACATGTCTCATGGTGTGTTTTCTTGCCACTGTTGCCTCTGGCTTATAGTTGAAATATAAAATGTATATCATTTATATTTCAATTTTCATATTTCTGTAAAGCTGCTTTATGAGTGCACTTTACAAATAAAATTTAATTGACTTGAAATAGATATAAACAATGTAAAGCAACCCAAAATGACTTAGTATACACCACCTGCCTCCAGAACAACTTCCGTGAAGTGTTCCGTGAACACTTTTCTGGAATTGTACTGGAGGACAAACACCATTCTTCCAAAGTTATTTTCTCACTTGGTGTGTTGATGAATGTGATGGAGAGCACTGCCTAACACTTTGGTCCAAAATATCCCATAAGTGTTCAATTAGAATGGTATTTGGTGTCTGTGAAGGCCATATGATTTGCATCAAACCATTCAATGAGCCCTTGTGGACTGGGAGAGAAGAAGAGACCACTCCCAACAGGATAGAAATTATAATCACAGGGTAAAGGTGATCAGTCAGAATAATTTTGCATTGATTTGCAGCGACTCTTCATTCTAAGGGGAAAAGTGGACACAAACCATGCCAGCAAAATGCCTCCCATAACATAGAACAGACAGCATTTTCCTTCAATTTGTCACCTTTCTGTATAAGGAAACTTTTCAGACTCTTAGGCTATATATAAGCATCTCTTTATCTTGGGCTAATCTTCCCAAGCTACATATTACATTGATTTGTTTACATTCTTATTTGAGTAAAAGTTTATTCGAAATTCAAGGATCACCAAGAGGTCTAACTCTATTTAGACTCTGTAAAATATGAGCTCTAAGGGGGCTATTACCCAAGTCTGAAGTGCCTTGTTTTTGTCTTAACATTGATTCTCAGAGGATAGTGTGTGTGAGGTGCCCTGAGCTGACTGCAAGAGCTGTGCTGATTCAAAATGACCTATGTCTTGTAAACACGCAATGAGTCATGAAAGGTGATATCAAATGAGCCCACTTAAAGCCTATAGTGGGCAAACTGCCACCCAAATGCCAGCTCTACTCCTTCCTGTCATCAGTCACTACTGAAGCGTGGTGTGTCTACCTGAGACAGACTCTTTTGCTGGCAATCATGCCTTCAGTTTTGTTGACATTGTAATGTAGATTCAGAATGATAAAAAAGTTGGCTCAGGGGATATTTAAAGATTATAAATCTCATATATTTCACTAGGCAAAAAACGCTGTTTTTATCCATACTCATATTTAACCATATATGGTGGCTTTATTCAGACCCCCAATAAAATGTCACAATGCTGTAATTTTCTAATTCATCACAACTATATATAGCCACATGATCCTGCATTAAAGGCAAAAGGGAAATTATAGAAGAACTTTTCAAACTTTTCCAAGGGTAACTTACTTTCAGTGGTACAAAGAGTTCCAAAAGCCATAAGAAGAAGCATCATGGTAAATAATCCTCAATAAAGGCAGCGCCACAAGACAGAGCCATAGATCTTCTCAATGCAGGTGCTCAAGAACAGGGTCTATAAATGCCACTAGCCAGTAAACTCTGCACTATTTTATTACGTATGCAATAAACGGTCTGAGCCCCACAGGATTTATCTTTTAAGATTGGAAATTACAATTAATGTTATTAAATATGAATAAATTTACTGCAAAAACATCAACCTGAATTTCCATTTGCAACTCAGAGGAGGAACTCTTTAGTGCCAAACTAATTCATTCACTGATTCATTCATTCATTTTCAGTAACTGCTTTATCTTGTTCAGTGTCATAATGGATCTGGAGCCAATCCCTAGAACATTGGGTGCAAGGTGGGAGAATTCACCCTGTATGTGTACCCTACTATCCGCATGATTTTGAACAGTGGGAGGAAACCAGAACACCAAAGGAAACCCATGCGAACACAAGGAGAACAGGCAAATATTCATACAGACTCTAACCCATACTTGATACTTGGTCCTACTCAAAACTAGGACCCTGGAGCTATAAGGCAGGAATGCTACCAACTGTATTGCAAAACTATGAAATAAATGCTACCCACTGTAGATAAGAAATAAATTAACAGTTAGAAGTAAACACTTCCCCATACCAAGTGTAACTGAATCACTAGTACTAGTAACACTGATTTATGATGATAAACAGTGCTGGAGATTAGGAACTGAGTAATGCTGTATTTTCAGCATGTATGGAATGGGATGATAGGGTTTGTTTGTTGGTTTGTTTGCTTCTTTTTTTCACTTTTATGTTACAATTGGGATCATATAATACACTGCTGTTAGTTAATGTTGTCATACAAAGGTTATTTCAAATATGCCTTATCTAGGAATATCATATACTAATAGTTGCTAATTTAAATGAAGTGTAACATAAATGAAATTAAATTAAGAAAAAATGAAAAGTAAATGAAGTCTAGCATAAAATAAACTAGCCAGTAACTTAAACAATGTAATTCTCAGACCAAATGTTACATAATGATACATTTTTACCCTTAACAGGAATGCAATAATACTTGGTTTCAATTTTCCTGTGATAATAGATTAATGTCTGTTTCTCTGAGTTTTTCTGAGAGCTCTACTTCTCAACATCTAATGTTAACTATAAAGAGGAAAACTGCATGCATCTCTGATCATCCTGAAAGAATAACTTCTAGCACTATTGAAAGTTAATCATGTCTGTCTAGAAGACAGAATACAGCAAATGGTGTGTTGTACCACAACATTCTTTCTTTTTTTTTTTTTGTACAGCATTGTGGTTTTCAACAACCTACCAAAGAGCATGTTGTGGTAGTATGTGATACTTGATCGCTGCATGTTGCCTGCTGAAAGCAGCATTTCACAGAGTTTATAGCTTCAACATGGGGCCTTTTTTTATTTGGGAAACATTTGAGAGATATGAGCACACAGTTTCTGATAATGAGTGAGGCTCCTCTTTGCTATCTCCTTATTAGTGCTTCACATCCTACTCTGTCACCTTGATCAAGCCGTCTGAGCCAATGTATGTGTTGCTATGCATGTCAGGCCTTGAAACTACATAGCACAGCATGACAGCTGTTAGGGACGTTAGGATGCTTGAAAAGGTGCATGGTCCGTTACAGCATATGGAGTTTTCCTAATCAGTCTTTTTACTTAAGCAGACGTTGGTGAAAGTATTTTTTTTTTTATTTGACTATAATTGTGTTGGGTCCAGAAGTTTGAGACCACCAGTTAAAGTGCTTCTTTTCTTGCATTTTCTAATTTAATACAAAATTAATTATATATTACAGTATATGATGTGGGTGGACTAAAGGTCAGAAGGTTGTGAGTTTAAATCCCAGCTCCACCAAGCTGTCACTGCTGGACCTCTGAACAAGGCCCTTAACCCTCAATTACTGAGTTGTAAAAAAAAAAAAAAGAAAAGAAAGAGATAAACTGTAAGTCGCTCTGGATAAGGGCGTCTGCCAAATGCCATGAATGTAAATGTAAATATGAATAACAACTACTTCAGGGAAAAGCAGATTCTTCAGAATATTTATATGGATTTCACTCTCAATATCTGCTGTATCCTCCTTTTTCTTTAATTAGGGCATGTAATAGAGTGACTGTGGACTCCACAGGTTTGTGTAAAAGCTGTTGGCCCGTGTTAGTTCCAATCCATTGGAGTCTCCTCTGAACACATGCCTCAGACTCAAAGAACATGTGACCTTTTGTACAAAAAGTCAACATGTTACATATCATAGATTTTCCTAAAAATTGTGCAGAATCTTGAATATTGCATATTCGAAAACATTCTGTTTATCCTGAGTTTTAAATATAAATTCCAGATTTCTCTTCTCTCTTCCTAACATGCTATTACAATAATTCAACATAAAACATTTTTTATTGTATATTGAATTATCTTTAAGTTCAGAGAACATACTGTTCATGTTATGAATCGCTTTGTTGATGGATTTATGTTCTTTTTTCTTCCAAAGCCTGACCTGCAGCAATCCCTACTTGGAACGCTTAACATGCTGTGGGTTCATCACATGTGGGTTCTTTTTAAACATGAATTAGATTAGGTGTTGTTACTCATGTGCTTTATGCTCATGATAAAGATTGACCCAAATTTAAAATTCAGTATTAACATAATTTATGTAATTCCAATGCCTGAATAATGGATGATGATTCTGAAATAGTCGATTAAGTTAGGTATCTGTGGTGAACTGTTCATTTCATGTCGTTAGTAACTTGTTATAAATGCAATAGATCTCAGTGTAGACATCAGACATTAAACAGATGTAAACTCTTAAGCTCCCAGAATCCTCCACCGAGTCCAGACTTACATTAATCTCAGCCATAGCAATGCACCTTTTCTATTAGCTTCACTGTAATAATTGTATTTTTTACTGTATTATTATTTTTTTGTGAATATTTCTATACAACATTACTATGATTAAGTTTACAGCAGCATAAGTGTTTTTAAAAACACTTTTTTAATTTGAAACAGCATTATTCTTTTAAAATAAAACAGAATTATAAATGTAATGTATGCACTGGAGAATAAGTCTAAGAGCCAAAACATGATTTTCTTTTTGGTTAGAGAAAAGTTATGGTTAGGGTTAGGGGTAGGCATAACATCATTAAGCTAGAGTACCACACAAGCCAATGGAAATACCCCACAAAATGTATGTGTGTGTGTGTGCGTGTATTTGTGTGTGTCTGTGTGTGTATTTGTGTGTGTGTGTGTGTGTGTGCGTGTTACTCACTGCCCCACATTTGTCCTTTAGCAGAATCACTCAGCTGTGCAAGGCTTAATTTAGAAGGTTGTGTAACAAACCAGGAGATGAGTGTAAATTTGATACCCCTAAATAACATTTGTGCCATTCACCTTGGGACTGCTGTCTGTCTTGATCAGACTGTGCACTTTGTCACTGCATTAAGCCACAAGCGTGCAACTGAACACAAACCCACACAGCACGCATGTCTGCAGTTCACTTGAGCTTATACAGAGGTTCATTAATGTTTAATATCAACATACTGCAACTATTGTATAAAAAGATAAGTCAACGGGGTGAACTGATTACATTCGGATTAACAGACTTTCCTGCCCTTGACACTGAAAGCATATAGCACTGTACAGTCAGGCCCTGACAGGGAGATGATACATGGCTATATCAACGCTTGTCAGTCAGTAAAGTAGCACTAAGCCAAACATTTAACAAATGTACATTGTGACACAGGAGACTAGTGCATGCTTAAGAGCTGGATTCAGTCAGTGGTACTGGCTGTAAAACTTGATTTCTGGTGCTTGGCTGCCAAGAGAAACACCTGCTCTTGGACCAAACTCAAACATTCTAGGGCAAGCTCCCTGGGTCATATAGTGTTATTTTCTGAAAATCTGTAAAGTGCATATTAGATCTCATAGTATCATAAGCGTCCTTATTGTAACGTTATAGCCATTATTCCAAGTACAGAGAGGTCACATTTGCTAACTAGGCACTTCCCACACTGCTTGTGTCTAGAACAGTTAAAATGATTAAATGTTATGCCTCTGGTACAGTTAGAGTGATAGAGAGGAGCATGGGCAGTTGCAGCAGCAAAATGTGTGATTGGGTAGAATGAGCACCGCTGTTTTTCTTTTCCTGAAACACATTGTTCTAAAATGTCTTTTGTTAGAGCAGGTCCAGTTAGTCAGCCAAACACATGCTTCATTTGGCTAAAGATGGTGTGGCCATTGGAGCATATTCATCTTATTGGATGTATTTAGGTCTCACAGGAGCTCAGAGAAAGGTTTTAAATTGCATGGTAATATTCTCAACCGTTATCTCCCATTTCACCTTTATTCATCATGGCACAAATCTGGCTCCATGTGACACTTTGTGCAGACCCAATAACACGCATTATAATAGCCGTGTCATTAATCAGAGTGGTTTATCAGCCATGAATGTGCTACATCCTGTAGGCCTGCTAAAACCTCTTTACAATGATGGAGATAAATTCTGTTTAAATTGAAGTTGCAATTTCAATATCCTCTTTGATTAGGCACCACAGGGGAAGGATGCACCAAGGCCAAGCATTCCCAACTGATCTTATGTTACACGCTGTCTCTTGTTCTGATCTAGGAAAAAAAAAAATCAGTCTTTATATTTCTCCTAAGCGACCCTGAAATCAACAATTACAGACTGTCTGTTTTCATTCCATGTTTTCTGTAAAAATATTATTTCACCATTAAAATTCAACACACTCAGTATAAACAATTGTATCACCAGACTCTGAATATTTGAAACCTAATCTTCTTCTATTAAATAATGCAATTATGTGAGAGGATGACTGTATTCTTAAACCACTCTATTCAAATGCATACAGATTGGCTCAGACAGCTGCTCTAGCACCTCAGCCATCACCCCACACCCTCCATCTCCCTCTACACTTGACACAAGGCGCCACAAGTGCCGTGGATCAAGCGGCCGCCGCCAACAGACAGCTCAGCGATGTCAGAGTGAGTCTGGTACTCTGTCTATAGCTGGTGGCTGTGTTGCCAAAAGGAATTCTATTGGTCTGTATCCAAGGATGGAGGACTAACGATGATTAATAAACAGGTAACACATATAGATACTTAGTTCCTGTGTTATTGTGGTTGTAGGGTCTCAAAATAAGTGAAAAGTGTTCAAGCAGAACATTCTGCTACACTTCAAACTTCACCACATTTCTGTTACACTCTCCTCTGGTAGTCCAGCCAACATTACTTAATTTATGTTTGCAGCACTGACACTCAGGCACACTGCATTGGTAGCTAAATGTGGGATGTATTACCACACTTATTTTTTTAACCGTTTGCTCAATCCATTTTAAATACTTTCAATAAACACTTCATCTAGCAAGTCACAAAACAGCTGCCTCCAAGTAATACTCCAAGTTATGATCATCTAGAAACTTTAACTCATATTTTATTATTCTGTTATCGACTTTTAGGATAACATTATACAGTATCTACACTGAATGAACTAGTAACTATAGTGAAAATAATAGGAAGCATAATTATGTAAGTGAGGAATGTGTATCTGGAAATGCTGATGGGTCCTGGTTAACAAATTACATTGAAAACTTTTACAGTGTCACAACCAAAGTATTTAACTTTCATGCATCAGCTGCCAACACTGACTGAGAAAATGATCACTGACCAGAGCAGTCTACAAACCCAGCATTTGTTTTTAACAGAAAACTTTACAATATTACTAAATCAGTGAGTGAAACTTTATGTCTAGCTAAAAAAAAAGTAATCACCAGTGTCTGATTTATCATGCTGCACTGATGCCCTTTTGATTTGACCTGGCATTAACGTGACATGTGTTAGCAATGCCAGTCTTTCACAAGGCCCTCCTGCTGCAACTTCACAAATCCACACCCCTCCCTATGAAAATGACAAGGAGCTGTCAAACACACAAAGACATCTTATGGACGCTGATAATATTGCCCATTCATTGAATGTGAGGCAGTTCCAACAGCCATCCAAGAGTCTGCCTCCATGCAGTTGCTATGATACAAAACATACAAACTCAGCAATGCATGACAGAGAAACCATCATGAAGCCTTTGTCCAAGATTCTGACGTCTAATAAGATGATGTTTGATGAATGCCTATAATTAAGAAATGTGATGAATACGCATCAGGGTAGCGAAAAAAAGTAATGCAGTACAGTTTCATATAATAAGTAAATAAAAGATTAGACAAAATACATAACGAATGCACATTTCTGCTTCTACTGTTGAGATAATATTATTGTTTCATTATTATTTATTCCTTCCTCTGCTCTTGGATATTAAGCAATGGGAATGTAGGCAAATGTTGAATGAATGACTAAACTCTATACTACAGTATATTATATTATACTATACTACACTACACTGTACTACTCTATACTATAGTACACTGCAATACACTATACTCTAATATACTACACAACACTATACTATACTATACTATACTATACTACATTATACTATACTATACTATACTCTACTTTATCTGATCAGTCCAGCTATAGAGATTGTAATTACAAATTTACAAAATCAAGCTCTATTATGCTTCTGTATGTCAAAGTAAGTACGTTCTTTGACTACAACATATAATCTGAAAGTTACGGTGGCTGAGAAGAGCAAAACAAAATAAATCCAAAAATGCAATGACAATTCAGACAATTGGAAAAGGCAGGTATAGTTTGCAAATGGAATTCTTACCACTGATTGGACGAAATATCTGTCACTCGGGATATTCAGCAGGCTGTGGCAGTAGAAAGTTGATTTGTGTGTGTATGAACATAGTTCTTTTCTTATAGCATTCCTTATATTGTTTAATTTATAATAGTTTTGTCCTTGAAACATACCTGCATTGTTCATTTGTGTTTTAAGACATTGCAAACTAATCTTTATGCCATGATATGCTTCATCATATGAATGTCGTTCCTCAAAGAAGTGTTGAATGAATTCCGTTTGCTTGCCAATGGAAATTTTTTGTTATTTTCTTAGATTTAAAGTTGCACTATCGAAAAAAAATAGTTTAAAGTGAATGCAGAACTCCACACATATACAAGAAATAAAGTTAGATACACAATTTCCTACTGTTTTTGTATCTTCAGTGACAAATGCCTCATCCAAACTGCTGTTAGAATTCCTTTCGCAAACTATACCTTCCTTTTGTCGTTGTGTTTTCAGATCTGTTATTCTGCTTTCAGATTTGTTTTTGGGTTTGTTATATGGTTTTGCACTTCTCGGCCACCGTAGAAAATACTAGAACGTACATAAAGATTCAAATCAGTATTTCATGGCATAAATTCATTATTTCTGTGTTTTGGTGTTCATTTCCCTACAGGTCTGTAATGATGAGCAACTTAACTTTATCCTAAGAATATGCATTAATTAGCAAATGTTTACTGAAATGAATCTTAACTAAACTTCAGAAATGAATGAGTTAGCTGACTTATTTGACTTCTTTATTCTGTCATTCCCCTTGTTCTTTTTTCACTGAGTGACAGCCTGTTGTTTAGAAAACATTAGAACTTGTTCTATCGCTTCTGAGCAACAATCAACAAAGATATATTTTGAATGTTTTCATTAAATCTCTAAGAACGAAGGCTTTTGGGAAAAACTCACAAAACAGGTGCATACATAATGTATGCCCTTTGTTAAGTTGTTTGTTACTCACTGAAATTCAGAATTATTGGGAAATGCAAATGCAAATCCCTGGTTGATGTTTGTATGTCCCATTAATCTCCCTTGAAAAATATCATTTGCAGTTTACTATGACCTTGAGGCCATCTGCAACTAGTTAATCCTGACACATATCTGTTGACTCCTCTCACTTTTCTGCATCTGGATATTTTATTTATCATGGGTGTAACACCTTTGGCTGTGATATGAACCTTGGGCAAAGACTCTTGCCAAAAAATCTGGGTGGGCAGCTGGGGTAACACTAGCCTCACTCTCACTATAGCCAAAAAACTGTGCCCAGGATGTTTGACCTCTTCATCCACAGCTTTGCCCAGAACCCCAGTGCAGACCTTTAAATTCATTGAGCTGTGTCTAGAATACGTTACATAACCAAAGCGAGAAAAAAAAACCTCTGCGATATACAACAGGTTTGTGCAGGTTAAAATGTGTGCAGACTTGATAACACCAGCCAAAAAAAAAAGGAAAATGAATTACAAACAATATCTAGAAAGATACTAAAGATATTACATTTGTGGAAACTTGTTCACAGACAAAAATGGGTATCACTTTCCATTTATTTTTATTCATGGCTGTTTTATTAATTTCTTATTAAAATGTTATGAAAATGATGAAATACTAATACTGCAGTAAGGTCACTGTTATATTCAAGATGCACTGCTGGTCCTTCCAATATCCAAGAGCATGTGATGATAAAATCAGGGCCTGTATTTTGAAATATAAGCATTTTATAGAATATATAAAAAGCTATTTATGCTTTTAAAAAGCAGTACAGATCAAGCAAAGTCTTTTCCCTTTTTTTCTGTGCTCCCCTAAGGTTGCTTGTTTTGTTATAGCTCAAAGCAATTGAATCAGACTTGATTGCTTTTCACATTTGCCATTTTCTGTCTAGTTTGAAGGAGCTGGTACATCTAGGCAATTTCTGAAACCCTTCATTCTAAGGTTTAAAAAGTCAATTTTGAATCTTAAATCATTTTTTTTCTTGAAGTAACACAATCTGATGCAATAGATTGTGTTACATAAGGAAACAAATAGGTTGCTAGTTTATTAGGTGTACTAATCTAGTTCCTATTAACTTGCTGCTCAGTGTTATTTTTTTTTCATATGCAAAATCTAACAAGCCCACAAACTATTAGACAACTGTAAGATTTATAACAAAAAAATATTATATAGTAATATATTTAAATTCAGATGCCTTTTCTGTTACTCTGTCCAAATGAATGTGTCTTCTGATCAAAAGAGCCAGCCCTTAATGTATGAAGTGCTGAAGGTGAAATGTGAAGAGAGTGGGCCAGTGTCACTCTTGTTTGAATAGAGATTCTTTCATTGGCTTCAGAATATTTCAAATACTTTATGAATATTCTAGTAGGGATTTTCCAACCTTTACTTGGGAGCAAGTGGACCACAATAAGGCGAATGAACTCAAATAGGGAATAACATGAGGAGAATTTGTAGTTTTGTTCATGATATTTTACTGTTTGTGATATTTTAGTGCCAAAATATCATACATTTGGTATAAGCAGACACTAAGAAAGTTTACTTTAGCAGGATTTTGACTAAATAATGAATTAAATAATGCTGTTTTTAATGTTGTATTCTGGATTTTATATACTGGATTTTCCTTCAGTTGAGCGACAGAGAATTTAGCTTACATATAAGCTTAGCTTATACTTAACTTTCACTTAGCTTTCTTTTTATGATCAGTTGTAATAATGACATATCCCACTGACACAGTAAAGTTGCTTGGACATGCTACATAAAAAGTATTTTAAGCATCTATCTAAAAGTATTTTCTATTTTAAAGTATATAGTATTAAAATAAAAAAAAAGTGAAATATTCACATATCCCATTTTGTAATTAAAACCTTTAAAAGGGAAACCATTCATTTATTACACAATCAGCAGGGTTCCTTTATTGTGATTTAAATGCTTTGTGTCTAGAAAATTCAAATACATTCAATCTCCAGTTACATCCCAAAGCCATTCTTGGTGTCATGGTTGTAATCTGAGAATGAAAAAAAGGCCTACAAGTGTTGTTTTCCAGAGAGAAACAGAAAAAAAAACCTGTTATAGTTTCTTATTGGCTAATTTTTTCTTCATTCCTGCTGCATTAAATGTTCAACTCTTCATCATCAAGCTTTTCAGAATTGTTTTTAAAACATGATAAAGTGTTAATAAGACTAAAAATACTTACAGCTCACAGCAGGACCTGGGAGGTCAAATTTCTTAGACTTACTTTTAGTGAGGAGTAGAATAAACATTTATCAATGAAATTCCTGCCATGTTTTAGGACAGCATCCTGTCATAATTCAGCCATTGCAGTAGCATACTGTGCTCTGGTTGGTGTCTCTGATCGAGTGTCTGCAACAGAATCTCACAGTGAAATGCACTGCAGCAGACTCAGGTGGATCAGATTCACTTCAGGCACAAATTCAAATTCTGAATTCTTACAAAGCAATACCCTGCAGAAATATAAGAGTGATGTACCAAATTTCCTCACTTTATATCGTTTTATATGGGATCCTAACGCTACCTTGTAGTCTGAATACATTTGTTCACGAACTGATGGAATGGGCTTATTAGTTTAATTCAGTCCTAGAATTCCTGGCTGCATAACAAGTAGCTCTAAAACATAGTTAGCCGGCTATTTACCTGTTATACACTAGTCTGGCACTGGTAGACTTAATGAGATATGGTCTGACCCTGTTAGAAAGCAGGTGCCTGTTGAGGTACCTGTGTAATAATTTTGTACAGTCCTGTGACAATTTCAGCAAACATGATGAAAACATTATTAGGCTAAGACTTGTTTAAATATTCTAGCATAAAATATATCTAGCCAATGTATGTACTGTAGCTAACTTAGCCGTTATAGTAAATAACTACAACCAGACTGATATACTCAGGGGAAAAAAACAGTCTGGTTGTAGTTACTCACTAAAGACATTGATGTATAAAGACTTTATATAATGTATAATGACTAGCTAAAAGACTCTTTTTTTTAGCTAAAAGACAGCTTCCTTTTGAGGTGACTATAAAGCTGCTTTAGAATGGAACACACCTTGTAACTGAGTAATGCTTTCCAACATTGACTGAACATCTCTATTTAGCTAAATGCAACAACTGTGCATAGACGCTCCGCCCATGCTGCATGTCCTTTCTCATGTGGAACTGGGATTATAATTTTGGCATGAAGATAAAGTATGAGGTAAGGTTTAATATAGTATCTCATTGGAATTAGCCAGAACTCAGCAGAGTCAGACAGAGGTTGCTTTCTACACATCACCCTTGTGTATGCCTATAACTACAACGCTCAAGTCCAAGCAAAACATCACATGGGTCTTGGAATCAGCACAAGCTTGTCAGATTTTGCTTGCTAGTGTTTACCTGGTAAGGCTGGAGCACGTCATCAGACATCAAGGAAGATTAGCTACTGAGTTAGACTTAAAAGCAGTGCTTTGCAAGTCAAGCTAACACACATATGCCTCATTTTCCCACTGTGTATTGTATTGAGTTGTCTCAAGTGATTTAGTGGTCTGAAACACTGGGGCGCTTCAACTACCCCATGATACAAGCCATGTTACTGTGTATGCCAGGGTAATCATTTACAATTAAATTGATATTTTTCACTCAGAGAGCTGTTAATGAAAACAATCAAGTCACTTTTTTTTCTGGTCATTTTACTCAAGCAGGTAAATTGACTGCATGTTGATGAAAAGTGGAAAGTGCATAAGCTTTCAATTAACCAAAACAACAGAATAATTTTACTTTGATTATAATTACCTACAAGTAAGAGAACAAACAGTAAAGACTCAAAAAATGTTCACCTATAAACACTGGAACTGGAATAATGGCAATAATTTGGTACTCATATATCACATATATTCTGCAACTACAATTTCAGCTACAGTTTCAAGGTTCACAGCTTGAGGGTTGGGGTCCAATAAGCACAAATACTTAATGTTTAAAGGTAATTTATAAATTGGGAGCTATAATTAACAATAGTATAGATCCTGTGTCTGTATAGTAATTGCAGACTGAAAAAAACCCTCATCAAGTAGCCTATATCTTTTTAACAGTGTTATTTTTCCATTATGAAATTACAAATAACTGGGGCATAGACTTATATTTAAAAAGGAGTGAGGGTTCAGATGATCAGTAGACTCAACAGATGTTTTCACATGTCATCAAGATTAAAATAAATAATAATAAAAAAAAACAGTGTTAAATATATTGGTATTACATTGCTGATTCCTGCTCGTTCAGCAACAAACTTCCTGCTCTGTGGTTGGCCTTATATTTCAGGCTTCTCAGTAAGACAAATTTGTTGACAAGTTGACCTTGTTGGCCATGTGACATGAACAAAATTTGCCTTTGGCTCCTGTTTGTGTGCAGAGCATGTTTATAGTATCAAAGCAATGCCTGGAATTAAAGGGGAAGTTGATTGGCAAGAGTTGTGCTCATTCAGTCTTTGATATTCTCTTATTACTCTGTATCTTGCACATTGACATATTTTTGGGGAACTAGTTCACACACTAATATTATTATTTCTCTGCAAGCAATCAATCTTCATATCTTTTGTTCTCAAATACAGCTAATTCAACATCTCCTCTCAGTTAGCATTCATAGTCATTTTGCCTGTTTTTTTTGTTTTTTTTTAAGATAGAACTGGAAGTGAAGTTAAATAGGTTTCAAGCAATGTCAGGAACAGGTGCAAAGACCACTACACACTACAGCTCCGTAATTTGTGCTTAACACATACAGTATGCTTACACTTAACACACATTTTAGCAATGCAGTTCAGCTGAGATGTTCAGCTGTCAAGCCATGCGATGCCTTGAAATACAGTACAAGGCAATGCATACATATTTTTAAAAAGGAGGGATCAAGGGATATATGACCACTAGAGGAGGGAAAGGCTGGCATTAGTCTGGCATCCTCATCTTCAGAGCCTAACAGCTGGTGTTATGATCTGTTAAGTTTCATTAGGTGTCAGTCTGCTCACATAGGCTCAAATTATACAATTACAATCATTAATGAAGATCATTGGTGAAAAATTAATCTCTCCAGATATACTGTACATTCAAATCATCAACAACATTCCTTGGGTAGAAACATGATACATGCTACAAATTCTCTTGTGATTTATCTTACTTTTAGAGGTTTAGTTAAGTATGAAGAAGTTGTTTCATAAACTAAGACACACTCCTCCTTCTGTTTAAAATAATAGAGGTCGAACTCCTGCAAAGTAAATATGGCTCCCCACCTTATCACTGCAGGTAATGTGAGACTGCAGAGGTCATGTTAGTGTTACCATATTACTTTGGTACAATGCCAGTAGCCATAAGTAAGGACCAATTACATGTCACTGAGATCCTACCAATTATCCCTTCTGAAATGAGCCTTAAAATACATCTACTCAAACTGCAGGACATAACACTGGTAATAAAAAATCGAGTTGCGGCATTGTTCAAACAAAAGACCTATTGATTAGACCACACTGATTTGTTTCTCCCTAAAGGTTACTGATACCAACTATGATGTAAACGTTCAGCCACAAGCTCTCATCCAACTTTTCCCAGAACAATTGGTCCACCAGAAGCATCTAGCAACCCCCTATAAACAAGTGTGTTTTGGCCTGAAGGTATCCATTCTTGTGGACTTCTGAAAAATGAGTAGAGAAAGATTTTTGGGAGGCCAGGAAGCCTGAGTAGCTCCAAGGCACAGCACATTAGCCAGGTTCCACCCGATTTACTTCATGTATTTACTCCATGGCCAGGCTCACACTGCACATGCAAAAAGAAAAATGTGCACCAAGAGGGTAGATGCACAAAGTTTGGGTTTGGGCAACGGGCTAAATTGCACTTCATTTCCTTAAACAGTCAACGGCACAAATGTCTCGTTGATATAAACGCTCAGTGCAAGCTGTTATTGGCTGCTTTGTTCCTTTGAATCATAAGAGTTTTCTGAAGAGCCTCTTTGTGTTGTGTATTTTCTGCATTTCCGTCTTTATCCTGTGGTTTTTCACCCTTTGTGAAACCAAGACCAGGTCCAGATGTCCTTGGTGTCTTTCTCTATACATGTGGCTTTGAACTGTCCTGAGGCTTTGTGTGTTCCAGAGGTTACAGCTGAGGATTATAAACCAGAAGTTTCAATACAGTTTGTGAGGAGTGCCAGAGATTGACTTTTAACCATAATAACTTTTACTTAGAAGGCCCTTCCTTCAAGTGTATACTCTATATTCACGACATGGATATATAATGGCAAACACTGAATTTAAGCTCCTGAGAATATCTTTACAGGTGAAAATGTTTATGAGTCCTAAACATCTATATGTATTTACATATGTATCTACATTTCTAGGCCATTTATAATTTAGTCTCTGACTGCAGTGTCTTTAGCTGAAACCTTGTTATTCTACCACCGGATCCCTGTAGGAGATGATAGTGTCTGACCCTGACAGTGGTCGCAACTGTCCCTGTTGATGCTAAACCAGCAACCATCTGCTTCACAGAAGTGATGAGTGATGAATTGTTTTATAAATGGCTTTTGAAAGACAGACTGCTATTAGTATGGCAGCCAACTACATTAATCTGACATGACCCTGACACAGGTGGTGACTGTATGACTGTAGAATCTGCACTAAGGCATAGTATGTGGGGAGGATTAGCACATGACACGCTGAGCTTTTTAAAGATTTTGCTTTCGATTCAATATTACTGTTGTATGCTAAAGCAATTTGCTTTTCCTATACTCAAGAATATCATCTTTATTCATACAAAAAGCATTATTTTGTCAGAAAAAAAATTACTTACTAAAGGATTTTGCTCTAATTAAGACATGCATAATAATTATAATAAATTATACAAAATATTTGACTGAATAATTATCCTTCAGGGAGAAACTATGTGTGTTTTGTTTTGTTTTTAATTCTAAAAAAAATCATTTGAAACCAGAGAAACAGACTCTTAAGATAAGACATAGGGCAAATATGGCACATGGAATCATCTGGTGAATTCCACTTAAACTCATAGGATTATCTGAGACTACAATTTTATAGACACAAGGTGAAGGTAACACAGAAAAAAAGGGTCTAATTGAGCCTGTCAGGCTCTGCCAGAGTCACACTCAGTACACGGCACAGATGCCAGGGATCTGAGAATGCACTTTATAGTGAGCCACTGAGCAATCAAAACTAAGAGAGATTTCAAAGAAAGATATCTTCCAGGTGCAGAGGATAAGAGCTGTGAAAAGTATGCAGTTAAACACGTTCATTACACATTACTTAGGGTCCATGCTGAATTAGCTCGCTTTATTTCAATTCAAAATTCATAGTGCTCCTCCACTGGAGTTTATATTGGAGTTTATCCTTATGCCAACACACATGAGATGTAGACAGATACTCTCAAAAAATTGTGTAATATCAGCTCTATTCTTAATCTTTGTGCACTGACACACACAGAAGTCAGGATGCAAACTAGCATTTTATCACATTTTTTCCTCAAGCCTATCATCTGGTTCCTGTTTCAGTGGCACAATGTGAACACTAACAGCTGGCCAGGCATTAAGGCCTCTTGCCTCCTATAATTCCTCCAGAGCAGGCACTCTCATGTGTGAGCAGACGCTCAGCAATCTCAAGGGATTCGGTTTCCCACCTCCAGCCCCCTACAGGCTCCATTCATAAAACCCCCGAGCAGAACACACAAGCCTCACTGGACCAAACAGAGGAGCTGAGCCACATGTGCATACACCTCAGGTTACTATCCCAGTGGAATTACACAGCTCAGGGATTAGAAGCACTCAGCAAAGACAGACTGCTAACTGAAGCCAGTGAAAGAGGTCTGAGAATAAACATATCACGGCAAGAGCTTTGCCTTAGTGTTGGATTTGAATTCATGCTCTCTATGGGTTATGAAAAAATGTGCTGGTACTTTGTAATTTTCATAGAACTTCATATAATGTTATATGATATTTCAATAAAAATACTGTGAACAACTGTTCCGTGCTGTTGCGCATGAATTTATGCCAGCTATAACTGGCTGACAGAAGTTTTATAGATGCCACATGTCTCTCCGATCCCAAGAAATACTTTGTCTCAAAGAAGTTGGATTTATCCACAGCATCAGACAATACCCAGCATGCATCAGTAAGCACCATGTTATTTCACATATTGAATTGGATTTGGTACTCGGTACGTCAGAAATTATTATGCTCTTGAGACAATTTATCGAAGAAAATGTCTCATTTTCTTCTGTCTTGGACTTGTAGGCATGGGCACAGTGGAACAAATACAATACCATGATCGGAGCAGACATTTTCGTAATAGCTGTCTGTGATATTTAGATTTGGTTAGGATAGTTAACAAATTAGAACAGCAAATTGATATTTATAGTGGTTGTATAAAAGGGAACAGAATAAAATAAAAACATTTTTGTAATAAACAAACAAACAAATAAATGAGGAATATAGTTATTGAACATTCATGCCAGTATATCATTTTAATTATATACACATTTTGCTGGATTGCATGTTTCATTGGGCTGTTACAGAAAACCACAATATTTCGAAACCATCAATTATGAAATGTTTTTGGTTTTATTTACATCAGCATGTTTCTTAAAGTGGTACCGTTTCTAAACTCTGATGGCTGACACTGCAGCAACTAAATCTGACAGTGTATCAGCAGGAAGTGGGTTAAGCTGTCAGATCCTGATATAACAAGAGAAAGAAAGGAAATATGAGCAGGAATGGGGTTCACTGCAGTTTTGCCACTTTACTTGCCCAAACAGATGGTCAAAAGCATAACACCTATTTTATCTATCTATTTTAGCAATCTAACCTACTTTAAAATAAATTATACTAAGATTATAATGGATTATAATGGTGTCTCAGTGATTAGCACATTTGCTTCACACCTCCCGGGTTGTGGGCTCAGTTCCTGCCTCTGCCCTGCATGAGCTTACATGTTCTCCATGTGCTTCAGAGGGTTTCTTCCAGGTACTCTGGTTTTCTCTCCCAATGCAGACACACATTGTAGGCACCTCTAAAATGTCCGCAGTTTGAGAATGTGTGTGTGAGTATGTGTGCAATTGTGCCCTGCAATGAGTTGGTACCCTATCCAGGTTATCCCCTGCCTTGTGCCCCAAATTCCCCGTAATGAGCTCCAGGTTTTCCACAATCCTTTGAAGGATAAGTGGTACAGAAAATGGATGAATGGATGGATAGTAGATAATAAGCTCAGAACAATGTTCAAAGCTATTTATTTGTAAATATGACTAAGAAAAAATACTGAGTGAAAAAAATCTCAAATATCCAAATTATTTCTTGTGACTAAGAACTAGCAACCAACAGCGTAGGAGGCAAAATTTGCTGAAATGCAAGTCAAGAAAAAAAAAAACTATAATTTGGTGTCTTAGCTGGTGTGTTTTTAGGCCAGATAATTTTATGAAACATAAAAATACTATCCAGAGACTGATGAGAGTTGTCTGCCTGTGCCAGCTACAGAGAACATAGTGTGAGTGAGAACGAACAAGGAAAGAAAGACATTATAAATGAGCACTAAAGTATTAAAAGAGGGCCAGAGCTGTTGTATGATAGGGGTGAGCTGGCTGGTGGGCCAGATTGTAGAGTAAAAGTGCTTGTGTGTGTGTGTGTGTGTGTGTGTTTGGGGTTGTGGGGTTGTGAGTGCCTGAGCAATGATTTAAGCATATTATAATGTATTTCCTGGGTCATGGCTGCCTCAGAGAACTAAGGTCCCTGGTTCAGTCCTGAGCTGTGTGGAGTATCACAAGTTCTCATTGTGTCCTTGAGGGTTTCCTTCATTTTCTCAGGTTTCCTCCCAAATACCAAAAACATGCTGTTAGGTAAAATTAGGCATGAATGTGTGTGTGTGTGTGTTTGTTTGTATGGAGTGTGTTTGTGTGGTGTTCTGCAATGAACTGGTGTTCCATACAAGCAAGCATCATACCCAGCATTCCTGGGATCCACCACAACCCTGACCAAGATAAAGTGGTTCCTGAGGATGAATGAATGAATGAATAGACTTTTTTTGTATTAATTACACGATGTTTATATTCAGCAGTTCCTAGGATGGGAGCTAAGTCTGGAAAGACCATAGTTCTACAAAGGTAGTGTTTTTTTTTAGAGTTAGCAAGTATGATGAATTCATTAACCCATTATCAAAACCTTTATATTCTGAATATAAAGTGCTGCAAAAATAAATAAATAAACACTCTCTTTCGCAGTGCTGTGACTCTCCAGGGCCAGAGTTACAATTCCTGTTCATTTTACACTCATTTAATTTCCCAGTCATTTGAAAGTTCATTTCACATCAAAGAACAACCATTCTGGACATAAGTTCTAACATTACTGCTAATGCCAGACGTTTTTGGCATTATAAGCATTTTTCTTACCCCACCTACTAAAGTAACAAAACACATACATACTGCCTGAAACACTAATTGTTCTTTTGCTCTGTTCCTTTCATAGTCCCTTCCAAGTCATATTAAGGCAATGATCCACACAGACAACACTATTTTCCTGACACAGACCAGACATCCATGCGTGTCCTACTGTCGTGAGAGGGCAGTTTTTGGGGGCAAGCATGAGCTACTCCATATTCCCACATGAAAGTGACTTTCTCTGGCAGAGACACACTCAAATAAAAGCAGAAAACCGTAAGTGTTTTTCCATATTGCCCTAGAGACAGCGCTCAAGCCAGAACGTCTATGGGCACCCAGATATTCTTTAATTCTTGGGGTGAAAAGCAGCTGCCATATGCACAAGTGTGGCATGATACAAACATGACAGGCTGTGATTTGACATCCCAGTGCTAATGCTGATAATCTCCAGAAGGCTCAGGAGGAAAGTGCCTCCCACTTGTGTCCTCACACCTGCTGTGTACA
Source organism: Hemibagrus wyckioides (assembly GCF_019097595.1). Lineage (NCBI taxonomy): Eukaryota > Metazoa > Chordata > Actinopteri > Siluriformes > Bagridae > Hemibagrus > Hemibagrus wyckioides. Next base: position 13,678,872 of record NC_080716.1, read on the forward strand.
GTGGATTTTCCTAAATATGACCTCGTTTTTATCCTGCAGTAAATTAAAATAACAAAATTTGTCAATTATTGTGTCAAATCTGACAACGGATTTCAAACTGTACCACTACCAAAATGTTAGATGTGGTATATGCTTGTGAAATCTGTGGATATTAACCCTAAGCTGAGTGCCTTACCCAAGGGATGATTAATGGGTTATCCAACTTGACCAGTCTAGTATGGAGTTTCAACGCATAGCCGGAATCCTCCCTGAAAAAAGTGATTGATTTTTGAGATTGTTGAGTCTAGTGTGGATTACTTATCACTAAAGTCTTAAGTTTTGTGTGTTTTGAAGTCCATAATTAGCTTTGACACAGTTCATGTTTCAACTTTGTAGTTAGTCTGCTGTTTCATTGAATTCTTCTTGATGTAACTCCCTCTTTGGGATACACTGGAAAGCTTCCAGGAGCCAGTATGCTGCATGTATAACCGCTCATATTTATCCATCATCCAGTCCAATTCCTTTTATTCTCTGAATTTAATACACACCAGTCATTGGATCAGCCCTTTTTGAGGAGCCAGAGTAAATAATGTAGATAAGACTCCAGTCAGGCCGACATCATAACAAATTTGAATGGCTGTGATAATGCTGCAAAGAAAGCGTCAGTTGCTTTAGCAAAACGTTAAGGAGGGATTCTGGTAGGATTTTGTTTGAGCAATTCTACAGCAGCACACTATTTATCATCTGAGGACTTTTGAATTATTATCCGTTATTTCTTTTATGCCTTTCAATTGTGTCACTTCACTGGTCTCTCTTATATCATCAAAGCCCTCCACACCGTAGGCACACAGTGGATTGGAAATGAGCTAAGATGATCTATTTAGTGTGGGCCCTCTCCGAGGTATGAGTCATTTACTGCTGGAGGCAATGCAACAAGCTCTAAAGTCCTTTCAGATGTCCTCAGCTGATGGTCATTATTGCATACATTTCACTCCTACTTTTGCTATTTCAATGCAAAAAAAAAAAAGCAGGCTTTTGGGGCAGTTTGCTGACCTCATCTTCTCATGAGGACTCGTATCACCACTGCACAGCCATGCAGCATCAGTCCGCTGTGGAAGTGTTTTCACTAATTGTTTGTGCTAGGGTATGCCCTCAAGGAGATAATCTTTTATTACTACCTCGTACTGAGGACAAGTAAATCACCTTCCAATTAAATTCATGTTTGTGAAATGATAAAGAAGTAAAATGCTGTTTTGGTTCAAAATTATCTCATAGTTAAATAGTCCACTTCTTGTACACACATATCTGTTCATTCTGCTTTCATCTGTTCTTTTAATTCAAAAAATTTCATATTGTTCTTTTGCACATTCTATTTCAGACAAATGACAGCCCTGATATTTGACATAAGTGGGAAAGAAAAAAGTTGGCAGCCACAACCCAGACAGCAGCACAATGGAACGAGTCAAGTGAACAATTAAGCTGCGCCAAACTTGAGTGGTTTGTGTGCACATGGGAAATTCTTTAGCATGCAGCAAATAAACAGGGTTGATTTGGGAAAAGGGCAGAGTGTACCCCTTATTTTGAGATCAAGGAGAGGACAGCAGGGTTTTGCCCATGTCATATAGTGTTGTAATGACTGGGCTACTGGATTTACAGACTACAAAATCCATTACTGCTCTTTTTTTATTACTGGCAAGCTTACCTCATGGGACACCCCTGAATTCCAAGCCAGCAACCTCAGGAATTGGTCAGCAGTGTGCTCCATATCGTGTTTTTTTTTTTTTTTACTTTGCTTGACAGATGGAATTACTTTAAATGAAAAACTCAAAATTATGTGTTCTAATCAGCTCTGTCGAAGGATTGATTGTGGTGTAATATTTCTCTCCATATGCTCTGTATTTTCTTTGTAGAAGCAAAGAAGACCTGGTAAAATAACACTTCTCTTAAGTTCTCCAATGGTAATAAGTATGCAGTGTTGCAAATTGGCCACTTTGACAGAGACTCTGGTGGGACATTAGCGGTAATCGTGAGAATGAGCAAAGTACTTTCTCAGCTTCCTTTTTATTTACTTTGGCTATAAAGTGCTGGTCCAGGAGAAGACCAGAATGGAACAATTTACCTGCTGTATAATGTTTTGTGAGCAGGACATCTACATTCGAATTAATTCATTTTTTTTCATCTTATTTGCATCCCTATATACAGAATATCTCTATTATACAGACTAGAATTTCCCAGCCATTTCAGCAAGGTTGTAACACGTTACATAACATCATGACAATTACTCCAGGCGTCACCTGTCTGTAGTAGCTCTCTGTTGACTGGGTTTGATGTCTGGCTACAATGCAGCAAAGGAAGAATATCAGAAATATGAATTTGCTAAGATGCCAACACCTTCTAAAGCTGTGTGTAACAGATAACAAATATAAATGATTAGAATTTTTTGTATATGGAAAAAGGCTTATTTGAGTCAAAGACAGTTTAGCACGCTGTAAAGGTCCTAAGTTGCTTCTTAATATTAAGAAAATAAAATGTACTCAGTTTAGCAGCATAAAAATAGGAAATAATATACAAATAGACATTATGTTCAGAAATTAAACATTATGTTCCCCCCATCAGAGGGACAGCTCATGTTGGATGTTTGGGGGACAAATTTGGGGAGGCCAGATTAAGATGGTTTGGACATGTTTAGAGGAGGGAGAGTGAGTATATTGGTAGGAGAATGTTGGACATGGAGCTGCCAGGCAGGAGGCAAAGAGAAAGGCCAAAGAGGAGGTATATGGATGTAATAAATGAGGATATGAAGCTAGTGGGTGCAAGTGTTTAGGATGCAGACGATAGGGATAGGTGGAGAGAGATGATTCGCTGTCACGACCCGTGAAGGGATAAGCTGAAAGAAGAAGAAGAAATTCAGTAACCTGGTCAGGGTGACAGTCGATCTGGTGCTTATCTCTGTATCTCTGGGCATTAGGTAGGAATTCAACTCAAATGGGACAGGAGTCCATCACAGGGCACCATACATACACTAATTCACACTCAGAGACATTTTCGCATAGCCAAATGTTGCATGTCTTTGAACAATGGGAGGAAACTAGACAGCAAGGATGAAACCCATGAAAAGAATATGCAGTCCACACAGACAGAATCGAACCAGGAACCCTGGAGCTGTAAGGGGGTAATAGAGCCTACTGTGCCACTATGTCACCTTTGGATAATGTGCTGTTTAAAATCTCTACTATCTTAAATCAAACAAAATGTTAACACATACCTTTTTTTTAAACTGAGGCCTTAAATTAATGCACATGAATGACCAGGTATTCTTTGCTCACACTTTTAATAACCCAGAAAATATGATTTCACTCAAACTGATGTAATATTTTATTCTGGTATGGTAAGTAATAATGTTAAGCGTACCCTTAATGCATGATTCACTTAATAGTTACATCATAGGGTTTCTAACAGACCTAACTAAAGCGAAGGCCAAATCACTACAATTTGTCACTGTCATTCAGTCACCTCTTAAGTATAGTCAATAAATCAATACTTTCTCTAGCACACAGTCCTAAGTTTAATATTGTCTGGGATAATGAGGCTTTCTAAAATTAAAATAAGGAATCATACAGCTAAAACCAAGCAATGACCTGCAACTTGGAAAGACGGACAGAATTATGGCATGCTCTTGTTCACTTATTCTTACATACAAGGCTGAGTGCGATGGAGTATCCAAAGTCCAAAGTGAGCAGGCCTTTGAGATAAAGAATGCTTTGAAAAGCAGTGTTCCAAATGTCAAGACAGAAGCCAGTTGAAAGGTCCAATGATTGTACCATGCTTTGGTACAACTAAAAGGGCACCTTAAAGGGGACACTATTAAATCTAATTGCTTTTAATTAAAGAACATGCACAGCATATGGAGATTTAGATAAGGAAATTAGTAAATTAGTTTGTTAGCAGTTAGTCAGTGCCTAATCATCTTAGCTACATGACCCATGAGAAATTAGCCTTTAAATCTAATTATACTGTAATCCATACATTTCAACCAAACCTACAATGCATCAAGCCAAAATTAAAGGAGATGTTTTAGTAGTTTTATCACATTAGAAGGAGAATGAGATCTAACACTACCACAAGTCCCAAGAGCTTTAAAGCTGCCCAGAGTCTTCATCTTGACATTGCATAATTGGGATAATGATGCTTTCTGAACTTTTAAACAAACTATGTAATCACATAAAGTAATGAACTCTAAACTCTCAAGGTCTTCTTTCTGATTATTAGTTCTACTTCTTCTCTGTCTACACTCTATCGTTATGGTTTCTGACATCTCATTTGATCAAACCTTATCCAGCTGCTTTAATCTCCATTATGTCTTATTGTGAAAGATGTTTGTATGCCAGGATTTCATTTATATATTTGCTACTTCCTTACTTTTGGATTCTGTAAAGCAGCTTTGTGTTTAAAAGGGCTCTGTATAAATGTATAGAACCATATTACAAAAGAAAATGAACAGTTACTTAGTTACCTAGAATTAGTTATTTTGGCTAAAATCAAGCCTACAAACACTGCTTTGCTTTACTGCTTTCCTATAAACCAAAATAATTGTGTCATTCTATATTCATAGTCTTAGTCTATATTAGACCATGGGTGGTACACATAAGTTTTATCTAACTATTTTTGGAAACACATTCAGGACATGAGGAAATACATTCATGACTTGCAACCCCAGTCCATCAACCCTATCTTTATGAATGAAGCTTGAGGCTATTAAAGGAAGCTCTTTCTGTAGCAGACTATGAATCTGATCCCTGTTTTGAAGGCTACACAAGTATGTCACACCACAGTTCCCACACTTCACTGGTCAGCAGTATCAAATGAAACCGAAATGCTTGAAGGGTGTGGGAGTGCGTATGTTTCACATATGTTTATGTTTGTGAGCATATTTTAGCAACAGACACATAACAGAGTATGGAAAAGTATTAGAATGGTGTGTTTAGTAAGATTTTTAGTCTGGTTAAAAAAAAAAAAGTCTACACATCTGCAATGTGTCACAATAATAGTGGTAACCACAGAAAACCCACAAATAAGCACAGAGAGGGAAAATGGCATGAAGGCAGTGGGTTGTTTTTTTTTGACACACCATGCCATTCATGAAAACCACCTGAAATGAATTTGGGGAATTGACATTTTGCTGGCTGCCATGTCGAATGTATAGAAAGGAGGATTATGTACATGTTAGTGTGGAAACATAGTGTATCACCTTCTAACTAATGCTGTTAGTAAAAGTATAACCAGTCAGTCCTTCCTGGGATTTTAAATTAAGATAAGATTCTGTATATATGCTAAGCAAATGTCCAAAATGCTTTGAAGCCTACCTTGCAAAGCTGCTTATACGTTCTACACTCAGGATATTATTCTTTTAAAACCGCAAAGAGATTCACTTGTTTGAATGATTCATTCTTTTGCGCTGTATTAAAAGTGGTGCGGCTTTGGTAACGTTCCATTTCATGTCAAACCATATTCTAAGATCCAGTGATTTGAGTCTGATATTTAAAACAGCTGAGGGAGAATCCTAAGCTGTGCCTGGACTTCGATTTAGCGTGTATCAGTCGTTTGAAATGTCTCATGTGAGAGCAGACTCTGGCCACAACTGCTCAAAACACAAACCAAACTGAACTGAACCAAAACCAACACGGCTGTCTTCTTTGATGGATGTCATCACAGCAGGAAACGTGTTTTGATACCTGAGCCCAGCTTGCAAAAATGCATCTGAGACAGTTACATCAGGGCTGACTTGGAGTTCAATGTTTCGTATCTAGAAAGAAAGGTGGGGGTGCTAGCAGGTGAACCATGCCATGTACTAAGTCGACCTTTGAGACTTAATGGAATAATGAATTTTCTAATGAGTTCAAAGCCAAAACACGAAGTATCCATCATTTCATTAAAAAAGCAGCAGAGAGGAATAAATTTGCCTTAACACAGATGTTAAAATATCAATATTATTGAGAGGAAATGGCCTTTTCTAATGTGATAATCATATTTTAAAATACTTGTATTTCATGGATAAGCATATTTCGGGGGTGGACTCTTTCTCAACATTATGCCAGCAAGTTCACAATCAGTGAGTCAACTCTTTAGAGAGAAAAATGTCAAAGCAGATTAATAAGATGACTTTCACACTGATCTTTATGTTACGTTGCTTAAAGACCAACACAAAGAAGCTTGACCTAAAGCATTACTAAATACTGTTCCAGATGTCAGTGACAAAGAGATGCTGCATCAATTTTTACCTAGTGCTTCAGGCTACATGGATATTAGATGTGAGATTTGTGTCTTTTGGCCTTGAGCTCCCCCCTAGCACTCAGTCCAATATGGCTGACGCAAGTAATGATCATGCCCGGTGGATATAAAATTACATATTTGCTGACTGGAGTGTCCTTAAAGCATTAGTAACTGTAATGTGCTGAACAGTGGAAGCAGTCCCCATGTGCTAATGCGCACATACCCAATTCTGGGCAGGGATTCTTGACTATACTGGATATTACAATCTCAGACCTACTTACTAAATCTAAGGTCATCGATCAGTGGCATAGCCAGGAATTAATCATGGAAGAGATTGAAAAAATATGCTAAATAACGTCACTGTGTGATCTGTACAATTATACTGCAAAGCACTGTTTTTGAGAAAGCAGTATGAGCGCTGATGGCACGGATTCGTTATCTAGATATTTTAATATATAGATATTTTTATATCTTCAATTAACCAGTATAATAATAATAATAATAATAATAATAATAATAATAATAATAATAATAATAATAATAATATGGCAGTTCACCAGAAAATGAGGAAAATACTATGTTAGTTATATGAATAAAATAACTTTTTATCTCATCAAAACAGATCTTCTTTTTGTTTTTTTTTCTCCAACACCAGACCTCTAGAAATTAATCAGCTGTCAGCTCAATGTCCCTGAGCTTAGAGTGTAGCAGACTAGTAACTTTTAAACAGAAACATCATTCTACTCCTGTATCTCACCATAGCAGCTGGTAGTCAATAAGATGTGATTAATCATAATAAAGGACAGATTTTTTGACATCTTGGGTGTTTATATGTGGAGAATTTGTAATCGCCTTTATTGACCTTTTATGAGTCATTACAGCAAAACAAAGTTATTGAGCATGTTTATAATAAACTGCACTGTATGCAATCCACATTTCTATAGCTTTCATTAATATATATATATACACTACCAGTCAAAAGTTTGGACACACCTTACCTTTTAATTCAATGTTTTTTGTTTAGGGATTTATTTTCTACATTCTAGAACAATACTGGAGATTTCAAAACTATGAAATAACACACATGGACTTAAGTAATCCATATGTACAACATATGACAAAAAAAAACAGTCAGTTGTTATTTTAAGACACGAAGGTCAGGTGTTCTGGAATAGTTCTTGCAAGAACAGTATTGTCAAGTGCATTTGCAAAACCCATCAAGCACCATGATGAAACTGGCTCACATGAAGACCATCCCAGTAAAGCAAGACCAAAACTTACCTCTGCTGCAGAGAAGTTCATTTAGAGTTACCAGCCTCAGAAATCACCAATTAACAGCACCTCAGATTAGAGCCGTTATGAAGGCTTTACAGAGCATCAGTAGCAGACATATCTCAAGATTAACTGTTCAAAGGACATTATTGTGTATTTCGGCCGCCTTCAGCATTGTTTTACAATGTAGAAAGAAATAAACATCAGGAAAGACCATGGAATTAGAAGATGTGTCCAAACTTTTGACTGGTAGTGTATATATGTTTTTTTCCCATGGCTTCAAACTCAGAATCACCCCTTAGATACACCTTTTTTATTCTATTATACTCCTAGTGGGTTATATTCCAGCAAAGTTGATTTAAGGCAATTCACAGGCTCAAAACACCCATGTGTTGGAGGAGAAAAACAATCACACTGTCCAGGATTCTGGCTGAGGACTGAAATGGACGACCTTTAGTATGAACAGTGTGGAAGAGCAAAAACTAAGAAGCTTGTTAAATCGGTCCATATGAACATATGAACATTCAAGTCAAGTCAAGAAGCTTTTATTATCATTTCAACTATATACAGCTGGTGCAGTACATAGCAAAATGAAACAACTTTGCTTCAGGACCATGGTGCTACATAAAACAACACAGAACTATGTACACTACACAGACCTACACAAAGTGCATACGTGAAAACGTGTGCAAACAGTGCAAGACAGACAGTACAATACAATGTATTTCACATTGTAACATGGAAGCATGGTGATGTTTCAAATTGAATCAATCGCTTATGACTCTTTTATGTTTAATATGCTGGCTCTGAGCCAAAAAAGAGGATCACATAGATCATAGGGTCCTTTAAGTCCTCTAGGCTCCTTTGACTTTGCGTTGTCTGAGGTCCATACTAGAAATGTGGAGAATATAATAGCTTAGTATCCAGACTTTCCCACAGATGTGCCCTGTGAGGTTAGGGGTCTTCCCTTTGTAAAGACCCAGAACACAGCACTCACCTTCTGGACATGGCCAAACTGAGAGAGATTGACCTCCTGTGGGAATGAGCAATGCAGGAAGCTCCTTTTTGGAGTAAAAGTGGTGGGGGCTAGGAAGAAATATAGTGTTGTGTCTACTTGAAAACAGAGAGGTCTTTTTTCACGGATCACATAGTGGTCATGGTTATGTGGTTGAAGAAGCAAGTGAGTCATAGATGGGGGGCCACACAGACAGAGGTACAAAGCTAATGTGACACAACTTTATGTGTCATATTCTAACACAGTTATGGCTTCAGCCAGCTTTCCAGATGCTTGCTTAACCTTGTCAGCCAAACTAGGGAGTGATGATGACATTTATGGGTTACTCTCCACCCCCTTTCCATCTGTACACTTTAACATTTAAATGAGTTCTCTGACAAAACAATTCACAATGTCACAATTCAAACTGCAGTTTGTTATCTGCTGGAGTTGCCAATTCAGAGGCTTGGCTTTTACTACTAAAGCTGTCTATTAACGAAGCAGATGATATATATATATTAAAAAAAAAAAATCTTACAAACATACAATATTTTGACTGCAAATTCAAACTGCAACCTTTCAGTGGCACAATGACATTTAAAACTGTGGAGCCATTCTTCCAGTGAATTGGGGTGCAACCACATGTGTTGTGGCTCTATGAACCGCTGCATGTGCCTGGAAGCATCGTCTGTGGTAAGAGGCGAGGGTGAGATCTCTCCCTCCTACCCACAGATTCCTGTCTACTATCCACGGAATGCAGCCAAGAGTCAAGCAACAGCAACAAACAGCCTCTTTGATTTGAAAGACTTTATTTTCTCTACCTCTATCTCTCTCATTCAGTTATTTATCTTTTTTCAATACATCAATCCTCAGGCTGATCTCTTATAATGAACTGTTTTGTCCTGCTACCCCTCCACTGCAGTTTCTTTCACTCTTATTACTTGAGGAAAGAGGCCATGCTCTCTTACAGAGCGAAGAAAGGCAGCAATCTTGACAACCTATATTCATGCAAACATATTAATCTTACAATAAGATTAAAAGGTTTAAAATATTATCCATTTTGTCCTATAGTTAAATATTTTCAAGTAATTGAATCTTTAACCTATCACAGCAGGTTTAACTGTAAGGCTAAAGTTCAAGATTTCATTTAAAGCTTATATTCTTAGTTTATCATTTTTTTCCCACAGTTATGGAGATCTCTGTCATCTGTTAAGGCTTCTTTGCTGTTTTATCTCACAAACATATTCCATCCAGAATTGTAGATTTTCTTCAGTAATATATAGAAACAAAACATACACTTGCAACTATTGCAAAGATTTCTGTTTATTCAAGTTACGTTCATGTTCTCCTTCAGGTTTTTGGCAAAAATGCATTGTGTTTTCTCAAGATAGTAAACTGCAATGTCACATCCATAATACTGATAAATTGCACTGTATCTGAAATATATGTGAGAAATTGAGAGCTTCATTTTCATTGCATTCTACTAATATACGCATGCAGACTGTCTCGCAATTGCTAGGCTGCTTCAGAAGATGGGGCTCATTAGTTCAAGTGTCACCTCCATAACACCAGGAACATTTTCACTACATACAGTGTATAAATGGTTTGCCACTCCAATGGACTCCAATATCCATTTTTGTTGAAAATCCTCCATACTATAATTGACATCCATCCCATTCTCTTTCACATTTTTTCCCACTAACATGTTTGTACTCATGTGTAACCTTCTTCGTCTTGTGCTCTACAGCTGCTGGCTGGTGTCTAACCAGTAGCAGCTGGCTCCTGTCTCTCGCTGAATGTCTGTATCGCTTTACCTGGCAGCCGGTAATTCCTCTACCCCCTCAGTGGGAGAAAAACACACAGCAAGATAAGCCCATACGCTTCTTATTAATTATCTGCCTAATTGTTTGGAACAGGCTGAGGAACGCAACAGTTAGTCTGACAAGGTCAGCCAGTTGAGCTAAAGAAAGGACACAACAACATACATCTTGAAAATGATTAATCCTCTAAACATGTTTGAGTTTAGGTGTTTGAGTTTCAGTAGTGTTTCTTGTGCTGTCCTTGTTCAGGGAAAATAAAACATAGATGGCAACTATCATTTGGCTGCCTCCTGAATTCTCACTGTTTTGTGTATCGCCATTGCAGAGGAATATTTAGAAGAGGAGAAAATGAGCTATGAGAAAAGATGGTGATAAAGGTTGGATAACATTAAAACAATACAAAAAAAATAAGAAATAAGAGAAATCTTGTGTTGCCAGTAGACATTCCTGACTATCAAAACCAACACCCACTTTCAGGAAAAACCACATAAACAGTGGGAAATTCCATTATAGTATGTCCCCAGCATATCTGACCTGCCAAGGGTTTTTGAAGCGTTACTGAGACACACACACACACACACACACACAGAAATAGTTGGTCATAAGCATTGGGATGGTGATAGAAAGAAAGAAAATAGGTGTTTCAGTAGTTGGGCACTCCTCCTGGCTGAGTGCAGTTTTTATTAAAGAGCCCATTAAACAACGGACAACTATTTGGAATGCTGATCACAGTGTGAAGAATGACATAAATGTACAGGAAACCATAAAGCAGCCTAAATCCTGAACCAATTAATGTCGTTTTTTGAGACATGATTCTTCTGAGCTTATGTAAATTGGTGACAGATGCAATGCTGTAATAGTAATAGATGTTGAAGCAAATTGTCTGTTCTTCCAGTAAACGATGCACAAAGCACTAAATGACCTTGAAGCCCTTGATGGTGTGCATCTTTCATCCCCCACAAATTTCTCTCACTTTCTCTCTCGCTTACACACACACGCACACACACACACATGCAGTCGTGTTCTCTCTCTGTTTCTCTCTCTGTGTCAGACATTCTTTTTTTACCCATTTGAGCAATTTCTGTTCAATCAACTTTGGTTAAAAAAAGGGGTCTCATGATACATACTAGAATCAGCTACAGTCTGTCTTACACCCCAGTATTGTTCTACGTTAGTGAAACAGCCACCACTGAAGACAAGGGAATTAAAGTTCATGGGCTGGGTATGTGTTTGTGTGGACAATATAAAGAGCAGCACCAGCAAGCCTTGTACAACTTATCTCCCAAATAAATTCTATTGGCAGGGTGTTGGGGAAAGTTAGTTTGATGCAAATCATACTTTAGACTATATTCATGCTGATAATGACATAGAAACACTTACAGGTACACTTAGAAATGCATAATAGACTATATTATACTATGCTATGATAAATATGCTATAATGCTATGATCATAACTATGGTTAAATATGGTTTACAAAATTTTGAGCTTAGTATAAGGATCTATTACATTATTTTATTCTTACTCCAGACATTCTAATCAAATCAGGGTGTTAGTTAACTGGTGATCCTACTGATGCAAACTCATTCTATCTTTTTTAAAGACCAAAGAATAAAATGTCCTCGTTAAACTGCTGTAATTTATTCACAGGTTATTCATCTTCCTATCAGATGTATTCAAAATTCCTCAAAGTTAATTCTTATTTCTAGGTATGTGTGTTTCCATCTGCTGGTAGAAATGAGCAGCTAGCACTGAGACATTCAATTCTTTTCAGAGGCTGTTTGTGGTCACTTCAGCTTTCCAGCAAGGATCCCACAAAATGAAGCATGCACTGTGGAAGTCTACTATAAGATCAGATGCAATTTAAAACGTGTCTCACTGTAGACTGCAAAATGAGGTAGATGTTTCACTCAGGAAAAACGGCGGGGGGGGATGCAAGAATGTGTGAGGATAACACACTCCGAAGCACACACCACCATCACAAAACTTTTATGTATAGAAGAGTATTTATAGAAGTACAGTAAAGCCGACCCTTAAAAGCATCCACCTGTCTGCATCTTTCAAAACATTCTAGACCGTCTTAAGGGTTTGGTCGTACGTTTCCCACACACACTCATTTTGCAATTAAAAAACATTATCTAGAGTCAGATCCTGCCATCTGAATGATAGTCCGCTTTTTGTTGTTTTTTTGTAGAGGATGTTCAGCAGAGGAAGCCCTGCCGAGCTAAACGTCAATCAGCGCCCCACGTGGCACATTAACGCGCCTCATTTGCCAACAAACCTCGAGAATATTTAATAGCCCTGCTGAAACACCAGGCAGATCCAATTTCCAACTCAATGCCCTTAACTAGAAGTTTCTGAATTAGCAGTGCGCACTGGTGAGCCGTGCGCTTTGACAAAGTAACATAGAAGCATGTGCGCAATATGATAAAATCTTAAAGCCTTGCGTGTATCTGTCATATCCTGCATTGTTCATTTACACTACTGAATTATACAGAAGATTTGATATTGTTAGTGATTACCTGGTGGGCAGTTGCAGTCAGATGAGACTTCACGTGCAGTCCTTATGCGTGCAAAATGTTCGTAGGAGCGCTATGGAATGAACAGAAACCAAAACAAATGTTGACTAAGCGTTGAGTTTGCTGATTTGCGAAACTGATAAAAGGGTTAGATGCTGTGTATAAGAGTAAATTGACATATTAATGCATACGCTTCCTACGCAATTTTAGATGACTTACCTGTGACAGGACCTCGTCCACTCTCTCCTGAACCATTGAGTTAAACTCGTCTATGGAAACCTCAGCAAACGGGTGTAAAAGGCGCTCTCCATTGCTGCTTTCTAAATCTACCATTCTGCTCTTTATGTCACTGGTTTGAATCCCAAGGAGGATGCAAAAAGCGACAGAGGCAACGGAGAAAACAAACGGAATTGCACCGGTGATGGTTCTGAGGTAATGCCGCTTCCCGCCCAAGCCCGAGTCGCTCTCCATTTTCGCAGCGCACCTGGGCTGATTTGTGGCTTCTGAAGCCTTCATAACTCTTTTTTTAACCGTGCAATACTATGGAAATAATCACCATGCAGAGACAGGAGCAGAAATGACTGGGAAGGACTGAAACTGTTTTCGACGCGTCCCAGGCTGAAACTGAACTGTGAGCGACGTCCGTGTCTGCGCGCAGCTCCGTCTAGCGCGCGCTCATTCAAACCCAGCCTGATAACCGGATAACCAGCGGCTGATTCGTGGAGGCTTCTGGGAGCTAGTTGATGCACTGGACAAAAATAAGGATCAATGAGATGGCGTGGCCAGACGTTACGAATCCCTACTTGGGCAGGCGGCGTGGCCAAAGCTCTAAAGCGCACGAGCGTGTGAGCGCGCTGAGAAGAGCGCAATGCATTCCACACGGTCCGTTCACACTACACAACACTGTGCGCCTCCGAATGAACGCGCTACTCATCATCATCATCATCATGACTGCTCTCTCCACCCATATGCATCACTATCTGCATCTTATTTCTGCGAACATAGTCAGACGCGTCTGTTGCGCTTTTGAATAAGACTATTATGAATGGTGTTTTGCAGAGCAGATCCACGCATTAGCTAAATGCAATAATGCGTTGATATTGAAATGTGGCACCGTCAACAGGAAACCGTCATCAATAGTGAATGCTGCTATAATCATTCATTTTCTGCCTGCCAGGTATCTGTTTAGCGCACAAGTCACACCTTTCACACACATCAGCAGCATGTAGCTGCACAAAAAACTTTTTTTTTTATTACAAAACATATTAGACACGAGGTTGCGTAACAGCCTATCAAAATCAATGCACTGTCGCTCCCCAAAACCTCACTCAATAATTCATGCATAATGAACCGTACAATAAATTCTGGAAATAAATATCAAATATTGCAACGCTAATCTTGATCACGTGGTGTGCGAAAAGTGGCAGTTGTATGCTGTGAAGTTCAATGTGCTTGCCGCAGTTTTTTTCGCAGTAACCTTAGACAGCAGGCTTCAAGGAGAAGCTCGTGTTTGGAACCCATGTAGAGATGCCTGACATGCACTCACTGCTTCCTGCTGCCAGACATGTGGCCTGGACTGACCTCTATATTGGTCCCACACTCAGTTTGAGTTTCACCACAGAAACTCAAAAAATATAGAATGGGTGAAGATATTTAAGAGATACACATTACATATCACAGTATACTTTTTTGCGAGCTGATATCAAGTTGATAGACACCATATGCAGGCAAAACAGCAGTGCCATATTTAGCAAAAGCAAGTTGCTATTTGTTATTCCATGTATGATGGTATAATGTAATCTTACTAGCTGGCCACTGTGTACTGTGTCTAGCTCTCTACAATCGGTGTAAATTTTATTTATTTATTTATTTATTTATGTTATGATGACTCATGCAAAGGTATTGCATAATCATTTGTAAGAATTGAAAATTGTATCATTACATCATTTTGATGGTAAGAATCCCATACAACAGGAAGTAGGGTGCATAAACATCTGTGAAAGCACAATAATAAAAGAGCAAATTAAACAGGGTTATAATAAAACATTTTGGACTAATGAACAATAGTAACATGGCAAAAAAAAAAGGGCAAGTTAAACTAAAGCAGTCCTAAAAATAATTTAAGGTGAGGTGCTTGGTCAGCATTTGTAAAAAAAAAAAAAAAATTTTATTGTGTTGAACAACCATATCCCAAGAGATCTGTTTGTCATACATACTCATAAAAGAGGTATAAACAGAAACAGTTAATGAGTCTTCGTATAGGATTTCTGGGAGGAAATTGATGTACAGGGTGCAGAGTGATGTGTTGCTTTTTGTTGAATTCTTCGGGTGAGGGCTATTTCTTGAACAATCATTTTTTTCTTCAGTAACCACTTCATCTTGGTTGGTGTTACAGATTCAGAGCAAGACCTATTAAGGTGGAAGAATTCACCCTGGATTGGATGCCTGTCCAATGTAGGGCACCATGCACTCATACTGTAGGTGTTTATGCACTCATTTACACTTACGGGCTAACTCATCTATATGCATGTTTTGTTGGACAATGGGAGAAAACTAGAGAACCCTGAGGAGTCTAAAACAAACACAGGAGAACATGCAAAACAATATCCAGAGACTAAACCCAGGAATGAACCCTGGAGTTGTGAGACAGCAATGCTATCCAATGTGTCATCATAATATATTTTTAGTTAATTGTGATATAACAGTAGTTAATGGTTAATTATTATAACATAACTGATAAGTCTCAGAACTCAGAACTTCTTCTCGTGAGCATATTTATGCACAAGGTCATTGTCTCACTAATGTGCTTTATAGTTATGCTGTAAGGCATACTACAGTTTCTACTGCCTAAAATAAAATACAGCAGCATATTATTTCATCCACATAGTGCAGTTTTAGTGCAAAAATTACAACCTGGACCTAGTGATTTTTGTGGCTTTTCATTCACTCAAACAGCAACAGAGCACTCTAGTGTCCACAGTGTGCCAAGTCAAGTGTGGCATTTTACAAAGGGGGTGTGTTCAATGCAGCAGCATCTCTGTGTGAAAACATCATGTATTTTTTTCCTTTCTGATTTGTCTCAACAAAATAAAACTGGGACAGATTTCTAAAAAAAAATATCAATATGTAAATAATTGTAATATTTATGACAATAAAGATATATTCTTCAATATATAGCCAAAAGTATGTGGACACCTGAACAATCACACCCATATGTGCTTGTTGAACATTTCATTATAGATTTAGTCCCCCTTTTATGTTATTATAACCTCCACAGGCTTTCTAAGATTTTGGAGTATAATTCTGGCAATAATGTCAGGAGAGAAGCTTGTGTGTTATTCCTGTGCTTCAGTGGGGTTTTTTTTGTGGGTACTCCAGTTTTTTTCCCCAGGCCAAAGATATGGCATCTCCACAGTGTGTAAAAGGGTTTGTGTGTGTGACATTGTGGCCAGTGATGGATTGGAACTGTGTCCATGGTGTCCCCCACTTTGTGCCCTGAATTTGGCACCTTGTGACACTGTGTAGGATAAGCACTACAGAAAATAGATGTGTGCATATGAATATGCTATTGCAATGTGTGTGTGAGGTGACTGGTGTCCCACCAAGACCCTGCCTTGCATGCAGTGTTCCTAGAATGAGCTCACAATCCACCACCTGACCGAGATACATTTTTATCACACAATAAATGTTAAATGAGAATTTTATCATCACCAGATTTTTTTTTATTCCACAGGTTTAAATTGTTGAACCTGCAGCTGCCGATTCTGTCCACTAGCTGGCACCCTACACCTAGTTTAAGAATTTCTTTTTTTTTTTCTTTTTTTTTAGCAGTGATTGCCTATTCATGGGATTTTTCCCAGTTGATATATTGAAACCAAAATCGGCTCTACTGTTTCAATTTTATATGTGTATCCAGCAGCCCAGCTGGCTCTCTCTATTCTGCCAGAAACAATTACAGCACAGTCACCACACAATCACTGCAGAATTCTTTACATGCTTCACATTGTTATTGTATCACACATTGTAAAATCATTATCAGATCCCTTTGTCAGAAAGACAGTCTAATCTAATGCAGTCTAATTCAACAGTGCTAGCATTCTAAAAAAAAACCTGCGGAGCTGGAAAATTCACACACTTGTGATTTACTGGAAAAAGCACACAGTATTTCACAAATGAAAACCCACACAGGGAAAATTGCCTTTTTAACAATGAATGGAAACAAATGAAATGAGCACTGCAATGGCTATGTCATTAATCACATGGAAGCACTGGAATCAATATTAATCTCATTCACAAATGGAGCTTTGTATTTTCTGGGGGAATCATTTGTGTGAAAATAAAAAGGACTCATTAAATTTTCCTAATATTTACTTCACGCAACATTAAGTACAGTGATACACATTCTTAGCGCCACTTGCACACCTGCACGTTAACATAATTATCTAATCAGCCAATTATTTGGCATCAGCACATTGCCTAAATTCATGTAGATTTGACTGTGCCATGGCATTTGGTGCCACATGAAATGAAGTTTGCATAAAATGGTGTGAAAATAATAATAATTAAAAAAAAAAAAAACATTACATGAGCTGAAGTTCTATGGGCAGAAATGCCTTGGTGTGAGAGGTTTAAAAAAAAAAGTGGGTCACACTCAAAACTGGGCAGTTGAAGATGAAGATAACTGGTCTGGTCTCAGGAATCTCGATTTCTACTGTGACATGCAGCTGGTAGGTCAGAATTTGGTGTAAACATTATGAAACCATAGACCCAACCTGCCTCAGCAGTTTAGGATGCTGCAGGTGGTATAATGATATGGGAAATGATTTCCTGGCACTTATTTGTCCCCTTAATACCAACTGAGCATCATGTCAATGTTGCAACCTTTTAAAGTGTTGCTGACCATGAGTATCCTTTTATGGCCAATTTTTACCCATTGTATAATGACTAATTGCAACATGATAATGCACCATATCACAGTGCAAATCATTTCAAATGTGTTCCATTGAAATAAGTTCAGTGTAAATTAATGGCCAAGGAATTCAATGGAGCAGCTTTGGGATGTGGTAGAACTAGGGGGTTGCAGCATGAATGTGCAGATGACAAATATGGAGCAATTATGTGATGCAATCTAGTCAGCACAGGAATCCCAAAGGAATTTTCAACAACTTGTGAAATCCATGCCATGAAGAAGGGAATCTCATCTAATAGCAAAGGGGTAGAGTGGCCAGTGTATACACATAACTGTATATAGTCTAAAGTTGAGTGAAGACCAGTCTGAAAATGTGAGGGAAGAGAACCTGGGTGGTATATTTTTTTGTTCAGTTTAGTAATTGTGTTATTTCAGTCTTAGGTTTTGGAAGTGAATTTCTTCTTTTATTAGGAATTGCACGTCCAGGTCAAATTGTTCCCATGAAAAATGTACAGTCAAGTGAAATTGCTAGGATATTAGTTTACTAGTGGAAAAACCTCGAAATGCTTTTGCCAAACTTTTACCAGATATTTAGGTTGTCTCTTAAGATCACCATTGTGCTCACAAACCCAAGGACTGCAAGTTTTCAAAGCTGAACAGAAAATAGCTACTGTGTTTTATCATGAGTTTACAATGGCGTCCGAGTAGGTGTTGGTATAGTTAGCCATGACAAATTAGCAAGGAAAGAAGAACATTTAGTATAGAATAAACCTAAGTTATATAGCTGAGAACAGCAAGGACAAGGACTATTATCAGTCCTATTATCAGACTGTTCTGTAGATTTTGAGAGAAAATGTACAAGATAGCACATACCAATAACTGCTCAGTTAAATGAAAGGACAACCATCTACCTTAGAGAAAACAGATTAATGTTTTAAAATGTTTACTAAACAAACTACAATATAATTGTTGTTTCTACCTGTACGCTGTATTTTTCTGTTGCCTTGTTGGAATTTTTTAATGGTAAAAGTATTTGGTTTGTGATATCTGTTAAATATCTGTCATCATGTATTGAGTTCAGGAATTGAGTGCTCCCCAAAAAAAGATACAGAGAAAGCACAAATTTCATATTATTACATAATTTCATATTTATTACTTTAAAAGATGATTTGCAGCTTTGGTATGTTATCATCATAATTTAGCTTATGTGAAAGCAATAGTCAGACTACTAGGGGGTCTTCTGCCTTAATCAATCTAATCAAAAATTCAAAGCACAGCATGTTGCTTAGAAGAGAAAAAAAGTAAAGCACTTTCAAAAATGTAAATAGTTAGAGTGATACAACTGGGTGACAAATTAAAGTAAAAAAGCAGAACAGCTTGACTGCAACTTGGCAAATATTATGGCCAAGTCATATATTATTATTATTATTATTATTATTATAGTCTGTAACTGTGCTGTAGGGGTTAAAAACCTCCTTCCAAAAACTACAACATCATTTGGAATAATGATCATGGTGACAGAGAGTGCTGTCTAACACCTCTGTACAAGATATCTCAGATTTGGGTTGTGATATGGTGACTGTGATTTACAATATTTTTGAATTCATCAAATAATTAATTGAGCCCTGATGCAGTGTGGAAGGGGACAGAATCATCCTGGAAGCCAACACTTCCATTAGAATAAGTTTTTTATTATTATAATATAAATGTGATCAGTCAGAATAACGTTCTATTGAGTTGTAAGGACTTCACATGGACAAGTGGACCCAGACCATACAAAGAAAATGCCCTCTACGGTAAAACAATGCCACCAATTTTCCTTTAATTTGTCACCCCATCCTAGCTCAGAGGATTTATCATACGTTATCATATTATTATAATTTGGAATTTTAATTCTAAACTGTGCATAACGTGGCAGAGCTTAACAGAAACGACCAAGAAGATGCATTCAAATGTACGTAAGAGCAATTAGATGAAGTCAGTGCTGGCTTTTCCTGTGTTACTTAATATTATGTATCACACTGACAAATCACATAAGATTGTTCATTAGTCAAGCTGCTGTGGCTGGTTGTCTTGGTCTGACTTCATGCTGTCTGACATGAAATGTATGAGGTTCAGTAAGAATTTGACAGACCATTTTAGTATTTGATATTTCTCATAGTAGTTACAGTACTGTTTGCAGTGCCCACTGTCAGGTCATTCTGCACCATATTTTCTTGGCCCCTTGTGTTTTGACAATGTTCCAAATCACAACTTGGCTGACAGAGGGTCAGCAGGCCATTTTCACTGAGCCATACTGGAATTAGTAGGGCAAATGTTTGCTCTGGCAAGAAAGAACATATTCGCAGCTATATTTTAGGGCTCTGTTGCTGACAACCTATCTGATTCCTGGTAATTATAATTTAAGGGAGAAATAACTAACATCAAAAGATTGAAATCCAGCAAAGATGTTTACAAAACGTATAGGTACTTTAAATTAAGAAGACTTACGTATGTGTCTTTGAATGTGTGTTTGAATGTCTCGTATGTAAAGCAGTACTGTACTTGTGGCAAAGTAGAAAAAGCATGCATCCGAGTAAGGAGCTAGAGATACAATCTCTTTGTTTTGGATGTGTTAGTACCAGTTAGTCTTGGGATGAAATGATGCCAAAAACAATGTGGGAAGTGAGCTCTAGCTCTCTACTTTTTCTCTGGGATTTAACACTACAGCCTCTCTGGCTCTGTACAGGATACAGTGACCAATGCCTAATTTAACACCCAGCCTGGCCATGGATCCTTGGAAATACATACTGGTATTTAATAGATGGTATTAATACAGCAATACACAGTCGGATATGTATTGTTGTGGTATTAAGGTGTGGTAAAAATATCATGATGGTGAATGAATAAGATTTTGGAGTGTTACTAATCCAAAGAAACATGAAAATGGGTTGGTGTGGAAAAATGTGTGGTGTTTTAGGAAAACCTGACATATAATACTTTGGCTGAATTCTGGAAAATAGCTAAAAAAAAGTTTTTTTCTTTGTATTTTATTTGTTTACTTTTTTCTTTGCTTTTAATTGCCTTGGCTATCTACATCTATCTATCTTTTTTAGGGCAAAGTAAAGATCCACTTTAACAAACCCTGTGGTAAAACAGTCTAAAAATGTCTAAAACCTTCACACAGTGAACAGACATGAGTATAAACAATTCAGTTCCAAATTTGATACCCGCTGTGAATAATTTTGTGATGCTCCTGTGCTCTCTCTCCTGTTTTGGGGGTAGTCAGACTTTAAAATGATAAGTGGACTTTGAGATAACTTGGACACAGGCTTTTCCCAAGACAACCGATACTTAAACGTGACAGATATCTCTTAGAATCCCCATGTAAATCCCCATTTCAATTTGCTGCTCCAACCGCCTGTAATAATTTGCTTTATGAGCTGAAACCTAAGGAACAGCTCTCTTTGGACACTTTTAAAGTGATTTTACATGGCTTGGTGTCAGAATCATCTAGTTGTAGATGCTTTACCTGATTCACTTATGTACTGATATTGATCCTTTTCTCATTATACATGATTATATATTTTATTGTGTAATTAGATTAATTTTAAATTAATTTCCTGCATACACAGCATGTTTAAGATCTACCTGTTTATGGTAAAAAAGAATATGAATGATGCTCAAGTAAGTGCAGGTTTAGGTCAGTAGACTGTGAGGGCCATTCCAAAAGCTTAAACTTGTGTGTCTTGTATAGTTAATTCTGGATTTTGTGGTAGGTTTAGGATCATTAGATCGTTGAGAAGCAAGTCTCTTCGAGTCTTAACTGACTGTGTCACATTTGCTTACAGGATGTACTGTAATTCCTGCAGAATTTACTGGAATCCATTCTTACATCCATATTCAAGTCATCAGTTTACAGCATTCATTTCCAAAATGCCTCTGGTGTATCTAGATATTGTTTTGCATAACTTACACATTCGTGTTTGTAATGAGGAAACCTTGCCTGTGACCTTCTGATGACTCTTCCATGCAGATCATGTTTGTGCAAGTAATGATGCACAGTAGAACAGTGCACCACCACTCCTGTTTTAGCTAAACCTTCCTGCAGGTCATTGCTGTCATTTGGGGATTTTGATTTGTCTTTCTGTGCAGCATACCGGCTTTCTTTTTTTGCCATGACTTCCACAGTTACTTTTTTTACTCCATTTAGAAATGACATTTGTAAGCATAAGTTAGCTTTATGTTCAGATTCTCAGTCAGCTGCTTAGAGAAGCCCATGGTTGTTGAGTGTTAGTGTTAGAAGTTTGTATGTCTAATGAACAAAATTACAGTCTGAAATTATTATTCCTCATGACAATTCCTGACCTGCCTAATGAGTCTTAATCAGTCACTTAAGACCTAACAAGTTGGGGGCTTTGAGATGTTAACTGGAAGGGGTTCTAAACATGCCACAATTCTATAATTACACAAAATATGGCGTAAATATAACTGTCCATTTGCAGAAAATGTTATATTTTTATTGTGTTCTACAGTGATTGTGTTTACTTCTATACAAGAGCATAAGGTTTTTTGCAACCAGTCAATCTTTTATATACAATTATATAATTATAAATTATATTGTTTTCAATTTTATTCACATTTGGCCAATTGTTCTTGTGCAAAATATAGCTGAGCAGTTCAGGGTAAAGAGCCATGTTCAAGAGCCCAACATCAAGAGTCCTGGAAACCGAGCCCAAACAAGTGATGATGGTGAAGCACACAGCTCAACACGCTGGTCCAAAATTTCCTATAGAGATTTAATTGGGTTTAGATCTGTTTACTGGGAAGGTCATAGGATATTATTTAACATGTCTATATGAGTTATGATATCGCTTTCAATGAAGTTTCACCTCTAACCCAGAAACAGTTAGAAGTACAGAGTGAAAGTGAAAGATTTCTTGATTTATTGGCACCAGTATCACCAGCAGCACTCCAGTGGTATTTGGGGTACAGCATGTTTCAAACACAAGCCATTTTGTACTACCAAATCAAATAATTGCAGAGACATCACAGGATGGGAATTATTGCCTTCTTCCTCCACATGTGGTGCACAAACCAATCAGAATGGTTCCATTCAATTCCAGAGTGAAATCAGGCTGAATCCAGATGTCACTGTGAAATTCAGTGAGGGTAACAGAGAAGTAGCAGATGGGGGAATTAAGTACCCAAACAGCAGTTTACTCTACTGAATTAAGGAGAATAGGCAAAGAGATAAAGTGTGAATTGAGACCCGGTTCCTTTCTGCTCTAATTCCCAGTGCTCTGTGTGCTTACTGAGCACCATGAAACCAGTATGGGAGAATGGTTAGTCCTCCATGGACTGGCGCTGTTCCATACTCTACCAGTTCTCTGCACAAAGGCTTTCCTGTAACAATAGACAGCCTCGAAGCCCAGAAGCTTTCCACTCACTGCCCACAGTTTCTCTTTTCAGACACTTAATCCCTGATTGAGTGTTTGGAATCTTGAACTGTGTAATGAACTGATATTCCTCAGAGAGATGCTGGAAGTGCTTGATGATTGGGTTACAGAACACAAAGCAATTCCAGGGTCAGGAGATGTATTTGTTTCACATTTCTCAGATGAATATGATGGTGAACAGGTTGAACATAAAATGTTTTCTCATTAAAAATTAAGATCTGAAAAAACTGTGTGTAAAAGTCTCAGTAACAAAGGTTAGCAGGAATGACCTACAGTATGACACAGCTTGTTCCAAGCTAAAGCTTCTCTTTCATCTTAAACCAATTTATTGCTGAGCTGAAACTAGATCATCATTCAAAGAAACTAGGCCTTAGGTAAACGAAGCTTGTCTTGGATCAGTGAACAACACGGGGTTCATGCCTAGTTGTAGCCAGGCCTGAGATTGATATATGTACTCTAGGGGAACCAAGTTCTGCCCCAAGTGGCCAGTCTTGGAGTGTCGGAATGCACAGCCGTGCTGAAATGGACACCTGCTGACAGACAGACAGGTAGGCATCTCGCTACAAGCCATGCATTCCTTGAACAGAAGGGCCAAGAGGTTTCTTTCTTTCCAGCCACTGACCCCCCACCAAACCCTGCTTGGCAAACTCCCAAAGCAGAGCTGCAACATTCCCAATGGGGGTAAATTATAAAGAAACAGATGAGTGGAGCCACTAGCATGATTGATAATCATCTGGGCAGTCAGGAAGAGCTGGCGTTCAGAAACAGTACTTAGGTAACGCATGCATGTGCATTCAAGGTTTTGGGTTGCATCTGTTCTTCAGATTCTGAGGGTGCCAATGCATGTCAGGGCATTTTATGTCTGTGCTTGATGATGAGTGATGAATTCCTTAACTATAACAGCACACCTGTCATGATTTATACCTTTTATAAGACAGCACTAACACTAACAATTAATTATTTATTAAAGAAGCACGTCACACATTGTATCCATATTTAGTTGTATGTTTCAGTCCGTGGAACAGCCAGAAAACAGGTTAGATATCACTTACAGCGTAACAGCTATAAAAAGACATTCCTTTACGAACCACTCTTACTCTTTTTCTCTCTTGAAGTTAATTAGAAAAAACATGCAGCTTGTCATGTTACCTAGAAACCACAAGGCCCTCCATCCTGAAGACTTTCCTGTGTCTGAAAACTTAATCAAACAGTCTGTGACTGACATTCCATTTATAAATGCTAAATAAATGTCTCCTCACAGAAATCATTATCACATCAAAAGTTACATGCATTTTTAAAATATGCTTCTGTGCAGCTTCAACCACACAAGTCCCTGGGTAAGTTGTTGCTATAGACTAAGTGTGTTAATCCTGTGACTTGCCATGGAGTTACTCTGTTATAAAAAATTAATTAAGCTAGTTTCTGACCAGAATTGTGATTTCAACACTGATATAATTTATGATTTGTGCATTTATGATTTATGATTGTTTTTTAACAAGGAAAAAGACATTTAAGGGAGTTGGATCATTATTTGTTAAGAACATTAATAATAGCACTGATTTAAATAAATAGACAGATGGAAAAGTTATTTGTGTGGTGACAAAACAAGAGGAACATCACCCCGTTTTCTATAGCTTTCTTAGACCTGCTCCGATGCCCTTTGACCATCCTGTTGTAAACATCCTTCCTCTGCTTCCTAAGGAATTCCAAGTGAAATGTTCATGACCTTATAATGCTGGTTTTGTTGAAGAAAAAACATTGAACAGTCAGCATGCACCCCAAGGGAAGCCACATTTAGTCAAAGCATTTTTTCCCTTAATGGTGTCAAACCATTAAGGAGCAAAATTTGGGGTCATGCTAAACATTTTTATTTAGATAGTTTAGATAACTGGACTTGGTTGTTATCTCGAATGTGTTGAAGCCTATGGTGAAGCACCTTAGATAAATGGAAAAACATGAAGTCTGTTCGTCCAGTCAGTTGTGACTCTTAAATGTAATTTTATCTGTGATTCAGGGAATTTACTAATCATGTTTTTAAATCTAGTCTGTTTAATTAATCAAACACTTTCATACTTTTTGTTCTAACTCATTCAATTTAGTATTTGAATATCATACACTCAAGTTGAAGCCCCAAAGCTATCAGAAGGAAACTACAGAAAAAAATTCTAGAAAATGCATCAGCAGTATTTATAACAAAAAGATTTTATGTTGTTGCAAAGCACTGTACATGCACTATAGCTAAAAGACTATAACTTGCTGAGAATGAATGTCATTTTTAATTTTACACATTTAATTTTTCATCCAGTGAATTCTTTCTTAGAAAAATAAATAAATAAAATGGAATAGATATTGTGAGAATCATCATCTCCAGCAATGTCAGTGGAACATGCAAGTGCACATCACATCAGTGCCGAAGGCCATCTTCCAATAACATGGATTTAATAGCCATATGATGTTCTTTAACAACCCACACGTTGTACCTTACACATTCTCCTCAGGATATTTACCCTCTCCAGCTAGAAAGAGTACATGCAAGAGGGTTCAAGTGTAGCTGTTTAAATTCCTCTCTTTGGTGTGCTAATGGAGATTAAGCTGAACTGAAGCCTGCGTGTCAGCCAGCAATTCAGGTAGTTCATACCAAACATGCCTGCACCATTGTGTTCCTCTAAGTGCATCGTACACGGACCTTCATGAAAGGTAGCAAGGCAGATGCCATTTCAGTCAAACATTGTCATTAGTGTGGCTATGACTATTCTCCTTAAAAGCCTTAGTTTAAAGAAACTAACTGTGCTCTGTGCACTTCAGTCTAATTCATCGAACAGTGTGACAGAATGCAGTCTAACAAATGAAAGAAACAGCATGCAAAATTTGTTAGTTGGCACCCAAGGACTGAGATCAGATATAAAACATCTGCTATAACTGAGAGTCAAAAAGAAAATAGAGTTCTTTTATGCAAAATTATGTATATTCATGCAGGATTTAGCTCTATGCACAATGAACCCAAAACCTTATTCTGTCCTTTTTGCATAACGTAGTTTGCACAGTGCAATTTGCATGCACAATCATGTCACACTTTCATCACACTGTCTATTGTTTGATGTTCTATCAACTCACATGCATTAAAGTGGTTTACTGTTTCTGGTGCTGGAATGTGATTTGCATTTGATTTAAGTTACCTACCACAGCTAAAGGTGCAAAAAAGGAGAGCTACTGTTGATTGAGGGGGAAAAAAAAGTCTGCGCTTCATCAACTGCCCTGAGGAGTGAAGAGAGATGAGCCAGTTGGCAGTTTGAAATATGCATCTCTTGTAAGTTCATGTCAGGAATTAAGAGCTAAGAGAGCCAAAATATGACAGATAAGGGTTTAAATAGAGATGACAGCGTAGTAGCATCATGACACGGAACACCTCCTTACCATGTGGCATGTCCTGACCAGAACAGAGTGTCAAAGCTGCTGAGTGTGTTGCTTTAAGAGTGTGTAGGCAGGAGAGCCCCTCACTGCAGTGCTGTTGGGCATGCAAACATAAAGTTAGAAACAACGTGCAACTCGTGCACTACAAGTGGGAAGTAAATATGAAACGTGGTGTCGTCAGAAGCTGCTTTTCCAATACGGTGAGAGTCAATAAAAGCCGCGAGTCTCCACGCGCTTCCACAGTCCATTAGACGCAGTGCGTTCAACCCGCGCAGATTCAACTGACAGTGGTGAAGTTGCGTGAGCTAGCATGAGCGCATCGGCGGGACGCCTCTTCATGTGGTCTTTATTACTGTTTAAGGTAAGTGATGCATTTTATCATTGCAGGAAGTCGTTAGAAAATAACGAGAGAATAACTGTACAGGGGCGATGTTTGCACTGGTGGCGCGTGCTTTTTGGTTCAGGTCACGCGGCGCGCGCGTGCGCTCCTTTACCCTATTGCGTTAGTTATCTATTATTCTGGACAATCTCCTCACTAATGAGGTCAAGCGATGTGCACCTAGTTTTTTCTTAACGGACAGCTGCATTTAGTGCGACCTCCGGCCAAAAAATGAATTAGTGATGACAGCAAACGATTGGCATCCGCGCGCTCGGAAATAGCACGCGTGGAAATGGAAAAGGTGCTGTGCGGAAAGGGCGAAAGTGCTGGGCGTGAGAGTTTTTCTGGGCAGCTGTGTTTGTTTTATTTCCATACACACACACTCACGCACACACGCACAAATACAAGTTTGATTAGCCTATTTTCCTTAGTGGTTTCCACTTTGTTTATCCTGTGTGCATTTGACACAAGTGGTCATCATCTGGTATGCATTTATTAGCTGATAAATAAACACGTCATGCCTGGCTTCTGTTTCTCTGTTTCTGTTGGTGCATGTGGCTCTGAGAGGTAAAGCAAACAAAATCAGAAAGAGCTGAGATGTATTTCCCTGCTTGAAAATATATACTAAACCTTTACTGATCAGCCTCATTAGCCATTGAGCCCATCAGTGATGGGCAAGATGGTAAAGATTCTCAGCTCTGGCTGAGAATCTTGGAGTTCTTGGAGGATCTTGGAGCTCTTGGAGTATGTTTTGACCTCCAAATGTTTGTGTTTTCCCTCCTCCCAAGACACCTGACTGAACTAATGAGCTGATTACCAGTCCTGAGTATGAAGTGGGTGTGTTAGAGCAGGAAAAACATTAAAATGCACAGGACATATTGTACTGCAGGACCCTCCAGGTGCTGAAAACCCTTGTGAATGCACAACAATACATGAGCCAAATACTCAATTTTCACTTATCACTGTTCAACATTATAGTGTACAATTGGAGAAGCGTTCCGATTATAATCTCACTATCCGGGTTTACCCAGAAGTGGAAAGGTTTCCTCTGAGTCTGGTGTCTCTCAAAGTTTCTTTCTCATGTTGTCTAAGGGAGTTTTTCCTTACCACAGTCACCTTTGCTTATTAGGGATCTAAATCTACTTTAGGATATCTGTAAAGCTGGTCTGTGACAATGTCTATTATTTAATGAAGTATAGAATCAAAATTGAGTAAATTTCAATTTTAGATTCATTGAAATTGTAATTTTCTTGGCATACTCTATGGCAAATATTCAGTGCTCTCTTGTAACGCTTCATGCCATATAACATATTCCTAAGTGATCCAATGAGGTAGGACAGAAACTCCTCCAAACTGTTCTGCTGCCCCTACAACTCCAGCAGCGTCCTGAATGTGAAAGCCTCTGTGCAGGTTGTTTGACACAGAAAAAGCCCTGGACGGCTAGATGTGTAAAACAGCAAACGGCTGAAGGCTGGACAGGAATTTTATTCATAGAAATACACTGATCTGTTCATGTCTAGGTCAGCCTTCATTATGATTCTTTATTATGCTTTCAAACAAAATTTCAATGACTGTTAAATGAGCTACAATTATTTAAGCATGGTGCAACAGGTATGCCTCTTTAGAAATCACACATGTCTAGACAACATTTTTTAGCCTTGATTATGTTGTACAACGTTTGCTGATGAACATCTACCAATGATAAACATGTAAATGCCAGCATAGGGACAGTTTGGCTTGCGGTCTGTTAGAAGGCCAAGAGCATCTGTCAGGCTCATTAGAAGATGATATGCACTTGGACAACTGGACGACATCGTGTCTGCTGCTTCCCGTCTGGGACGCTTGGCTTGGC
Organism: Hemibagrus wyckioides; assembly: GCF_019097595.1. Classification (NCBI taxonomy): domain Eukaryota; kingdom Metazoa; phylum Chordata; class Actinopteri; order Siluriformes; family Bagridae; genus Hemibagrus; species Hemibagrus wyckioides. The sequence goes on from NC_080716.1 coordinate 13,707,714, forward strand.
ACCTCCACACCTGCCACAGAAAGAGATCAACATCTTCAGCGTTTATATTGGTGTTGGCACACGCTGCAGTTAACAGCCTACATTAAGATTGTTTATCTTCATGATTATCTATTTTCATTTTCCCTGTTGTAGGGAAGAGGTCCTAAAGAGATGGATTAGAACAGGAGTTCAGGAAGGTACCCACAAATAAAACCTTATGTCTTTTGGCCTTGAAGGACTGCAGCTCTGCAGGAATGGGGTGGCACTATTGATTAATGATGTGTGTGAAGAACGTCTCACGCTTCAAGCTGCACTCAATAAAATATTAAGAGAGAAGCACAAATGGGAGCAAGTGGGACAGAAATCTGCAGCTCGGGGTTGTAAAAGGAGTGAGGCCTTTAGGAATGTGGATTTAGTGAAGAGACGAAACGTGATATCTATCAATACAGTGGAGATGAGTTAACATGAAGCATTTTATGAGGCTCAATGTGATCCAGTGAGTGAATTGGTAATGCTTGCATTAGGATGATTTGGGCAGGCAGACACACACAGAGTCTGCTTTAGTCTATTGTTTTTTAATAATAAACTATAAATGTTAAAAATGAATGAACAGTGGACGGCGAGAATCAAACATTTCCTACAGCCTATATTAGAAGAAATTATTATTCTTTCTAAATGTAGTGTCACCCAGTTCATAAAAACTTTTACAGTTAACTGAACTCTAACGATGTCTGCTTGACGTTTTGCAGATATGTCTGCTCTTCAGATGTTTCCAGGGTAATTAGGATTGGGTCTGGATTTATCTGAATGTCTCACAACTAAAACAAACCAATACCAAATTCAGTATCATATAAAAATCCACTGTTGATTCCATGACATGGGGAAAAAAAAGATGTCTGGGAAGCAGAAAAGCTTCTATGAATCTAGACTTGAATTTCTACAGAAATTTGTCACATCTGTGTGACAGGAAGTATTATATCCCAGTTTCCTCTGGAGCTACACGCAGAGACTCATGCTAGCATTTTTGTTGATATCTGCATCTCCTTATCTACTTCTCAGCTTCTATTTATCGCATTGCTCCTAAATCCTTTCTTCTCGTGTAACTCTTTTAATCTTTTTTCTTTCTCACATTTTTATTCGGTGTCACTCCCTGCGTCTGCCGTTTTCTGTCTCATACACACTAACACACTCAGCCTTAGTGACCTAATCGGTTCTCCCACCAGCCACTTCAAAAACAAAACCTCCCGCACTCTGACTTGCCTTTATATGCAACATTTATCAAATGTGTGGACTCTCTTTTCTCTGTTTGACACTTTATTTAATCCCTCATTCTTAGTTCAGAGAGAAGAGAATGCTTCTTTATCAGCAGACCGTGTGGAATACTGAGCAGTGTCTCTGTGTGTGTGTGGGTGGGGGGGGGGGGGGGGGGGGGTGAAGGACCTGCTACTTTACCAGTAATGGTCTGCAGAATGAACAGACTCTGAGTTCTTGTTGATATAATGATGGGTACGAGGTGATTCACCCCCCTGGTGGCCTTGTTGACCCTGCCATTGTGATTGTTTCACTTCCTGCATGAATGCAGCACATAATTGACTAATAAAGGCTTTTGGCTGAAGAAGTCACTGTTTAGGGTCTTTTTGAGTTGTTTCATAATCCCCAATTACATTCCCAGCCATAGAAGTGTTTCTTTCAGAATGCTACCCTCGAACTGGAACAGAATAAGTCAGGCAAAGCCCTATCTCTTCCGTGTAAATATTAGATAACTGTAGCAAGGTATCTCTCGGTCATGTTACCAACAAGAAGAAAACCCAGAGAAGAAGAATCAAATGTCTGTTTTCTTGGATCACAGTGGACATCTCAGCACTGCTGTTTATGAGTCTGATTGGTCAGAAAGTGTTTATTATAAACATAGTTCTGAAAATAGTACTGGCCTCAAATCAAAACACAGATGAGGTGGTGTTAACCTGCTTGAAGGATTTTGAATTTGATTAAAAAGTGTAACAAAAACATGTAATCTTTGCAACATTGACGCGTTCTGCAAAGGCAAATTTATTAAAGAATTTTTATGGAAGGAAAACACATCAGTGCTTTTGATGTACATAGTTGCTTTTACAACTTTTCCTCTGCAGAAAAGTTTTCACACTTTCTATTTTGTCTTTAAACACTTCAAGCGATTGAGAAACTTGTTATAATACAAGTAATACCAAGCACCAACTTGGATCACAGATGTTCCACAAGATTAACTTTGATTATGAATAGAAAAAATGTATGACATATCGTGCTTAAATTAAAAAAAAAAAAATGGCAAATTGCTCTTATTGGAAAATAATCAATCTGTTGGGAACAGTAACTCCGCTTCTTCTAGAGCTACATCATGGAATTGCCTCATCATGGAATTAATACATAATAAGTCAGTAACAAAAATGCAGTGTATTAAATCAGAAGGAATGCACTTTAATACTGCCTGGCAAGGGTAAGTCTAGCGTTTAACTCTCATCCCCCAGTGAGAATGTACGATGTGCAATCAATGAGGAAACAGAAAACAGAAAAAGGTTTTGCATGAATGCAAATGTTTGTGTGGATACCTTTGAGTGTGCATGCATTTAAACTACATATCTTTTTACATTACAAAATGTACTACAGGAACCGGTATTGTAGTGAGAAATCAAATTGAATTCATATCAATTCATGTGTTACTGCTCTCCAAAACAAAAACACCACAGAATTATTATCAGACATGCAGACACCAGGTTTACTGCAATTTATGCAAGCAACATAATGGTTTAGACCAGTAGAAGATCTGTGATTTCTCTTGTTATTTACTCTCGTTCACCTCTCATTCACCAATCTCTCCTCATGCAAACAAGCGTTTTGACTGTACTAAAAAATCATACTTTAACTGTAAATGGGATTATTAATTGTAAAGGTTAGAAGGAATAGCTGAGATGGAACTGACCATTTTTATTCAATTCGCATCTACGGCATGCTTTCCTATCATACATATATCTACATTATCATTATATGAGCTAGCTATGATAAATGAGTGTTCATCTTATTACATAATAATATAGGTGCCGGGAAAAACCAAAAGTGCTTTCTGCATCAATGCCATTGAAGAACCTTTTTGGTTCCCTGAAGGACTTTACAGTAAATGGTTCTTAAAAGAACCCTTTTTTTTCCCTCAGCGCCATATAGAACATTTTTTATAGTCAAAAGTGTATGAGGATGTTAAGTATTACTCTGAAATAAAAACACATTACAGGCATGTTGCCTTGCTTTCAGAATCAGAATCATGAATGCATGGATCAACATTACTGTAGCTAGCTAGCAATGACATGTCATCAAACACACCACTAACTCCATAATCCCAATTCTCAAATCGGTCTTTCTCATTAGGTTACAGATATTTAAGTCAAGATCACTATACAGACATGTGACAAATTTAAAGAAAATATGTTTATTCTGTGGGGGCAGTTTGATGGTGTGGATTGGGTACTCTTGTCCTCTTTGAGCAAGGGTTACTACACATCAATACAGAGTGATTTTCACCTTTATCCTGTGAAACATTTCTGTCCTGATATAAGTGATCTCTACTGAAAAAACAGTATCTACATCTACATGACATGACGGCTCACTGAGTATAAAAATGATGTCAGTCATGTCTTTGTCCTTTGCAGTCACCAGATCCCAAGCCAGTTTTGGGAGAATTTGTTATCCTATGACACTTTATCAAACTCGATGGGAGGCACAAACCTGGCAACCCTGCTAGTTAGGTATGAGTAATGATTGGAGCGCTTGTAACATCTACATATAATAGTCATATAAGGCATTTCTGTCATGTAGCCAGGAACTATTTTCAGGGTAAAGTTAGTAAGTCTTGCTTTTTTTTTTTTTTAGAAACTAGCTTTGTAGTACATTTACAAGTTTGTTCTCTCATGCCAGCTAGAGCTTCTGCAGACTTTCTGAGCTTGTGTTGGATAATAGAGAGAAAATCTGTCATTGTTTCCTCATTGATTAATTTGCTTAGAATTCATTTCCGTTTTGCTGACATTGCTTGATCCAGGGAGTTTTCTTGATAAAATGGCATGAAGTAGGCCAGAAGTCCTGACTCTCATTGCTCACTATATCTATTCCTTTTCCTAATAGTTTCACTCTAATCTAATTCACTCTGAATAATATGATTCTAGATGAATAACCGAGGAATAAGCTGAGACAATAAGGGGTTAAAAAAAACACAAAAAGATGGTGGGGTTTTTTTTTTTTTTTTGCCTCTTCTTGTTTTAACATGAGACTAACATTGCCCTGTCTTTCGTGCTGGACATCCTGTTGGTTTGTCAGAGTCTTTCATCTCTCAGCCAACAGGAAGGGCACTGTCATTACCGTCTAAGAGGACAAAAGATGAAAAAGTCGCAGAAATTCTCCTCATGCTATCAGGAAGTGCCACAAAGGAAAGAACAAAGAGGTAATAGAATTAAGACTTCCCAAATAAACTATGTGAATCCATAAGAGTGTATTAAATAACATGATTTTGGATGGACAGTCTTCAAGCGGTCAAAAATTCTGTAGGCTTGGAATTATAATAAAGAGCTGTAAAGTGTAAGTATACTATAAAGACCAAGGCTATGGTTAAATCGGGTTAAATTGTCTTTATTTAAAGGTTAAAATTGATCATTTAGAGTTTACACAGAATGTCGTGAGAAACAACAAAAAAGGCAGCTTGTCATGTTACCAAGAAACCACAAATCTTGATTCAAATAATTCATACAAACAAAAAAGCACTTCATCAGCTAAATTAAACAAATAACTAGGTCTAACTAATTTCAAGAATGGTTCAATTGACTACATTATTAAATTATGTGTTATAAGTAGTGGCCAGTCAGGACTCAGCAGGCAATCTGTCCTCTAAAACATTCACAAAAATGTTAGTTAAAACTAGTTCTGGTTGCATGGCCACAAACTGCTCCATTATTAAGCTAAACATAGTGCTCCTGGAGCAGAGAGTAATTAAAGAGTATGTCTTTGGCATTCCCTGCCCTTTCTGCAGATCTGAAAAATGTGTTAGAGAGTGTGTGTGGAGGCAGAACTAACAGGTAATGAGTGTGGGGTTGCAGGTAAGGAAGAAGGAATGATCGCTGTTAATGTGCATTTAATTCAGACAGACAGCCTGGCTTCTGCTCTCCATATGCATCAGTGAGCATTGGGTTCGCTTCCTTGGGCCACTTTTGGTACATACTAACCAGTGATTACCGGGAACACCCAACATGGCCTACTGTTTTGGAGATGCTCTGACCCATCTCCATCTCTTGTATAAACATCACAATTTAGCCCATATCAAAGTCGCTCAGATCACTCAGAAATTTTTCCTGCTTCTAACACATCAATTTTGTGTACTGACTGCTCACTAGCTGCCTAATACAATATATCCCTCCATCCCTTTTACAGATGCCCTTGTAATGAGATAATCAATGTTATTCACTTTACCATTGAATGGTTTCAGTGTTATGGCTGATCAATTTTTTCATCTTTGATAATCACAATCGAGACATTTTCTGTGTAAATGAATCCTGGGAGAGAGAAAGTGATTCTCTGTGTCACATGTACTTGTCATTGTGAAGTTTTACTCTCTCTCATTGTTCGTAATGCCAAAGTGTGACACCCATTTTAATGTAAGTGGAGCTGTTTAAACAGCTGGAAACTGAACCAGTCTTTTCATAGTGCACTGAACAGGCTGGAGAAGCCAGTAGTCATACTAAATATAGTACATTTATGTAACAAGTGACTTGAAATCCACTTTTTGTTTAGTCATTTTGTAATATTAACCATGCACAAATATAACATTTCAGCCCTCTTCATATTGAGGATTTTTTTTTTATATGAATAGGAAAGAATAAGCATCAACATTCTGTCAAAAAGGATCGTTTCTATTGATTTAATTATTTGGAGAGAAGCATGCAGTGCAAATGCTCTGGCAGTGTTGTGCGTTCCCACAAGCCTGTGTCAGATGAGTAAAGAGAGATGACAGGGTCATGGAGCGGTCACAGCACCAGACTGTGCTACTGAAGTTTTGACCTAACTTAATCTGATAAAACTAAAGACTAAAGGCTATTACAAATTAATACAGAAAAATATTGTACTAGATGCCTACCATTAGCTACCTAAGATTATGTAGTGATAAACACCAATGATTTCTCACATTCGTTCAAAATTAGACTGCATAAAAATATGAGGATTAAAATGTGATAGCTGTGAAGCACATTCAGTGTCACCAGTTTGAGAAGTCAGTATACTGGAAAATCTCTTTAGTTATTAAGATGTCTGAATTAAATTCTTAACAATACATTTTGCTAAATCTAAGCCAGGGTTGGGTTTCTTGTCAGCCAGATTTCTCACCAGATTGATTTTGTTGGTTTTGCATGAAATGGACACTTTGCATGTTGTTTTGGATTTGTTTGTTTGTTTGTCTGCTGACTGTCTTGTTGACATTTTATTTATTTTTTATAGTAGTATACTGTATCAATAATTAAAAAAAATAGCATAAAAAGCATTTCTTCCTCACAGCACAAGAGCCAAAGGTTCACAGCTCCAGTGTCTAACTGTGTAGAGTTTTACTTATTCTCAGTGTGTCAGTCTTAGTTCCCTACCACCTTCCAAAAACCTGTCAATAAAAAAACATGAATGTGTGCACACTGTGTCTGTGGACTGTCATCTCATACATGGTGTGTTACTGCCACATACCCAGCATAGGCTCTGCATCCACCATCAGCCTGGGGACAAAGTGGTTACTGTAAGTGAGGAAGACTTGTTCGGATTGTTATAGTATTGCAAATGTATTCATTTATCTATAACCTGTGCATCTCTAGATTGCACTAAGATTAATTGCTTAATTTGGTAATATTATACTGAGATATTTGAGCCATAACCATTGAGCCACCAAGACATGCTGTTAGACTCAAAAAAACATTTTTTTTTTAAGTTTTTCATTAGTATTTATAAATATTATATAAGTCAGGTTTATCTGTGTCTCATAAGGAGAACACATGACTTAGAGGATACAAATCAAACAGCAAAAACAACCCAAGAATAACAGTCTGATTAAAGAAAACCAAGTTTTTGGAATGTTTTATTAATTGTTCTTTTCGGGTTGTTCATCATATCAGTTATCCATTAACAATCAGTGTCCAGCAGAGGGCACTAAAACAGAGAGTCATAGAAAACCTCCTTCCACCTGCTGGGGTTCACCTGTGCGTTTAGACCTCACCTGCACTGGATGATTTACTAAACAGCTCAGACTATGAAGACAGACATGAACAGAAAGACAGCCTAGTTAGCGTTGTTTATTTTTTAAATTGCATAAAATACACAGGGCGACCAAATTGCACTCTTTTACAGTGGGTCTTCTTGCATCATAACCAAACATTTATTTATTTATTTATTTATTTATTTATTTATTTATTTATTTATTTTTAAAGCACCAACCAGACATCCTCCACCTGTTAATTTGCTCATGACATAAGAACTAGAAGACTGCATGTGATGATAAATGGATTAAAGCATTATTATACATATGCACATATAACAGTATTATACATAACAGTTCTCAGGACCTAACCGTGTCCTCTAGCTTCTTCCAGCTACATCTCTACACATTACACGCCTAAGTCATTGAGCAGAGGGACTGTATCTTCCATTACAGTAAAATGGAGCACTTTGGCTGGTGCTCTTTCATACCTTCTGATAGTTTAGAGCATTTCAAGTCTCTTGCTATGACATTTACATTGACAATCACTGTCAATTAAAGCTGTACATAAAAGTGCAGACTACTGACATCTTGTTCTTTTCTTCTGGCTGAATGTAAACCGTGCTTCTACTGTTCCATCTTGGCAACAGTGCTGTGTTTGTCCCTTTTCCATGTCCCTATTATGTGTTCATGGATGACAGTTGAAAACTGTAAAAAGCCATAGTGAAAGAGTAAAGAAGATGATGAAAGGAGAAGAAAGAAGTGGGTGTCATGTGGCTCCCAGATTGCATTCATTGCCCCATCTGTGAACTGAGCAAGGCTCAAGGCTCATCCAAAAAAGATGAAGTAAAAAGAAGAGGAGGGAACTAGGAGGAAAATGTCCTTGAGATGCACTGAAGAAAGACCTGACTAGCTGGATTACTCATCGGCCAGGGCAAAGAACAAAGCTGAAGGCGGTGGGTGGAAAAGCAACAAATATGAAAATGTAGAAAGTACTAGTACACTTGTAGTTGTAGAAGTGGATTCTGTGAATCAAAGTAGTCATAATGTGGTGACAGAAATAAGAGAGTAGAGAGAGAGAGAGAGTTAGGGCAAGAGAGAGTATGGTGCTGGTGCTGAAAAGGGACAGTTGGGCTCTGACCAGGGTCTCCATGGCTCGTTGGGATGAATGTTTGCGAGGCTAATGATGTTTCCTGTGGTTTGCACATCTGCTTTCCTCCTTCACATGTGCTTTTAAATGCAACTACATGGCAGTGCAGAAAAGAGAAAGCAATGGCTCTTTGGGCTGGTTCTCACGCACACTTACAGGACATGCTTGAACCTTTTTTTTTTAAGACTGTCCACGTGCCCAGTTAACTTTGGCACACACTGTACCTCACACTGTTAAGAGCTCAAGAAAACAACCTGCTTCACATGCTTCCAGACATGCTCCTTAAGTTTTATCTATTTTATATGACCAAACCCTATAGTTATAGCTAAAATGTATATGTTAAAATTAGAAGCGATATTTCACTGGGAGTCTGGTGGAAAGAACACATGAGCTAAGGGTAAAAAAGACTCTTTGCAGTACTTATCCCTAACATAAAGCAAGAGGTTCTCAAACATTCTGGAGCATGGAACTCTTTTAAATTTAAAATAAATTTCCTTATTACAGATTTTTTATGACCATAATATTAGGCTCATTATTTAAATTCAGACAGTAAAATTCTGAGTATTTGGTGCCATAGAGCTTTTTTATTCCTAATCTTTTACTGACGCGACACATTAGGTCCAAGGTGACTTTGACACTGGAAGGTTGCGATTTCCTTTACTGTAACAACTTTTTTTCAAACTCATGAACCCCAGCTATGTTTCATGGATGCCTAGGGGTACCCAGACCCCACTTTGAAAACCACAGGGATAAAGGAATTCACTGTTATTTTTTGTTATATAATATTTCAAGCACATATATCTGCTTAAAATTTACACACATTGATTCTGACTTGAATATGTATGTACGTATTCATAAGCATAATAAAAGCTGTATTAAAAAAAAGAAATTGGAAGGGATGTATACTTTATGTTAAAATATGTACAATGGATATAAAAAAGTCTACACATTCCAATTCAAATGTCTGGTTTTTATGATGTAAAAAATAATCCAAGATAAATCATGTCAGAACTTTTTCCGCACTCCGTGTGAAATTACAACAGATAAAAATCAAGTGAAAAACAATCCAAATAATACATTTATTTTATACATGGGGTGGTAGCTCAAGTGGTTAAGGCTCTGGGTTGTTGATAGGGGTTCAAGCCCCAGCTGTAACGTCTGGGACCCCCACCCTATGCGGGACTCGACCCCAGACGCCCGTGGTGTGTGTGCGCACGCCAGCACACGGTGTAATGAGACCCATGCGCAGGATTCAGCAAAGCACTGCTTTTATTACATTTAAGACGCGACATAGGGAAACAAACGTAACACTAGACATGGCGTGGTTAAATAAACAAAACAAAACCTAGACCTAATCCTAAATCCTAGCTTGGACATGGCACTTAAACAAAAGCCCAACTGAAACCACGGTACAGATAACAATCATGGACAAAGAACACAAACACAAGGATCCCTATTTATAGGGGTAGACATTAGGGCTAATGGGATACAGGTGACACAATCAGGATAGGAACAATAGGAAGGGTGTAACAAAAGACACACAAAGAAGCAGGCTTCCAAGGTTCACCTGCCAGCGCCCTCTCTGGGCCTGGCAGGGAACTGTCCAGCTGTTCCTGACACCAGCACCACCAAGCTGCCATTGTTGGGCCCTTAAGCAAGGCCCCCAACCCTCCAACTCCAAGGGTGCCGCATCATGGCTGACCCTGTGACAAATAAAGTCTACTTTAACATTTCTAGTGAAAAAAGTAAAAATAAAAAACGCACCTTTTGATTTTATGTCTTGTTAGGGGAGGAGTCTATCAGTATGGCACATCTTGACTTTGCAATATTTTCCCACACTTTCTTGCAAAAATCATTCACGATCCATCAAATTTATGGGCATCTCCTGTGCACGGCCTGCTTCAGATCACCCCACAGATTTTTAGAGAGAATCAGGTCTGGGCTCTGCCTGGGTCAATCAGTACCATTGATCTTTTTTTGGATCATCAGTTCCTTTGGATGGATGTTTTAGGGCATTGTTTTGCTGAAAGTAGAAATTACTTTTCATCTTCAGCTTATTAGCAGAAGTTTAAAGATTTTATGCTAAAATTGACTAGTATTTGTAGCAATTCTTGATTCCCTCCACCTTGATTAATGTCCCATTTCTGGCTGAGGAAAAGCAGTTCTAAAGTATGATGCTGCCGCCACCATGCTGTAAATTTTGTATGGTGTTCTTTTTGTGGTGTAGGATTTTCTTTTGCACCGAACATACCTTTTGGAATTATTGTATCTTTTGGAATTGATCTTATCAGACCATTTTGCCACAAGGTTTGAGGTGATTTACTTAAGCTTACTTAAGTTTTTTTGTGAGAAAGGGCTTTGGTCTAGTTCCCCTACCCCTATAGCCCAGACATGTGAAAAATATGAGAGATATATGAGAGCATCTCTGAATGCAGAAAGTAATCAGTACTTATCAGATATTCATGCAGCTTTTTTAATGTATGCTAAATATTGAGGAACATCCTGTTCTTGTTGATGTTAGTGGGGTGCTCTGTTTATTTGTTGATGATGGCCTTTACAGTGTTCCATGGAACATCTAAAGTTTTGGAAAGTATTTTATGCCCCGATTGATGCCTTTTAACAAGTGTGATACCAAGTGTACTTTGGAAGCTCTTTGTAGATCATGGCTTCATCAGTCAGATGAAACCAAGAAGATAATCCTGCAGAAATATCTGATCTTTATTTGAGGTTAATCCATAATCGTTCCACTGATGACAGCTATATGATAATTTCTTTTAAATATGAACCAATACTGTAATTGGTTCATTCTGAACACTCCAACACATCCCTAATTACGAAAGGTTGTATATACTTATGCAACCAGGTCATTGTATGTTTTTATTTGTACATATTTTCCCCTAAAATGTTTCTGATTGATTTTCTCTTAATTTTTTACGTTGTAGTTTCACATTGCGTGTAGAAAATCTTTGTACAAAAAAGTTACATAAAAATTTATGTATATTATTTAATGTATGTTAAATAAAAATTGTTTGAATAATTATTTCACCCTATTTTACTGTATGTAACAATAGTGATAGTCCTGAAGACAAGTCAAAGTCTCTCTGGGTAAGAGTATTTGTTAAATGTAAATGCCACTGTTACTGTTGCCCTGATCACAAGCCACTAGCTGTACAGTAGCTTTGGTCTGTGTTCAGGGGCTCAATTATGCAAAGTCTCACCTTTTTCATAGCTATCATTCTTCACAGACTTACATCATTCTTTTTGTTGACCATTCATCACACCAACCATGCAATGACTTTGAAGGCATTGATTACAGGGATACTGGTGCTTCCATCCATCTTGACACTCAATAGCAAAACAAGAACATCAGTCTTTAAGTTGTGGAAAAAGCATTTGACTCGCAGTTGCCACATGACAGTTCTTGTGGCTCAGTTGCTGCATTTACCTGTCATTTTGTCATCTTTAGACTTCTCATAATCTTCTTTCAACACTGCAGGATCCTCCTTGGAATTGACAGGTACAATACCTGAAAGGCATTTCTAAAGATGATGATGTCTTATTCATTTTCTTAACTGTGTACAATTAGTAAGGATTTAAGTCCCTGATCTAGGTCTAAGTGAGTGGTTATTTATTCTTTTATTAAAAAATGAGAGAAAGTAATACATAGAGCAGGATATGGATAGGGAGAAAACCTTGTTTTCCCCTAGCCTTTTGGTGTTTTAATTATAAAAAACAAGACAACAGAGAATAAACAGCATTAAATAAACACATTACGGATTTTGTTTTTGGGTATGGATTTTGGAATGGAAATTTACTTATCGTACATTTTCAATAAGTATGAGGAAATTAATTATTTTATCAGATTATAAAAAAAGTTGCCTTTCAGTATGAGATGTTTTTGGTTTTTTTTTACCTCTGTTGGGATAATATTACACAGAATTTTAATGGTTGAAGATAACACATTCACATTTTAGATGCTTATGAACAAGCACTTGGGGCATCTTTAAAGCCCTGAGTGTCTACTTTCATATGAGCCATTAACCACCACTCTGGAGTGGGAAATGTCTGAGATATTCAGTGCTGAACATGGACACCACAAAACAGGCGTAAATTCCATTTTTTCCCGCCTCTGGTAAAAACAGTTAAAGCAATTACATGTTTAGGTGCATGGATGTAAAAAACATCTGTGTGAGAGCCTTTGTTTTAAGTATGTCAGCCACAGCCTGTTAAACTTTATAGAATCCCTTCTCCTTTTCTAATCAAAATTATTTCATCAAATAAATTTGTTTCGCAGAACATTATAAATGTCAACCTAAAACACTTACAGTGTGTCTTAAATATGTGATCATGTATTACAATTAAAATAGAAACTCGACTCAAATGTCTGGATGTGTGCTGGCTCTCAAACTCATGTTATCGTTTCTTCCTTATCTGAAGTATAATGACGTATATATGTTTTATGTAATTCCTGCATGACCAATGACAAAATTGTTATGTAAGGCTAGAATAGACTAGAATCTATACTAAACGTCAGATAACCAATTATAAAACCTTTCCATTATCCTATAAAACTAACAGAAATAAGGCCAGAATCTTTATGTGAGCAAAGGAAAAGACATAAACATGGATTAAATATAAGATATTATAAATTATAAGTACAAGACAAGGAGAATTTATTGCTGCAGTTGCATGTACAAGTCTTACATTGACAAGAAGCCCAAACTAATCCCAAAATTCAATATGAGTTTAATGGTAATAATTATTACAGCTAAATCCTTCTTGATGAGCTTGTATCAAGCATGTGTGTGCATGTGAGACCATAATGTGTATTTATGAGGCATTTAGCCTGATTCACGCAAGTGAAAATGAGCTGGAAGTAGCCTGTGTCCTGCCAGTAAGCTTGTTATTTTTCTTAAAGAGTAATTACCTTGGGGAAAGGGTGGGAATTATGCATAGCAAGACTGCCAAACTTCTGCCTTTCTACCAGCCAAGGCCATTTTACATTTGAAACTAGAGGTGGGCATTGCCACCTATGGCAGCTTTGGGTATAAATAGGCTCCTTTGTACAGGGGTATGTGTGCAAGTATGTGTGTGAAATAGAGAGCAAGAGAGAGAGCTCTGAGTTTATACACCATGGATACAACCACTGAAACTATATTAATGGTAAGCTGACAAGATAATCCATTGTCTAATACAAAACAGCAAGGGTTTTGGAAATGATGAAAGTAAAACAAATACAGTAAAGAATACAAAATAACAAGCCATGCTGTTATAGAAAATAATCAATGACAGTGTGTATGATAGAAGAGATAGCAGAAGGAGTGACTACCACCTGACAAAACACTGTTCTTCCGAAGGTGGGACAAGTGAGTTCCTGTTATCACGTATGCTATAGCTGCTATAAACAGTAGTACCCTCATCAATCTCTCTTTTTGTTCTTAATAAAAATAGATATTGCAACTGGTTATGTTACAGAAAAACCAGAAAGCACAAACCTCCTCTGTCCTGAAGAATTTCCCTTGGCAGGAAGCTATTGAATAATTAAATGGAACATTTGTTATTTAATAAATGTTAAATTTCTTGTTGCAAAAATCTTCACTGTATGAATGATTATGTGGTTTCCTCTGTTATATAACCAACCCAGTATCTGTTTATCTGTTTATTAACCCTAGGAGCACAGTTCTGTCAGGATATACTGTCTACATTTGTTCCAGAAAGTTTATTCTTTAAAACTTTTCACTACTTCTTATTAGTTATATTTTTGATTTATCAGTATTAGGGTGACCCACAAATAGCCCCATGGACCCCCTAACCCCCTCCCAATAGGTCAGAGAAGAGAATTCAGCTGAATAACTCAGAACAATTTTAATTTGATATTATTGTTGTGCCAGACATTGCCCAACACTTCTTGGCTTTAAGTCTGCTATATAAATACATGTCATGTGACCTGAGTCATGAAACTAACCAGAAGTGAGAACAATTTTTTCCAAGGGTGTCGATGTGTGAACGTGTCAATCCCTTCAATGAAGAAAAACATTCTCAGTCCCACATGTGAGACAAACAAGTCATTTTTGAGAAAAAGTCAGTGCAAAAAAAAAGAAGCTGAACTATGGGCTTGTCCCAGAAAATTTGATAAGTATTTATCCTAATGTATGCACTTTAAACTGCCCCTGTGGATTGCTGTAGTATGCAAGTAAGCTTTCATAGACACAGCCAATGTGCTTTAACCATAATCACTTACAGCAAGCAACATAAGCATGTCATTAAGCATTGTGTGTTACCAAGTGAGTAACTGATAAAACATTTAGTAAAGAATATTCAGCATATTCAGTGCACTCCAGCATTCAGTGTCAGTGGGTTTGGTTAGTTTCTCACTTCCTCAGTGCCATTCCTTTTTCCTGTCCTTCTATACTTCTTTCTTTTTTTTGGCTTTTGTATCTGATTTAGTACCCATAGTCTTCCCATGCAGGGCTCCCATCCAAAAGGAACTAATTTCTGTGGAAGACAGTCCTCTGACTGCTGAGGAATGGAAAATCTCTTCCTCTCTCTGTAGTGATGCTGAGTGAGCATGTGGACTATACAGATCTGGGATAAAGCCAGAGAGGGCATAATAATGTTCCATTCTCCAAGAAAGTAGTGGAAATTTGGCAGCTCATATTTGAAAAGAAAAAAAAAAACTCAAGTCATGGTGGTTGGTGTGAAATAGTGGCTAAAATGTATGTATGGAGTGCCTGAAAATGTTAAGGTTGCTTTATACTGTTGTTGCTCTTTGGTTGAATGAATCTATTTGCCTTCAGCCCAAGGATAGATAAGAGTACCCAAGTTATTTGGTGTAGGCTGCTATTCTGTCTTATATCCAAATCTTCTTGAATTTCACATTTGTTTAACATTTATATTAGTAAAAATGTATCTCCTTTGGGTCTTGACATATTTGTGACTATTGAAAAACATGGATTAAACATAGTTGGATGATTCACGACAGCTGTATGAAGCATGTGAGGTGAACTTCATTTCTTTCTCAATTATCATTATAAGGAGGACATAAAAATTCACCTAAAATATGGACTTCTTAATTTTTTTCTTGGATTAATAGAAGCTATACATTACATGGGAATTGTGCTTTTTAATATTTTTAAGGCAATTTGACTATCATGTGCTTTTGAAAATGCAAAATGGTATCTCAAACCTTCATAAATATTCTGCTATGATAATAAAATGCATTAAGGCAACTTTGAAGTCTGCCCTAATATCCTTGTATTATAATAATATAATATTTTCTCTTTCATGTAAATACCATCATATAGTTGGTATGGGAAAGCATTTTTAATCCTCTGCACAGCTTTATAAAAGATTTATGCAGTGAAAATGTGTGAATTAATGTGCGATTATGGCCCAGTGTAGGCACTCTGCCAAAAGTGTTACCCAGATGGGTTTACTTCCTGATTTATTTTTATACCATACTATGCTTTTTTCAGTCTAGTCTAGTGATGCGCTACATAAAAGCTAGGAAGTGCAGTTTGATAGCGCTGTAGGTTATGTAAGGTCAGCTATACTGGCATAGGCTCTTTCCATGCTTTGTATTTATTTTCCTCCCTTGTCCTCCCACTGAGTGATCGTAGCTCAGAAGTTGCAGGCTCTGCAGTTTTAAATGAATGACCTTGACTTTCGGATTACCTTTTCTCCCTATTTCTGATCTGTCATAAAGATAGTGAAGCAAACTGAATAAATCAGAAAATAAATAAACTATAAATCACAAATAAAATCAATCATATTTTAATGAATCTGTCAATTAAAGCTTTTTCAGGTACATATCATGATAAATTAGGATCAAGATGATAAATCGTCTGAGATGTGGGAGACTTCCCAAAACATTTGCCACAAAGTTGAAAGCCTGGAATGTCTATCTATGTTGTTTCATTTTCTACTGCACCTAAGGGTGCAAACATGTTCCAGCATGACAATGCCTCTATGCACAAAACTCCTTAAAATCATTATTTGCAAAGGTTGGTTTGGGAGAACTAGTGTCCCATTCACCACCTTTTAAACAAAAGGAAATCCCAACTTCATGCCCGGCCTCCTCACCAAACATCAGTCCTTGATCTCATTAATGCTCTTGTGGCTGAGAGAGAGAGAGAGAGAGAGAGAGAGAGAGAGAACATGGTGGCTTGGTGGTTAGTATGTTTTGCCCCACACCTTTGAGGTTAGGGCTTTGATTCCTGCCTCCACCATACGTGTGTGTAGTTTGCTTGTTCTCCCTCTGCCTTGGAGGTTTCCTTCAGGTACTCTGGTTTCCTCCCCCAGTCCAAAGACATGTGTTGTAGGCTGCTTGGCATCTAAAATCTAAATTGTCTCTAGTGTGTGAATGTGTGTGTAGTAGTGCCCTGTGATAGACTGGCATCCTGTCTATAGTGTGCCATGGATGGATGGAAATCTTTAGAAACAATAATGAGCAATAACCTGATTTAACAGTGTTACTTATATTATTATATTATATATTACTTAAAAGGACCAAATGATGGGGCTCTAAAAATGAAAAAATATTTTTGAATCCTTCCTACTCCATATGGCCTTTTATACATTCTGTGCTTCTTCTACTGTCCTGCCACAGATTCTTCCCTTCCCAATGACCCAGAACTTCCTCTTTCCTGCCCATCTCACTTTTAAAGATGAATAATGCGCTCACTACCTGTACACCTGGTAGAGTCATTACTTTTACAGGGTGGATGACTAAGAGATAGCTGAACCATTTACAACTGCTTGAAAGAGAAGGCATCTTGGTTGGGTTCGGGTTTAAAGCAGGGGTGTCTTATCTAGAAAGGGTTGTGTGGGTTCAGGTTTTTATTAAAATCAGGCACTGATTAAACAGGTGGATTCAGTTGTGGCTCCTGCTGGATTGGAATGAAAACCTGAGCCCACACTGGTCCTTTCCGGATATGATTGGACAACCCTGGTTTAAAGGGATATAGTTGTAGCAGGAAGCTCTTATTGCTGAAGGTGACTGACTCACAAATGTGCGATTTATTAAACAAAAATGACTTTTCTGTTAGTGCAGAAGTATAAGGGGGAAATCTAGAAATATATGTAATATAAATGACAAACATGAATCTGCTTGTAGAACTGACAAGTAAAAAGTATTGTGCTATAAAACTACTGCTTCAGAATGATTAATGATTAACAAAGTGATTATAACACTCTAATTGTTCCCCTAATCCACAGATTACAAGGTATACAGTAAGAGGAGATAACAACCTCATAAAGATCTGCTTTTTCCTGTACGTGATCAGGACAGGCCAGTGCAAATTCCAAGGTACCGTGTTGTTGTCAAAAGTGCCAGTGAACTAGTGCCAGGAAAGTTAAATTTAATTACACTAAAAACGCCTGAAAGGGTTGAGGTATGAACAAATATAATGAAGTAATATGGGAGTAAACATGCTGTTCAGATGTATTTCAGTTTCTTATGAGTAGTTTTTAAAAAATCTTAAATGCATTACATTAATGATCAGATAGACCCAATGCATTCACTGCTTTTATGTATTGTTATTAACTGCTGATTAATAGTAGTCTAATAGTAGGTCTGATATGTGTCCTTGTTTTCCCTGTGTAATAAAACACAGCAGTAAAGAGGTTCCTTTTTAAAGAGGGGCCACAGAGACTTCACACCTCTGGGGTTTGGAGGTGAATTCCTGCTTCTGCCCTGTGTGTGTGCAGCTTGCCTGTTCTCACTGTCCGTTGAGGTTTCTTCTAGGTTCTCCGGTTTTCTCCCCAGTCCAAAAAATGTGGTAGGTTGATTGGCATCTGTAAATTGTCTGTAGTGTGCGAGTGTGTGCATAAGTTGTGCCCTGCCATGAGGTGGCAGGGTGATCTGGATAGGCTCCAGGTTCCCCATGACCCTGTGGAGGATACAG
The DNA here is from genome assembly GCF_019097595.1 of Hemibagrus wyckioides. Taxonomy (NCBI): domain Eukaryota; kingdom Metazoa; phylum Chordata; class Actinopteri; order Siluriformes; family Bagridae; genus Hemibagrus; species Hemibagrus wyckioides. The sequence continues at coordinate 13,725,985 of NC_080716.1, forward strand.
AAAGTGGATGGATGGATGGATGGATATGGATGGATGGATAGTGATCCACCAAAATATATGCCTTGATAAGTGACCATTCCAATGCAGTGTCATTCTACTCCACCCAAGAGAGCTGATATTAGAATGAACACTGAATTAGCCAGTTTTAGAACTCTAGAGAACTCTGGGATTTTTTTCCCTTGAGATCTAATATAACATTTATCTGATGTAAGTGTATTTCATTACTGTGATAAGAGTTTTCATGCAACTTGAACTGAAATCAGATCTAACAGTTACCTAGGGTGAGAGCCACTGAATCTCGCCATCCATTTCACAGATTTGATCAGCAGCAAGCCAAGAGGATATTGCTATCCATGTGATATCATGTAGAGGACAATAGAAGCATAGGAGAACCCTTGCTTAACATGAATAACCCCTGAGGAAACTATGCATTCATGTCTCGCTGATGGACAGGCAGAGATATACCATTTCAAGAGCACATGAAATGCTGTACTCCTACTGAGATACATAAATCCCCTCTGATTGATGCATAAAAAAGATGCAGTCATCGCTCAGTGCCTTCTACATCAAAAATGAGTGAATATACCTTAGGATGAAAGAAAGATATGAAAGGAGACTAAAGAAAAAAACCTTGCTGAGTGTAAGCTTTTACATACCATATTGCTCAAGGTGAATGACAGCATAAAAAGCCCTGTTTCTGATAGCTGTGAGATTTCAACTGTAAGACATCTACTCTTATGTATTTGATGCAAATATTTACATGGTATATTACTCTATGCCAATTAAAAATGAAATCATCCAGAACTGTAACAATGTTCAAGCCGTGGTTGTTTAATGGAATATAGCACATTAAAATAATATAAAATAAAAATCAATATCAAATATCAAATGTGGATGTAATTAAACCATCAGTTATGTTATCTGATAGATTAAGCAAGGAATTGAGTTGAGACATTTACAATATAATGAAATAATAACCTTGAGAACATTACATAATGCACCAATAAGCTGATAATTATGCCAAACAACAGCTTAATTCACTACATAAGATTAATAAACACTTATGTGCTTATTTGTTATGACATGGAATGAATAGCAATAACAACAGATTATATTTAGTACCTGACTGAGAAGTGTAGTTTGTTTTGCTGTTTTATTAGTAGGAAAATGTATACGGAATACTGCACTCCTGTGTTAAGTAGAAATGTTTTAAATAGAAAACTGTAATGTATCAGATATAAAGGAAACGTTAAACAGCAGATTTACTTAATGCTGTACAAGTCAGGGGATAAGAGATCTCGCAGTTGGGAATCGTGGATGTGGACCTGATAACAATGCCATACAGTATCTAGAATGACATAACTAGCTTTCTGTATGAGTTCTGTGGGACTTTACACCTGAGGAAAAATTGAGTTTGCAACCTGATGGGGCTGCTGGTTGCACAGGTTCCTTTGCTAGATTATTAAAACTGTACTGGGAAAGAAATTGCATGCTACTGCAGTTCATGTGCACAGGATTCAGCCAAAAACCCTTTTGTCTGTGGGACACCACTTGTGGTTTAAATGCTAAGGCAAGTGGCATGGTGTTTTTCCAAGGCAAATAAGGCCCCTGTACAAGGCTAAGTAACACTTTTTGAGCCAAGAAACCCAAGCATGACTGGCATCAGGCACTTATGCAGGGTACAGTATGAATTGCTACAGCGTGCACCTGTTTAAGATCCCATCAGTTATGCTGTCCTTTCCAGGCATCCTAAAAATCTCACCCACAACTGGCTTTATTTACCTCTTGTCCCTGATGCCTGCTGTCCATAAGGTCAGCCAAAGCAGCTGTAAATGGCAGTTGATACAGTCTTATATGTTTTTCCCAAGAAGCACATCTGGGGAATGCACTTTGGAGAAAGCAGACACTGTTGTTTGACCTTCTGAACCACAATAACACATTAGAACCCATTTCTGACCCTGAAGCCAGGTCCCAAGACATTTATTAGCAAACGAACCATTGGTGTTTTTGGAGAGTTTTGTTTTTTGTCAAAGTGATTTAAATCTTGGGTCATCTTCACTAACCTATATGTTATCTACCATACCTTACATAGATGTTTTCATTCAGCTGTGCAAACAGAACGAAATCACCGAGCACATTCAGTACTCTGTACTGCCTACACACACACACCGGACATCTAAATTAAGCTGTTTGCTTTCAAGGTTCACAAACTTAGTTTTAGATGTCCATGTCTTTATCTATAGCTTGGCCACCCAGCATAGCATTCATACAGAGCTTCTTTTGAGGTGTTCTTACTTTTTTTTTCCTGACAAGCCCAGGAATCTGAGCAGAGACATTTTGCCCCTACAGTCACGAAAGTCAACTCTCTGGCAATTCAGCAGTCCATCTTCCGTTAGTCAACACAGACTGCAGGCAAACAAGTGCCCTCTGTGTTTATCATGGCCCCCATACACAGGAGCCTGGCTGTTTCAGTAGCAGCTTTGACTTTGTGTGTCCATCACTGTATATTTTTGTTTGGAGCAAGTACATCAATCTCATTTTGGTACCATATTTAGCAACAGAGAGATATACAGCAAGATACTATACTTGATTTTCTGGCGGCTTTGAGGTCATTGGAGACATGATATGATATGATATCTAATACTGAGCTCATTCAACCAAGTATATACAGATGTAGGCAGAAAATAAAAAATAAGGGTCTGTGCTGTCATTTTACTGCTACTTGAAAAGCTATGGAAACTTGATAAGCTTTAGATCACAGATGACGTATTAATGCATTTTGAGGATGTTTCCTGATCTTTAGCTGCTCCAATGTCCCTTCTCTTTCTCTTTTAATATGTTATTGCACCCTCTTAAGTTTTTATCTCTGAAATATCAGTTACTGCAAACATTCTTATGAGCCTAAGATCTCTGTCAGTTTAAGCATACACTGATCCATTTCCTTACAAAAATATAATAAACTTTACTATGCTGTAAGTATGTAAAGTATAGCCTGCGGTGTTCTGAAAGAATACTTAAAGTTTACAACTTCACTTTGTTATCCATGTAATACTTGTAATAATTTTTTTTTTAAACTATGTAATGAAACTTTTTTTAATAACCATGTAATACTTTTTTCTTTTTTTAAACTATATATATATATATATATATATATATATATATATATATAAACATAGGAAATAATAAAAATGTTATAACTCAATGCTTTATGATTGCATGCTGTAAGATGTGGTGGAAGCAGTTGCCACAAAAACGATGCCATTAACAAATGTTTTTAGTATGGCTTGAATATTGATGAATTGTACAGCGATTATACAAGAAAAATATATAAGAAAGAAAAACCCAGTTCTTTACTCACATCGTGAACTTTAGTCCCTTGGGAAGTTGGCCAGCATTCGACTTGTCTATTTTAGAGTTGAATATAGTCAGGGAAATGTTTCAGCGATCTTAGTAACAGTGAAAACAAACAGGGGCCATCTCTCAGCACCCCAGTATTTGGGAAAGGCAGTGGCGCTGAAAATCTACTGAGCAAACAGCTACTGGGAGAGTGTTACTGAACGAACGAGCCAGACCATTGGAAGCAAGAGTCAGTGATCTACATCACATTATAGAGTCTACCACACAGAAACCACACATATGGTGCCCAATAAATCTCTTCTGCTATATTAAAGAATTTAAATAGTGCAGAGGAGCTGTCTCTTTAGGCCAGCCAGAATGCAGTCATTTTTGTGTGCCAGAGATTTTATGATAATTTCTAAAACATGGATGTACATTACCTTTGATATATCAGTATATTTGGAAGCTTATTAGGTTAGACTTGAAGATACATAGATAAGGGTGATTTGCCTTTTGCATGCACAATGATCTACGTTGTTGCTGAGTGTAATAAATGGGGAACATTTTTGCTTTTGTTGAACTGCAACCAGCTAAAAGAACCAGCACTGCATCAATGATGTTGGCAGAAACTTTAAAAGACTTAACTGGGGTGTCTATGATGGATGATGGTTTTTGTCATTCCTACTGTGCACTTATATGTCCCTTTATAATCGGTGTTTTGTTTTAACCAAACACATTGTTGAATTACATGAGACTTGACAGACCATAACTAACAGACATAATATTGAGAGAAGCATCAGTAGCACACCACAGCCCCCAAGACACAAGTCAGGGCCCCTCTAGTGAATATGAGCGTCACGCAAAAGCTGTGTTGGGAGTCTGGGTATGACAGGAACGAGCAGGCCAATGTACTGGTTAAAGGTGTCTATATATAAAGATATAGGGGCAGCCAGGAAATGCCTGTTCCACTATCTTGATGCTGGTATTGAGAAAAGCCTTGCATGCATGAATTCATTGTGTCTTGAGGCATTGTCGGTTAAGTCAAGACATGATTGTGTCTTAAAGGAAACTGGTACAGAGATGGAATTTGAAAGCACTGTCAGGTAGATGTGGGATTGTTTTTGTCTTTGTAGGCAATCATCAGCATTTTACATCTCATGCGGGCAGCTACAGAAAGAAATTGGAGGGGAGCAGAGCATTGGGATGATGTGGGAGGTCTTTGGGAGATTAAAAACAAGCTGGTGGAGGCATGAACCTGCAGGGGAGCCCACACTGGGATGCACATATGTTATAGCATTTGATTATAATCTCCGCTCAACTAGTGAATACTTGGTGACCCTTGAGTTATAGTCACAGTACCAAAATGAATTGGTATTTTATAATATGTGGCGCTAAAATACTCTATGAATAGGGCTCATACAAAATAAGGCAATATTTCAGACCACCTTTGGGACTTGGACATTGGAAGTAATCTGTAATCCAGAACCACCCACATTGCCTGTGCTATATGTCATTACGAAGTCAGACTTCAGACACGGCAACCTTATTTATGGGATATGAGTGTGCCAATGTTACAAATTAAACAGGTCTCAGTTTAGGCATAACATCAGTAATAGCAATTACTGAAGCTATTGTGGAACATGCAGTACCATCATGTATTTCCATGCAGACACAGAAGATGCACCCAGTGTGATGTGCCAAATTTCTTCTATATTCTATTTCATCTTTAAAAAAAAAAAAAAAGAATGGTCGCAGTGGTCTGATTTGAAGATGTGAATGGATCATGGTGAAGCATAACCTTAAAAAAGTTATTTCTGTAAGCATTATTATAACAAAAGGTTTACACAGGAGTAGAAATTCCATATTTCTTCTGGCTGGCTTGCTACTCTCTGATAAACACAGCCAATTTAGCCTCACCACACAAACAGTATGGCAGCGAAAGAGACTCCTGCAGAAATATGAAGCCCACATGGGTAGATAAGTGAAAAATGTACTTCATTCCTCATGCAACAGCTGCTGCTTTCACGCAATAGCATCAAAACGTTTCAGATTTTCACTCACATTAGACGATAACAAGATCCCACCTCAATATGTCCTAAGATTAACCTTAAAAAACGATGATTTGTTTAACCTGAAAAAAGTTTTGGCATCATAATGGAATCTCTAGTGGATACCCTTTAGATTAGATGTCTTTTCTTTCTTCTTTTTGACTAATTACCAGCTTTCAGTCAGTCCTGTATCGGCCACTTAAGGCCTGCATGGTTTTGCTTGTTGAGATGTGTGGCTTCAGTTAAGGGTTTGGCTGCCAGAATGGATTTGTGTCAGTGTCAAAGAAAATAGAGGCTTCTGGGAGGTCTTTTAGCACTTGTACTACTAGCCCATGAAGCAGAGCGTATAAAGAGAGAAATGTGTAAAGATTTATAAAAAGAGACATGCAGCTATAGGTTAAAAATATATCAAGCTAGGCTTTGAACAACAGTTCGTTTTCAGCATCTGGATTTCTTTCCTTTTCTTACAGCAATTATGCTCAACAGCACAAGACACATGTCCAACTCTAACTTTGTAAAGACATCCAAAGTACAAATCAAAGACAAGTGGCAAGCCAGCTTCGTGAGAAAGCGGCAACACAATTGTACAGGAATGTTTATTATAACAAAGGCACAATGTCAAGAAATCTTAATCACCACCTTTATTGCAGCTACAGCAATGCATTTTGTTTAAAGATTGTGTACTGTAGTGTAGCATGTACTGCTGTACAATTCACCCACATGACAAGTAGCCTAGAGCAAATATGGTACCCTGAACAGGCTATATAAATGTCTTTACCATCATAATCTTCTTTAATCCATCCATGATGAAGTATGACAGATGACAGAGAAGGGGGAGGGCTGAATCAAAACCATGCACTCTCACTCTCCTGTAATTAAAATGCTTGAATGGAGAGCACTTCTCAAAACCGCAGAATACCATACCGGCTGTGCAAGAGATGGGCAGGAGACTTGTATGTGACAGACTATATAATTATAAAATGTACAGCCAATTGCACTGTTTGCTTGAGATGTTGCAAGAACGTTATATTTAGGCATGTGTAATTCACAGTGAAATACTTTTAACACTTTTCTGACAGCTGCTTCAACCTGTGTTAATTAGTAGTTGTAGGTAAAATGAATTTTGACAAAAATAAAAAATTGGAAAAGTACACTGTCAGGCAGCTGGCACTTGAAACTTGCCTGCCTTGCACTACTTCGCCCACTCTTTTCCTCTACCATGCTATTTATTTGGCACTGCTTTTCTGGCATTTGTTCCCAATAATAACTGCCTAAGGGCATATTTGTCATGTCGGTGCCCAGGCAATGAAATGAGCGTGTCTGTGGTTTTATGTGAAATTAACATGCCAGGGTATATCTGCTCTCAGAGAGAACGTACTCTGGGTGTATGACATGCTGCTATTCGCTCGTCTGTTAAATGTTCACTTGACTAACCTTTAAAAGAAAATAGGCTGGAAAATGGCAGCTGGTATAAATTGGCTCACAGGGCTACGCTCCCCTGATTTTCATACATAAAAAGACATGCATATAAGGTTTCATTTTTGGCATTCACATTCGATTATTTGCTGGGGGATTATTATTCTGGATTTTTCTGGAACCAAGAATCAATATTGTTCATAAGAAAAATACACGCTGATGAAGAAGCAAGGCTGGGGCTGATTTCTTTCTATCTTAGACTGAGGATTCATGCAGTCTATTAGTGAGAGTTATGTTATGAGAGTTTGAGCTGCTAGTCTGTCAGCCTACTTCATGGATACGTCTGTAGCGTATCAGCTGTGATTGAGGCACATATGAAGTACAGTACACAAATGTAATGAACAAAGTAAATTATTTACTGCATCAACCATTTTTTTTATTCAAAATGTCTTTGGAGAAGAATCTAAAAGTACATAATCTATGCATACATTGTTTCATAAAAGGGCAGATTTTTCTTAGAGATTTTTGTTTGACTAAAAGAGTTGCAACTTTTTTGTTTAGCGTGCTTGATATTCAGAGGAAATGTGGCATGAACCACTTGGAAAAACCATTAGAAAAACCAATAACCAAACCTGCCTGTCTGCCTTTGTGTGTGTGTGTACAATAGTTTCCCTAACAGCATTCTTACTATACCATTGATAAGACGTATTATACCATTGATAAGAAACGTTGGATACTCAAAAGTTGCAGCTTTGTTTACGTAGCCTAAGCCAGCCGGTGCTGCCAGGCACTGACACTGGATGAGAAAAAGGTTCAAGATGGTCGACGATGAGTGGGCAAGACTTAAATGACTTCACACTGTGTGAGATTTGTTTTTTAACAGAATATTCAGCATATTCTGCTAATGCTAGCGGTGTCACATTACATGCATTAATGTCATTTGCCATTAACTGAGAAATGGCTTTTTCTTCCAGTTAGAAAAATTGGTGAGTGTTCCATTTTAGATGATACTATGATTTTAAAATTCATATACTGGACAGTAGAGTGCATTATGTAAGTACATAATGTATAGTTAGTCATTTGGAAAACACTTCTTGTGATATAATGCATAGTTTCATTTTTGATCCTGGATATTGGATTTTTGCCCGTCCAATAAATATCCAAATCAGCCATCAGGCCATAGGATACTCTCAAACCATTTTAATATTATGAACATTGTGTTTATGCCGTTAGAGTGTTAACTGGCCAGTGTTCATTTATCACCAGGAGATCTGAACAACAAACACTAAATACAATGTATATGTTTAGTTGGCTTTCTTTCCAACCCCCATTTACCTCTGTGGGGCCTGAACAAAGTCCAAATCAAGTTGCAAGTGATTCATCATTTCATGGAGAAAAGTAATAATGGGGATCAGATGTTGAAGGGGTTGGTGAACACCTTTGACTCACCTTAAGAAATATGCTGCCTCACCTAAAGGAAAATGTTTTTTGATACTAAAGTATGGACCTTTCTGCTGACCCAGAAAACACTCTGCTTGACTCACATAATTCACATGGTTTGTTCAGCCCAAGACTCTGAGGGAGTCACCCGTCTTTTCTCTGGCTCCTCATATCCTGAGGCAGTAAGCTGGGTGAATGCTGTGTAATCAGTTTTGCATGATACACCCTGCTTTCTAGACTTGGGTGTCCACCACATGAGCCACTTGGGAAATGCCACCCAGTCCAATCCAACCCTTTTTAACTAATCATCTAATTAGATTTTCCTCTGCATAGGCATTTTCTGCATTAGGGGAGCAGAGCTTAAAGCTGCTCTCTGAGAGAATTCAAAGCAAGGGTTTGTCTTTGACTGTAACACTTTCTCTTAGTGTTTCATACTCACAAACTGCCAATATAAATGCTTTTACATTCTGTACACTAATGCAGCACATAGCCAACCATCTGTCATGTGTCATAGCTGCCCTCAGGAAAACAAATGCCTTTTTTTTTTTTTTTTGCTTTAGGTGGGTGTGATCGAGGATGTACACCAGGCAGATAATCAAAACCAGAACTATGTCAGCACAGTGCATCCCCTTGTTCTTCCTGAGCAGTGAAAGCACAGCCCTTAGACAGAGCGTGCTATGGCTTGGAGAGGCAGTGGCTTTGCTTATATGTTCAAATATTTCACTGTGTACAACTGCCAGTCTTTGTACTGTATTTTTTGTAAAGTATTGAGTACAGCTCTCTAAGCCAGAGATGAAACTCTTATTGCTATGTGTGGACTGTGTGTGTGTGTGTGTGTGTGTTTCTAATCATTACTATTTAGTTTAATTCAGATACAAAGGCAGAACATCAGTTGCATAGACCATTGTACATGAAACAACAGAGGATATTAGGAAGTAAAAGTGGATATGTTTTAAGATTATTGTCTATTATAGCTTGGAATCTGACACTGTCATGGTACAGTATAATAATATCCATCCCAACCATATCAAAATGGCATCATTTCCTTTTCCCTAAGGAAAAGTCATTGGCAACTATTACTTTTATTTTTCATGTGCAATTTCAAAAAAATGTTTAGCATTAGTATGGATGTCGAACTCACACATGAATGGACACCCATGACCTCATTTCCTGCTCTACTGAGGCTTTGTGCCTGTCTGTGAATATGAGAATGCTAACTCATTCGTTTTAATGATACGATGTGTCAATACATGTAACTTTATCAGGAGCCCCAGATTTCATTGCAGCCAAACCGGATCCTTCCAGCCTATTTGGATAGTTGTAGCCACTCAACACCTTTAGCATACCATGACTCTGTTTGTAGCATGAGAACGAAGGATTGAGTTTGGACTGTGAGATTTCACACAAGTGGGAACTTTACGGGAATTACACTCTCATTTGCACTTATTCTTCCCTTGAGAACGATTAAAGGTCAGCCTGGAGCCTTGTATTTCATACTTTGCTCCGTGTGGAGGTCTTTCAGTCAAGTTCACTTCTAATATTATATGGCTGGTCTAATGAATGTGGACACAGGTCACTCAACAGTCAAGGAGTTTGGGAAAGGTCCGAAAAGTGCTGTGCAATTTAGCATTAAATCCAAATAGCATGGTCATCTCAGTGCAAGGTAATGTATGATGACAGGACATGATTTTCATTTTAAGCTAAAAGGATTGTGGCATACTTAGTTACATTTAATTTGACATGACATGATGTTGACACATTTATGTTGGTGTGATAAACATAAACGGCTTACAAGAGACCTATTAACAGTTAAGTGCTATTATTTTGATAATCATCATTCCACTTACCCCTCTGGCTTTATTTGCTTACCCTATATATCTTTTCAGGACAAAATGATTTATTTTATTTTTTACTAAAAGTGGTGAAATACCATTAGGTGCTCCCAACATCTGGAATTGCTCTAAATACTCTAATCATTCCTTTCAGGATTTGACAGTTGTGTGGTCATAGAAATTAACGCAAAATGAAGCAAACACTGCAATATTTGTTAAATAGACTTTCTGCAGATTTGGGTCAAGATCCATCGTGTGACATCATCACAACACGCATTCAGACAAAGGCCTTTCCAGTTCACGTGCATCGGACATGAGTACAGCTCTAATAGAAAGTAATTTCATATACACTATATTGCCAAAAGTATTCGCTCACCCATCCAAATAATCAGAATCAGGTGTTCCAATCACTTCCATGGCCACAGGTGTATAAAATCAAGCACCTAGACATGCAGACTGTTTTTACAAACATTTGTGAAAGAATGGGTCGCTCTCAGGAGCTCAGTGAATTCCAGCGTGGAACTGTGATAGGATGCCACCTGTGCAACAAATCCAGTCGTGAAATTTCCTCGCTCCTAAATATTCCACAGTCAACTGTCAGCTGTATTATAAGAACGTGGAAGTGTTTGGGAACGACAGCAACTCAGCCACGAAGTGATAGGCCACGTAAACTGACGGAGCGGGGTCAGCGGATGCTGAGGCGCATAGTGCGAAGATGTCACCAACTGCCAAAGAGGTTGCAATGCAAAGCGTCGGATGCAGTGGTGTAAAGCACGCTGCCACTGGACTCTAGAGCAGTGGAGACGCGTTCTCTGGAGTGACGAATCGCGCTTCTCCATCTGGCAATCTGATGGACGAGTCTGGGTTTGGCGGTTGCCAGGAGAACGGTACTTGTCTGACTGCATTGTGCCAAGTGTAAAGTTTGGTGGAGGGGGGATTATGGTGTGGGGTTGTTTTTCAGGAGCTGGGCTTGGCCCCTTAGTTCCAGTGAAAGGAACTCTGAATGCTTCAGCATACCAAGACATTTTGGACAATTCCATGCTCCCAACTTTGTGGGAACAGTTTGGAGCTGGCCCCTTCCTCTTCCAACATGACTGTGCACCAGTGCACAAAGCAAGGTCCATAAAGACATAGATGACAGAGTCTGGTGTGGATGAACTTGACTGGCCTGCACAGAGTCCTGACCTCAACCCGATAGCACGCCTTTGGGATGAATTAGAGCGGAGACTGAGAGCCAGGCCTTCTCGTCCAACATCAGTGTGTGACCTCACAAATGCGCTTCTGGAAGAATGGTCAAAAATTCCCATAAACACACTCCTAAACCTTGTGGACAGCCTTCCCAGAAGAGTTGAAGCTGTTATAGCTGCAAAGGGTGGACCGACGTCATATTGAACCCTATGGATTAGGAATGGGATGTCACTTAAGTTCATATGCGAGTCAAGGCAGGTGAGCGAATACTTTTGGCAATATAGTGTATGTCTTCACTGGTAGGAGTTTAAAAGAAGAATCCTGTGCTTGTTATTTCTCCAATTCAAGTAGTTTTTCTTAAAAAAGCTGCATTTTTAAGTGCAACTTATTTTGTGACATTTTGAAAAATGTTTCAGTAAAATTATCAAAATATTTGGCTGCAACAATCACAAAAAAGCTAATTGAAAGACTGTTTTATGAATGTACCAATTTTAAGTAAATGATATTTCTGTTAAAATTGCTTCAAATTATATCTTCACCTATTAAATGAGTTTGAAAATTGCATGTATACAATTGTGTTATATAAAATGAATAAAGATGGTCTGGGACTGTATGTGGTTAGATGCAAATCTGTCAGCTTTTTATTGTATTTCTTCAAAAATGATGGTCATATTCAAGCCCATCCTGGACCCCCTCCATGCCCACTTCCACATTTGTTCCCTCTTTATGGTGGTCAGGGGTCAGAGAACAAGTACTCAGGGTTAACATGTGCAAATCTACAACCATATCCATGAGCAGACAAGCAGAGACGAAAAAGCATAGAAAACTAGAAATATGCTATGTAAGCATACTGGCACAAATTAGGCCCACCATGAAACAGGATACCTCAGAAATACAAGATAAATCAAAAGAGACATTCAGACATCTGCAAGATTCTGCATGGATCACAGCAAAAGGAAAGTGAGTCAATGTGATCAGAAAAACAAGCAGATTTTTTTTTTTATTAAAATGCATTTGTAAAAAAAAATGTAGTAAAACAATTGTGGCAAGTATTCTGCATCATATTCTTTTACATTAAATTATTCACAGTCATGTATAAAGACATACATTTATGCAAATATATATTGTATATATAGTCTTGTATATAAGTAAAATTACTATAAGTAAGTTTTTTTAATCTTTTTTTTTGCTAAAATGCAATATATTTCATAGAATCAACAGAATCCCATTGGATTACAAATAAAGGCTACATTTACTGAGCACTTTATTAGGAACACCTTTACACATATGGTTTCACGCAATAATCTGATCAGCCAATCATGTGGGGATAAACGTCTCCATGATTTTGACCATGACAAACATAATTTTATTGTTGCTGACCATGCGCATACTAATAGCTACTTCTAGCATGATAATGCAACTTCAACTGTATTAATAAACAAAATGAGTTAATCTGATGAGTTGATCTTCAGTGACCAGATCTGAATCTAGTAAACCTTCTTCTTGTAATGTGGTAGAACAGGAGATTTGCAGCATGAACAATCTGCAGGAATTCTCTGATGCAATCATATCACTATGAACTAGAATCTCTCTATTTCCAAAATGTTTTGGAATCCATGGCAGAATTAAAGCTGTTCTGAGAGCAAAGGTAGGCTTTATCCAATTTTTAGAATAGTGTTCCTAATAAAGTGCTCAGTGAGTGTATATTATTTTAACAATAAATTTTAATTAAGTATATTCATGAATAGAATAAGAAATAAGCAATGTGTATAAAAAATACACAATGAGTGAGTTTAAGCAAATTAAACTGCAGCTTGTTATCAGTTATTCACCTTAAATATTTAATAATTACAGTTCAATGATCAGGAAACAGATGAATTACAGTAACCTGTGTGGAGTTTATGGGGTTACGTGCTAAAGAGCAGAGTCTACATATCTCAGCACTGTTCAGATATAGGCCATAACATTTTATAATTTTACAATTATAGCGGGCCTTGTCCAAAGTCCTGTGTCCAATGATCTGTGCTCGTTATCATGCTAAATACATTGTTTAAGAAAATACTAAAACGCATTTTCTGTTAAATCACTCAGTAGTTCATTATATTTGGCTACTCACACACATAACGTATATATTACTTTGGGAGCATTTGTGTTTGCATGACACAGGTTTTTATCGGTTAGTGAGAACTGTTACAATGACATAGATAAATTTCTAACTTTAACATTGACTCAAAAAGTCATGGAGAATTTGTACAGTGTTGTTTTACAGCCGAAGAATCAGCAATGTGATCAAGACTCTTCCTTTTGTACTACTTCACTCGGTTGAGGTTTTCTGACAAAAGGTCCCTTAAAGTGTAACTGGAACATGATATCATTTCAATGGTCCCCCCCCGGGCATCAACCATCTTCACTCTGCTCCATGTGTATAAGCTGTTGAGGGTTCCATGGAGATAAAATCCAATGCGGCCTGCACAGCAATGTTCGCAATATAGCTGTAAACTCTCTTAGGGTCTATATAGAGAGAATATTTCAATACATATTCAGTACATTTTGGCCTGTTTCCACCTTTCTTCTAGAAGCTTAAGTCAGTAAGGCATGTGCAGCCAGACTATTTTCAGAAATCCAGTCATTCAGCATTCCTGAAAGGTACAGTGGAAAAAATAAACATGAATAAAATGTAATGAGTAACTAGGCATCAACGTTCAATGCAAAATCCAATAACATACTAAAAGCTTTCCTTCAGTATTTAACTTTTGAAATTTAAAGATTATAGCATATCCTGACATCACTGTTTTCAGTTTCCTCATTTTCCCACAAAACACATGCAATGCATAACATGTACATGCATTGTACCACCTTGACAAACACTTAAACCCAGAAAAAGTCACTACAGAGTGGATCAAATTTTTTTGCCTACTTGTTTAAGGATTTTTGTCCCTAAAAACATCCTCCAGCTCCCTCGATTTCACTCGGTTCACATGCTGATGTGGGCGAGGTGCTCGGTTCTTTTGCTGGGTTCGGTGCTTCTGGTCAACAAAACTCTCCGATGATTGTGCAGCATAATCTTTGTGATTCTTCTTCACTACTGTTGAATGGCAGCTTGCGTCCTTCATTTTCTTTCTTCATTGAAGTGAATTCTCCAGAGCTTAAAATCCAAATGTCTTGTGAACAACCCCAAACACTGCTCTATCTGCATTGACGTAGCATTGTAACGCTGGAATTAAGGTCCAACCCTTTAAATTATTGCTGCCAACTTCCTTGTTGCTGTATAATAAAAACGATCAAAACAAATTGCACAGCTCCAATATCTACTATGCAGAAGGGTAGAAATTATGAACATTTATAGCGAGTGTTCACATGCTGGTAGCCTAATTCTAACTGGTAAATGAATGATGATTTTCTAACCAGTCCAAATGTCTTCTACAATTGTAATAGATTAACTCTGGTCTAAAGGTAACACTGTCTTCATTTCAGTATAGTAGTGACAAGGACCCCAAGGAGGTTTTAACTAAACACATCCCCAAGGAGATTTGCTTTTCCTGATACATTCTAACAGAAAATATCATCAGAAAGTTTGCATTTAGCAAATAGGCATGCCATCTAGAAAATATGATGAATGAATTTCAACATTTCCTTGTAATTTATTTATAGAAGGACACTGTTTGAGACATGGCATGCACTACACACATGAGAAGTGGTGCATGGCTGATCTGCAGCAGTATTTAGTGCATTGTCACAGATGCTAGACAGTTGGGGTTTAACCAACTCCCAGCAAGTAATTGAATTCATGCTGTAATTATGTTATTTGGTTTAGGATTGTAAATCACTACATGAATGAATGAAGTGAATTCCAGTCTGCATCTAACTGCCTTAATAACATTGCGTTAATGTCAGTTCAAATTAAATCTTCAGAGATTAACAGGTGAACATTAGCTCTGCACGTTGCATTGACGTCATATCATTGTATCTTTGCAGTTGTCTTCACATTGCTGTTGCCAACTCATAGCTTTAAGCTAAAATACCAGGAATGATGCAATTGTACAACTGATGCTATGTCTATTTATAGCTCTTCTAGTCTTCCGTAAATGTGTGTCGGAAACTTAAACAATGGATTGGTCTAAAGATATTACACTCTGTCATTATGTGTGTATTTTTTACACAAGAATGTAAAGAATTACAGTAAAGCAAGATGCTTAAGCACAGGAGTGTAAGAGTGGTGAGTGGAGCACAATGATTTGACCTATGTCTTTGTCTTACTTTGCAAGATTGAAAATGAAAGTCATACTTCCAGACTTTGTACTACATCTTTATCCAAGATGAGCTTAGGTTTTGGGTTTTTGTCAGTTGAAGTTGCATGTTGGTTTGTAGAAACCTTTCAAAGACCCCTGAACCGATAGGATTATATGATTATTGTAGTATCATGTACCTGAACCACTGTATCTAAAAAGCAGATTTCTAAAAAGAAAATTAAATGCTTTAAAATAAGGGACAAATTAGGGATGGTAAAAAGGTTGCAGGATGACAATTCTAATTACATGTAAGTGATGATAAACTATAATTTGGGGTGAAGTTGATCCCAAGCCTATTAGGAGGGATACACTATATACCAGCATTAAACAGCAGTTTAATTTTATGACCATCTAAATCAACCAGTGCAACTGTCAGCAGTAAGGGCTGCAGGGGAACAGTCCGACACTTTGAGGTTTGCATGGCAGAGTTGGTTTACAATCCAAAAGCCTTCCAGGAATGTTAACCGTTAAACAGCAGAAGATAAATGGGCTGTGAGGTAGTCATAGGCCGGAAAGCAATAGACATCTAAATCACCACTTCAAGTTGCCACCTCTCTCTTCATGCTTTGTCAAGATCATGTGGCTCCATATTTCCATAAGAGGCAAAGGAGTCGACGCTGTCATGGCTACTTTTGTCAGACTGGCACCATGCAAGGTATCCTCAGATCTCATGCAGGCTTGTTTTACATAACTTGGCCATAAGATCGAGATGCCTGTGCTATAAAAGGTATGGGAAGAAAAAAGATAAATTATTTCTAACACAGACGGTTAGTCTGGAGAGGGAGACAAATGTCTTATTTTAAGACCTTTTGAAATAGCAGAGGGCGACGGAGGATTGTAGAGATCAGCATTAGGATTTTGTCCAAGACTGTGACAGTTCCTTCCTTCCTTTTCTTTCTTTCTCTCCATATACTCTGGGTTTATTATATTAGCTTACTTATTTGATTTCTACTTCTCTTTCAGAGAAGCTAAAGCTTGCATAGGAAACACGTATAACATGAAATGCCATGGTAAGCACAAAAACAAACTTGTCAGAAATTAAAGAATGTTGATTTTACTCAGGGTCATGACTTCTCCTTACACAGGCATTGTGCAAGAAATGAAAACTATAATCAGGAAATCTTAAACAGAAAAAGGTGTATTGTTATGTCAGGCCTGCCAAGACAGCCAAGTCATTTTCCAAAGACACATCTTATTAGTGCTGGTCCCTTTTTACTGTAGCAAGTATATATTGCCCCATATATCCCCACTTTTGTCTGGAAAGTCATTCTATACATCATGACATTGGATTGCAGCATGTCACCACACAGCATGGGTATGGAATACAGTGATGTGACAGAAATTTCCCCTTAGGAATGCGCTCCAACACTTGGGGAAAAAGAGAGATCTGTCATGAGAAAAAGCACTAGGGGTTCAGAAGAAAGAAAGAGGAACAAAAGGACACTGAACAAAAGACAAGTGGCACGTCAGTGGACATCATTCAAGAATTCCTCATCACTCAAGCATTAAAAGAAACCTTGCACTGATCCCTTTAAAAGGAGATTAGCCAAATACCTCTTCCTGTTTCATTTCATACAGTCAGGAGCAAGGAGGAAAAGAGCACTCTGTTATCAAAACACTGGAAGATATCTTATTAATCTTAGGAGGCTATGGATGAAACAGAAGCCCAGGTTGGGATTGCACTGAGAATATGTGGTTCTCCTTTTCATTTCCCTCTGCTTTAGTACCTGGAACCTCCCTGCAGGAAAGGCAAATTATAATATCAGGTTGGTGTTATTATTTCTGATTGTGTTCTTCTGTAGGCCTGCTGTGACCTGGGATCACTTTCCTTCTCTCTCAGTGCAACACTCTTGTATGCACTTTGAAATTCAATCTCGCTGCCAAAGAAGCACGCATCTCTCTCTCTCTCTCTCTCTCTCTCTCTCTCTGTTACACACATATACATTCATCATCATCGCTGTTAGTTTTGGAAGTCATGTCCCTTCACTAAGTTGGAGTACTCAGTGGGCTTAGGTTGATGGGAAGCGTGTTCCAAACCAGTATCTCTCCAGAGTTTAATCTTAAGGGCCCTGTTATGTTTCTGAAGATGGATGCCATTAGTGGAGTTGTTTTGTATTATGATGTAAATAGTTCCAGAAATAGAGAACATGTTTGCTTCATATGTGGACATAGTGGATATATTTGCTAATGTGCTTCATATATGGAAAGTATTTGTACTCTGTAAGTGACCACCCTTAAAACTACCTCTGTTTAAAGCTTGGAATAACAAGTGTTTACATTTATGGTACATTTATGGACTTACAGAAGTGCTTCTCTGTCTACTTGTACTAGTGGAGATCTTCCAGATCTTCTAAAGGTACGAATAAGCTAAGACACTTCCAGAAACAGGAGTCAGTGCTGACACACAAGTCCATTCATGTCCAGATTACAGATATGCCTGATTAACCTTCATTTAACTGCTTATTGAAATGTGTCTGTTTGAAGAAAACTGTCCAAACAGTCGGGCAGATTGTTATAATATTTTCTTAGGGTGATTACTTAGAAGTTTGATAGTGACTTCTAATAATGTAATCTTGCAATATTCATTAACAGAATGTTTATAATGATGACATAACGGAAGCACAACAGAAGAACATAGTCTTCCAGGGAGAGTGTTGTTGACTTAAGAGAAGAGATTTCTGCCAGCACTTAACATCTAGGTCCAATGGGAGTACAGGCCCCATGACAGCTGATTTTAACAGCTGGCTTGTTTTCTTAAGCAAGATGTTAAGAAGGGAATTTGATAAATTTGTCTTAAACATTCTACAAAAGATTTGGCTGCCGTGCTGCACTAGGTTTTAGTTCAGCCAGGTTTCACTCAGCTGCCTTCTTTTTTTGGATAGCCGTGCTCTGATTGATAGGACGGTGTGATATGGATAAACTGAAGAGTCTCCTAGGATGAGGCTTTATGGCACCTTTTGCTGTCTTATCACTGGAGGGATTGTGTCTAAGACCCTGAAGAATTTGTCCAGAAAGAAATTTGCAAAAGCTGAATCTGCATAGCTTGGTTTTGTCCAGGAAATCATTTCATGGTTGACTTTTACCCAAGATACACACTGCACTACAGCTGAAAATGTCAGTTGGGTGTGAAAAACTCTGAAATTGCATCTGTAGATTGGGGAAAAAATACCTATTGGTTTTCTTTTGCAGCATATTAGGGAAACATTCCACTCCTACCCATTATTTATAGTCTGATCAGTGTGATGATTAACTAGGTCTTGTTGACAGTTTGTATGTGCTCCTGCCAGTGCCTTTTGGAGAGGCCAGTCCAACATTTTGTCCTGTACATGGGTATCAGTCTTACTAACATGGCTTATACAACGGCCAATAATTGCCTGAGGGTTCAACGCAAGTAAACCAGTACTTGGAAGTTGTTGAATTTGATCTTTTAGCCAAGAATGCGATAAAACGTAGGCCGTAATTTCAGCGACGCTTTGGAGTTATGTGCTGTTGAAATTTGGAAATTTGCCCAAAGTTCACACACCCAATAGTGCTGGGTGACAGAATGACTGCAAAAATATTATCTGGCACATGAACGCCTGCTTAGGAAAGCCTTTTGATGTTACATGTAAATTTGTCTGACAAGCATTTGCTGTGTTCATCCATGCTCTCCTTTGATGTAGACAGCTAGAGACAGGTAATGTTCAAAGAAGCATACCTTGTTTTCCCTCTCTTCAGTACAATGTGCAGTCAGAACATGTTTGGAATTTCCATTTATTCTGAAGTTATCTGTGCAAAAATGCTCTCCAAATTTATACCATGGCTGCTTGCCTTAAGTTGCTCACTGTTGAGTCATGGGCCTTTTTTCTAACGAAATAATTAGAAATTAGCAGATTGTGATTGACTGATTTAAAGCATAGCAACAGATGGTTTGCATTACTCCGTCCTCATTTTCTTGACTGGACTATTTTTAACTCTAAATCATGTGCTTTTGTCATTTTTTGGTCTGTACACATTGCATTGTTCATTGAGATAACTTCCATAGAAATTAAAGTGCTATCATGATCCCACCAGCAGTAGAGTCAAGCAAAAATAGGTTGAATTTTGCAGTAAGTACAATGTGTAGCATAGACACAGGTGCAAGATAAGGAACCAACAATGAGACTTTGTGTATGTGCGAGCCTGCTTTATATGTGTCACGGGTGAGAAAATCCATTATTCAGGACCAAAAACAGAACTAAACTTTAAAGAAAGCACGAACCATCTAGACTACTTGTAATCCTCTAAACAAAAGGTGAAATAGAATATGAGACAATAAACTATTGAATTAAAGCGTTAAACATTCTGCAGGCAAGGTCACACAGAGGGCTATTTCAGACATGGTTTGTGTACACACAGTTACACACTGAACACCTGGGACTAATAATGACAAGGCGAGGTAACTATAGACCTACTAGTGATGGGGCAGAGAGCATCATTAGAGAAAATATAGATGGAATCAGATACAGTACCAGAATAGGGACCAAACCAGGAACTGATGTGACCAATTTGGAGAAACCATGATGTAATGCCTATAGAACATATGTAGCCACAAGGCCAGCAGGTAGGTAGCTCATCCTATATTAATGTATGTAAGAAGAGGGCAAAGGATTTGCAGTGATGTATAGGAGGCAATACACAAACATCATATATCCTAATTTATTTGTGCATTTGTTGTTTTTGTCTCAGATGTTTATTAATTATGTTAAAAAAATTATAAATATTATTAAAATAATAAGTCTAAATGAGTTTATGTTGAAGATTTAAGAGATTCACATAATATGGCTGTTATAATTTATACTTTTGATGTAATACAGTGTTATAATACAGTTGTGTTTCAGTATTTCAACTTCACTTCTGCATGTAGGTACATTATAAATACAGAGAGAATAACTTACACACCAGCAGGTGTCTTGGCACAACATGAAGACAAGATCATTTGGTTTGTATAACTTGGTTAAATAACAAGGTTATCTAGTTTCCTATGGCAAACTGCACAGGCTTACAAGCTTCACTCAAAGCATGGATCTGTTGTAAAGTTAATCTTCTGCTGAACCAAAATGAATAATTGTACTAAATCTGTAGTAATCATATTGTGAAAGAACATAAAGGAAATTTAGAAAAGTAATTTCTCAGCCTGTCCTGTAGAGGTTTGTACATGAACAAAGATTTATTGGTAAGTTTTTTTTTAATGCAAATTAGTGGACATGCTTCATTAAACAGTAATGTTTTCTCGGCTCTGAGTGCAAATCTCAGAATTTCTTTTTTTTTTATAGAAAGCTTGACTACATTTACTTAAAATTCTATTATTAAGTAACTGTGATAACTACATAATGTAAATGAATATTATACTATTACAGTGAAAACAACAGAAAGTAGAAATACATTCTCACAAGTTCAGAATAGATTTCCGGTATTAACCCCACCCTTTGTGAACTAATGGGTTATACTGCGAATGTATTGCATTATCTTTTTTTTTTTTTTTGTTTGCCTGGTGCTTTTATCCAAAGTAGTAGCAGTACTGTGAAATTTCACAACACTGAGCAACCACTGCTCCACAGTCCCTTGCCAGTTAAATGATTTGGTAAATACAGATTCCGTTGCTAGCCAAATAGTGTTAAGCTTTGAGTATTAGCACATATTTGATTTGTTATTTTTACTCAGGCTTCTTTGGCTCACATACAGTAGACATTCCTTAGCAGATTTGAAGAAACCTCTCACTTGCCCCCATGTAGCCCCCACCATCACCAGCTTGGCATGAACCCTCCAGGGCCCACAACTGACCTCCTTCATTATGGGGCGTTTATGGCCCTAGGAGAGCAGCTGAGGCTGAAGCCCATGAGCTTGTGCATCCTTGAGAGCGATTGCTGTTGTTAATGGGCCCTGTCCAAGCTCTCCCCTGGTGTGAATTCTAATACGGGAAGTTTTTACAAACACAAAAGGGATACCCAACACAGCAGGGGCTAACCACATAACATAAACCGTTTAGTGAAGCAAACAGCTTGAAAATCCATTTTAATGTGCATGAAATGCTAGAAATAATACACTGTTCTTATGGTAAACTGGAGACAAAAACTGGGGTCTTTGACTTTAATGGACAACTCACGTTGTTTTCATAGTCCATAACGGGCACAGGACAAATATTTGACAAGGCTTAATGGATCTCAGAAATGTAGTCGTTGTGTTTTTTTCTCTATTCATACTTTTTTACCTGTCTCTCATCTAATCTCAGTCAGTAGATCCTGCAGAATGGAAGATTTAAAGGGAGCTAATAAAACTACCTAATAAAAACATAAAGACATAATGCCATGATTATTCAACAATAATGCTTCTTGTTTTTCTCAGGTATGGGTGGATGCTAGTGATGGAGAAGCTGTATTTATCCGTGAGTTCACCCTGAGTCGCCGTGACGACCTCCCTGATGATTTCTTGAACGAAGGTCCTACAAGAGACAAGTCTGAGGATTCTGTAAGTGTCTCAATATGTATAATGGTCGTTTTTTTTATAGCAAGGCCTCGTTATTAGAAACAAAGCATCCCTTCTTATGTCCTTAATATCTGCAACTCGTTCTTATGGTTATTGATTCCTGTTATCTCAGAGTATCCATAGTATCATAAAGCTCCTGGCACATCATGAAAATCTCAATGGCAGCAAACATGGTTCCATACAGCTGGCACTGACAACAGGGACTCTCGCATGGATATGAAAATAGTGAAGAAGAACAGATGGGAAAAGCGTATGACGCACACGCAGGGGAAGGTCTGACATCTGTGTGACCTGACCCTTTTACACAGCTCTGAGAGACCCACTTAGGAACAGTCCAGCTGCTTCCTAAATCCATTCGTCACCCATTTGTGTTACATAATCGTTGCATGATCGCACATGATTGATGTGAAAAAATTACTGTTCATAGCTATTAGCTGCTTAGCTCTAATGTACTATAACAGCACCAAAGCACAGAAGTACCGTAGTATTTGGCAGAGATCAGTCGTCTTTGATAACAGTCATAATATTGAAGGGTTCACGTTATATTTACACTATCCTTAGATTGTGTCTCAGAAGAATCCAAAGGAATTTGGCTCTCATGCTTACTGAGTTAATGGCTTTTGACTATGCTGCCATGTATGTGCTCACCCACGCCTTAACCCTCAAATTTTTACTGAATTTTCATTCACTGGATAAAAAAGACGTACAAGTTAAGTTTCAGAGATCCTTTACTACCTTGCTTAATTTATTTTGATTTCATTTTCTTTTTGTATGTCATGATAAATTACACTTTTGGTTTTATTCTGCAACTGAATTTGTTTGCTTTGCCTAACAAAGTTTTTTTATTATTATTATTATTCATTTCAGTATGATTTTGTTAAAGTAATTAGAATCTTGTGTCGACTTAAAATGAGGACATATACTGTAATTATTCATATTGTGTATGTCTGGCGTAAGAGACATGATCTTCAAATGTCATGAACTTCATCTCCACCTACTTGGAGCAAATAGACACCAGCTGTGGACCTCATTATTTTTTAATGTCATAATGCCACTATTCAGTTTGTACAATTTTAGATTGAATTGCCTCTGCAATGTCCTGTATTATTGCGAAGATAAAACAACTGGATGCAGTCTTGGAGGATAGAAACAATTGCAAGATGAAAATTTCACAATCCATTCAGTTTAATCTGATAATTGGATGGCAATTCACATGCACATGGCAAGTCACATGCACATCAAATACACACGCAAACCCGTGTCTCATAGTGCTGTGTAAGATGTTACTGTATAAAATATAATAATGATAATAATAATAGTGAAAAAATCAGCACAAAGAACTAACACACATGGAATTTTAACAATTATCAAAATACCAAATATCATTAAATATCAAAATGATTTTATATTTTAAATTATGAACAGTTTTCCTGCTGAATCTTTGCTCACTCTCGTCATTTTCTCAGCCAGCATCATGATAAAAACCTTCACCCAGGAAGCCATCACTGATAGTGTAAGCCACAAAATGGCTGACAAGAACCAAACTACCCATCAGCCCTAGGACATAGCACATTATAGTGATGCTCAAAGAATACTCACGCCTGTTTAATGTTACTCTAATTAGTAACCCTGTTTACCTTACAGTTTCTTCTAGGTTTAGCTTGTTATGTTGTCATGTTTCACCTTGCTAATGCCTAGTCTTTTGTCTGTATTATTATAAAAAGTTGTTCTTGCTCTCACTTTTATTTTATTTTTTTTTTGTTAAAGATCTCTGCTTTCACTTTTTTCTTTTGTTTCTTTTCATTAATGAATACATGTGATTGCATCTGCGTCACAATCCTTGACAATAGACTATGGATTTTTGTCTGTTTGTCCTATGTTCTGTTTCATGTGGGGTGAAATTTTAACTAATTTTAGGTTAATTTTTTTGGTTTTGTTTTGTTAATTGTTTAGTTTTAAAAATTTTTTTATTTTTTTTAAATATTATTTTAATTTATATATGAACTTAAGACTTTTTATATATAAATAAACAAAAAATGTCTATATATTTTTATATCTTTAGGCCAGAATGATACATTTGAAGAAGTTTTTATGTTTCCGTTGCATATATGGCTAAAATGCTAAAATCAGTGCTTATAGAAGCACTTGGATACGGAGCTTGATTTAATGTTGTGTTGCCTCAAGTCCTCAAACTCTTAAACAATTATTAGTTTTACCACAGTGCCAAAGAAATTAGTTGTTGCCTTGAACATAGTTTGCAGCTCCAGAAGTATTCAGTGTCTTGATTCATTGGCTTGTTTTTAGGGTTACAGAGCTATAGAGGAGACTAGGAGCCTCTGCGACCTTGGCTTGTTACTCTGGCGTGACGTGGAGGAAGTGATCTTGGAGAGAGAAAACATTTTCATTGGCTATTTGGGTCAGGCAGGACATTAATGACCATTTGGTAGGGAATGTTGTTGGCACAGGAGGATTAATGGAGAAATAATTACAAGGAACTGACCTTTCAAAATGAAAAAAAAAAAAAAAGGTTTTAAGTCACAATACTCTACTGTACTTTAGTGGATCACTCCCTGTATTAGCTTATATGTCGTTCTTTATTATTAAAGAGTGCCTTTTAGCTTCTGCTTTCTTTCACTCTTTCATTTCCTGTGTTTGTGGAATGCCATGCATGTGGACTGCAGGCTGTGATAGTTATTGTAAGAGTTTTATCAGATAAACGTCCTTTCACTGAAGCTACATAACCCGCACATATGCGTCGTGCTCTGCTGGAACTCTGCAGGTTGAATTGGGTGGCACGGTATCACCAAAGTAAAGAGGACATCCTCTGGCTGTGGCTATGAAATGTTTACGATGGGAGGGATGGCTCCCCAGGGAGGAAAATCACGAACAGCTTTGCTTTCTTTAAACTCCTGTATAAACGTATACTTTTGTCTGGAAAAAGTCCAGGTTTTCAAAATACCATAATCACGATCATTTGTGGTAGGATCAGCACTGTAATGTAAACACATGCTTTTTATAGTGGTTTTATCATTCATGTGCAGTGGATATCAGTTGGATACAAGGATCCAAACAGAATTTTTAAGCACTGGGTCATATGTAAGAATTAAATCAGAACAGAGCTCTCAGGTGATTAGTTAAAGAATTCTTTTTTTGTTATTTGTTAACCATGAAGTTACATTCAATGTAGTAGAACGTCCTTGAGACAAGTTGGTTCGTGTTGTCATTTACATTATAACAGCTATGTAGAAGAAAGACAGAAAAAGAAACATTCTTTCTTGAAGTTAATCTTGCAAAAAAAATGCAATTAATGATAAACCAGTAAGTCCTGTATTCTTTAGACTTTTCCATTATAGAAATTAGAAAAAATAACTGCTAATAAAGACAGTTTTCTTTATTAAACAACCCATTTTTGTATCTGTTTATTATTGACCTTTATGTTATGTAGATTACAGAAGAAGAATGCAGAAATCCCTATGAATGAGCTGTTAATAAAGAAACAATACCATATTAAACCAAGCGCATTCATTTATAAGCATCAATCATTTAAAAAGCAGCCAGGATAACTGGCTTCAATAAGAGATAACTCTTCAATAGAAAATGCATCAACACCTTTTGACTAGAGAATTCTGCAGCACTGGGTTGATGTACTGTGTCAAGGCTAAGCACTATAAGGACATTGTATGATACTTATCAGCATCTATCTCAGTATGGTTGCTCACTGTGGTACTTGTTTAATGGAAAGCTGCTTCTCTGATGTAGCCACGAGTAATAGGATACAGGTAACACTGAGCAGATCTTCCTCCCTATCAGTGAGATCCACACCGGAAGACCTTTTATATCCTTTAGATAAAATTTCACAGGAAGTCCAGATCACGGTGGTGTGTGAGACTGAAACGCTGTTGCTCTAATTGTTTTTCTCTTCACTTTAATGAGCATAACCTTGGCCAGCTCACACTACTCCCTCCTTGGCACTTAATACAAACTTCATTTCAGTCTGCAGGCACTGATAAGCACTGGCCTTGTGCTGCTTACTGGACGGATGGTCAAGCTCTTAGAATCAAAATAGCTGATTTTTTTCTCTGCACTTTTTTCTGCTTGGTCTTTCTAACCTAATTCTGACCATTCTAATTAAGCTGTACATGATAGGCATTGCTGTGCTGTTTGTCAAAGTTTATCGTCATAGAAAAATGTCAGTATTAGTCTGACTTGCTGTATGGTATCAGGCCCAAATTTGTCAGTTTTGTTTTGGGTGAAGCTTCAACAAAAATGTGTTTTGGGTGAAGCTTCTGAACAGCAGTGCTGCCCAATCCAATACCTGATTTCACCCTTTATTAAGAGGAATGACATGTTGACCTTGGCAGCATGTGTTACAGGCAAACCTGAACTGGCTGCTGGAAGTACCTGGAGATTTTCTAGTGGCCTGTCCTGCCAGTTGGCATACACAGTCCCCCATCTCTATGCCTCATCGCACCAAAGAACACAAAAAGAGTGTCATTTTTAATCTCATCATAAAAAAGCAAGCAAACTAAATATCTGCTAGTCAGGATTGTGTGGAAATAAATGCACTTATTTCAAAACTCCACATTTTGGTGCTCTGTGAGGATGAGGGAAAAACTGATGAGGACTATATTCAGTTCCCTGCAATTTTTTTCTCTAGCATTACAAACATCCTGCATTCAAGACATTCTGTGCGATCTGTTTGAAAAAAATATATACTAGGGGATGTTTCTCCTGGAAAACCAGAACCTCTGAGTTATTTGATATTGTAGGTCATTCTGTCACATCTGATGATCTTATATATTGTGTCTATCAAATGTATATTCTGTTTTTGACTGTTTTTGACTCGTCTGATTATATAAGCACTGGTCTGACATTATTGTAAGGACAGGTCTGTGTATTTTCTTCTTGTCTCTACTTTGTTTTCTTTAACTATTTTACCAGTACGCTGGTGTTCCAATCCGCCCGCAGAATGGAAACTGATTTATTTTCAATCAGTATAAAGAAATGAATTATTTTATTGACTCAAGTCTTATTAAAGGAGTCAAGACCATGTTGGCTTTCAATGTGAGACATTTTTACCTCTGTTGGGATAACCTTACACTGAATTTTAGTGGGTTGAAGATAACACCTTCAAATTTTAAATGCTTATGCAGAAGCACTTGGGGCATCTCAGAGAGTAGAAATTGATTTGATATCACCATTTACTTTGAATATAGACAAATTTGTGTCTCAAAAAATCACATCATTCTGGAACATTTCTATGGATATATTTCCACTAAAAGGCTAGGCAAAACAGTAATACTAATGGAAAACTTCAAATTCCAAGTGTCTACTTTCATATGAGCTTTATTAAACATCACTGTGGACTGTGACATTACAAAGAAATTCAATGCTGAACATGAACACCCCAAAACAGGTGCAAGTTCCACTCTTTGGTCTCTGGTAAAAAGAGTTAAATGTAACCTTGGCATGATGATAAAGGCCTAATAAACAAATTTATTAAATAAAGACTTCCACAGCATCATCTGAGCAGGACAGTATTATCCATAATGAGGACAGGGTCAGCTTGGAATATAGAGAAAGTGAGGTAATTTATCCTCTTGACACAAAGGGAGAGCTTTTTCTGTTTCTGATTTCCAAAGCGTTTTAATTTTTAATCCACAAACAATAAAGTGGTCTTATTGATTGTCATAGACATATGACAAAATGACTGAACTATTTGTTGGGCAGACTGTAGACATATCTTTGGTGATATTGTCCACATTCCTTTACTCTTCAAAATAAAGGGTACTGGTTGTATGTATTCCTGCCTCACACACACTGTTCCTGGGTTCACTGGTTAGACAATGCAGTGAACATCTCAACTCAAACCTTGAATACGGAGTTGATGTTTCTACCAGATTAGACGTTAGTATGTCAAAACAGACAGGAAGCTTTTTTCTGTGCTTCCCTGCAACAAATAGAATAAATGAAATAAAATTGGTGCACACAGGGAGGGTTAAGGGTAATATTGTACCATGGTGCATTGCATCAGTGACTTTGTATGCCCTTGATGAAAATGGAGCTGGAAATATGAATGAATTATTGAGGGAGCAGCTGGTAGCTCTGTTTTAACTCAAGCTCAGCCAAGCATTATTTCTGTGCTTGATTTGATCTGGATACTATTTAGCTTGGTCAGAACACGTGTGGCTTATGGCAAACAAGGGCCTTTGTAGCACAGCTGCAGAGAAGTGCTGAATACTGTGGAGTGAGTTGGAAATCAGTGTGCGTTGCTGGAAAAGCTCTGGCTTTCGGGGCTTGTAATGTTATGTTTCATTCGTGGTGTGTGTTTGGTGCTTTATGTGGTCTAACCCCAGTGCATCATGGGTGCTGGCACTGAGCTGCTGGAGATCCTGCTATGTGGTTAGTCTCCACAAACCAAAGAGGTTTGCTGTGAATATGTGAAGCAGTTTGGTAATACTTTATGTGGAAAAAAATATTTGCCTCTCATGTTAGTTTTTTTTCTTCCACAATTTTATGTACTGTAAATGCCCCAATAAATAAACATGCAGACATATAGTTTGTAAATCTAGTGAATTACATTCTATAATATAAACATAAATGATCAAATATTAATTATCTTTGGTTTTCATTTCAAAACAGAGAACAAATCATATTCTTGGGCTGTACAGTAATGGTTAAAAGATTCACAATTATTTTGCTAAAAATGATATAAAAGCACAATTAATCCACCAATTTAAGAACAAATTGTTTTATTAAATAGTTCAGCTTTTATCTTTTTAAATAACAGAAAGCAGACTAGTTTTTCTTTGTATGTTCCAGCCAATCAGACAGATTATTCTTTAGGTTAGGTTTTATATTTACTTTACTTTTTACTTTGTAAGTTTATCTTTTTGATAACATGGAAAGGCTACTATGGGAATTGTTCCTGCATTACACATGAGTGTTTACAAAAAATGCAGATTGCCTATCGGTACCATTTGACTGTGGCTCTGGACTCTCACACCCACCTAAACACTCCCTGGTTATGTCATTTGATTAGTCCAGATGTTCCGTCCATCTTCTCCATCTACCCAGTCCTTTTGTGCATGCTTTCTTCTCCATGTGCACTGAGTACAGACTTGTTCAGCTTATGTTCTGCCTCCTGACAGATTTTTAATTATTTACGCTTTCCTTAATATTTTTTGCAGATGTGTCGTTTAGACAAAGTTAAAATATATACCAGAAAGCAGACTGCACATCTGTTTGTTGTTGTTTTTTTAAGATTTTTGGTTATGATGTGTTAATGATGATAATGATTCTCATCAAATAATG
This sequence comes from Hemibagrus wyckioides, assembly GCF_019097595.1. NCBI lineage: Eukaryota > Metazoa > Chordata > Actinopteri > Siluriformes > Bagridae > Hemibagrus > Hemibagrus wyckioides. Next base: position 13,755,352 of record NC_080716.1, read on the forward strand.
AGAAATGACTGATTTATTTTTTTCCTGGGTCAAAGTTGGTCTGCGGTGGTACTGACCCACACCAACCACCGCAACACTCACAAAATGACATACAAAATTGTAGAAGAGGCTTGCAGTATTAACACGCACTATCATGTGGAAGCCACAGATGTGATTCCAACCACACTGGGGCAAAGCCACTAGAACAGTGCTTGCTGTCAGTAAAGCCAAAAAAAGAGTTTATTGTTAATAAAAAATAAAATCTTGAATATTTCTCCTTGAAAACTCTGCTTGCTCTCATCTCGCACCTAGATATTTGTTGTCTCTGTTCCTCCTCTTGCATCACTTCATTTTCCTCACTTTGATCCTGACTGTGACTGATAATTAAATGATTAATAGCATCCCCTAATCAATGTTTTATGTTGAAAGGTTGCAATACGTCATTGCGTCATTAGACTTAAGATCACCTGCCATCCTTCTCATTTCCTTTCAACACTGGGGGAAGAACAAAGGGATTCTTTGGGAAGGATAAAGATTAAAAATGGCATAATTGGTTTCGGCAAACAATTCTATTCTCTCTCCTATTTGCTTTTTGTCTTAAAACTCTTTATGTTTCATATTAACGAAGACGAAACCTGATAACGAAGACGAATCTGGATAACAAAGACGTTCATGTTTTATGTGACAAGTACAATTTCCTTTGCTTTATGTCTGTATAACTAGCTGTATCTATGGACTATAAACAAATGAGCAGATGACTTCCTAATATCTTTTATTTCAGGATTTTTTTCCACCAAGCTAATAACTAATTCTACTAACAAGCTCCATTTTGAACTGACTGGCTGTTGTATTTGCTCACAACTAATCTATAATCTATTCCATCTATTTCCATCTATTATTTTTTTTAATTTATTTTTATTTTTATGTGTATTTTATATGGTAGAGACCATAAGTTACTGGTAAATAATCAAGTTGAAATTGTTAAAAGCAGCAATTTCAAATTTCGGGTGAACTTAAATTATGAATTGGAACATGCTTCAGATACATTTTGTTCATATGAATTTATTGGGATACCAATAAACTGTGGCATTTTGGTCACAGTTGGAGGTTTGCTCATTTTTGTAAAGGAGATTAAATTTACTTGAAATAAATGTTAGATTCGGTGTGAGATTAAGCTAATTTAAGATAATTTCATGACCATACCAATAATTCTATATACTGTATAGACCATATCAATAATTCTGTGACTATAACCTTGTAGCATACAGGTATTAGCATCAGATTGGAATAGAGGAGAGCAGCTCGTTAAGATGCGACAGAAATATAAAACAAAAATAGAAAGTGCAGATTTTACAGGAAGCCTAATGCTGGTTGCAGGAGATCCAAAAGAAATAAAGAAAGTTGAGAATGACCCTTTTTTCCCTTTAACTTCAGTTTCCAATCTTTTTGAAGTTCTCTTTATGGTGTCTGCTCCCAATATTCATTTGTGGAGCTTTCCCAGAGGAGCTTGTCTGCTACTTGAATACAAAGCCTCGTTTCCAGAAGGGAGGATGTTAGGTTACTGAGTCTGGCTTTCAGAGTTACTCACTGTGCCTGGAATCAGATTGCACCCCTTTGGAACGAAGGTCAATTCTTTTCCTCTCTCTTTCTGCAGTAAGCGTTTACTGGAACTATTCAGTGGCTTCACAGAGCATAAACAGAAACAAATGAAGTCCATGCAGAGTGTGCATAATCAGGCCACACAAACTCACCAGCAGCAATGGTGAGATTTCAGCTAGGCTAAGCGCACAAAGTGTTACCTCTCAGTCAGCGAATGTTCTCGTCTCTCAACCGCAAAATTGAAAAATAACCTGATGTGCTTCCAAGCTGAAAATCATGCTTGCTGCACAAAATAAGAGTTATGTACTTAAACAAAAAACTTACTCTCTCTTGGATTACCATCTCAATCTCAATTAGCATTTTTTAGCTTGTTTCTTGGGATAATGGGAGCTCAAGCATGCACCCTTTCTGACAAATATCTGCCTGGTGGTCTTGTACAGTGGTTTGGCTCTTGAGATTGGATTTTTGAAGGTGTATCAGGTGAGCATGTAGTTTAAAGAGCATGCTGCTTTGAGGATACATGCTGTCCGCATGAGGTAACATAACGTTTTATTTAATTTTTTAGCCAAAATGCGGTATGTGTATATTTTTTTCCTGACAGAACTATCACCCTTATATTGAGGGTTACTCAAATGTTTTATTACTTAAATGTAAACCCCTGAGGATTTGAAAATTGGCAGCTAAGTAGGATATTTCAGCAACAATAATGAACAGCAGAATAATTGGATATGCACAGAGATTCAAGCTGATGTTTTGCTACTGGGTGGTCTAATATAATCACAAAAAGGGATTAGTGCATGTTTCATGCTCGCTCGGAATTTATTGGAATTAAAACTGCTGCTAATATGCAAATTTCCCTTTTGGTAAAAGATAATGCAAACGTTTGTTTGTTTTCTGTTCATTCTTTAGAACTGGTAGCCTGCCAAGCTTTAAGAGAACGGAGAACCGAGGTAGATCTCGCTCATCTTTCAGCCCTTTACTTCATCAGTCTCTTAAACATGGACAAAAGCAGATTAGCAGTAGATTTATCACTTAGCTGGGTCACAGTGCCCGCTCGCTGTGGAGGCATTTAAAGAGGACTGAGTAATCTGCTCCCTCCCTTAGGATGTAACATTATGACAAATGGCCATTAGAAAGAAGGTCAGAGTTTATGACAGATGGATAGTCCGGGTTTTGGCACTGTAATGAATGCCCATCTTTTTCTTTTATGCCGGCTTCTCATGTTTCTTGCACTTTAGGCTCCTCTAGTCTCTCCCGGAGTATGTTTCTGATCATTTGGCGTTGAAATATTCAGAAGCTGTCTCTCTTATGCCAGAAACCTCTAAAGAATAAATGAATAAAATCGCATTTATATTTTATGCGTTTCCTAAAGTTTTATCAGAAAAGTTTTCATATGGCAAACATTTTAGGTGTTTATATATCCAATATATAAACCAAGAATTAAATCTGACTAGTTAGCCTTTCTGTATTAAGCAGTTTTCTGATCATTTAATAAACCCCCAGTAATATTGCAAATCTTTTTTAAAATTATTGGAGTATGAAATTAACCAAGCTTAGAATTTGAGGATTCTCTTTTAGGTAAGCAGTTGAAATGATTACGAGAGCTGCATTATTGACCCTTAAACATCTCAAACATTTAATTATGTGGTAATATTATCTGTCTAGCAATCAGATCAATTGTTAATGAAAAATAAATAATAACATCACAAGCACTGAATTGAATGCTTCAGTTTGTTACAGCATTTCTCCTACTATTTCAGACTGTACAGATTTGCACTCAAAAATAACATATAAACCAATTTTTTGCAGTAAAAAAATTATTTTAACTCAATGCATCATTTGCATCACGTCAGCAGACAAAAATTAAACAGGAGAAACTGTCACCTAAGATGCAACAATGCTTTAACAGTGCTTTCAGGGTCACATTACAAGAGCTGAGGGTTTTTACTGGATACAAAAGCAAAACATAACAGATCATCTCAGAAGATTCATGTGATGCAGTGTGCAACGGATGAGCCCACATTTATCTGAGGGATGTGGGAATGTCAGAATGTGGGCCAAGATTTATAGATGATTTTAAGACTTCTATAGCATGTGAGGATTGTTGAGATTATTATGTGGTTAAATCTTCCCTGAACGCTGAACTCTCATGTTAGAGGTGTCAGAGTCCTAGTTTTTGGCCCACACATACCAAACACAGCTCACAGTTTATTATTAAAAGATCCCAATAAAAGTGCTGACAGAATCCTTGTGAAGTCACTCAGGTATCTGTGCATTAGATCTGAGCCAGTGTGTTATGTTAGAAGATACAGTATGTAACCTATGCTGCATTTTTTCCCACTTGTATGAACACAATGTTGGCTTTTTGTGCTCTGATTATGACTCACCCTGTGCAAGGAATGTGGTGTCTGAATATAAGAGCCAGATTATGCAAATGGGACACAAGTATCCAGCACATCTTTTTTTGAATCTAGCTCTAATTTGTCAGAAAATGAATGGGGATGAATATGTGTACCTGGAAAAAATGTGGTTTGTTTTAGACTGCTGTTACAGTACACGAAACACTGGTAAGATCACGAACACCAGCGCTGCACTGTCCCTTAAGTATCGTTATTCTGTACTGTCTTGCACACATTTGCACTATATGTAGTACACTGTAGTGGACTTCGGTATTGTCTCCTGTAGTCCAGTGCTTTATGTAGCACCATGGTCCTGGAGCAACACTGTTTCATTTCATTGTGTACTAGACCAGCTCTATATGGTTGAAATGACAACAAACGCTTCATGACTTGAAGTAGGAAAAGATATATAGGGTTGCATGGATGACATCTAAATTATCTAATTTAAATAATTTATTTCAAGCGTTATTCCATTAACACATCCTGACCAGCTCACTTGTTTTTCAAACAAATACTAATATACACAAAGACTAGAAATTTACTAAAAATTAACTAGCTAGCTAAATGTAGAAAAAGCAGTGAGTATTAGTGTCAGATAAAATGTTAAAATCCTGTGCAGTTGATTGTGCTCTGGGAAAAATAGGCACACAGGATACAACTTGTCTTAGAGCATACCACCTGAGCAGGCTCAGTTACAAGTATCATTATCAAGTATTCACATAATAATGAGAACTTTATACAACACCTTTGCATGGATCAAGAGCTTGTGTACTCCAGTGAACGTCAGGTCAATGACATCTGGAGCTTAAAGCTGCCTGTAAAGCCACAATTGCACAACAGATGTGAGGGGAGAGCTGAGACAACGAGTGATCCTAATGACCTCCATGAATGGTACACAAACAAGTCTACCCAACCCACATTAGGATTAGAGCAAACCACCTCTTGAGCTAGACCTTGGGATAGTGTCCTCAGAGTTGGGTTTCTGTTGACCAGTCCACACACATAACCCAGTCAGATAAGCCTCAAATGGTGATATGGAGCCATCTTGTGGGCTCCCCAAATGAAGTGTGAGGTTCAAGTGCAATGCCAATCAGGCAGCAGAGATGTGATGGACTTTATACATCACTGCTAGTAATTCTGTAATCATCATAATAAAAAAGAACTCCTCTTTTATAATTGCTCCTCTGTGTCATTTAAAGTGTTTGCTGTCAGAACATGTAAGAAAAGATCTTAGAAAACAGGATAGCTATTGATGCATTCTGTGGGGATCATCTTGAGCTACCTTTTTTATTGTAGAATTGATATGGTCTTGAATTGGGGTCTGTGGCCTTCACATTCTATACACATGCCTGTGTGTGTAGTGGAATTTAACACAAGAGACATGAAGTTGCTCTGAGAGAGAGAGAGAGAGAGAGAGAGAGAGATGTTTCTGCCTTGAGTTTGGATTCCAAAATCAAACCTCTTGGATTTCAAGTTACTTATTCTCAGGAAGATGCTCAGAAAATGTTAAAGATTTAAGGCCTGATAACATCCCACAGCTCACCCACCTGAACACTAGATGTCAGTGTTCATTAAAGCAGTGAAATTGAACAGAATTCAGAATTTTTTTCTACCTTCATATATCTCTAAGAAAAAGTGTAAAGTTACAGATATTTCAGACTTAATGTACTGTAGGATCCTGGTAACTGGTCGTATAAGTTCAATGTACATATATTACACATTTGTTTTTATTTTGCTACCAAATGACACTGTTAAACATTTGCAAATGATGAATGTTATATTTTATTTTACTTTGATTTATTATTTTACTCATTTTTTTTTACTTTCCATATTAGTGTTTTTAGTTGTTGCTGTTTTTGGCTTGGATCATGCGTGAGCTTTTAAAGAGCGATCATGTGGCACAATGTTTATCTTGTGGCTTATGGCGATAAAAGCATTATATGCTTCTTTGGGGACATATATCCCAGCTGATCTGTTATTGAGCATCATTTACAGCCCCGTGGTTTAGTAAAGGGATTACTTTTGGATGGATGAGCTCCGTTTTCTCTGTCCTGATCTTGCTGATCCACTAATATTTTTCGTGGAAAAAGACTTTGAGGGTCTGCTAGAGATATAGATGCCTGAATGTGGTAGACCTCAAAAATAAACATGTGGAACATTTTCACATAAATCTCTATGGTTTTGTGAGCTGCATGTTAAACAGATAAATAAAGTAAATGTTTTCCTAAGTTTTTTTTCTTAGTGAACAGACTATGCCAGAGCACAATAAGACCCAGGCTGGTTCACCCTGCTAGATTATCCCTACTAGTTTATGCCTGGTTATGTGACTCCTATATTTCAGCTCTGGCAATGTGAATTCTGTCTCGGCACTCAGAGGACTAGGGTGGTCCTGCTGTCCAATGTTAAGCGTAACGGCTTGGGCATGCATTGCTTTTGTGAAGTGTATTATAGATTATAGTGCACAGCAGGATAGCAGGTCACCTGTCACTTCAATGGAGATGAAAGTTTACTGCTTGCATGTCATGCCTGATAATTTGTTGCATGTGATCCTGAACGCTCTGTTCTTCCTCCATGTCCTGAGCTTCCCTTTGTCTGCATGTGTGCAATGAGTCATTTTATTTTGCTTGCCAGTTATTGCGTGTTATTGCATTTGTATAAAATTTTCAATAATTATTCAGCCTTAATTGAACACTTAGTTGTTTCTGTATGTCCAGGAAAATCATTATTCTTTAAAAAAAAATCATTGTTTACTGTTATTACCGTTTTTACTGTTAATTTGGCAGGCTTTCTGGCAGAAGTTCTGACTAAAGTAATATCCCTAATTAACTAAGTCTCTGCAAGTTAACATGGCTTATTCCAGCTACTGCACAGTTCTTCTGCTCTTTGGTGTATCTTGATTTGTCTATGGTTTATTCTTATATGGTGAAGCCGAGCCGAGATATCCTCACTGGGGCTGTCTGTCTTTCATGGAAGAATCCTTGCTGAAGCATGGACTCCTTTTTTTAAAACAATGATGTCAGAGTTTGCCAAAAAAAAAAAAACTTGGTTGCATAGAAGATAAAGTCAAATTCCTTTCAAAAAGAATGTTTAAGGATTTTGTCAGATTATACCAAATTTTAGACGATGTTTATGTGTATCCTGAAATGTAATCTCAAAACCTTAAATATAAAGTCCTCTGAGGCAGAGGTTATTTGCACTCGGGTGAGAATAGGTATCAGGGTGTCTGGGACAAGCAAATGTTGTGTTCTGGCTGTTAGGATTTAACTATATCACCTGCTACCATATCCCCCCTCAATACACAAAGGTGCAATCTATCTGTTGCTGCACGCTGTTATGTGACTCTCCTGCTTTCAACACACATGTTTAAACACATTGAGAGGAAATTAAGATGCTAGCCAGACACTAATATTACATTTTACGTGCAATGCAAGGCAGAACACTATATCTCATAGCCAAAACTGTTGACAACCACTTGCTGACTTATTGTCGATAGCGAAAACACAGCAAAACTACAAAACAGCGTTACAAGATTATAATAATAAATTCATTCTGTATTATTGGTTTGTATTGACTAGCTAGTTTACCATATGCTTTCACATTGCATTAGGCTAACACTTAGCCTAGTCAGCTAGCCTTCCACACAACCAAACCATAAGAACACTGGAGAATTGACTTGCAGTTTATGACTTGTTGGAACCATTTTTCCATTAGTATTGTAATTGCAAATGCCCACCTTTTTTGGGAGGTCTTTTCACCAAGGAACACATTTGCTAGTGAACTCATCTTTCTAGTTCTAGCTCATCTTTGTTTCTGGATGGCACAGTGGGGTAGTGTACCTTTTTCGATTTGAAGCTCAGCTTACTGTTTGAGTGTTGACTTTCATGTGTTCTACATGTCCATATGGATTTTCTCTGTTTCCATCTTAAAATATGGCCATGGATAGACCAGATCCAGGATCTGTTGGTATAAAATTTATGATCCAGTGTGGAAAGACTTTCAGATTTAACATCCTTCAGTCTATACAGCATGTTTCCTCTCAGACATCTTTGCATTAGCAGCTGCTTATTTAAAATTACCTTCTCCTCAGTCCTGCACTCCAGAAACTCAGCTTGGGTTTGGTCACATCCGTGACCTCGCTGCACAGCGAACTAGATGTGACCTCGTCAGCACACACCAGCAAGGGTCAGCGGCGACAGTATCATTTCCCCTCACTCAGCTTTCTCCTCTGTTCAGGATGAGGTCACCTGTTTTCTTTTGTGATTATCATCCAGTCATATTACTTTGGCTATAGGCACCCTGCAGCCTGTGAGTAGGAAAAAGCAGATTCCATTTCCAATTCATTCCCTCCTACATGTTTTTGTTGTTTCATTTACAGTTGGTTGTACAGACTCATTATATAGTTTTATGTGTCTGATATGTGAATGTTTTAAAGAAGGATGGCATATTCATATCTACATTTTTCACAGGGAATGCAAATCTATGAATGAAGTCCAATAGGTATGTTGTATTGGATTTTTATGCTACTCAAATGTAAATTAGACTTTCCAGTGAAGCAAAGTGATAAGTATAGAAAGGTCAGAAATAAAATTTTCACCAAAAAAAACTGATGAGTGCAGGGATTAAGCTCTATATGATAGCAGTCAGCAAGTCAGTTTCATCACTCTTCTTACAAAAGTGTATTTGTGGCAAATAAGTTACTCTGATAAAATATTAAATATAAATTTAGTGAAAGAATCAAACACTGAATTAACTGTTGACCATCAGAACAAATATTCACACTATATACATTGTAGAATAGCTTGAGACATGGAAAAAAAACAGCGCCTACAGTACACATCAGTTTTCTCATTCAGTTAAGGCGTGAAATTGGGCTGGTTTGAATTGCAGTGTCGCAGGTTTCATGTTCTAGCACATGTTTAAGTTTCCTCAGACTGACTGACACATTTGTGTTTATAACACATCTGAGAGAGAAAGAGAGAGAGAGAAAGAGAGAGAGAGAGGCTCTTGGATTGCTTTAGCAGAGTCACACGCCAGACCCATCAACTAAATGCAGTGAATTCGACTGAATGAGTTTTTCGGGGGAACATTTAACACTGTAAACATGTACTTATAGATTTTTTTAAGATGATTGAAAACACACTTTTCAAAACAGTATGTACACCTGCATGAGAATCTCCATTACCACAGCTTGATCTCTCAATGGTGAAGACAGATCCTTAGGAAGTAATGAAATGATTACACAGAGGAGACCCCCCCCCTACACACACACACACACTCTCAAAAAAAAAAAGGAAGTGAGCTTGTCATTGTTTCAGCTCAGCTGCAGGAGTAGCTGAGTGCTATCTGATATTCTCTGATTTCACTGCTAATTTTTTACAATGAAAACATGCTGCAATCCTTCCAGTCAAACATCTCACTGGCCATCTCCTATCATATCACTATCAAACGTTCTCATAGATCTAATGAGCCAAAACCAACAAAAAACTAGAGCATTAGAGAAATGAGACCCATATGCTACATATTTGCTCAGGGTATTGGGATAAAAAGATGAAACGAGATGTGGCATAGAGAGGATCTGATATGAACCACCAGAGTTGGAAACTTTTTCATCATATATAATAGCCACATTCATTTGCAGTTCAAGTTAGTTAAGTTAGTTTTGCTGGTGTCATTCAGATTTACTAAAAATCCCCTTTTGATTTGGCGTGAACAAGCAGCAAGGACTTAAAATCAGGGAAATGGTATAATGTGGTCAAATCAGTTTGGAATAAGACACCAACATGAATATGTGAATATAGAGTGGGAAAAAAATCACTTAAGAGTGATCTGACTAGTGACTGACTACATCTGACAGCAGTTCAGCACCTCTTGGCTGCAGCTTGTATTTGCTTCTTTGTACTTCTAATCGAATCATTTTGCAGCTTTTAGATTATAAACATGTCTTATCCATAAAAAGAATAAGAGACTACAAGAGTGTGAACTTATCAGTGCTCAAGCTTTATTTGGTTGTTTACTGGGTTTTTTAATATATTGTTCTAATCATTGTAAAAATGTATGTGTCTCGAGGGAACAGGAAGGAAATGAAATATGGTGGAATGACAATGAATGACTGCAGAATGTTTTTGGTTCTTGCTCCTTGTCCTGACACTTCACCTCCATGACCTTGTAAAAGCTAGACTGAATTCTGAAACACAGCAGCTGTGACCCCTAGTTCATTGCTACGCAGGGGGACGTCATTAATACACACACGCTTATATATATTTGCCTCACTGTCCATGTGAGGTTCTACCATTAACATCATTATTAATGAAGCTAATTAATGCTGTCTGTTCACCTAAATCTAACCTCCATAGCTAAGTGGAAATGATTTGATGCCTCTTATTTATATGTAAAAAAAAAAAAAAAACTTCTTGTGGGGACCAGCCAAATGTCCCTACAGAGGGGAAACTGTTAGATTTGTCAGCTATTACTGTGGGGGCATTTGGTGAAATGAAATGGCCTTTATTTGTAAAATATACATTACAGCACAGTGAAATTCTTTCTTCGCATATCCCATCCTTGGAGGTTGGGGTTAGAGCACAGGGTCAGCCATGATACAGCACTCCTGGAACAGAGAGGGTTAAGAGCCTTGCTCAAGAGCCCAACAGTGGCAACTTGGCAGTGCTGGGGCTTGAATCCCCGATCTTCCGGTCAATAACCCAGAGCCTTAACCACTTGAGCCACCACCACCCTATCTTGGTAACCAAGATATACAAACATGCTCTAACACCCTCTATCCTCACACACACAGTGACCTTGTTCCATACATGATAAACGTATTATATATCAGTTTCTGATTGTTTCTAAACAATCTTTTAATTGTTTGCAATATTTTTTTTCTAATACTTCTACCCTTCACATTGAAGTGACAAAAATTAATACTGATATGAGATGACTTTGACTTTGACTTTGACGGCTGACCACTTCAACTGTTCTTAGCCTTCAGTAGCAACACCCTATTCAGCTCCACTGTATGGAGTTAATGGACCTTTACAAATCAGTTAGCAGACAGTAGGACACCAAAGCAAAGAGAGTGAGACTTACTGAGTATTCTGTATTTTAAGGCTGGTTTCAACAAGTTTGAAAAAAAATCTTACTTCTTAGTCATGGAGACCACTTAATCCAGCTGTGGATGGCTTAACATATTTTTCTTCTTTTTTCCCTAATTATGGGAAAGATGTGGCAAGTTTTTGTGGTCTAATCTGCAGAAAACCAAGTAAACTGCTTACCCACTGAGCCAACACCTGCTGTTAGCTCCCCTGTTGCCAATTTTAGTTGTTTTTTTTCCTCAGGAAATTAAGGTTTTGTCAACTTAAGAGGTCTTTTTTTTTATTTTTGGCCATAAGGAAAAAAGAGCAAAACATATTTTTATGCTTTTGTGAGGTTTAATATGTTCTTGTGCAATGGTCCATAATGGAAAGGTCAGTAGGTGAGTAGCAGGAAGTTACAGACACCGCAATCAGTCCGACTGGCTTTTCTAATTCCCATGGGAATGTTATTTATGTAGAATAGGTTGACCACAAAAGCTCAGACTCAGAGTGAGTCCTCCACTAAGCTTTTTATGGGTGAATAAATCTATCATCTCTGGAATATGAGCAACCTCCCACTAAGTAGAAATGGTTTGCCTTGTCTTGGGATGACTTGCGATTGACCAAGACTTAATAGAGTCATGGTGACACTGTTTGTGTTCATGATGATGTGGATGATAAATAATAATGTAAACAAATTATGGTGCCATTAATTTGCAGTCTAGTAATAAAAATAATGTCTGTATCTTATAATAAATCATATAAAGCCATGATAAAAAAAGAAGAAAAGAGCAGTTAGTTGAATCGTCAGATGACAAAATCCAGTTCAGTAATGCATGGTCCAAATGGGGCCTTGCTTTTATGAAACACCCCTATAACTCCATCTAAATTCTTTGATATAGCCGTAAAAATTATTTATGGCATGAAATATGTACCATATCTCTCTAAATAGACTCAGTGTATGTGTTACACGATTAATGTTCCATGTTCTGTCATTTTTCCTCCTCCCCAGGCCACAAAGATAAAATGAATGGGATATGGTGTCAGAGAATTAAGTTTTTATTTTAATCCTTGCTTTTAATGCTTGTGGTTGATTCTCAACTGCAGACTGTAAAATTCCTTTCTTGGGAAAAACATTTTATATCTAGACCAAGAAAGCATTTAAATCATGACTTCAGTGTAAATCATGCCTTGAGCACATGCACCGTTTATTGGGGGTGCAAAGGGAAGGGCACCATTTATCCCATTCAAACAGTCTTACAATTCTAACAGGACTGGAGTTTTGGATTTAGGGTCTCAGGACCCTGAAATGTGAATCCTTTCTTCAGCATACAAGATCTGTATGACATATTTATGCCATTAACAGAGCAAGATCATATGCAACTAGTATGCAACAAGACAAAAATGAAGGACACTTGCAGAGCATGAAGCTGTATTTCTTTAACTGCTGAGATCTAGTATGTGCCTTCTGATGTAAATGAATAAGGACTCAGACCTTGTAATGATTATCCAAAATCATGACTATGCAAAGATGCACTAGTAGCCAATGTAGGTGTTAGGAATCGAAGGCAGGAGGATGTAAGCGTGAAGACAAACCCAAATGAGACAAATCAGAAATGGATCAAACCATGAAATCTATTAGGAAGTAGTGCTCAGTATTGCAAACGTATGGCAAAACCTCAAATAGAGCAATGGTGAATGAGTTGTTTAAATGGATTCTACAGGAAATTAGTATTCAGGTGTTTGTGAGAGTCACAAAGACTGTACTGGGTTAGAGCAGGACTGGGAGCGGTGCCTCCTGGCTCAGAGGTGGTATCAGATGTGACAGTAGGCGACAGTCAACAGTCCCATTGTACATTGTAGTCATATTTCCACTTTAATAATATTATAAAGAAATTATCAGTGACCATCTCTGACATGACCCCAGTCAGCCACCCGCAGACCAAAGTCGTTGTTGAAAGAGCTTGATTTTTATTGATTTCGAACAGGTCTGTTCCATGTCTTGCCCGTATTCCCAGTGGACTTGGTGAAAAATAGTGGAAAAAAAGCCTGAGGACTCGGTTGGCAGCCGTCCCTTGGTGTTTGGGCTTGTGGTAGACCTCATTACCTCATCATCATTATCTCATGGTTCCTTTCTCTTCTCATGCTAAGTCTTTTTCCTGTTTCTTTGAATTGTTTATTTTATGTTAAGCTTTTGATTTGATACAGCAGCTTTGCTTCCCACATAAATCAGCTTTATATGAGGCATAGGAATAGCTTCTTAGCCCTTTCATTCATGAGATTATTCACACACAGGTTAGAGCCAACAAGACCAACAAGAAGACCTGTCATAAGCTATCCTAACCTTTGTTTTTAGATTATTTTGAGCATGTAAACAACAGTTTGTATAAACAACAGTTTGTAAACTATTCAGAAGCTAGCTAAATATTTAGAAGTATGCAACTAGTTAGAGGTTAATCCCAATAGACAGATTGAGGCATATTGAGATTGAATTGAACTGAAATACTACAGTTATGGGAAAGCCATTGAAGCTAGACTGTGCTTGCCAATTCTTTTGAATGAGGATCTGTCTGCAGGGCATGCCAGTCACAAAGTTCATTTCCTCTTGATACATTTAATACTATTCATTCATCATTCATTTATTTTGGTGAGCTTACAGGTACGTGATTGGGTGATTGGGCGAGCGGTTGTATGTTTAGGATGAAAGGGTTTGTTATGCTGCGCTCTGCTGTGAATAATCTTGCTAAATATTTGTTTTGGAACGAGTTGTTATTTCCTCCTCTCTTAATTTGATAACCCTGCAGCTTTTTTGAAAATGAATTTTGCAGAATCTGTTTCACTTCAGATGCATAAAAATATGCATGGAAACTGGAGGCATGACATGACTCAAAAATAAGGAAAGTTTCTACTTTATTTCTGGGTTATACTTATTCATGCACTGCTTGAAATACATATACAAGATGATATCACTTTTCTCCTGTGCATGACCTCATCTACTTAAATTAATGTTAATAAGCTTTGTAGACCTTTTTGATGATTAAGATATAATGACAAATTTCTGCCCTCACTCTAGCTGCAGACTGACTTGGCATTCAAGTTGTTTTCAACTACACAGCATTTTTCCAATCCCAGGCATCAGTCAAACAAGCTGTGATACAAATGATAGACTGATGGAGAAATGTCTTTACATAAATCTGCAGTGTCTTCGCTGTTTCAGACAAGACAATAATGGTAATGGTTTAATGTGATGGACCTGAATCATTAGCTGCTGTTAATGAAAGGACAGTGATAATGACAAAATATCTTCACCACATTAATGTTATAATGGTTATTACTGGTCAGTCCAGAATGGTCCATTTTCAACAATCAATTTTCTTAATGGGTTAAAGTGTATTTTTATATATTCTTCTAAAATAATGGTGTAATATACTCAGCAAACTAGTCAGTAAATATTCAGTAACTACTATGTTGTATAGAACGCCAGTATAGAAGAATCAGGGATTATCATCAGACATCCTTTTTAATCGATCATATTTTTAGTACGACTTCTTTTCCATAAATCATATTTTAAAGTCCTTGGTACTGTCCTCCAGAGACACATATGGGAATGACTATCTCTTCCTTCCCTGAATGTACTTCGCTAGGCAGATGTTTTTAAAGAGATTCATTGAAGTCCACAGATTGTTTTTCTTCAAAGTGAAAAAAAAGAACATAATTGCTGTGATTTAGGTTTAAATCTTTTGATGGCACTGTTTTATCTCATTTGTACAGATCACATAAGATGAACTGCAGAGTGAGGGTTTGGGTTGAAATACAAAGAAAATGCAAGAGAATGTCTGCGGTCGTGGATCTGGATATGGGAATTTTTTGTGATTTAGTCATTCAATAGTTTTTCCAAGGTGACCATTGTACGTGGGTTGTGGATATTGGAGGCCAGGCCAAAACTAAGATTAGCTGGAGTGAGAAAACAGAAGCCAGAAGGAGAGAGAAAGGTAGATAGATGATGAAAGGCTGAGATGAAAAACAGTGGCTGGACCTGAAAAATCCAAGAGGAAAAACAAACAAGGTAAAGCGTCAGAATAAGGAGAAAGCAAGAAATGAAGGGGAAGAGGAAGAAAGTGTATGAGTGAGTGGAACTATAGCTGACCCGAGTTTTGTGTTTGGTTTAGCATACTCGGCTAAGGCTTCTTCTGATTGGTTGGCAGGTTGGACCTAGAGGCTCTTGGGGCTCAAAGCACCCCTCTGACTGCTCTGAAAAAGGCAGAGAAATAAGCAAAGAAGCAGAGAGAGAGAGAGAGAGTGCTGGAACAGAGACTTGCAGTCACATCGGCTCTATCAGGCACTGAGAGCGGAGCTCTAAACGCTCTGCACGCACTTACACACACTTGCACACACTCACACACGTGTGCTAGTCTCTCCGCGTCTCTCTAGGCATGGACCAACCCACTGCTGCTGTTGTGTTGCTGGCTTCTCTTGTGCTTCTGGTACAGTTCCTTAACTTTATTTCTGTTTACTCACTTCACAAGAGTGATTTTCAGATATTTCTTACCTTTTCATTTATTGTTTTCTATGTAAGTTGGAGCCTCAGTTGAGTGGGTCTTTACTTGACAACAAAGCTAAGTGTTATTAAAAGATTGCATTAGATGATTGAATGTCTTCTGCATTTGTTGTGTTTGTATGAAGGTTAATTTTTATATATGATGGAGATGTTTTTTCCATGAAGACTTGCTACAGTCATTTTCCATAAGGAAAGGTATGTTGCTGCTGGTCTCCTGATAAAACTGATGTCTTTATTGGTTGGAAGTTTTTGCAAGACAGTTTATTAAAAAAGGAGATTGTAAAATACACAAATACAGTATATGGCACTTGGACAGACACAAGGGTTTAAACAGATGTGAGGTGATCAGATGACCTCTCAATTAAATAGCTCATACTGTGTATATTGATGTAACCCAAGGTCTGTGAAAGTGAGCTTTGTGTTGGAGGCTACAGGCTGTCAATGGCTGCCCTTTGCACACAAGTAAATCTACTACATCACATTCACAGCTCAGCTAACGACAGGTCCTCTCCAGCCAAGTCTCCAGTATTTACTCATGGTTTGGGAACGTCAGGCATTTCACCTTTACATAATTAATCTAAAATGATGCTGTTAGGAATCTTCAAGTTATCCAGAAAGCAAAAATTCATCACAATATCATAAACTCACATTCATAAGAATCAGCATGGTCCCAACTGGAATAATCAGCCAGGGCTCGAGTGAAAACAGACTGATGAGGAGGCACGGTGTAATGTGTCTAAGCAGTAAAAAGGATCCAGGGACTTTATTATAGTGACAGGTTGGGCATTTTAGATTTAGAAAAATAACTGTAAATCAAACAAATCACATTCTGGACATTATATGTTATCAAGGCCTTAAAATAAAAAAGAAGACTGGCTTTTAACAAGCTCATGATGAGAACAATTCAGCGTGACTGTTAGGAAATCCCAGTAAGTCAGAGGACAAAAATCATTAAGTATAAAGAAATCCAGTGTTATGTGCTCGAACACTAAGAAATCCTTTGTTGCAACTGAATATGTGTAACTGAATATGTTATGTGCAAAGTTTTACACAGTCAATGTCATTTCGAAAAAAAAGTTAGGACCAACAAAATAATTTCACAAACAGAAAAAGTATTTTAAACTGAATACACTGTGATTGAACTTTTTAAAATACTTTTTCTGTTTGTGAAATGTTTTGTTAGCCATAACTTTGCTCCGAAATGACTACAAATCTGCCAACAGCTGTCCTACCTTCCGTTGTAGTATGTTTTCAGTCATTCAGTCAGTCAGTCAGTCAGTCATTATCCTGCACCAACATGCTGCATCCTGTAGTAGTTTTAACAGATTTAATTCAAGTCAGAATGACTTGTGATAACATTTAAAGAATTCCACTCATAGCATACAAATAAAGCAGTTTGATTGGCAGGTGAGAATTGCAGTACAAAAATATACATATTCCTATTCTCCTGATAGATTCTGATATGAAAACTATAATAAGCTATGAAAGCAGGCTTTATTCACCCTCAAAGTGCTTGATATCAATATCAGTGTAGTTTTAACACTGTTAACACAGTGAATGCTGAGAAAAATCAGATCAGAATCGATATTATTTTAGCTTTTAGCTGCATTTTGTTATCTTTGTCAAATAAGTAGCTTTTAAGTACAGTATTGGTCGATGCAGCAGGTGTGATTTTACAGTTTGTGAGACAAACACAGAAAAGGTACGATAATTAACTGTCATGTCTACTTCCCCTCCCCCATGCGTAAACAAAAAGTCAAACAAAATAGAAGTATGGGGCAGCATGATTCTTGCCCCAGTAGCCCTGTTAGCAGTTGTGTATTTAGCATGCAATAGTAACTTTGCATATCTGCTGATTGCTTTCAAAAGAAACTGGGCAACTTGGACATGGAAAGAGGCAAGCCAGAGGTTTATTTATTCAAATTTTGCCTTAGCTTAAGTCATTTCAAACAGTCCTTTGCTAATATGACTTTCTCTGTTCTCCATCAGCCATGTTTAGATCTTGCTAACCTCCTCTATTGCCTGTAGTATTGCAAGAGTTTGATTTGTTTGTGGTATTCCCCCTTGACTAATCTGGAACTGCATATGAATAATGCAGTGTTTTTGCTCCTTGCCCAACGGAAACAAACTAGCAATGTCATTATCTTGTATCTTCTTTCTTTGTGAGGGTTATTCTTTATCCTTAACTAAACAGGATGCCATATTTCTGGGATGGAGCCAATACTTTGATGTATTTTTTCCAAAGACCCTGCCAGGCTTTTGCTTAGCAGGTTCAGTCTGGGGATAGAAATGCTCCATTATTTTTGCTACATGGCTAAAGAAACCATTGAGCAGCTCAGTGGGTATTTCAGAGCAGGTGTTTTTCACAGGACCTTTTCATCCTTTGGTCCCACCCTAGACACTAGCACTGACTGCCATCATGGGTGTAATCCTGCAAAGGGAGCTTCCTTAAATACATTCCCTCTGCTCTTTTGTGCACTTAAATAGCCCCATTTGTGATGTTGGCTGATGCTGAAATGTCCATTATTCTTGTGAGAACTAGTGAGTAACAATAAGTTCACTGGGGACATTTCCACACTCCAGAGAGCACTTATGAGTAGCACAGCTTTAGATCAATCACAGGTTGAGGCATTTCTTTGTTCCCTCTGAATCTTGGTTTAGCCTGGCTGTCTACTGTCACCATAGTGATGTAAGAGACTAACGATTCTCTAAACACAACACACATGTCTCTACTTGCATCTTATTGTCTGTGGATGAGTCCCACTTGAGCGCGTGACAACTTTTCTCTTATTTGTTTCATTTGTTTCATAACTGACCAAATGAGGTGAAATATTCTACGGCTTGATGAGTCCCATGTGAAAATAGCGTTACTTTTTGATCTGTGATCTTTGGCTTTGAACCAGTTATGAAGCCGCTGCTTCATTGGCTGTCACGGCATGCCTGAGATGCACATTGTCCTTGCAAGTGCTGAATTCAAGTTCTCATAATATTGATCTTGGAACCAGAGTCCAATCTCATATATCCTCTGAGTGAAATTCTCCTCTCTCCACAATTATCATGAGGGGGGAAAAAATAGGCTTGAACTTGTTAAGAAAGGCGTAGTGTTTCACACTGAAGTGGATGACTCTGATGCCTGACAGAAATAAGCTGAGGGAAACATGAGAGTTTTGTCTATTTCCTACTAGAGGTTTTCATCTTCCATTCACTCTCAGATAGACACCTCCCTATTTTCACTGGCTTGCCTTCTCTCCTCTGATCATGTTAACATGAAGGTTTCAAGCTGCTGATGATTGCATTCCAAACACACACAGCTAGTTATGTAGATAGCCATGTAGATTAAAATGGCTAATTACATCATTTCTAATTAGGGAGAGGACTGAAAATTATGTACTAAAACAGGGCAGTGTTTGAACCTGTGCTCAAATTACCTTATTTCAAATTGTGTTTGATGCAGCAGGTGTGGTTCCCAATGCCAATGTCAGACACAAACACAGAAGAATTAATATCATTAACTGTCCTGTCCACTGCCTCTCCTTCATGCATAAATAAAATTAAGTATGGGGCAGCATGATTCCTGCCCCAGTGGCCCTGTTAGCATTTGTGCATTTCCCTTGCAGTGGTAACTCTATAAACTCAAATAGGTTGCTGAACATGCTGCCTCATGAATAGAGCATGGGTTCATATCTGTCAAAAATACCTTGGGCACTGGAGTTGTAAATGAGGACTTTTAGTGAACAGCTGATACGTGCAGTTAGAATCTGCCATCCACCTTCCCTTATATTCATGCCACCACTGTTGATGTTGTCTGAACATTCTTTACTGCACTCCTCCAGCATACCCTAACCCTGTAACGAGTGTTCAGCAAAACTTTTGGCTGAAGTGTCAGCCCACTAATTTAAAGCCGTATAGTTGGAGGTAGTTAAAGCATTTGACCTCACAATGGTGCCTCACATGCCCTTGCCACTTGTAGTAACAGTTTGGATCTGATTTGACAGTGATGGCTTGTATTGTAAAGAACTATATTATGAACCAGATAGGTCGTCTGTCCTCACCTTGCTAATCGAGGAGTGAGTTAAAAGTGTTGACAGGGTGAATGTAGAAATTTGCTAAGCTTCACTGGAGAAGAGGAGTGGATATTGTGGCTGCATGCCACTTCCAAAGAATTAGGGGGGGAATGTGTGTGAACTTTGAATGAAGATTTTATGACAACTGAACTTATACATGTTCATTATACACCATACACACACATTTATTATTTATTTATAAGTATGAACATTGTGTTAATTCTTTCTCAACTCTGTCTCCTTCTCCGCTCCTATTGCCACAATCTCTAGAATTCAAGGACAGCACGGTCTGAGGAGGACAGAGACACTCTCTGGGATGCCTGGGGCACATGGAGCGAATGTTCACGCACCTGCGGTGGAGGAGCTTCCTATTCTCTCAGACGCTGCCTCAGTTCCAAGTAAGCAACTTCCTTATACTGTTGCTGAGCTCATTCTATGATGAAGAGACTCCTGTTAAAACTCATAAATTCTGTCAGTCTTCAAAGCATATTTGGGCTACATAAAAACAAATGTAACTACATCAGTAAAAAGTACGAAATATCAATATATCCCATAACAAAAAAATATATATACACAGCAAAAATATTGTCATTAATATGTACTGAATTTTTCGAAATTAGAAAAATTCTATTTGTAAATATATCCAAGTATAGTCTTAAAGAAATTTTATTTGATATATAACTATTTCATGATGATAAACATTGGATAAATGTTTAATATTGTAAATATGGTCATTCTGTAAGGTTTTTATTCTAGTGCAAATATCTTCTTGTATTTTAATACGTAGTCATCCAATCCAAAGTAACTATACTCAGTGCATAGTAAAGGAATCCTTTTGACTCACCCTTTGGGAAATGAATTAATGCTTAATGTATGAAGTCCCTGATGTCCCTTGAAAATGACACCATAATGAGAATATCCGTGGATAATTTGTAGAAGGCACTTAAAGGAGTCAGGTGTAATCCTTCAATTATAAGAGCACTCAACTGGTTCCCATTAATATCCTTCAATGAAATGGAAGTGAGTCCTTCTCACTACATGGTTTAATATGGCCTAAATTGACGTGGACATGCTTCTAATGATGCAAGTAAATCTCTGCAAGAAAACTTCTCCCATGGGGTGTAATAGAAGTGCTCAAAATACATTTTATTTGACTTTTAAACACTCCCTGTGGGTCAGGAAACACACTCTCTTGCTTGCATTTTCCAGGCATATGGGCTCCAGGCATTGTCTGTATTTCAGGAGATGACATAGCTGGTGAAAGAAGCAAACTTGATTATCGACAGCAAAGAAAGTCTATCCAGCAAATCACGACCCACCTCGTACAATGGTGATTCAAGAAATTCAATTAAGGAAGGGGAATTGGGGGTGTGCACACAGTCAGGAAGTGAGTAGTAGAAAGAATGATATGACACATGAGACTGCTTTCTATATAGATGTCACTTTTATTGGCTGAGGAATATTTGTGCAGTGAGCTCATGGATTTCATGCTTTGTGATCTGCATAAAGCTTAGCTCCACAAAAGAAATACTCATAAGCCCTTCGACAAGGGGGTCAAGTCTGTGTTACCTTTTCGTCTTGATACCTGCCAATGTGACAGGGTTATTTATGTAGGATACATCACACCTACGGGGCCGTTGTATTGCCGCCAACCATGCTGAGGTGAAATAGGATGTTATATTACTCCAGGCCCATACTTTGAATCTTATATTTCTTTCTGGTCTCACTATATGACCTGCACAGGGATCATAATAATGTTATTGGACTTTACATTGCCTGCGTCTGTTAATCTTTATATGGCTTCTTTACAAACTGAAAATGGCTCTGCTTGGCATAGCAAACCTTTCCCTCCTCGCTCCAAGATGAAGCAGTGTTTCGCGTTGTGGTTTGATGATACAGAACTCTTTTCATTAAAGCCTCGCTGTGAGAGTGAGAGCTGCTCGGTTGAGCAAACCTCAAATTGAAATGGCAGTAAAATTGACCCCTGTGATTTCGTGTTAAGAGTTGTTTGAGGTTCAGCTCTTTACGAGGAGTTGCGGTCAGGATTTGAAGCACAGGGGGTGTTTGTGTGAACTGACAGGCCTTATTGGGGGTGAGGAGTTTGGAATTTGGGTACAGCAAGCAGTCCTTGCGTGGGAATGGAGTTCAGTTACCCTGACTTTGGTTGCAGATCAAAACCCTGTTAAAAGAACCGCACAAGGTCTTTATGTGCTACTGAGAGAAAATTGTAAATACTCTCGCAACACCTCTCCCATATTTCCCACAAGAAGGCATGAAGGATATACACAAATATACACGCTCACACAAACACACACATTAGCAGGATTTCATACCAGTACACACATGGATGTGCCTCAAACTCTTTTAAATATCTCAATGCTTAGAAGCCACAGCTCCAACACTCTCATCATCTTACCCACACACATGCACATACAATCTCCAATCATATAAACTATCGTTTATTATACCCTTTTTTATACCCTTTCTAACCCAGCTTTTTCTACCACTTCCTTTCTGGCCAAATCATGAAATTTAATTTCACCTCTAATTATAAAGTATCAGTTTTAATTAGTAAGACAATAAATCAAAGCCTACAGGAGAATTCTTTTTAGCATTATCATTCAACTAAATAGAAATAGAAACAGCGTTATTTACTACGAACTAACTTTTTTTCTTAACAAAGTGCAAAGAATCTCTAGAATTATTATAAGATGGGCAAGTGATGGAAAAATGAGAAAGTTTTTCTCTTTTTTTTAAATCTAACAAATCAGTGATGTGTTATATAGAAAAATAATAGGCCTTCATTGTGGTTGCATGTTGGAAGAGTACATTTTGGTTTTGCCTCAAATCCTTGCCAAACCTCCAGAGTCCAGTCTTGGACAAGCCATGTGTTTATACTAAGCGCAGACTCTCCAGAACTGATTTATGTTTGTAATGTTAAAACAAAAAAAATGAATAAATAATAAGTAGTTGAATGTAAATACATTGATCACCTATGGCATGTACAGAAAGCTTAATTAACACTAAAACCAATGTAACTACTATAGGACCCTTCACTGATATTTCAGCCAGGATTGTGGTTGAGTGATCAGAAACTTCAAGATCATATGATTTTAATTAGCCATTGGCCGGCTCAGTAGAGAGTAATGTCACGCCACCATGTGTGTGTTCTTTATACACAACAGAAAGCACGATCTCACGTTGAAATTTGTTTCATGTACAGTGTTAGATTAAAGCAACTAAATATTTATTGACATTTCTTGCTGTATAAACAAGTGTAATGATGTGATTATAAGGTTTGTGTATATGGAAACATTACATTAGGTGTTTTTTGTTACAGTAGTGCTCAATAATATGCATTTGTATGTGTCGACATATTAATAGATTTGGAGTTGGCCTGGGCTGCATGTGCTGTAATTGCAGACATCTGCAGGTTTTCTGTCACTGTTGTTGTTGTTGTGTTACTAGTTAGAAGTCTTGGTTATTTGTTAAATGACTTCAGCAAATATGTACCATTCAATACAAAAAGTTCTCCAATATCATTTACAGTATTGATACACATTTAATTACTCTATCGATTAATCATTGGATGTGGTGAGCCACTTTAATGCACGGTTGGGTTTTGCGTGTGTGGTTACATTTGCAATATATTTATAATATCAGAGCTCCACTTTTCCTCTGGTTAGAGAAAGAATTCATGCACTACTGTTCAGAAGTGCTATTTTAATGAGCACAGCGGAAGAAGTGGGACTGTGGTAACTTCGTATATGTGTCTGCCAGATATCCCAGGAATCACACTGCAGCTTCTTTCTCTTTGCGTGACGTCATGATGTATTGTTGCACTTTCCCTGGAAAGCCATAATGCTCACACTCAGCCTCTACAGTCTCTTTTCCTTCCTCATGACAGACGTGAAATGAATCACCTGTGTAATATTTTCTCATGAGAGTCCATATCTTCACTGTCTGTCCCTCAAACATCTTGCATCAAAGTTGGTCTGGGGCCCATGATGCACTGCTTGATTTGGCATAGGCGCCAGTCTGGATTTGTGTCGTAGGCTTAATGCTTTTGCCAAGTGCTAAGGATTTTGCTTCTGACTCCATAGTCTCATCCATGGTCTTCTCTGAAGTAACAGTATAAGGGCCTTAATCCCTTGTCCATGAATCATAATATTGACATGTAGCCTCTAATCACTGCTCCAGATCTGCTAGGGTCCTGTGACACTGGAATTTCACGTATGTTACTGAAGTCGAATATATCCATTGGTATAATCCTGTGCTCTTCATTGATCACTTGTCACCCCTAAGCTTCAAAGCATGAGGTGAACTCCAGCTTGAAAGTGCATTAAGTTAAATCTGGATGGAAAATGTCAAGGGGATCTCTCCTAATAGACTATATTTGACTTGTTGAATCCTACTAATGATATGCTGTCTGCAGAGTAGCTAAAAGAGATTTCGAGAATGTGGCATGACTTTGATCAATAGATGCTTTATTAAGTGAATGTCCATCTGTATTGTCACTTTTACAGGACCTGTGAGGGGCAAAATATCAAATACCGTACGTGCAGTAACGTGGTGAGTAAACATTTAACAGGTGTGTTTTGCTTCTTTTTGTCTTCTTCCACTTATACTGATGACTCGTTTCTCAGGACTGTCCACCAGATTCCGGAGATTTCCGTGCTCAGCAATGTTCAGCCCATGCTGATGTGCGCTACCAGGGTCGCTACTATGAGTGGCTGCCAGTGGACAACGACCCCGAAAACCCGTGTGCCCTCAAATGCAAGGCTAAAGGCACAGACCTAGTAGTAGAGCTGGCACCAAAGGTGTTAGATGGAACGCGCTGCTACACAGAATCTTTGGATATGTGCATCAGCGGAGCCTGTCAGGTTTGCACGCTATCTAAAAACAGCTCTAGCAATCTTGAGATTCTTCAGCAGAGCCTTAGGCCTGTACACGCTGATTTAAGTGTCACAATGTGGTTTCTGTGCTGTGTGCCAAGACAACTACAAACACCGAGATGTTTTATGTTGGTTTTGATCTTCAAAGACAGCTTTGGTCACACTTGAATACATATTTGTAATGTAACATGTCTAAATCAGTAATGGTTCAATTTAACAATTCAAATTAACCTTGCCTTGCCTCTCTTTTCAAGATGCACGATGTAGCATGAAGAATGTCGAGACCACTAGCATTTCACACATTTAACATCCAAATAGAGATTGAAGCCACTTATTTCCATTTTGATCATATTTTCTTGATTGGAAACATACTGAAACGTAAAACGGAATTGATTTCAACAGTAGAAACGCAAGAGAGCTATGGTTAAAATCCAGTCTCTGAGACGTCTTCTTTTTTTTCCTTTTGGCAGATTGTTGGCTGTGATCATGAGTTAGGAAGCACTGCTAAAGAAGATAATTGTGGCGTTTGTAACGGAGATGGATCTTCTTGCAGACTCGTGAGAGGACACTACAAATCCCAACATGCCAGTGGAAAGAGTAAGGATAAAAGCCTTTTATTTCTTTGATACACAGTCAATCTTGTGATATCCTGCTAAGGTCTAATGACGATGCCCAGTGAGCTTTGTGTTCCTTTCTATTTGACAGCTTTCTGAAAGTAGGTTTTTATCTGCAGACAAGCTTCTAGCAGAAGAAAGAGCAGCAATACACCTCGATTTTAACCTGCCTTGGCAACCCCAGCATTTGAAATTTACATTTCTTGCTGCCACAAAACACACCATCCTTTACAGTACATTTTTAATTTATGTCAAACAGTCTCATTTCTTTATTCCTGAACACATCCTTACTTTGCAGAATGTCTTAACATATGCAGAAGATTTGCATATTATTGTATAAATTGTTAAACGTTTCCCATTACATGTTTTGAAACGCTGGACATGCTGTTTAAATAATAGCTTTGGTTGTACGTGCTATTTAAAAATGTCAGGGTTTTTTTATTTATTTTTATTTTTTTGCTGCCACCTGTGAATAATTTAAACCTCTGTGCACCTGCACGGCATAGCTGCTGTCTCAAGGCAAATGTATTTTGTTCTGCTTTATCAAAGAGGTTTTGAACTCAGAGTTCTGGTAAAACCCATTGACAATTAAGGTCCATACTTTTACTACTTGATGCAGTTTATACACAGATTCATGTTTAATAAAGTTTTGATGTCACTGTTTGTACTGCGTCATCGTGAGAAGGAAATAGTCAGGGCGTTAAATAGGGCAGCCAAAAAAGTTGCATTGTTTAAAAAAAAAGTTGATTATAACTAAAAAAAATCCAACAGAGTAGTCCAACAGAGTCTGTACGGGACATGTGCCCAAGCTAAGCCGACCCTATTAAACAGCAAGCGGCATAACACTCAAGCAAAGCCATATTCCAGTCATCGCACATAGCGTTAGTTTTGTTTTCTATTGTTCTTGGTTTTGCTCAAGTGTTCCTGCATAGCTTAGATCATTTTAATGATCACATCTGACTGCAATGAAAAGCTTTGCATTCCCTTTAATCATTCCCTTATTTCTCTCTCTCTCTCTCTCTCTCTCTCTCTCTCTTTCTCTCCCTCTCACTCTCTCTCTCTCTCTCTCTCTCTCTCTCTCTCACTCTCTCCCCCAGCTGAGGACACTGTGATTGTTATTCCTTATGGAAGTCGTCATGTGCGTCTGGTTCTGAAAGGCCCGGATCACTTGTGTAAGTCTTGGTAGGTCCAGGGGCTTCCATTCAGAACTGAGAAGATAAAGAGTTGGGTTTATCCTCTGTATTTCATATGACTGTATTGCATATGTCTAAATGTAGTGTAAGTAAGAGGGCATCTCATGGTGGGGTTGTTGGCTGTAAATAAAGAAATCTTCTTAAACAGCTAGAATTGTCACAGCTGGATTTCAGGGGGAAAAAAAATTCATGACACTGTTGGTAGTTTAAAGGCTGATGCATACTGCATTCATTATTTAATGCTGCCAGATTGTTACAAGGCCGAGTCACAGTCTCATTGATACTTTCTGGGTGGTGCAAGGAAGAGATTTTTCTAAAAGGAGTTGTTTTTTTTTTACTCCATTAATGATAGATTTTCTGTTTTCAAGTAATTCAACCCTGAAAGGTGACACCAAATTAGCAAGAGCGAGAGATTATTTTACATTGCAAATCCCTTGCATTCAGAGATGTCCTAAGATTGTATCAATGATGTCAAGATGTTGGCAACCATCCGCATAATATGGCATAAAATCTAAAACAAATGTCTTCCATCCTTTCATTATTCTCATCACAGCCAGAGAAGAGCTCCTTTCTGAAGATGCAGCATAGCTGCTTTTCTCATGAACACATTTTTGGCACATTTCTTACTGCGGGCAACAAAATAGTAACCAGCTGGCTGCTGGCAGTGACTTACGCTCTTGGAGGGTTTTTGTTCCCACTTTGGTATTTTGTAAATGTCCACACTGGATTAAGACAAGACCCCATAAATCGAAGGTTGACTTTAGGTCATGTTATGAAGGGAGCAAGGCAATACTCACTTCAAGAAATCTGCCATTGCCTGGAAAGCCCACACCCTGTCAACAGAGCCAAGCACAACTGAGTACAGTACAGAAATCATTACAAGATTTTTTAAACTGTGTGCCAAGTAACAAATGTAAGATAGAAGTCCTGACATGTACATACTGTACGTGACAAGGTGCAACTTGATATGGCACAAAATGCCCTGGCTGTATGTGTGAAATAAACACTAAAGGTGGGAGTTCATCACCCTTAAAAGTATCTGCTAAATGCACTTTGCCTGAGACGCAGATTGATGTTTCAAAGCTAGAGAAGTTTTATGGGCAAATGCTCTGGACTGAAGAGGAGATCTAATTTCATTAACCAAGATAATGTGAAATTAAATTCTTATTACATTGAGTTCCATGTCAAAACAAGTAAGCAGTATAGAGGGCATTAATACTGCTGATATGTAATTTGATGACGAATTCTACATTAACAGCATTTGGCAGATGTTATTATTCAGAGCGGTTTTATACAACCAAACAATTGAGGGTTAAGGTAGTTTGATGGGTCTGGGATTTGAACTGTCAACCTTCCGAACAGTAGGCCAACACCTTAACCACTAAACTACCAAATCCCCCATAGACAGCTACGTTTTTGAAACTGTAACACATAAAAGTGTGCAGTTAAGCCGCATTTGTTATGTCTTGTGGTTGCCTGTTGCTTCGATAATGTTTGGAAATTTGTCATGGTCAAAAGATCCTGCTTAATGGGTTCAATTTGTTTGTTAGGATATGAGGAAATTGATGTATCTGTGATGTATGATCAGGGTTGCCAGATCTCTGACATAATCAGTCAGCTAGCAAAGCACATAATTTCCCTGAATAGTTCTTACACCGAGGTCATAAAATGATCTTGTATTTTTATACATTTTGTCATAAATATAAGAATTTCTATGAGATTGAATAACCCCAGGCTTGCAGTTTAAATGTTTTTAGGGTAAAACCACACACCTACAAATTAATTTATACAAAGCAGATAAGGTACTGTTTCTTTAACATTTCTCCACCATGTTTTCTTGTGGTAAGTGAGGGAGAAGGAGAGAAGTGCACTTTTCACATGGCCATGTGCACAGGGGTTTAGGCTAGTAGTTCATTTAAGTACATTACATGCAATTTTATGTGCAGTTATGCAATGAGTTATGCTGTGCTATGAATTGAACATTAACAGCTTCATATATCTAGCCATGTGTGTAAAATCAAAAATATTAATGTTTTCATAAAATGAATTAATGTTTATGGAGCAAGTGATTATGAAAGACTCTACAGAGCTCAAGTTTTCCATGTCTAATTTAAATTATACTAAATGAATTTGTATACTCATACTCATGTCACGTAGAGTGGCACATAATGCTAAATTTGTGTAGGCTTTGCAACCTTGAAAACATTTGCCATCAGTAG
Source organism: Hemibagrus wyckioides (assembly GCF_019097595.1). Lineage (NCBI taxonomy): Eukaryota > Metazoa > Chordata > Actinopteri > Siluriformes > Bagridae > Hemibagrus > Hemibagrus wyckioides. The sequence goes on from NC_080716.1 coordinate 13,783,939, forward strand.
ATTGTTGGTTTTCTTTCTAGATCTGGAGAGTAAAACCTTGCAGGGGATCAAGGGGGAGCTTTCTCTCGATGGAACCAAGCAATACATCTTACAAAACACAGCCATTGACTTCCAGAAGCTCACTGACAAGGAGATACTTAGAATCATTGGACCACTAGAGGCTGACTTTACTGTCAAAGTAAGACAATAATAAGTTTGTAAAATTAGTAGTGTATCTTCTGTATTTCAGAGAAGCTGTTTGATGTATAAGGGCACTAGATTGTAATCACTCTAATTCAGGATCATTATACACTTCCACATTCCTGGAATCAGTTGCTGAATGATCAGTATCAGAAAAATTAACACTTTTACAAATACTGTATGCTCTGTGCCTGACTGAGGCAAGATCTAAGGAGGGAGGAGGGATACAGTACCATGGACAATTATGAGTTTTCCTTATCACATTGGAGTTCTCCAGTGAACTCACCCCTCACTCCCTCCAGAAATGAATTAGATTCCTGGCTGACAGCCACCCACCAATTATTACGCCTCTGCTTTTACCCAGTTTGTTAAGTAGCTCCCTAGATTAATGTGCTGGCTGTCATATACTTAATGGAATAGCCAATTTGAAATAAAGCAGCCAACAGTTGGAAAAAGCCAGTAAAAACAACTCTCTTCCTCCGCAAAAATTCATCCAAAATAACACAATAAATAGCAATGTCAGAGACACATATCTGAGAAGAGGTAAATGCCTAATTGTCTAATTTGATACCAGGAAGATGGCCAGCTCATATCACAGTTTTTGGGAAAGCTGAGAAAAGTGGAATTAAAAAGGCATTTAAATAAGTCAGACAGTGATTCCACTGAAATATAAGTGTGTGAATTGTTTCGCTCCTGTCTAACAATCATGCATTGTTTTGCTGCAGGCAACTACCATTTCCTGTAATCATTTTAGGTAAACTTTGTAAATATTTGAAATTTACATGTATTTTCCATGTAAATGCAACTCTGTACACAGGTCTCTAGTGTACCATTTCTGGCAACAAACATCTTGAACTTGTATTGAAAATGACTTTAAAACCTCTTTGATGGGGTGAATTTCGTTCTCCTCAACCAGTAAATGATTAAGGTCCAAAGATTCTCAAACGGTTTGTGACACAACCCATCTGGGACTGAAAAGGAGTCCGAAAGGAAGCTTAAGCATTTTGAGTGGGAGGATTGGCCAGCGTATGTTTTCAATAGATGGCTTTATTAGTAGATGGAGTTTTTGGAGATGGTGGATGTTTTACCCAGCTCCAGGCCTGACTCAGTAAGGATGTATGGGGAGTGATATCTTACCATTCGATGAAACACTTTTGTCACCACTAAAGAATGTGACAGGTCTTGGAAGTTTATTTAGGCAAGCCTTGGTCTTGAACTAGAAAAGAGGGAACAGAACTCTCTGGATATTTGAGTTTTTGCACTTTTGTGCTTTTCTAAGTGTCAAGGAGGTGAAGACAAATCTTATGAGATCCTCAGAGAGTGTGACACTGTTTGCCTGAACTTATTTACTACATGATTCACTGGCAACATGGTGTATGAACTAAACACTATTAACTAAAGTTAAATTAATGCCAGGTGTCTTTATCAGAGACCAAAACCACAACCACCGGTGCTGTTCATATAAAGGGAGAATGTACTTCAAATGCATGTGTATGTATAGAGCAGGGGTCTTGCTGGCTATGTGCCAAATCCCACTGTTCATGAGCATTAGTGAAAGCACTGGCACGTCCATAATCCCCCTCAGCGATAGAGTGAATGTCTCACTCTTTTGACTGATGACAACCAGCCTTAAGATAATACTAGCTTTGTAATGTCTGATCATAGAGTAAGGCTTCAAAGGGATATTTTTTTAACATAATCCATAAAGTATATGCTGTTATACTGGTCTATATTTTGTTTATGCAGCTGACATTGCTGTATACAGCATGATTAAAACAATGCTGAATACTGATGCGTCATGTGACTATATAACTCTAACATAGCTTTGTTCCTCTTCTTCTATGTCCTCAGTGAATTTATTTTTTTTCCAAAGTCAAGTTACATGGAAAAAATTTCTTAAAAATCAAGGTGATTGCTCCCACAGATTCTGCCAGAACAGTCATGCTTAGGATACATTGGTGAGCCAAAAAAACCCTTAACTGTTAGCTTGTTTACACAGTTAAAGAATTGTTAGTCAGCTCTTCACAGCTAAATGGATTGATTATAATTATACATTATGGAAAACAGGCAAAGGCAGTCTACATTTGTGACTTTAGAGGGATCAACTTTGAGGGGCTTTTAGGTATAATATAAGAAATTTGTAAATGTAAGACATTTGTAGCTAAAATGTTTTTTTCTTCAAACCATACCATCATTTAAACAGGTCCATTATGCCAGTGGCACAGACAGCGTGGTGCAGTTTATCTACTACCAGCCAATCATCCATCGCTGGAGAGAGACAGATTTCTTCCCATGTTCTGTAACTTGTGGTGGAGGTAAAAAGCTTTGAATTTATATACAACTGTTTTATTTTCCTTCCAGTTCACATGGGTGTCTGCAAGTTCATCTCTTTTTAATGTATCCAGGATATCAGCTCACTTCAGCGGAGTGCTTTGACCTGCGCAGTAATCGTGTGGTTGTGGACCAGTATTGCCATTATTACCCTGAGAATGTCAAGCCCAAACCCAGACTGCAGGAGTGCAGCATGGACCCTTGTCCTGCCAGGTGGGTGATTAAAACTGTTACACAACCTGAAGGCTCAGACGAGCAACTGTTCTTGATCATTTGATTAAAGACGACATCTGTGGATTATATCTAAGCCAAATGTCATAGCTTTGTGTGTAACCTTACATATTTTTAATGTCCAATTTTTAGTGATGGCTACAAGCAAATAATGCCCTATGACCTCTACCACCCACTACCTCGGTATGTACTTTAACGTCCTCCTAGGCCTTCTGCTGCACTTTTCCTTTGGCCTGCCCAAAACCTCTTTGTCCTGGCCAGCTTTCCAGTCCACCTCAGCCTGTCTTTGCCGAGTAACATTTCAAGTTCTCTTCCACAATAGCAGAGAGCCAGAGGTTTCACATTCTATTTCAATGAAGCACGCACTGGGCCTGAAGCCAAGCTGAGACAGTGAAGGCTTTCAGTCCCCCTGCAGTAGTCAGTGTAGATGCTTAAAGCCAGTGAGACTGCAGTATGGCCTTTCAGCAAATCAGAAATGAAGTGCTTGGGGAATTTAGGCATTCTTGTGCATGTCAATACTGCTTGCTCTTAATTTAATGCCTAAAACTCTACTGTGATTTCGATAAATATGATGTGTTTATTACTAGCATTGGAAGTTTTTGACCTGAATTGGAAAAAAAAAACACTTGAAAGTTCCAATTAAACTCTAAAATCTCTAATGTTAGATGGGAGAGCAGCCCGTGGACTGCCTGTTCTACATCCTGCGGTGGGGGAGTCCAAAGTCGTTCCGTCTCATGTGTGGAAGAAGACATGCAGGGAAACATCACTCCCACAGATGAATGGAAGTGTCTATATGCATCCAAGACATCCATCGTGCAACCATGTAACACGTTTGACTGTCCAACCTGGACTGCGCAGGAATGGTCACCGGTAATTAACATTTATTCTGTTCTATTCTCAAACATACTCTGCCAAACATTTTTAAAGACCTTCTTTTTGTTAATTCAACAATAGTCAAAATCTTTAACAATATATCAATATACTCTCAATATACAGCTCCTGATCAAATAGCACATGAGCGAGCACATGAGTTTTTCTGCTTGATGAAGCAGCTGAAAGCCTTAACAATAAGTTAATTAAGGTCATGAATTTATACTGAGTGCACGGGATGCATGTTATCATTCAGCTTGCTATTAAGATGTTATTATTTAATAAAATAATGCTAGTCATTTTGCCAATTCACTGTGGTCACTGGTAAAGGAAATGTGCTTATAGTTTGAAGGAGAAGCTGAATTTGCTCTGCACACAAACTCACTCAGTTCATCTTTTCTATGCAAAAACATTTTTTTTATAATATATTTAGTCATTTATTGTGTACATATAAAGTGGTATTGCATAGATGTTGGATTGTATTTAAAGCCCGAAACAAAAGTTTCATATTGAATAATTACTTGAGCCAATATCACACAAGAAAAATAGACATAATTTAAATGTCTGATACACAACTGAACCATGCATCTGTGTTTCACAAACTCTGCCCTGCACACACAAATAATCTGTATTTAAATCTGTGGAATTAATACCAATATGCACAATTTCTCCATTAAAACCTCGCTAAATCCAAATGTCTCAATATAGCTCTAAAAGTTTCTAAGCCAACCGACCTTTAGGATTATTTAAACATGTGAATACAGACTATTGTGATTTTTAGGGGGACTGTGTTGTTTCTGGTGTATCATTTAAAATGAAATAAATGGCAAATTTCCTGGTTGGTCCCTAGCTGAACTTGTGGTGAGCTGCTATTAAAGGCACTTAACACAATTACATCTAAACTATTTTAAACATCAAATCCACACACCAAAAATATATAATGTAGCTGGTAAGGGAATCAACTTGAGGAAGTGCATTGGGTTTGTATCCCAAAGGAGTTATCCCATGCTCTAGCACTTTTTTTCTTTAACAGAAATAGTCATTTACCTCCTCAATATACCTAGAACTTAATTGCTCACCCTTGGGCTTTGTGCTGTTCATTGTTAAATATCTCGAATAACTGGGCCTCATGGCAAATGTTAAATATCCCAGAGTTCCTGCAACTCACATTTTTATACCAGAAAACCTGTTATCTCTTCCATACTGCTTTCCACTATACTGCACTAACAATGTGTTAATTACTGAAAGAAGATGAAGAAATTACAGCAATTAATGTACTCTGTTATTTGACTATATAAAACATCACACCTGAGCTCATGAAACATCATAAGCTAGAAGCACCCACTGAAATATATACCATTACAGGCCTGTGTTGTTACCAGTAACAGGGCAGAACACTGCAACTTCCTCAACACACAAAACTCTTCAAACGGGAACAAGAGATGAATCTGGAGTTAAAATAAGCTAATCATCTAATAGTATTAAGAATAAAAACATAATTATCTTTAGTATAATAATCTAAAATAAGGAGCTGAATATCAGCCTCTCCACATGATCAGAACCACTCTGGGATCACTTGTGAGTGTTGTTTCTTTATTTCAAGAGGAAATTTCCTTTCACAACAGAATAACTAAGAATTAATGAACCCCGATTTGTGGCCTTCTAAAAAATGTGAAAACTTGGGATTTTGTTTCCCTTGACTATTCTTCTTTCTAAATCTTTTTAAATGCTTGTATTGGCCGAAGACACATTTCATAAGCATTTTATAAGTATCCAGAGTTTTTAGGATTCTTCCTTTTCTTTTAACATGGGACTTGAGGCGAATGGTTCTAGTATCATGTTGTCAGTAAAGAAGCAATTATTACAAGATTGTACATATCAGATGCAGGCATCTGCTCCAAGTTTTGGTCAGTCCATATACTATACACGATGTAAATCCTTACCTAATGTATGTAACTTATGTTACTTTGGTGGCTATACCATTTTATAATGATGTACTTGCGCTTACTCACTGGTGACTTATTTATTTATATGATGATAGAGTAGCAGATGTGTAAAAATACACACTTACTGAATTATTTACTGTTGACTTATTCATTCTCTTCAGCAGTTTAGAATATAAGGGTTGTTGTTTTTTTATGCTGACACAAGAATAAGTTATTGGTTAATGTTGGTATTTTGCTTGGGCACAAGCCATTCATTTTTGTATGTGTTTTTGCTCTGTTGCAATTTTTTGTGGTCATAATTTAATGCACAATAATGGTCCAAAATGTACATCAGAGCCTCTGAAAATCTTCTCAGCACAGATGCAGGGATACACCCTAGTTTTGTGGATTTTCACTATTTATTTGACCCCTTCAATAAAATGAATAGTTGACTGTTTAAATGTTAAGTGAAAACTGCGGATGAAAAAAAAAATTGTGAATAATTAAGGCCATTTCCCATAGATAGGTGTATTTTTTGGGTTTTAAATCCACACCAGATACAAGACACACCATAAAAATGTGTACCCCACCGTATCCATCTTTTAACCCTTTAGACAGTATGTGTTTATTTGTAATGCAGTCAAACATAATTAGCTTGTCTTTCAATGGGGCTACTTTCATTAACAGTGCACAGTAACCTGTGGACAGGGTCTGCGCTACAGAGTGGTCCTGTGCATTGATCACAGAGGACTGCATGCTGGTGGCTGCAATCCTATCACAAAACCACACATAAAGGAAGATTGTCTGGTTCCTGTTCCTTGCTACAAGCCTGCAGGTAAGTAGCATTCTCTTTAACCTGCTTATCTTTACATTATCAGCTGATGGTGTGTGATATTATTTGACTGAAATGCCCGATTACATGGTTGAGTTATTTAAATTGTCATGCATAGCAAAAGCAATCAGAAATACTGAAACAGTTAGGTTTCATCATTTGCTCTCTTATCAGAGAAGCTGCCCGTTGAAGCGAAGCCACCTTGGTTCAAGCAAGCCATAGAACTTGAGGAAGATACAGCCATTTCTGAAGAACCAACGTAAGTGTTTTACAACTATTGTAAAAGTCACCTGAACATGGTAGATCATTTAATGTGCTCCTTGTTATCAAAGGGTAACATGAAATTGTTAACCCTTTTTAACCCTTTAAATTTTTGAGGACTACTTGTTTTATCCCTACTTATATTTGTCACCCTCATTACTATATTACTTTACTTTATATTACATTATATATTACAACCTTTTATGTTAGTTTTACTGTAATCAACTTTAAGATGGATAGATAGATATTTTATTTATCCCAGTGGGAAATTTACATGCATAGAGCCTGTGATAATTTACAGTTGATCTGCTGTGGCGACCCTGAACAGGGAGCAGCCGAAAGAACGAAAACAACATAATGGAATAATTGTCTTTAAATGAGAAATCTGATATCTCAGACCTGGCTGGTACATAGAACCCCACAAAGTCCCAGTAATTACTATGAAAGTTAGTTACTACAGTAAAACTATTTGACTGGTAGTGTAGCAGTTTTGGCTCTGGAAATCAGATCCCAAAGCTTCATTTGTTCAATGTCACTTTGGATAAAAGCACAAGAAAAAGTATGTTTTGGTAAGTTACATGAAGAGACTGGTAGAAATAGCGTGAACTAAAAGAAAAGGCTGGGTCAATGGAAAGGAAGGCCATAACTATTTGTGAGCAGGTGTTCTGTTGAAACCATTAGTTTTTTGGGGCAGAAGATGATTTGTACAGATGAGTAGGGCTGAACAAAAGTGTCTGTTGATGCACTACACAAACACATAGTGATATACAGTGCTATATATTTAACCTTGAACTGTGGGGCTTAAGGAGTAAATGTGGCACCTAAGCATGCTTTAGCCACAGTATAGAATAGTTAAATTGAGCTTGAAGTAGCTGAATCTGCTGTAGATAAAGTTGAAGTAGCCTGAGCTAACATCTGCTGCTAGTCATACATATTCCGTAAGGTAAAAACCACAAAAAATGTAGAATTTGGCACACATGCTTTAATCTCTTGGAGACTTTTGTTATTGTATGACTTCATGAAATTTTGAGGCAAAGCTTGATTTATATAACCCTTAGAATTCATTTAATTCATTTCAACAATGCAGTAACCATTGCAACTTAAAGAAATTCTTTAAACCATAAGGGAGAAATTGGATTGGATGCAATGGTTGGGTTCTGTTTCATATGCATTTCACCGTTCTCTCTTCCAACTCTACATCACTATAACTCAATACGCACATTTTGTAATGTATGTACAACGATTCTTTGGTTATACGCTTTGCAGAAATCTATAAAAATATAAAGAATGTGCATACTGTCACCTCTGAAAGATCTTCGACTTTGATCTATGCTAGATGATGCTTCATATGTTTTAGCACTGCTGACCTGTTTCTCTCAGGGTTTTTGAGAGTTATGCAGGGTGAGAGAATTGTCCATCGCAAAAGCATATGATTTTGCTCTTTGCAAGAGGCATGTCTTCCCCCCAAAGCACATAAATAACAGCATATAATATGCTGTCGCCCAGAAGCCAACAACAATATCTGCCTGCCATATGGGCGCAGGAGTACGGATGTGAAAGGAACGAGAAGGAAATTCCTGTGTTAGACTTATTGCACCTCTGCTGCCAAGCTTTAAGCCTGCCATTTCTTCAAGTACACTCAAAACCACTGTAGCAATTACTTGCGATGATCAATATCAAAACATATTGACCGATTTTGACACTTCTGACCATGACAGACAATAGTCAGTGTACAACATGCCTCAGTGTTCTATATAAGTGACATAAGAATAAGATTCTCATATAAAGTAATTACGTGTATTGGGGGAAATGTAGTCTGAATCGATGTTTCACTGTTGATGCATTAACCAAAGGTTTGGATGCATCCTACAGGATGTTGTAAAGAAGGCCACTAGGGTGCTTGTTGAAGACCATCAGAACATAGTTATTGGTTTCTTAGTGCACTGGATCATAAAAAGAGGAAGTATGCTTATGCTGTGGTTTCACAGTTCAGTCAGAAAAAATGTGCATAACAGCCTCAGAGGCATGATCACAATAACTGGCTACCAGCAACTAAGACTGCAAAAGTCACTTAAAGCAATGGAACATAGAACATCAAAAAATGACTTGAGATCTTGACTCTATTATATCCACAGGATCACACGTTTCATACAGATGGCAAGGCACCGCCATATGCTTTAAGCAGACGATGACAGTTAAAGTACTCTCATCTTCTTTGCAGAGTATTTTTATATCACTGCCTTGATATTTATTTGGGATGCTGATGGATGAAGGCCTGCAGAGTAGTAACCCAGACTGGCTTGTGATTTTAATGAAAGAGCTTTGTTGACTGAAAATGGAAGTTGCAATTGATGGGCCTTGAGCAGCTAAGAGATTTGGCTTCCAATGGTGTCTGGGCTTTTGTAAGATAATCAAAAGGCAAATGTAGGATTTCCTGAGCACTTTTACTTTTAGTAGGTCATATGAATGACATGTTCTCCTAGATCATTGTATATTATGCTCCTAAAAAGGCACTGATGCTACTGAAGATTTTGACTTTACTCTTCTTACCTGCCTAAGAGCTGATCTGTTAATGACAGCAGAGGTGGTGATCCTGTCTCGCAGTAAGCATGAGCCCATGCTAAATCAAATTAATGATCGCTTCTTTTTCATTTTTTCAGCATGGTATGGTTTGAAGGAATTTGGAGTCTTCAACTGTAATCTAATTAGCAATTAGGTTCGTTTTCCACATACTTCATACTTTTACTTTTTGTTATCAAAAATATGTATCTGTTCTACCTCTCAGGTTGACAACAGGAAAGGCTTGCTTCAAGAGAAGCTATAAAAACACTGATCTCATGGTATTTCCACTTTTCTGTTTGATTCTTAACTGTGAGGAAGCATGCATCAAAGCAGTTTATTCAAGAGGGTTGCGCTTTAATGCCTTACAGCTGTTTGAAGAATCGCACTAACAGCTGGATGCGAGAAATACGTGCAGTTTATGAACTTAGCTGTAAATAACTAAAATGTGTGAAAATGAAATAAGTGCCAGAAGGAACCCAGATTGTCAAAAGAGATTTTTTTAAGTGTCAGTTCACATTATGATTTTACATCAGACTGTGTTTCGTGTCAATTTGTTTTGCAGGTTCATTCGAGGAGCTTGGGGGCCCTGCAGTAGATCATGTGGCGCTGGCATACAGAGGCGGACAGTGAAGTGTCAGGTGTTACTCTCCTTTTCCCAGACGGTTGCTGATCTTCCAGATGATGAGTGTGAAGGACAAAAGCCTCCAGAGATGCAGCCCTGTTACCGCACGCCCTGCCTTGGAGTAAGAACTGAGCAGGAGAGCGAGAGAATTAGAAACACAGCTACAGAGCAAGAGGAGCTACATGACTGGGAGTATGACGGGTTTACTGAGTGCTCTGAGATGTGTGGTGGAGGTGAGTAATGTGGTTGCGTTTAGTCTAAACTACTCGATTACACACACATACAGTAAAACGTTTAGATACCAAATATAGATTGGTGAGATTTCATGTAAATTGTGTTTAAATTGTGTGTGCACAATTTATCTACTATATGGATCACACCTATTTGTGCTTATTGAAAATCCCATTCCTGAATTAGACCCTCTTATAATAATCTCCTGGGGAGGCTTCCACTAGATTTTGGAGTGTTGCTGTGGAGAATCAGTGCTTATTCAGACATTGTTCAGAAGGTGTCCAATCCTATCCACAAAGTGCCAGTGTGGGTGCAGGTTTTCATACCAATCAAGCCAGAGCCACACCTGCTTCCACCTGTTTAATCAGTTGATCTTGGCTTTCAATAGACTTAGATGTGGCTTCTGCTTGGTTAGAATAAAAACCTGCAGCAATACTGGCCCTTCGCAGATAAGATTGGACACCCCTGGACTAGGGCATAGTCAGCATTCCAGTTTATCCCAGGTGTAGAATGGTCAAGGCTTTGTGAAGTCCACTCACTGTCTTGCGCTCCATCCTTGGCAAATCATGTCTTTGTGCACAGGGGAATTGTTGTGCTGGAAAAGGTTTGAGCCTCATAGTTCCAGTGAAGGAAAATTGTAATGCTACTGCATACAGAGACATTCTATACAATTGTGTGCTTCCAAATTTCTTTGGCAAAGGTCCATACATGGGTGTAATGGTCATGCAATTGTTTTCACTTTCTTTAGTTCTGAAGGCTTTCATAAAGAGAAATGCATTGACTCAGGATCCAGGTCATATGATCGACTTGGCCTGTCAAGAATATTCCATACTTTGGCTCTGAAAAAATATAGTTTATCTGTGTCTTGGGTGTTCATCCTGCTGCTAGGTAAAGTGCCGTTGAATGACTTTGGGGGCTTTTAGCTGGATCTGAACAGTTGAGATGCTTTTGTTCACTTCAGAGTTCATCCTGCATTGCTGTCATCAGTCATATCATTAATAAAGACCAGTGAACAATTCCACTAGCAACTATCGCTGCCTTCACTGTGATGTTTTACAGATGTGGTGCTTATGCCTTGGACCCTGAACAGGTCCATTTATCAGTATACTTTCTAACTTGCATGACTTCGATACACGTTAATCTTGATTTTATCTGTCAATATGACTATACACCACAACTCCAAATGCTTTCTCATGTACCTTTCAGCAATATGACTGTTCTTAGGCTTAAGAGTGCTTTATAGCTTTAAAGCAACTCTCTGAGGTCATTCTTTGGCACATCTATCTGTGCATAAGTCTTAGATAGTCTTGATCTGTTTTTTATTTTTGGATCATGATTGAAAATATTATTTAGTCATTCGTAACAGTGGTACACTCTGTGTCGATAGTCATCCAGGTTGTTTGTTCTCGTTGTGTGTTCTTGTTGGTTGTTAGCTACTAGGTTGCTTATATTCACTGAAGTAGAACCAACTAAATTTGTTAGAAAATATTGTAGGCAGCTCCAAGCAAAAATAAGATCTGCCTAAGCAAGATTTTGAAAAGCAGTCCTGCATCCATCTGTAGCTAACACCAGTTCTAAACTGCAGTGGTGTAGGTGAGGTTGAGGAACTAATGAGGCATAATTCACCGACCATTCAGGTGATGATACCATTTCTACCTCTGGGTTTTTACCCAGTGTTTTCCAGTATTTCTGGAAGTATAATTGTAGGGTTCATATTTAATTCTTGAAATGAAGGAACAAAAGAATGAACAAACAAACAAAAGAAGTCAAAAATGGAATTTAAAATGAAATTTAAATAAAAGAAAATGGAATTAGCTGTACTGATGACTGTGTTGCACCCCTACAGCTGATATCTTATAATAGAATATAACCTCAATTTCTGGTTTATTCTGATTTTTCGAGTCAGCACAAAGACGACGCAAGCCACCAATACCTTATCTACAATCAACTCTAGACATTTTAGTTCTCCATGTGCTATAATCATACACTGCTGACAAGAAACAGCCAAACTGTCAACTGTCTAAGTATGATTGGTGTGAATAATGAGTTGACTATGAGTAAGACGAGCTATACTTCCAAATGCTTCATTTATGAAGACCTGCAAATGCTCATATTCAACATATTTGACTTTATAGTCCTTTCAAATGGAGCTAAAACAAGTGGAAATTGTAAACCTCAGAACATCTACCACACATAATACTTGTAATAAAATACCCTGAATACAGTAAATGCATTGGTTTACTGTATGCTGTTCTTTCTCACGTTATTACACTATCAAAGGGCAATTTTATTCTTGCTATGTATCACACACACACTTTAACAGAATGGAGTCCTGTGTAGCATCACAACCTCTTTGATGTAGTGGACACAAATTCTGATGCTCATTATTGGTTCTGACACCACTAACAGACCAAAAGCTGAATGAATCATTCATTCATTAGTCTGGGCCTCGCACAATGCCCTGTATGCTTCTAGAATCTAGCACCCACTGTGTTTGGATTAGCTGCTCCACATCCTGGCATGTTTTGATGTAATTTGGTTCATTGAGTGTAATCAAGGGGTGTTTAGATTAAAGCTAAATGAGTCATTTTATGTGCACCACTAATTATGTTTTAGCACAGTGTGTGTACGTGTGAATGATGGTGTCTATGTGCATGCCCTACATCTAGAATCCCGACTCCACCATGGCACACGATCATGCACGTCTGCTTCTGATTCAGCAGCACAGCACTTGAACACCTTGCGGTGCTTTGTCTTCCTTCTCTGACATATACAGATATATTTTCACTCTCGGACCTTGTAACTGTCAGGTCTTTCCTTCCCTGTCTCTATATCTCTTTTAACATCCTTAAAGAATAGATTTATGACTTCCTTCCTTAATGTCAGCAGGTTTCCCTTCCAGCTAACTTTCAACCCCATCATGACCTTCCGTAATGATCTCTGTCTTATCTCATCACTAATACCCTTATAAAAAGACCTTGTCTTAGTTTGGTGTGAACTTAAATCCCCTTTGAAAAAACAGTTCCTGTCATGGCCGTTTAGTATAGCGAACAGTTACAATTACAGCGAGGAAAGCAGCTGCAGGATTAATGTAATGTCTGGCAAGCATCCACCAAATGGTGTAATTATAAGAAATTATAAATGAACTGTTTTGTTGTGCCTCTGTGAAATCATTTGCTTTGATACCAGTTGCTATAGTGAGTTACTCAGGCTGTTTTTTCCCCTTCAACTCTTCCCACACAGCATGACATAATACACAAGGTTCCTGGATAGATGAATACATCTTAAATTTCATATGACTTCTATATCTGTTCTTGTGTGTCTGTAGTTGAAATGCATGTGGTTATGGGTATGTGCATAATCCCTTTTGAAATGTCACTCAATGAGTTGATGGAGTCACTCAGTTGATGCAATGTAACCTAATACATGGCTTCTTATTTAGTTTTTTTTATAATTTGTTCCTCAGGGGTAAAAGAGGCAGTGGTGATCTGTTTGAACAAGCAGACGAGAGAAGCCGCAGATGAAAGTGAGTGTGTGAGCACACAGCGACCTCTTCAACTCGTGCAGGCATGCAATACTGAACCTTGTCCACCCAGGTAAGAACATTTGTTATCAAATTTTTAAAAAAAAGGGCAAACATGACTTTTCTGTGCTAATGCAAGTGTCTCTCAGAATGTGAGACTAAGATCCGGTCTAATACTACATCTATGGAAATAATAAAGAGCTCTCTTCCATGGTCAGGAAATGAAGGCTACACACTCCTGCTACAGCAATGCACTCTGGGACAAACACGATCAGTATTTAACATGTGCTAAAGAGTCAGCTTGGATGCCAGGTTTATTCATTCTGTACACATTTACGAGCTATGCGTTGTAGAAACTAGTCTTTGCCTCTGAGGCTCATCTGCCTTGCACATTTTCTGGATCCATCACTTAAAACAGCTTCTCATTTTCATTCAGATGTGTGCTCAGGGAAGGGAAACAGACAGAGAGTAAAAGTATGTGTTCATGTGATTTGTGTTCATAGTGCATTATTTACTAGCATTAATGCACAGTATTGCTAAGACCAAGATGAACAAAAATCCTTGGTAAACTGTAAATAACAGATAATGGAGACACCAGTTTAAGTGTTAAATTATTGTTTTGTGTATTTTGCAGTTGCCAGTGAGACATATATCAAAACTATATCAAACCATTGAAGTCCCTGGTGTTAAAATATTCAGACCCTTTGGTAGTACATAAAGTAGCAAATATGGTGGTCTGCGGCTAGAAAATCTACACCGCCCACCTACGCTACGCCTTGCTGTGCTGGGCTTCCACACCTCATGCCATAGACATAAAAAGCTAGAGGCTTTCTGCCTTTCTCCGGCCTGTTTTTCCAAGTGTTGCTTTTGTTTTCAAGCACAACAAACTTTGTGTTCTGCTTGTTTCCTTTGGCCACTGGTAGTCAGTAACTGGGCCTCAACGCCACGTCCAATGCTTCGGTTGCTTTCCTTATAAAGGGAATCTGCAGCTTTTCTCCTCCAGCCTGAACTGTCATATCATATCATATCAGAAGTCCCAGACTGGCTGCCAGGTCACAGAGGTGTCCTGCTGGGCTTTAGCTAACCGCTGGTGGTCTCAGTGTATTGGAGGTGCTGGTCTATTCCAACTTCAGCTGTTGCCACCATCAGAGTTAAAGAGGTGGCCTTCAGGTCAAAGGCACCAGTGGGATTGTAATATGCTCAATGGTTGTGACTGTGTGGATATTTGATCACATTCATGGGAACCTCATTCTGGAGCCCCATGGCTTGAGTTTCTGTGAGAGTATACAGATTTGCTTTGAAGATGTGACTCAGTTGTACTGAGTGTACAATTATACTAATCGACAGAATATGCAAACAAAGTAAGCAAACTAACTAAATCTGCTTATTGTTGAAGTCATTTCAAAATTTTGACTTACTTACTTTTCGAGGAATTTTCCCTTTTATGTTTATTTACTTAAACATTTTTGTGTAATGGGGAAGACTTTGGACACTATGAGCTATCATGGATTTATACCAAAACAGGTGTGAAACTGTTATGTATTACAAGTAGCTTTGACATTCTCTCACCCTGTTTCATGAAGAGCCACCTGGGATACTTTTCCTGCAAAGTTCCCACATATGCTGCACACTTGTTGGTTAAATGAAAACCACTTGTAAGCATTTTTTTTAAAGAGATTTGCAACTTTTGTTTTGAAAATAATTTTAATAAATAGCTATTATGTTCAATGCATTTACCTTAAAAACAACATTCAAGAATCATCCTTTAGTTCAAAATGAGAAACATGCATGTGTTTGCAGTCCTTAGATTGGTTCTGTATGTCTGTCCAGGTGGGAGATGGAGGCTTGGAGCGCCTGTTCAGCAACATGTGGTGTTGGCCTCCAGACTCGAGCTGTCACCTGCACACTGAAAGTAAGTGCACACAGCAACCACACCGAGAGGGTCGGTGATGAGAAGTGTCGGCAGCCAAAGCCCTCATCTGTGCAGGCCTGCAATCGTTTTGATTGCCCTCCCATGTGGGATCCACAGGAATGGAGTCAGGTACGATATAAAAAAATAATTTAAAAAAAACACACGGCGTACAGAATTCTCAAAGGGGTGTGGTGAAACAAAATAACAATACCATATGTTTCAAAATGATTCTTGCAGCATCTTTTTAATGTAGCTATGCTTCTAATGATATATATGCCTTGTGCATGATTATTTGGTCAAACTTGACTTGACCCTGTGGCAATATCGAGCAGAGTATTAATAAAAAGCCTTCTTGCAATTTCCCAGAGTGCAGTGTATGATAGAAGTTTGGCTTTTTATGTAGGTCATAGCCCTTGCAGCCAATGCAAGGTGAGTTCAATTAGAAGTCTTTGTCTCTGCACAGTGTTCTCAAACATGTGGAGGTGGCCATCAGAAGAGGGATGTTATTTGTAAGCAGCGAATGGCAGATGGAAGTGTACTGGAGTTACCTGAAACTTTCTGTCCATCTTCAAGCTTGCCCACAATGCAGCCTTGTGGCCAGATAGATTGCCCTGCACAGTGGGTCTTCTCAAATTGGACACAGGTCAGAAACATATGTATATTCTCTCATAGAGAAACTGATCTCATGTTCCTGGTCAGGTTTCAAAATTCTGTCGACCATATTATTACTCTTCATACTTTTCGTGCAACTACAGGGTTCATGTTGTTTTATTGTGTGTTTTGTGTACTGAATGTCACACTTAAACACTCTTGGCAAGGTTATCACTTAATAAATTGCTACGGTTTTAAAATGACTTCACTGGCCTCACCAAGGGTATGTTACCTTATATTAAGCACAGGTTTTAATTCCATTTTGCATTTTTTGTCACACTGATTTGACAGAAAAGTGTTCGAATGTTGTTTTGCAGTACTGCAAATAGATCCAACGCCATTTGCTTCTTTCTCATTTGTTCTTTCTGAGATAAATTCATATATCTGATGGATGTTGGCTCGTTTTTTTTTCATCAGAGCAGGGGAATGCTCACAGCTACTGGTGAACAAACACACAGGGTTATGCCAGGGTTAACATAACAGTTCCTGACCACAAATTATCTACAGCAGAGTTACTGAATCCGGTCATAGTGAACATAGTGAATGACTGTTCTTATCTGTTGCTTATCCAGTGTTCAGCAACCTGCGGAGAAGGGACCCAGAGGTTGCTAGTGGTGTGTAGGAGGATGGAGCTGAATGGACAGTACCAAACTCTGATTCCAGAGGCCTGTGCTTCTGTTCCGAAGCCCTTGACAGCTCGGTCATGTTCCTCTGGACCTTGTGAGAGTAAGAGAACTTTGGCTCGATGCCGGGTCCTTTTTCAGATTGCAAAATTCAATACACATTAAAACATTCCAACCTGACTGTGATCAATCTGCAACGAGTTTAGGTTAAGACACGTGCAGCTATTTATCATTTGATTGTCTAAGACTTATTTATGTATTAAATTGTTTATTTTGTTGTTCACATTACATGCCAGAAAATATCCTACAAAGAATCTAAATATGTTATTCATTAGGCTTTTTAAAATAAGGGAGTTGATAGCAGAAGACATGTATAAAATACAAGAAGTGAGAGCACTAAGGGAGCAACATGAGTAAATCCATTGGGCTGATAGAGAAAGTAGAATTGTAGGAGAAGCAGTGCCAGAGAATTCTCTTTGCTCTTTGCTCCAACAAAACTTTTGGGTTATTTGTCTCCCTTTAAATTTAGTCTGTGAATCAGCAGATTTTATTACAGTAATGGGACCTGCATGTTTTGTTTACAGAGCCTTTCAAGCCAGTAGCTGCAAAACCAGATCCTGCTATTTTGACCCAGAGGAAGGTCTATATTCAATGGAAGAAAGGTCCAAAACTACATTTTGTAGTCGGTGGATATGCTTACTTACTTCCATGGACCTCAGTCGTGTTGAATTGTCCGACTCGTCATTTTCGTAAAGGCCATGTTCATTGGTTAAAGGATGGAAAACCACTGCTACTACTGCCCCATATTTCCATATCTCACATGGGATACATCAAGATCCAGCAGATCCGTGCCTCAGACACGGGGATGTATACTTGTGTTGCTGGCCAGGCCCAGGAAAATTTTGTCCTCAAACTTCTTGGAAGCAAGAAGACGAAATTGTCAGGTCCAGAAGCTGACGTCTGGGTAACAGATGGCGGCAAAAACACAGCAAAGACTTACCAAATATCTAAGGAGAAAGAGGTTCACAATTTTAATCGCTATGACAATGTCGTGCAGCACTTGCTTAATTTAAAGGGTTTGTCCCTGGAGACGCATGTCTCTAAAGAACTGCTGGACGACGATGCAGTTTTGGATTCTCTGAGCCCTCAGGTTCTTGTGGCGGACATGGAAACACTTGATGAGATAACCCGTAACTTATCTGGTGGCCTCCAGGGCACACAAAAGGAAGAAATTATTACTCAGCTCTTAGAGGAACTAACCAGGAAGACTAGTGAAAACAATGATTCCACCCTGGAAGCCCCTGAGAAACAAGAATTCACGACTCCAGAGTACATTTCTCGAGGAAATGATTTAAGACTGGCTTCTCAGTCAACCAGACAATGGAAAGGACCTCTCAGAAGTCCAGTGATTGTTCAGAAATTTTCAAGAGTCTACAAGTCCCCTCATGAAATATTGGCCAATGCTGGTAGTTTTGTTGTGGTCTCAAGGCAAGCCACAAGGGTGGAGCTTAAATGTGAAGTGCAGGGCAACCCTAACCCAGTAACGACTTGGACAAAAGAGGGGATGGAGTTAAAAAATGGCAGCAGGTAAGTGTTGACACTGCATGCTTTTGAATCAAACATTTGTGATTTTGTGCTGCAAAAACATTTTGAAAGACTGTTATTGTATTGCTTTCAGTAGTTTTGTTGTTCTGTGTCGTGGCAGAGTAGGCCTGATGCCAGACAGCTCCCTGTACATTGAATCTCCCAAGGAGACTGACTTTGGATTTTACACATGCCATGCCACAAATAATCTGGGGTCTACCTCACACTTATTTCAAGTGCAAAAAGCAGGTAAGGAGATTGCACAGAAACTGTCAGAAAGGTCTTTTGACATTGCTGAAGCATGTGTAGACACTAAAATTTGTTCAATTTGATGAGTTGTGTATGATGTGATCTCTGATTGTAGCTGTTGATGTTCAATAGTTGTGAAGCTTAACTCACGGTACCATGAACAGAAAAGATGGTTTTAATTTGATCCAAGAAATCATCTGCTTTTGCTTCAAGGTGTATTAAAATTTAGATTCAGTTATGTATTTAGCATTTGATTAAAAGGGTCATGGAATCTGTAGAGAAACTCCAGGATATAGCAGGTTCATCCAGAAATTTAGCTCATACATACGCTCCGTACAAATGCATAACGCATGTGGAAGGAGTTTTTTGATATACACCTGACCCTGAATACAAGCTGATGGTTAGGAGTAATATCTTAATTTCCTGTCCACATCAACAAGTAACATGCTGGAACTCCTAGGTAATGTATCAGCTGCCAGTACTGCTAGTGACATGTAGTGGAGGTCAGCCATGAGCCATGTCAATTTTGTGATTACTTACTGACCTTGTAGGCACAGAGACTAAAGCACCGCCATTCCTGTTGTGCTGGAATTACTCCCAGCATCCGTCAACAATTAGAAGATCCAGAAAGCCTTTCAAAGCAAATTAGGGTAGTGCACCTTCTAGTAGAGTGGATAAGAGGCAGTGTAACTGTGAATTATGTTGAACATTCATACTTGTAAAACATTTTCTGTCCTGAAAAGTATTTGAAAGCCTTGTTTAGATCGAATTATCTTAATGATATATGGATGACAGGAGTATTTTATTTGAACCGCAGTGGAACAGGAACAGTCTGCTTAAAGATTAGTGTAGAGACAAGTCAGATTTATTCTTTAAAACCAGTAGATATGTGACCACTCACAATCTTTAGGTAATATGTAATTCAAGAGCTTGGAATTATAAAGCTCTTTTTATTGTAATATATAGATCAATAGATTAACATTACTAATATATTATTTGCTTATTTAACATGCTAACACTAGTTCGGACTCCTATTTGTTCACAGAACATCTTCAGTGGTACTTGGTATGGATTCTCCAAGGCATAGGAGACATATGTTTGAGATTTTGGTCCATATTGACATGATTGCATCCATTTTTTTAGATCAGTTGCCTCCTGTAGCCTCAGATTTCTTTTCTTGGCTGGCAAGAGTGAAACCCAATGTGGTCCTGTGGTGTTGTAGCCCACTCTCCTAAAGGATCAAAGTACTGTGCATTCTGAGATGCTTTTCTGCTCACCACAGCTGTCAAGATCGTGGTTATTAGAGTTTGCGTAGCCTTTCTGTCAGCTCGAAGCAATGCTCTTCTGACCGATATCATCAACAAGGCGTTTCCACCCACAGAAATGCTACTCACTGGATGTTTTTATTTTAATTTTTTTTTGCACCATTCTATTTAACTTACGAAAATCCCAAGAGATTAGCACTTTCTAAAATACTCAGATCACCCCATCTGGCACCAACAGCCGTGACACGGTCAGTGTAATTGAAATCACATATTTTATGATCTCACATCACAGTTTGATGTGAACATTAACAGAAGCTCTTGACCTGTATTCACTAAACAGCTGCTACATGATTAGCTGTGTGGATAATTGCATTAACCTGCAGGTGAAAAGTTGTTATTAATAAAAGTGGCTGGTCAGTGTATGTGAGATTTAAACCAAGGTTTGTACAAAATCATTAACTTTAAATCACAGATTTGTTTTGTTTGAAGAATTTATTATTTTATTCCACAGGAAGTGGCTGTACAGTTGGTACGAGTAAAAGAAACAGCACATGTTCTGACAAATTCCAGTCATCTGAAGGCTGCAGTGGACAACGCTGCCCCCACAGGTACCAAAGCAGTACTGCAATACTGATTTTAACTAAATTCATGCACATCTCCGACGTTTAAAGACTCTGTGTAGAAATGTAATAATGTAGTAAGAATTAACAGTAATTTGGGGCTATGGGGTAGATCCATTGACTAAATAAGATTGAATAAGCTTGCAAGCTCATCCTAGTTAGATGGTTCTGGTGAGGGAATATGTGCCTGTTAGAAAAAACTAACGGCTATGAATTGTAGAGTTCATGGAATCAGGTTGTACTGAAATTTCCTGTGCTGAGGTTCCTGTCTAGTCAGGCCAGCCATTACTTTCCTATAGCTGTAACCAAATAGCCAGTCCTCATTCATCTGTGACATTTCTCTGAGTGTGTGTGTGTGTGTGTGTGTGTGTGTGTGTGTGTGTGTGTAAAGTTCCATGCAGTCTTGTGTATGTCATCCAGGTTAATATCTTCAACACTTGTCTTAACATTCTGCTTCAAATGTAATACAAGAGGTAACAAAACCTTTTTCCTATGTTCTTCCATAACCTTTCCATAACCTGCTTTCTTACCTCAGATGGCATGTGTCCTCATGGTCCACTTGCTCAGTAAACTGTGGTGGAGGGCTACAGAGACGCAATGTGACGTGCCTTGGGGTTGCAAACGGAGGACGCTCTTGTATGGGTGCTGGACGAAAGCCAATGGAAACCAAGTCCTGTAATACGCAACCCTGTGTTTTCTGGGCAACAAGCTCATGGGGCCCTGTGAGTAAAACGTCATAAGAGTGATGCAAGTCATATGATGATTAATAAGAATAAGAAAAAATCTTTTGCTGTAGAGGAACAAAACCTTCCTGAGCAGGTTCTTTATCATCTTTAAGGGCAATGATTTAAAAAATATATAAGTAAATATTTAATCTTTAAAAAAGTGAATCACTTGAAATGGGTAAAAGTACAAGTTATATAAACCGTATATAAAGAACTCCTCAAAGGCATACATATTTTAAACCAAAATACATACACATGGTTTTTATTTTACATTTATTTATATATTAATGACTCAATAGTCTTAAATGTTTAAGACTAACTTTTCCCCTCTTTGTTTGTATTATTCTTATTGGAGCTTTTTAAAACAAAAGTCTTTACTTGTAAGAATACTCAACCCAGTAGTTCAATAGATCAATGTATTTATTAGTTGATTTGGTTTATAAGATTATAATTATTTATACAAAAATATTTTGTACAGATAATCTGAAGTGCACTATAGCTGATTATATTATAAACTTTATTGGATGATAATATATCATTAATGCTTTTTAGTTTCTGTTTGACCACAAAAAAAGTTACTAGACTAAGTTAGCAAGAAATAGTAAGCTTTTTTGAGGAAGTAGATTAACCAAAGTCTACTTCTATTGAAAGAAGAAGCAAGAGAAAAATTTCCCTAAGTGGTATTTATTTTTGCACAGAAAAAAAAAATCAAATTTAAGCCCAGAGCTGATAATATTGCAGTATTATGACATGAATATGTGCTTTATTCAGTGCCATGGGCAGTGTGTTGGACCACAGAAAGCACTACAGCACAGACACGTGTTCTGTCAGGATAAGAACAGAACTAGAGTCACCCACCGGATGTGCAGCAGGCAAACAAGGCAAGATCTCCAATTGCTCCATATAATTGCTCTGATTACACAGTATATAGCCTGTTTTCATCATATTTATTAAATAATTCAACTTTTAAGTCTGTGAGTCTGTCTTAGATAATTGTAAAGGTTTTGCTTTGAGAATAAATATGTTAGAGGAAAGAATGATACCTAGCAGACAGAATACATTTTTGTTTCTACCCCTCAGGCCCACCTCACATCGAAACTGTACCACAGATGCCTGTGCTCTGCACTGGCGTGTTGGGCCATGGACCCAGTGCACAGCTACCTGTGGTCGCCATGGTTTTCAGTCACGCCACGTCACATGCGTGCACCACCGAAGTGGAAAGCCAACCCGGGAGTTTCACTGTGCCTGGAGGCCTCGCCCTGCGAGCTGGCAGCGCTGCAACATTCTGTCATGTGGGAGAGGTACGAATCATCCTGTAATTTGATTTCTGTACTGACAAGCAAAGACAAGTACTGAAAAGTTTTCGGGTCTTAATGATAAACACACAATGATGTACACCATTTTTGTACGGTATCATACACAAATGGTGTACAAAAATAAATCAGTTTTGTTTCTTGATTCTATTCTCATTAAGCTAAAATGGTCTCAAAGGATTGTACATGGGTGTTCTTCCACAGTCTAGAAACTCTCTTCTGTTCAGCCAGATCTATATTTAAAAATTACTTGCTTCTAATGGGGAAAAAAGATTTCGTCTTAAAATACTGTTGCTGTGTTGTGTTCACAGGTGATTGCCAAGACAGCACCAGGTACTGTGAGAAGGTGCGACAGCTGGAACTTTGCCCCCTGCCCCAGTTTAAAGCACGGTGCTGCCGGTCCTGCAGAGACACCTGAGACTCTACCCAGACAAAAGGACAGAAACAGAGACTAATCCAGAGACTAAAGAACACCTGCAAACCCACCACACAGACCAGCACATGATCCAAAACTAAAGACCATGGTGTGTGATGGATTGGGATCACCCAGGTCATCCATTAATCAGCCCAGTTATAAGTGGGGGGGGGGATGAGACTGGATGCAATCTGTAAACTAATGAACATTGATTTTAATTTAACTTCAATGAAGGCTTTGATTTAATTGTGGTTTTTTTGGTTTTGCATTTACTGCCTGTCTGATGGTCCAGAAAGATGTAAGACATTTTGAAATTCACTGGATTGCACATTCTATACTCCATCCATATAAAATAGCCTTTAATTACGATTGAATGTCCGCAGGGGTTTGCTGGAGTTTTCGCTCTTAGCCATTACAGTCAGTGCAACCCAAACTGGCAACCATATAGAAACTGGAAAACCAAATAGCAAAGGGAAAACTTCCCTGTAATCTGCCACATAAAGGAATGGCAGGCAAAAAATTACAAATGTGTATTTAAATATAGCCTCTTAAATAATTTGAATGGGGAGATGTTTGAATATTAACTAATGAAAAAAGCTGCACTAGTTATTTGGAAATCAGAACCAGATATGTTGTTGTCAGTAATAGGCAATGTATCCAGTGGCCCAGTATTACAAATGTGACTTCACTTAAAAATAGGACTTCACTATATGGAAACCCTGATAGCTTTGCACTCATAAATTTCCATGTCCATTTTAAATGTGGCTGGATATTGTTCGATTATTGTTGTTATTGTTGTTTGGTTTTGCTCGTGTTATTCTTTTATAAATTGAACTTGTCCTTGTTGTTTTTTTGTTGTTTTTTCGTTCCAAGATTTAACCACTTGTCAATTATAGTGTAGCTGTGCGTAGTATTTATCATCCCTGAATACATGTTATCTGCATAAAGTCTTCTTGATGACATAGAAACTATAATAAATTCCCCTTTTCACTCAGGCTTAGGAAAAAGAATCGCACACCTATTAAAAGAATTCCTTTTTGATGTTGTAATTCTTATAGTTGTGTTTTCAGTATAGTTCCTGAAAACTCTGTCCTAATGCTAAGCAATCATTTGAGTTAAAATACTGCTGAAAGTACTTCTTTTAGGGAGAAAAAGTGATCTTTTTTTGCCCCTTTTTTCACAGAGCTATTTATTATTTTGTTTGATTTGTATAAGTGTATCATTTGTCTGCAAATGAAAATTGATTGCGATGAAACTGTCAAAGCCTAGATTTTCTCTGCTATTTCTCATCACTAATAACAGGTCATTTTTGAAATAAGAAAGTGTGTTCCAATTTTTACTGTAACAAATAAATATTAGGTCTGGCACAGGCACACAGGTACAATGTACAGTTTATACCAAAGATACTAGTTTCGTGGTCATTTTCCTTTTTCTAATAAACAGTATTTCTTCAACAAGCAAAATGCCACATTTTATAAATCATGATCCATTTGTTTGATTTTGTACCGCAAATCTTATCAACAACAGTTATATCTCTAATATTAGTGACTTAATAAAAGTCAGTAAACAATAAAACATTTCATAGTATCAGTACAGATACAGATCTACTTCCTCTTTCGGGTTCTGTAATGTGACGGCACTTCCGGATGATTCATATATACACTACGACACAAGACTTGGAGTTGCTATTTTGGTTGCTGTCTGGGAAACACATTACACATTACATGAGAGGAAGATTTTCCAATGGATTTCTTGTAGCACAGCACACCTAATTTATGTCTTTAGTTCTGAATGGAAAAATATTTCTGTAATGACACGAGCTGGAACACCTGAACCCTGCCTACAGAGCCTCAGGGACTGCCGCGTTTCTCTTGTGGATAAACTGGAGTTCCACATCGATTCACTTATAGATGCTTTAATTAAAAATGAGGTCTTCACTAGAGATGATCAAGAGGAGATACAGTATGAGAAGGGTCCGCGTGGAAAGGTGCGAAAAGTACTGGATATATTGGAGGGGAAGGGGGAAGAGGCAGCTAGAATCTTTATATCTGCTAGTAAACACATTGGAGAGTCCAACATAAAAGCTGGCAATCTGTCTCTAAAACAGACATCAGGTAAGTGAATAAGATTGACACTGTATTTAAAATAAAAGCATTTAATAAAACACTTTGTGTACCATATCTTCATTAAATGGAGAATTGGATGATTAAAGATGTCCTTGATGTACAGTATAAAATGTGTGTAGTTACATACGTATATGTGTATATGTATTTTTATCTGTATATTATATAATGTATGTTGTTAAGTAGTATTTTATTTTTATATTATGTAATGTTTGTGGGTATATAGTGTTTTAGGTGTATATTATATAATGTGTGTGGTTATATAGATTTATATGTGTATATTATATAATGTGTAACAGGATTCTCTATGTTTCAGAATACCAAAAGGTCATAACAAAGCATAAGGACGTTTTGAAACGCAGAAGTGAATGTATGCTCTACTATAACACACGACATGGGGAAAAGATCCCTTTTTCCGAACACTATGTCAATCTGCTGATTGTGAAAGGCCACCATAGTTTAGAAATTAAAAGACATGAGGTTTTAACCTTTGGACAACAGCGCATTTCTCTTCAGCAAAAAGCCACAGAGCAGAGACTTATCAAGCCAGCACAGCTGTTTTCCAGTGAAACAGGCAAAAAGTCAGCCAAAAAGATTTTGGTGACCGGAGTAGCTGGAATTGGGAAAACTGTCCTGGTCCAGAAAATTCTTTGCGATTTCAGTAATCACAAAGAACATCAGTCTTTTGATTTCATTATTCACCTCACCTTCAGGGACCTGAATCTTGTCAGCAAGCCAGTGAGCCTACGGAAACTTATTCTCCGTAAGAATGGACATCTTGCTAAGCATCTCGACACCATCAGTGAAAACGACACTAAACTCTTGATCATTCTGGATGGCTTTGATGAATTTAAGCACTACAGGGGGTGTGACGTCGACGTCTTTTTGACAGATCTCGATGAGGAAGGTGAGGTGGTGGAAGTCTTCTCCAGCTTAATGTTAGGGGAACTCCTCCCAGAAGCATCTGTGCTGGTTACCAGCAGGCCTACCGCTGTTAGCCACATTCCTATTGGATCCATTGACTGCTTTGTTGTCATAACTGGATTCTCCACTGAAGAGATCCATGACTACTTCCAGCGTTTCTTTCAGGATGTGGAGCTAGCTACTAAGATGTTCGAGATAGTGGCCACAAATGAACTAATGCTCACTCTCTGCTACATTCCAGCCTTTTGTCATATCATGTGTAGCATTCTGAAAGAAAGTAAGGGTCTGTACCCAGGTAACCCTAGGACAATGACTGATATTTACGTGCAATACTTGCTGGCATTGGTCAAATCACACACAAACAACCGAATTGAATCATTAAACAATCTCACTGGCATAAATCATCAAGAGCACCTACAAGAAATCCTATTAAAGCTTGGCAGATTGGCATATCAGAAACTAATGAATCAAGAAAC
The DNA here is from genome assembly GCF_019097595.1 of Hemibagrus wyckioides. Taxonomy (NCBI): domain Eukaryota; kingdom Metazoa; phylum Chordata; class Actinopteri; order Siluriformes; family Bagridae; genus Hemibagrus; species Hemibagrus wyckioides. The sequence continues at coordinate 13,810,387 of NC_080716.1, forward strand.
TCTGTTTTATAGCAGCAGTGATGAAATAGCTAACTGTGTTATCGCAAGCACTTTTCTGGACAAGACGTCCATTCAGGAGCCAAGCTGCACAGAAGACGTTTATTCCTTTACACATCTCACAATACAGGAGTTTTTTGCCGCACTTTATTGTGCCATGGCAGATGTACCCTTATCAGAGACATTAGGGTCAGGCAGTGAATACAGTATCAAAAGTCTGCCAGGAAACCTTGATTTGTTTACCAGATTTCTTTCTGGTCTGTTATCAGAGAGGAACCAAGACCTCCTCTCCAGAAATATCGGGTTTCGAAAGCAGAAAGATAAAATGCAGTCCTTCCGAATGAAGCTCGTTTCAGATACTCAATCCACTTGTGAGAATGGCGCTTACATTCTAACACAGCTGCACTGTATATTAGAGCAACAGGATGTGCTTCTAATGCAGGAGCTCAAGCTGCAAAGTCTGCGTATCAACCTCAGTGATGTCACTCTGTCCACCATGGACTACAATGCTGTGAAGCACTTTCTCAACGAAATACCTCTGCCTATATTGGAAGTAGATCTGACTGGGACAAACATAAATGCTGAATCACTAAGAGATTTACAGCCCTATTTGTTCAGATGCAAGAAGATATGGTGAGCCTAAGTTCTAAGTGTTCGAGTGAACAGACTTGATTCTGAATCATTTTCAGAGATGCATTTAATGGTCTTTTATCTAATCCTGCCATAGGCTTGGGGAAAATAGCCTGGACCTGGAAGCAATCAAGGTAGTTGCTGACATTCTGCAGGCATCTGATATCTTAAAGGAACTCGGGTAAAGCACTTATTCATCACCATTCCATTCATGATTTAATGGGTTGCAACATAAAACTAATAGTAAAACAGTCAAGCATACATTAACCTTATGGATACAGTTTAGGATGGACAGACATCGGAGACGAACATCTTTTTGTACTCACAAATGCTATCAAGACTAAGCAAACCCTGACAGAGCTTTGGTGAGTTGATTTATTACAACAGTAATCCGCTATCTGTACATATAAACATATTATTAAACCATACACCTCTTGATTATATTGATTATATGGTACATTAATCAGACACTGGACTATATGGAGCGTATGTGTAATTTTTCTATATTAAGACTCTTTTTTTTTTTTACTGTTGCTTAGGATGGAGGGAAATAGAATCACTTCTGCAGGCTTATTACCATTAAGTGTCTTTACACCTTCACCTCTTGAGAGAGTTGTGTAAGTTGAGCAAAGATTAGAACTTTACTTTCAATAACTGTACCATGATTATCAGAACTTTACTTTCAATAACTGTACCATGGATACATATTAGTTATTCTAATGAATGTATAAATTATAATAAAATAAATATGTACTAGACTGTGTATGTCTTATGTGTAGGCCAAAAGATACACTATATGGCCAAAAGTATAAGGACACCTCACTATCACGCCCCTATGATCACACATATTGATGAATTTATTCCTCCCTTTACACTTTACATTTTAGAACTTGGCTGTGGGGATTTGCTCATTGAGCCACAAGAGCATTAGAGAGGTTAGGCAGTGATGTCAGTTGAGATGGCTTGACACATGTTCAGCAGTTCATTCCAAAGGATTTTAGTGGGGTTGAGGTCAGGGCTCTGTGAAGGCCACTTGAGTTCTTCTACACCTACCTTGGCAAACCATATGTTCATGGAGCTTGATTTGTGCACAGTGGCATTGTCATGCTGCTTACATACATGTTTGGGCCTCTTAGTTCCAGTCAAAAGAAAAGTGATGTTAAATTAAAGGCACACTATACAATTGTGTACTCACAGCTTTGTTGCAACAGTTTGGGGAAGACCCACATATGTTCAGGTGTAATGTTCAGTTGTTCAGGTGTAGTGTTGGCATAGTGTAGGTATTGTCTTTTTTTACTCAACTCATGGGTCTTGTCTTTAATTTACTCCTTCTAACCCTTGCCTGATTTATGGTTACTTGTTCTAATAAACCTTTGAATGCGTTAATAATTTATTAATTAAACAACAAACATGTCAATGTACTGTACATAATTTGATAAGTCATAAAATGTGTTAATAAACTGACAGTAATGAAGCAAACAAAACTATATAAAATACAATACATTTACACAGAATAGGATTAAAGGGTGTCTAAATATACAGAGGATTAAGATGCATCAAATGTTTATTCTTGATGTTCTATATGTATATTCTAACATTTGACATTTCTACTGTTTGTAATCTCATATTAAAGAGTTAAGTATGAACACATCTGTGATTTTTTAGTGCCATTTGGAACAATGTAACTGATGCTGAAGGAGAGCACCTGAACAGCCTCTGTTCTACACCCTGCTTCACCGTGTCCTTCACAGAAAATAGTATGTGGAAAGACTGGGCCGATTGGGTTCTTCAGAGATGTGAAGTGAGTAGCAGTGAGAAACTGGTGACGATCCTGTACAAAGTGTGTGACATATCTGTCTGCAATCTAGATAGCCAGTGGGCCAAGACGTTTTATAGAAACTTGACAAAACTAATAAGGACACGAATTGAGCAGTGCTTGGAAGAGGATGTGCGACGGAAATTGGAGAAGTTTGAGACAATTCTCACCTTATAGTGGATTTCTCAATTCTGGGATTTTGTGGAATTTGGGAGCTGTTTTACATTTTACACAACCCATAGAGAGGATTTTTCCCTTGATTTTATATTTTTGTGTTCATTCTTTTTATTACAGCTAATATTATTTTGGTTAATACTGTAGCAATTATTTATTTATTCATTGTATATATTAGTGTATTTTCTTATTATTTCATTTATTTTATTTCTTAAATTTTGAGCAGCATATCTTCTGAGTTAGTTTCATGGACCTCTTGCAAGTTATCCATTGTAAATTAAAGGATAATGCACAATTTAAATTATTTTTATTATTATTTTTACTGAAATATTTGTTATTTAATATACGCCTTCCATTTGGATTTTTATTTAAAAAAAAAAAACTTTGAAAGACTTTGTTGTTTTCCTTTTTTATAGTTTTATACCCTTCTCCTTACCCCATTTTTCCTTTCTTTTTTAATGTATGAAACATGAACATCGCGCACTGTACTTTTTTATTATTATTTATATAATGTATAATTACATGCATTAAACACTATACTGTTATGTTTGTATAAACCTTTTTTTAAAAGAGTAAAGAACAAAAATAAATAAATACATAAAAATAAATGAGCAATTTCAACTTTCCTTTTTACCTTCTGTTGTATTTTACGGCAAACACGTGACCTCAGTTGTGTTTGTAGCGCGCTTCGTGCAACGTCATCACTATGCGCCGATAGTTTCTGCACGCCGAGTAACTTTTTTTTTCTCTTCACTTCTTTGACTTGCGTGTTTAAACTCACAGATCTAGTACAGAGATGTAATAACATCTAAATGCACAAGTGAGTAGCACTGAACCTCGCTGAGTATTAGACGATTTCATAATTCTCGAGAAGACTCTCGACGTTACTGAAGCGTTATTTGAACGAGAGGCTTACTAGCTGATTACTTTTCCAGCCAAGCCACTCTGTGCAAATAATGACGATTAGGTTTTAATGTTTCCGCTTCGATAAACAGGTAAGCTGTCTCAGGGTTTGCTTTTTTATTTACTTTTTTTGATTTAGCTAAACAGGGCAATAAACGTTCAGTAATAACGTGTGTGTGTGTGTGTGTGTGTGTGTGTCTGTCTGTCTGTGTGTGTCCATCACAAGTTGTGGATATGGTTGACGCTGGGATGTCGATTATTGCCCCTGGAGACGACTTGTCCTCCAAGGAGCCAGGTGAGAAGAAGAGAGACAGTGAGAAAAAGAAACGGTCTCGAGTCAAACAGTTGCTGGCAGATGTGAAGAGACAGGTTGAATTCTGGTTTGGTGATGTAAATCTCCACAAGGACAGATATCTGAAGAATGTCATCGTGCAGTCAAGAGATGGCTGTAAGTGTTGAGCTTCACAAATACCAGCAAAAGTTTACATGTAGCCCTATAAAGGTTGAGTAATCTTGTGCTCTCCTTTTTGCAGATGTTGATATCTCTCTCCTGACATCATTCAACCGAATGAAAAAGTTGACCACAGATAGCAAGCTGATAGCTCGAGCACTCAAAAATTCTGAAGTGGTAGAGGTAAAAATGGACATGTACTACCAAAGGTTGTTATTTATAATATTGTCCTCTGTATCAATCTTTGTTGTTTTGTTTGTTAGGTTAATCTTGAAGGAACACAAATAAGGAGGAAACAGCCACTCGGAGACAGCCCAAGAGATGTAGATGACCGCACAGTATATGTTGTAAATATCACCTCTTTAAATAATATAGTGTCGGTTCTCATATGTTATGATTCACTAGTAATTCTTTGAGATGTTCGTGTTTTTCAGGAACTTCTTCCAAAAGATGTTACCCACGCTTGGATAGAACGAGTGTTTAGTAAATGTGGGAATGTGGTGTACGTTAGTATCCCCAGGTACAAGTCTACAGGTGACTCCAAGGGCTTTGCTTTCGTGGAGTTTAAGACTCAAACACAAGCACAGAAAGCCATTGAGGTATCTAATCTTTTTCAGATTCATTTAATCATCTTTTTCTGACATGTTTTACCTAGAGCATTTTAGCACCCTTTCATGTTCTACAGTTTAATCTGAATAATAGTGACATCAGTACTTTTGGTGTGTTTGCTGTTTGGTTTCACATTGCATGTAAACAAACCAAAACTATTTTAAATTAGAGGCATGTAGGGCTGAAAATGTGATTGTAAAACTCAGTGTCCAGAAATTCAGGAACAGGAACATTTATTAAGACCAAGCATGCATAGAAATAACAAATATTACCCATGCACAGAGAACACCAGCAATTAAATAATTAAATGATTCGACAAATATTGAAACAGTTTTGTGTATAGCATCCATCATTTATATTGTCTTTTTATTCTTCCAACTACCGAAAACATATCACATTTCTGTTGTGCTACAATTCTGACCTTTGGCTCATGTTGTACATGTTCACATAGGGTGCATTCAGATAATGACAGACCTGTGTGCATTTACAGATGAACTTGGATATTAGTATTAAGCTCAGGTGTAATGTTACATATACACTTATACACAGCTGTTATAGAGGAGAGGAAACATAACTGCCCTCTTTAAAACTGCTAAAGCCATTTGAGTATACACAACCATGGACCATGCTAGTTGCTGAATTTATTTATTTTTAATAATATTTTTTCTCTGCCATGTCTTAGATGCTGAACAACCCTCCAGAGGATGCCCCAAGGAAGGCAGGCATTTTTCCCAAAACCTTGGCGAGAAAACCGATTCCTTTTAATACAGTTCAAGACGGCACAAAAGGTAATGCAGCTCTTATACATAGTAGTTAGAATTCTGTGTCAGTTCATGCCCCAACCATATATTTTAATATTCATGTGAACCTAAAGAATTGTTTGAATTGTATATCTGTTGCTCAGTGTAGAAAGTAGTTAGTTTAACTTGAGAATATTTTCGACCTGGAGTGCCACATAGAGCAACATACTGCAGGCACATACTCAGTCTGGAGCATGTGTACTCTGGATGAAGCCAAAACATTAATTGTGTATGCCTTTGGTGGTAACTGGTTTCTGCTGTTTGTCTCTCTCTTATTTAAAACAAAATATTGTTTTTTCATGCTTATTGTTGGGTGAATTCACCTCTACCCTTCATAACATAGCTTCATACTAAAGATCTCGACTAAATAAGTATTTAGCAATGCAATGCAAACTCACGAAAACTAGGTCAGTGTCTGTGATTTATATTTTATTAACTACAAAGTACCAGTAAACTCAGATTTGCGTCTTTTATTATTTGTTATGTTCACAGTAAAGCAGTAGTACAGCAGGGCATGATACTGTTACCTGCAGAAGCAGCTTGCATATGATGCCTGGCTTCATAAAATAAGACAAGTGAACAAATGTCTGATTCGGAAAATGGCAGAAAAATGAGTTCAAAAATATCTAAATTAAAAAACCACCATACGATAGCTACTAGTAATAAGTCAGTTATTAATACAAGCTGACATGGGCATTAATTTTGACAAGTGAAGCACTAGGTCCTTTTGAAGCTTTAATGATCTGACATTTAAACACAGTACTTCTTCATTTGTCTTGTAGACGAGGATGAAGGGAAAGGCGAAGATGACGAGGATGGAAAGAAAAAGAAGAAAAAGAAAAAGCGAACACGCAGTGAGCAGAAAGATGATTCTGTTGAAGAAATGGCAACCGAGAATGTGACCGACAAGGAGCACGCCACTGAGACCGAGGCAGCTGACAGGAAAAGAGCACAGTCTTCAGAGGGCACTGAGATGGAGAGCGTGACTGCTGTCAAAACTTCACAGAAGAAGGCAGATAAGAAAAGACGTCGGTCACACAGCTCCGAACTCTCTGGGGGAGAAGGCCAAGTGGAGAAGCCCGCTAAAATGAGGAAAGTGGATGAGGAGGCAAGTGACACGAAGGGTAAGAAGATTCTCCGAGGCTGAATGGTGGTAGGGGGCGCATCACAATGAGTTAACGTAGACTGTGCAATTTATTACTAGATTAAGAAAATAAATTGAGCTCAATAATGTGTGTGTGTTCTTGGTAGCAGTCCTTTTCTAAACCAGTAGCACAGCTGGGAAAGGGTTTTATACTGAACATTGATAGCTAAAATTGCAATTCCTTAAGCACATTCAGTGATCTGATCCTTTTAATTGCTTAGCTGCTTGGTTCAGTTGTATTGGCAGGAGATATGTAGACGTGACCTGGAGTTGATCATTGTTCCCTAGAGATTTCATCTGAGAACAATAAAGAAAAGGAAATGGAGGACGGAAAAAAAGATGAGAAGGATGATTCCATGTTAAAGGCCAAGAGGAAGAGAAAGAAGAAATATAAGGAGAGGCTGAAGATTGAGGAAGAGGTTATTCCTCTCCGAGTGCTCTCAAAGTAAGCTTCCTTAGAAATTGTTGCCTTTAAAAAAACTGTATTATATTGATTGTATTAATTTAAAGAAAAAAATCACATGAAAAGTGTTTATTAAAATATGTAGATGTGTTTAGTGGGTCTGGTGTTAATTTGGTGGTTGATGTGATATCACAGTGGGACAATGCTAGCGAAGTGACAGTGGGTTTACAAAAGAAAAACTTTCAGCAATATTAAACATAAGAAATGACACGAGTAAGAAACACTTTTCTCACTCCCCCATTTTCCAGTGATGTTTAATGTCATGTTAATGAGATATCTACAGTAGAATTAATGAGATGGTAAACATTAGACTCAAAGTCCAGGTATGCAATCACTCTGTTTTTAATTAGAGATCATACCCACTATCAGCAGGCAGTCTAATTGCATTATGGATAATGCAAATGAAATACGTTTAAACTAAAAAGGAGAAAATTGAAGATCACATTAATGGAGTCTTCAGGGTGGAATTAAACCAGATTCTTCAAATTCTTGCTCTAATTTTGAAAAAAATTTTGTTCTGTTCTGTTTCTTGTTTGTTGCAGGAAAGAGTGGTTGGAGCTGAAGGAGGAGTATTTGGCACTCCAGAAGCAGTGTATGGCCAACCTGAAGAAGAATATTTGTGACATTCAAAAAACGATGGCATGCGACAACCTTCAAACTATTGAGGACAGTGGGAAAAACTGTGAGTAACCCACAGATTCATCTTTGTTGGAAATGTTTTCTTGTTCAGATTTAATTAGTCACCATAAGTACCTTTAGGTATTTTGTTAATAAAACAAAATGAACATTATGAGAGCCTTCAATTGGTGTATATGTGGCACCCTCTCTTGTGTCTTTTGCACAGGGGGTGATCGTAAACCTAAAAAAGAAACACTCGATGGGCCGAAGTTTGAGAGTGGAGTCATCCTGAAAATCACCCACAATCAGCCTTTGCCGAACAAAAAAAGTGTCAAGGTACAATCTCCTGGCAAGTTGCATATTAGTTTAAAAAAAGTACAGAGTGACTTGTGTAATACAGAAATTTCTCTTCTGTGTGTTTCTGTGTTTATAGGACACACTGTCTGAGATTGCTGCAGTGCAGTACGTGGACATTGTGGAGGGAGATTCAGAGGGATATATCCGATTTAAGACTCCGGAGGATGCCAAAGCCGTCATTGCGGCTCGATCCGAACTGCAGAAAAAGCACAACTGGAATCTGGACGTCCTGACTGGTTAGGAACCTTAATCCAAATCATTAAGGAATGCCTTAAACTTGCATTTTTCACTCTGACTTTTTATACCTTTCCTTTTACTTTCTGTTACTCTGTAGTATCCTTTTTGAGGCAAATACTTAGGAGGCAGGGTGTAAAAAAAAAAATGAGACCAAGATAAATTATTTCAGAAAAATTATTTCTTCCTATAACCTGTACAACTCTTCAACTTTTAGGGGGATGGAGTAAAAATGAAAAACCAAAATAATGTGGTTGCATAAGTGTGCACACCCTTAAACTAATACTTTTTTGAAACACCTTTTGATTTTATTACAGCAGTCAGTCTTTTTAGGTATGGCTCAATCAGCATGGCATATCTTGACTTGGCAGTATTTGCCCACTCTTTACAAAAATGCTCCAAATCTGTCAGATTGCGAGGGCATCTCCTGTGCACAGCCCTCTTCAGATCACACCACAGATTTTCAATCAGATTCAGGCCTGGGCTCTGCCTGGGCCATTCCAAAAATTCCAAAACCAAGATTGTCTGGTATTTGGAACTGTTCACATTTCCCCAAGGCCCCAGTTCCAGCTGAAGAAAAACAGTCCCAAAGCATGATGCTGCCACCACCATGCTTCACTGTGGGTATGGTGTTCCTTTGTTTTTGCGTCAAACATACCTTTTGGAATTATGGCCGAAGAGTTCAACCTTGGTTTCATCAGACCATAACGCATTTCTCCACATGCTTTTGGGATACTTCAAATTTGTTTTTGCTAAATTTAACCAGGCTTGGATGTTTTTCTTTGTAAGAAAAGGTTTGTGTCCTGCCACCCTACCCCATAGCCGAGACATATGAAGAATATGGGAGATTGTTGTCACATGTACTACACAGCCAGTACTTGCCAGAAATTCCTGCAGCTCCTTTAATGTTGCTGTAGGCCTCTTGATAGCCTCCCTGACCAGATTTCTTCTTAAATTTTCATCAATTTTGGAGGGACATTCATTTCTTGGTAATGTCACTGTTGCACCATATTTTCTCCACTTGATGATGACTGCCTTCACTGTGTTCCATGGTATCTCTAATGCCTTGGAAATTCTTATGTACCCTTCTCCTGACTGATACCTTTTAACAATGAGATCCCTCTGTTGCTTTGGAAGCTCTCTGTAGACCATGGCTTTTGTTGTAAATCGCGACTAAGTATATGTCAGAAAAAGCCGACTAGAACAGCCAAACTTTATTTGGGGTTAATCAGAGGCACTTTAAATGATGGCAGATATGTACTGGCTCTTTTTAACATGAGGTTGAATGTGATTGCTTAATTCTGAACACAGCCACATCCCCAGTTATAAGAGCGTGTACATGCTTATGCAACCACGTTATTTTAGTTTTTTATTTTTACTGCACCCCCCTAAAAGATTTCAGTTTGTTTTTCAGTTGGGTTGTACAGGTTATAGGTGGAAAAAGTTCTGAAATGATTTATCTTGGTCTCATCACAGAAACCTGCCATTTTAACAGGGGTGTGGAGACTTTTTATATCCACTGTATATGTGGTAAAATACTACTTTTTATGTGGATGGTAATAAACAGTTAAACCTAATAAAGCCCACGCTTCCACCTTAGCTAAGTAGCTTGCTCTTTATTTTGAATCAGGGTTTACACTAAGTTCACCATTTTACATGAGACAGTATGCTAGCATAATGCTGTATGAACTGTTTCTGGTGTATGGAAGCACTTTGAGGTTTATTCCCTCTGTTTATGTAATTAGCTATTATGTACATCTTTCATGAAATGCGTTTATCAAATTATTTCTTAAGGTGATCATGAACAGAGGTACTGGCAGAAGATACTGGTGGATCGACAGGCTAAACTCAATCGACCCAGGGATAAAAAGCGTGGCACAGAAAAGGTAAGTAAAGTACTCAGATGTATACACTCACATTTTTTCCTACTCCTTTCTGTATTCAATGAAACCAGCCAAATTCCTGAGATTCATATTTGTCTTCTTTTCCTTTCCTAGCTTATTTCCAAGGCTGAGAAAATCATCATCGCTCGGACCAAAGAGGCAAATAAGCACATTCGGTTCGACGATTAACAACCTTTTGTTATTTTTTTATTTTTTTATTTTTTTTTTTAATGCGCATTGTCAAAGCAAAGTTATCATTCATTTTTCCCTGTTTTGCACTGATAATTGGTTTGTTTTAATGACATGATCTTTCGATCTATATGAATATTAAAACATGAATGTTTTAGAGTTGATATGGTAAAGGTTTAGCAGACGGCTCACAGCTGTTCTGTGTAAACTTTTTTGTTTTAGTGCTTACTGACGTATGTAAATATGTGGGTGAATTTTTTTTTTTTTTTTTTTCCCCATGAGTAAATGTGAATGTGTTTTAGATTACTGTGCATTTTTAATGTAAAGCAGTGGGACATTTTTAAAATAAATTGTTTTCCAAGACCTTTCGATTATTTCTTTTTAATAACTTATTAACAACTCATTCCAGTTGTGACTGGACAGAATAACACTGTATCTCTTCCTAACAAGATTGGAGATTGGTCCACTTCTCAGTGCAGATGGTTTTTGGTGCTTTTGTTTTCAGTGTGGTTCAATACAGATTCTTTAAGCATTTTTAAGCTGAGTCAGTAGTATGTTATTTATTTATTTTTTTCGTATTATCTAGTTGAAAGCTCCATTTATGGCTAAGTCTAATTAGATAAGCACTGAAATGTTTCGGTATTTGAAATAAAAAAAAGTCAGTTGTGGCAAATGCTCCTGAACCGCCAGCCACAAAACAGCCCCAAAAGGTTTTCTTGTTTGTTTTGGTTTTTTTTTTGTTTTTTTTTCTTTGTATGATCCTGATCTCAGGCTTGTATGTATTTTATATATTTTTTTAAATTATAATTATCATGGTAAATGTTAAAGCAATACACCAATCTTTTACAAACTTATTATTCTTGAAGTTCTTATAATGTTAATGAGAACCGGGTATCTGGAGTTGAAAAATAGCTCATTTTAATACAGCTGACAATTTACACTAAAAAAAATTGAACCCTCAGTGTATATTGTTGCTGCTGTGATGTGTGAATGGTGGTGACACCATTTCTGGATAGCAAAGGTTTTGGTGGAAAGAATTCAAATCCAGAAACTTACCTCAACCTTGAGCTAGAGATGCAGTCTTGGCTGTGAAATTATGGGACAAATCCATTCTAATTTATTTCTCATTCAACTCGTTGTTTATTGGCTCTGGGTGACGTTCCATGAGCCAGAGAAGCATCTCCCGCAGAGATTTAGTCAGTGATCTACTGAAGTGTACCACTGCATACCAGGAACAGTTTTGTAGTTGTCTAGACATCACAGTCTGCCCCATGTAAAAGTCACTCAGATCCTTGCCCATTTTTCCAGCTTCCAACACACTGACTTCACTTGTTCACTTGCTGCCTAATATATCCCAACCAAGTGCCATTGTAATCAATGTTGTTCACTTCACCTCTCAGTGGTTTTAATTTTTATTGCTGATGGCTATAGTGGGTCTGTGTTGTGTTTTTTTTTTAATTATTTTTTTAAAGACATTACTTTCCCCCATCATTTTCTCTTTCTGCGATCAAAAAGGATGCCCTGACCTTTGCTATTCTATTTACAAGAAAACTAATATTGATCAATTGGAAATCAGCAAAACCTCCCCCTCTATCTCAGTCGATTAGAGATGCATATTTTTTTTAATCAAATTTGAAAAGATTAGACTTTCATTAAAGGATTCGTCTAATGCATTTGGGAAAATATGGGGCCCTTTTTTCCACCTGGCTAAGAAGATTGATTTTTCACCCTCCTTGGACTAACATGAACAGATTGAGTTCTAATTTCGAGTTTGGTGTAGTGGGGGTGATGGTCTGGTCGTTTATTTGTCTATTACAGATACACTCGAAGGCGAGCTGACAGGGATCTCTTTCTTTTTCGTTTTTAAATTTTTTTTGTTTATTTTATCCTTCCTTCCTTCCATCAATCAATCAAAATGACATTACAGTGGTTGGGAACACCATGAACTATACTATAATTGAGTATAATTATAAATAGTGTATATAAAATACAGTATAGTAAAAGGTATGCTACCTCTGTACTTCTCACATAAAGTGGGGGAGCAGAATTCTTTAAAAATTGTGTTATCAACTTGTGCAGTTAGGTCTTGTTAGTGGTACAGTAGATATAGTACTGTATTGCATGTGTTAGCTAAAGCTATGGCTGCTAAAGCATTTGTGACTGTCGATGTTGGGCTTTTGGTTAAAGCACTGACCCCCTTCCTTATATAGTTTTACATGTCCACACCTACATGTTTGACAAAATTTATTTTGGACACTTCATGGCGGTCTTGTGGTAGCTTAGTGGTTAAGGTGTTAGGCTACTGATCAGAAGGTTGCGAGTTCTGAATCCTAGATCCACCAAGCTGAGCGAGGTGCTTAGCTCTCAGCTGTAGGAAAATGAGAAAAGAATCTAAATTGCTCTGGATAAGAGTGTCTGCTAAATGCTGTCTGTTACACAAAATACTAGAGGATTTTATACTCTGCATGAACAATTATAGTTATACTCGAGTTTGTCCACGAGATGTCACTCTAGCATCGAGTTCTTTTACAGGTCCATGCAGAGGAATAGAAGCTTTTCCTTTGGTTAAACATCTTTAACACCTTATTTTGTATAAGATGCTTGTGGATTTAGTCAGAAATAAAATGACATTCTTATGTTAAAATAATGTTTAAATGTTAAATCATGTTTAAATAAGCTCAATAAACACAACCAAAATTAATATTTTTTTTAACAATACTTAGCCCTACTAAGTAATAGTAATAGTTTAGTAATACTGAGCCCTTGGTTGCTGTTGTAGAAACGACATTACCAACATGTACATTATTTACTGTCCAGTGTCACCCAAATGAGGATGAGTTCCCTTCTGAGTCTGGTTCCTCTTAAGGTTCTTCCTCACATCATCTCAGGGAGTTTTCCTTGCCACTGTTGCCTCAGGCTTGCTCATTAGGGATAAAATAGTAACCTAACTTTAAACTTTCTAAAAAAAAATTCTCTGTGTTTTTATACTTCTGTAAAGCTGTGAAATGTCCATTGTTAACGGCACTATACAAATAAATTGAATTGAATTGAATTGAAAATTAGACAGCAGGATCAAAATGCTGAGTATGCAGCTAAAGTAGAAATGCAAATGCCAGAAAATGCCAGAGTAATTTGTTTCTCATTTAGTTATTCATACATTCATGCATTAATAATTTTGCGATTAATTATTTCTTGTTATTAGGCCTATTGCTGCTGCTGTTAAAACATATTTTGTGCTTATAAATGTAAGACGAGCAAAATGTTTTGCTGAATTGACATTAAAGACATGACCAAGTTTACTTGGGTGAAAATGATATGTATTTTGTCTATGTATTTAGTTATTTTAGTGATTTACTTAAATCATTATACACCGATCAGGCATAACATTATGACCACTGAGAGGTGACATGAATAAGACTGATTATCTCCTCATCATGGCACCTGTTAGTGGGTGGGATATATTTGGCAGCAAGTGAACATTTTGTCCTCAAAGTTGATGTGTTAGAAGCAGGAAAAATGGACAAGTGTATTGATTTGAGCGAGTTTGACAAGGGCCAAATTGTGATGGCTAGACGACTGGATCAGAGCATCTCCAAAACTGCAGCTCTTGTGGGGTGTTCCCGGTCTGCAGTGGTCAGTATCTATCAAAAGTGGTTCAAGGAAGGAACTGACAGGGTCATGAGCAGCCAAGGCTCATAGATGCACGTGGGGAGTGAAGGCTGGCCCGTGTGATCTGATCCAACAGACGAGCTACTGTTGCTCAAATTGCTGAAGAAGTTAATGCTGGTTCTGATAGAAAGGTGTCAGAATACACAGTGCATGACGGGTCAGTACTGTTTTAGCAGCAAAAGTGGGACCAAAACAATATCGGGGGGTGGTCATAATGTTATGCCTGATCAGTACAGCTACACTACACTATGCACACACACACACACAGACACACACAGACACACACACACACACATACAACCAAGATCTGATCTCAACAGAGAAACTGAACTGTGCTGGACATGGACACACACACAACACACACACACGCACAAAAACTGTGAACTGTGTTCCCAATGAGAATTGAACTGTGCTGGACACAGACACACACACACACACACACACACAAAGTAAATTGTCCTGTTTGCACGCATATGTCACTTTACATTACAGTTTACACTTTATATTGATCCTGTTTACATGTTAACCTTAATATTTGCACTCACTGTCAACACTATTCTTTTGCACAGAGTCGGTCTACATGTTGTTTGTCTGCACTGTCTTGTCTTGTCATCCTGTGCACTTCTGTTGTATGTATAGTTTAGTTTTATATGTTTGGCTCTATGTTTGTCTGCATCACTGTACTTTGTCTTTGTTATGTGTAGCACCTTTGGTCTAGGAGGAACGTTGTTTCACTTCACTGTGTATTGCATCAGCTATATATGGTTGAAGTGACAATAAAGCTTCTTTGACTCTTGACTCTTTACAGCTCCTCTACACTGTGACAGAAAATCCTGTACTTTACAATCCTTTTGAAATGTTTGAAATTGTTTTGTTAAACTTTGACTGTTCTGTCACTTAGCTTTAAATTAAACATCCTAAGAAATGAAAATATATGTTTACATTTAAAATTTGTATCTTTCCTGGCAGTGAGATTAGAGGAGCAGTATTTATTCTTTCAGAAAAAGAATAGTCTGTTTGTGTTTGTATAGTCTGATGGTTTCAAACAGAAAGGAGTCACGTAGCAGCATAAAGTTCATAAATGCTGGCAACTGCAGCAGCCTACGTGGACCAATCAGTATAAAGATTACAGCTTAGCAACCAAGGCAGCAAAACTACAAATGAAGCTACTTTATTTCATAAAGATACAAAAATTCAAGCTTATTTGACAAAAAAAAAATCATTGCATGTGAGAAAATGTTTCAACGTTATTTGTTGTTCAGAGGATCCAGAAAACAGTTTGGTATATAACAAAAACCTTAGTAATATGGTCAGGTTTTGACTTCAGACAATGTAATATAGATTAATGAAAACTGACAAAATATAAATAATCTACGCCATCGTGACACTAAGGTGACATCATTCTATTAACCATGATGTGCATGATGTAATGCTCAAGGGTGGACTTTGTTCTACGATTCCTCAAATAATAAGCGACACTTAGGTTTAGTGACCCAATAAAAATGAGTATAGATCATGTTCCATATCATCTGATCATAGTCTAAAGGTGGCAGTGATGAAGTGAAAGGTTATTGTACTCTTGTGTGTGTGTTCACCGCAGTTTGAGAAATGTCCACGTTGCTCCAGGGACTTCAACAGCATCAAGTTTCAGAAGTCTTCACTGTATATCTGGCCTGTCGTATTTATCATTCATACTGAATGCTTATAATACCTGAAAACAGGTTGAGAAAACCTCCATGTGGTTAACTGCTTAAACACAGGAATACTGGTATGCACTAAATCATGTACTTTTGCATCCAGATGGGAGAGCTGATTTCTAGAAGCAATGACCTCACACCTCTAGGCTCCAGGACAATTATGAGCCCATGTTTCTGTCAGTGCAGTTTTGCATGTTGTCCCCGTGTTTATGTGGGTTACTCCAGTTACTGCCTAACTTCTAAAAACATGCTTATAGATGGCTACACTGTATTGACCTATCATGGCCTGATGTCCCATTCAGGGTGTATTACTTATCTTATGCTCAATGACCTCAGTGATCGGTCTGGACTTCACCTTGGCCCTGACCAAGATAAAGGGGATTATTGAAAATGCCAGAATTAGTAAAATTGTGTAGTAATATGTCTTGCAGCAATAAAAACTCATCCTACATCAGCTTAACTTTGAGTGAAACATGTTTCAATAAGTATAACTATTAAAGAAAAAGATTTTTTGTCAGAGTTTTTCTTTTCTTTTTTTCAGCAAACAGAACTAAAACAGCAGTGAATGAACTGAAGTAAACTTAATAAAATCCTGATAAGCCTCTTTACACTGTTTACAACACACTAAAGGAAGTGTCAATGTGATGTGTGGACTTTTACCCAGATTTGGGCCTGTCTAAGGGGAAATTACTGAACCATGAGTCAGACATCTTTCAGAAAGTTACAACAAGCTTGCTCAATTATTCTAGGACATGCCGAAAATATTTTATAATAGTCCCAAACAATGTTAATGCTTGTGCTTTATGCCAGGATTTATTTATGCCTCACCTAATATGTTTAAACCCAATCTTTTTCATACCCATGTAGTGAGAGTGATGTCATACCACAGAGCACAGACCTGTTCCAGTCAATAAGGCATAGGTTACTGTAGACTACTAGTACTTCTTAGTATGTAAATATACATATTTCAGTGTACTATTTAATACGTTAGTAGACAGGATACACTTATTTTGACATATTATTCAGCACAGTAGTGTGTGTATTTATATATGTAATAAATATATTATGTACCAAGCTGTACTTTTCCTAGTTGCTGCTGTGGTACAATGAAGGGTTTTGTATCTTTACACCAGGAAATGATCATATCTTATACATTTATAAATACTTAAAAGTACATGATTGGGCTAGATGAATATTAGTTGTACAGAAGATGAACCTTTGATGGTACTATCACACGGACAAAGAAAAGTACTAACTAAAACCTATGTTTTTGAGAGTGCATGCTATTTAGTACAGAACTATGGGTAGTATACATTTTGCTAACCTACTTTTTATAGTTTGTTGTTATGTGAAGGCATTGAGGACTATACAAAGTATTAATCTGTATCAGTGTGTGTGTTGCCTGTAATGTGTTTCTGCCTAATGTTACACCTACAGTATGCACATTCAAATGACAACATACTATCTGGCAAGAAAATATGTGTACAGTAACAGACGTGTTTGGGTGTACATGTTATCAGGCATAACATTATGACCACCTGCCAAATGTTGTCTTGGTCCCCCTTTTGCTGCCAAAACAGTCCTGACCCATCATGCACTGTGTATTCAACATCTGTCAGCTCATCTGTTGGAGCGGATCACACAGGCCGGCCTTCACTCCCCATGTGTATCAATGAGCCTTGCCCGGCCATGACCCTGGCGCCGATTCACCACTGTTCCTTCAATGGACCACATTTAATAGATACTGACCACTGTAGACCGGGAACACCCCACAAGAGCTACAGTTTTGGAGATGCTCTGATCCAGTCTTCTAGCCATCACAATTCGGCTCTTGACAAACTCGCTCAAATCCTTACGCTTGCCCATTTTTCCTGCTTCTAACACATCAACTTTGAGGACAAAATGTTCACTTGCTGCCTAATATAATCCCACCCACTAACAGGTGCCATGATGAGGAGATCATCAGTGTTATTCACTTCACCTCTCAGTGCTCATAATGTTATGCCCTGATCGGTGTAGTATTCACGTGTGTGTTGTCTGTGATGTGTTTTGACCTACACATTTGCACACTTAAACGACAGCATACTATTTGGCAAGAAAATATGTGTACAGTAACAGACGTGTTTGGGTGTAAATGTAAATTTAATCATAACGTAGACCCATATGTTATTTTATTTATTTATTTATTTATTTTTGGCTACATTCCATACCCATAAATGTAAATTCTCAGGAAATAAATCATGCTTTTCGGTGTTTAAAAAGGAAGCGATGCATCATGTTTGCCCTCACAAAAGAAGCTATTCAAACTTTACAGGAATGAACTCTTTCGTATCTTTGTGTGACATTGTTTATTCCTCCTAGCAAATTTATTAAGTTAAATTGTTTATACATGTTACTTAAAAAAAAAGAAAAAAGAGTAGTCGATCACAAGACAGTTCGTCATGAGGTGTTGACCTGAGAAAGCCGCAGTGACGTAATCGCTCACCTTTGTCCTACTTTTTTTTTTTTTTTCACTCGTTACACGTGCCCACGTTCACGGTCTCGCGAGAAGCTCTCTGCGACTATAAAAGCCAGATCAGATCCTCATTCTGGAAAGTTGACTAAGCGCAGCTGACAGGAAACCTATCTTCCGGATATAAAGACATAACAACGGGTGAGTTTTTAAATATTATTCTGTATATATATATATATATATATATATATATATATATATATATATATATTTTTTTTTTTTTTTTTTTTTTTTTTTTTTTTCCCAAGAATACTTTGTGTGTACAGTGAAGTTTAATAAACTTTCTATATCCTTTACAGTGAGAAATATGCCTCCTGTGGAAATACTGAACGAGGTGTGTACATATTTCTCTTAAAATTCATTATGAACTATATTCAGTGTTATTGCTACACTCTCAGAAATAAAGGTGTACTTGTCATTAGATTGGTACCATCAAGATCTTTTGTACTTTTCAGTATGTAGTTTCAGTTTAAAAGCTATATGTAACCTTGATGGTACTATGCCAGTACCTTTATTTGATACCATTATGTGTGACTTAAAAACGTTACGTATCATGTTATATTAGCTATTTGTATTAATTAACCTTTTTAATGGTGTTCAGAATGTGGTTACTCGAGTAGCCAATCTCCCGCTGGTGAGCTCCACCTATGGCATGGTGTCAGACCTGTACAGTAACACCAAAGACAACCATCCTACCATCAAGTCTATGTGCGAGGCAGCAGAAATGGGAGTAAAAACCATCACTTCAGCGGCCCTCACCAGCGCCTTGCCAATTATTGGCAAGTTGGAACCTCAAAGTAAGCATCATTTCAACATCGGATCGGTTTAGACAATTTCTTAACAGAAAACAAGATTTCTAAGATTTTATTTTCTTTGTTTAGTCTGTCTGGCTAATGACCTTGCCTGTAAAAGTCTGGATAAAATTGAGAAGACTCTGCCAATCCTTCACCAACCTTCTGGACAGGTAAAAAAAGAGAAAAAAATATATATATAGCCAATGTAGCCAGCAAACAAAAGGTTTTAATCATCATGCTTAACTTTATCTTATAGCAGAGATCACTAACATTGCATTTTTTATCAACTGTTATAGCTCGTAAGCAGTGCTAAAGACCGGGTCACTGAAACCATGAACGGGGCCAAGGAGACCATGTCTAATACCCTGAGCCATGTGATGGTCCGCACCAGAGGAGTAGTGCAGGGGAGCATGGAGAAGACAAAGATAGTTGTCACTGGTGGTGTCCACACAGTGATGGAGAGCAAAGTGGCAAAGCTGGTGAGCAGCGGTGTGGACACTGCTCTGAGCACTTCTGAGATTCTGGTAGAGCGCTATCTACCTGCACCTGAGGACAGCCAAGGTGAGACAGTGCTTTCCGGCTTATTATAGTCAACCTTGGAGCAGATATAATAACAATGTGACATGGCTTCTCTTTGTTTCTGTAAAAAAACATTGCAAAACTGTAGGATGTTATATGCCACTAAAAATATAATTCCTATAATAATGTTATACAAGTTATACAAGAGCTTTAGCTGTTCCTAAATGGCTTAAAAAGAGTTCTGTTTGATAGGAAAATAACTGAACCAATTCCAGCAGTCATCTGACTAAGTTCAACCCTAAGAGTCCAATAACCTCAAATTCATGGTTATTTTTGTTTTCAGTGTAGCGCAATCATTTGTTTATATAACTCCAATGGAAATTTCCAGACCTCTAAACATCAGCTTAACCTCATGTTCTCAAATCTGTTTCTTTTACAGAACAAGAGATAAAAGTGACCGAAGGTTTTGATGATCAGACCAATGAACCCAGCTACTATGTGCGCCTGGGATCGATCTCAACCAAGCTGCGACAAAGGGCGTACCAGAAAGCTATCAGCAAGGTTCATGATGGCAAGAAAAAGAGCCAAGAATCCATCTCTAAGCTGAACCGCACCATGGATCTGGTAGGTGACCTGCAAAGCTACAGCTTATGTTTTTTCCCCTATCTTGTAATCTATAAATAGGCTGTTTGATATTAAAAAAATGTACCCCTGCTTGCCTGGAGTTTACATTTGTGTATTTTGTGTATTTATCAAATCCCAAAAGACATGAGCCAGGTGCATCAACAAATAGTTTGGTTTGAACACTGTAATAGCTGAATAATAAAACCTATTCTCCAGCTCAGATTTCACTAGGAATCATATTGTGTACACTTCATGATAAAGTTTCTCAGAACCACACATTGTCATAAGTCCAGCTGAGTAGGATTGGGGGCATGTCTGACATTGGGGGTTTGATTTCCCAAATGTGCCCTGTGTGTGTGGAGTTTGCATGGTATCCCATTACTGCTACAGTTTTCTCTGGGTACTCTGCTTTCCTCCCCCCATTCCAAAGAATTGCATTGTACAATCTATAAATTGTGAATAATGTTGGATCTTGTGCCCTGAGATAGACTCCAGGTTCCCAGTGACCCTGTAATAGGATAAGTGATACAGAAATTGGATGGCTGGATGGATGCATGGATGGCTAGATGGGGTAACTGCACAGTGATTGACTTTTTTTTTTTTTTTTTTTTTTTTTTTTGATGTATCTGTTTTCATTAGATTGAATACACAAGAAAGAACATTGATGGTGCCAACCAGAAGCTGTTTGTTAAATTTAGCGTGTTAATGGACTGGAAGTCTACATCTCAGAGTGATGGTGACACAGACAACAAGGCAGAGGTACACATACTCTAAAAGACCTATTTTCTGTTTCCTGACTAAAGACATAACGGTTAAAAACAAGTTCCCAGACCTTATACAAACCTACTTTTTTTCTCATTTGTAGCTAATTGAGTCTCGGACCTTGGCCATTGCTCGCAACCTGACACAGCAGCTACAGACGACTTGTTTGACCCTGGTGTCCAACCTCCAGGGCCTACCACAAAACATCCAAGAGCAAACACTGTCCATTGGCCACATGGCCATGGATGTCTACAACAGGTTCAACAATGCTGCAGCTCTGAACGACTTGTCTGACACAGTGCTAGTAAACACTCGCGTTCAGCTGAAGCGCATGAGAGATTCCATTGACAATGTGATGGATTATTTGGTCAACAACACACCACTCAACTGGCTGGTGGGTCCATTTTATCCGCACACAGAACCGACTAAAAAACCAAGGAGCAAGTCCAGTGAAGAAAGCAGCCTTCAGCCTGAAGTGGCAATGCAGCCACTCAATCAAGAACATTAGTTTAGCAACACTGTCTATGCGCTGTCTTCTGAATTTCTGATAAGACTTGTTTTTCTTGATATCTTGATGCTGATAATGTTCATTCTTGACAAAATAAAATACTACTCATTCTACTCTCCCTCTATTACTCTCTTTTTCTCTCTCGCTCTCTCTCTCTCTCTCTCTCTCTCTCTCTCTCTCTCTCTCTCTCTCTCTCTCTCTCTCTATATATATATATATATATATATATATATATATATATATATATAGTACTCATTCTATCACTATCTTTTACCCATAAAAGTTTTGTTGTATAATCAGTATATAATCATGAATATATAATCCTTTCTTATGAAATGCATTACTTTTGTACTGTCTTTCTACATTTCTAATAAAATCATAATTATATAAAACATTAAGCGTGTAGCACTTGGTTTTGTTCGAGTGCTGAATGTAATACAAAGGAAAAGTCTTAGGTGCATTTCTGTAAAGCAAGTATGATTTCAAATGAAGTCAAATTAGATTTATGAGCATTCATTCGCAAAATATATCTTACAGAGGAATCTTTGAGGGTCATAAAGAAATTTTATTAAGTAAGAATGAAAAAAATCAACTGAAAGTAAAGCAGCACAATGCTGTAAAAGAACCCATGCACTTTTTGAAAGCAGAAAGTGACCACATCAATCATCCTTTATCCGAGTAAGGGATCAAGGATAAAGTGTTAAATGAAAATTTATGAAATTTGATGAATATAGTTGAGCAAAAATCAGCAATCTCATCCACCTTCTTTTTCACACATTGTGTAATGCTGTCAGAGCTCCGCCCCGCCCCCTTCAAGAATTTTGTTTGGGGCGTGGTTTATTCTTTCATGCAAATCGCTCCTATGACAATTCAAATCTAGTCAACGAGCGCAACGTGGAACTTTGCCCTAGCCAAGATGGCGTCTTTGTCGTAACAACACGGACTATATTTCGTGTTTATATGCAAGAATAACAAAGCGAATACGTCAACCTCGGTTTGCTCATGTTTAAATAATACTTCATGAAACTTCTACACGCACATAAGATACAGTTTACAGAATCTATCTCCGAGTCACCGGAAGCGAGTCACATCAAGCATCCTATATATGTCCGGGTGTGTCTACGGATAACTTCCGGTGTCATACAATTGTCTCAAACAATTTGGCGGTTTATCGGAAGTGTTTGGCGAAACAAAGTTAAAAGCTAACTTGGTTGCTAACTTAGTTGCCGCGGATTCGTTTAACTAAACTGTTAATGTCGTTCAGTTGATAAATATATCGTGTTTTATTATTATTTTTTGCGTTCAGTGAGACGCGTCAGTATGCTGTGTAGGGCGGCGGTGCTCCGCGGCTAGCTAACTGTTTGTGTTGTCTCCGCTGCCTGCACGCGCACAGCTGAGCCCTGCTTCTTTCACAGGACTAGCGGTCAGCTGTTTAACTGCCCAGTGGCTTTAATGCGTTAATAATGATGTCTAATGTTCAGGATGCCAGTGGTAAATATTTATGGTGGTATCTTCAGAGTATGGAGTTCCATCTCGATGTGGCTGCCAGCACTAAAGGAAAAACAAACGTCAAGCATCTGAATTTGGGGATGTAAGTAAATCAGTCATTATCCATTGGGGATATTTGATAATGTGTGCTTTAGCTGAAAGCTTGACTGCTGTATTTGTAAATTACTTTCTTCTTTTTATACTTGGAGCTTTGGTAATTCTAAATACACTATTGCCAAAAGTTTTGGGACACCCCTTGAAATCATTGGATTCAGGTGTTGTTTTTCAGGGGTTGGTCTTGGCCCCTTAGTTCCAGTGAAAGGAACTCTTAATGCTTCAGCATACCAAGACATTTTGGACAAGTTCATGCTTCCAACTTTATGGGAACAGTTTGGGGATGACCCCTTCCTGTTCCAACATGACTGTACACCAGTGCACAAAGCAAGGTCCATAAAGACATGGATGGGTGAGGTTGGTGTGGAGGAACTTGACTGGCCTGACCTCCACCTGATAGAACACCTTTAGGATGAATTAGAGCAGAGACTGCAAGCCATATATAGAATGGCTTCAGCACTTCTGTGAAGGCTTTCCACAAGGTTTAGGAGTGTGTTTTATGGGAATTTTTGACCATTCCTCTAGAAGCACATTTGTGAGGTCAAGCCCTTATGCTGGATGAGAAGGTCTGGCTCGCATTCTCCACTCTGATTTATCCTAAAGATGTTAAAGAAGGTTGAGGTCAGGCCAGTCAAGTTCCTCCTCACCAAACTCACTCATGCATGTCTTTATGGACCTTGCTTTGTGCACTGGTGTGCAGTCATGTTGGAACAGGAAGGGGTCATCCCCAAACGGTTCCCACAAAGTTAGGGGCATGAAATTTTGTCTAAAATGTCTTGGTATGCTGAAGCATTAAGAGTTCCTTTCACTGGAACTTAGGGGCCAAGCCCAACCCCTGAAAAACACCTGAATTCAGTGATTTAGAGGCGTGTCCTAAAACCTTTGGCAATATAGTGTATCATGATGTGTGTTATGAAATGTATTCATCACCATGTAAACTTTGTTAGTCTGTTGTAGTGACACTAACTTTTGGAGTAGGTTTGTACTCATTGTAATCTGGTTGCATATTGTACAGGAACATGTTTGATAAACCAAACAAGGAGGCCTCCTACCTTGTTGTCCATTTCTTGTTTAAGAAGTTGAATCCTTCGCGTGTGCAGGAGGTCTTTAGGTAGGTCACAGTTAAAGCGAAGATACAATAAAATACTACCATGTCCTACTTCTGTCCTCTCACTTGACAATTCTTTGCTTTGTCGTTTAGACATTGCTGGCCAGTTTTGGATCACAAGGCAGATGCTGAATTTCGTAAGGTGACGTTTGGATGGCTCCAGGAAATAGTGGTAAGTTTAAAAAGTCCACTGTACAAGTTTTAAATAATATTCTTGCTAAGTTGTAATATATTACAACTGTATCTCTGTACACAGAATGAGAAAGGGAGCAATTTTCCCAAGGTGGTTGCATCACATCTACACTCTTCGTCTGGACCAAGATTCGTCAATCTTATGCTTCACTTTGCTAAATATGTCATGCTAAAAATGATGAAGTCTTTTAGCACAGGTAGCATATTGACATTTTTCAATCACCTTTGTTTTAAATGGTAGATGTATGTACTGTACTACTGCACCTGATATTCCTCTGTTTAATGTGGAAATTTAGATGGATCATGGGTTCCAGAGGCAGCAGCTTTTCCTGCAAGTACTCAAGAGTTGGAGATGACACGCTTTCAGATGGTGAAGAGGCGTTTCCAGAAAGCCTCTGTGGAGCAAGATGCTCTGATTCAGGATTATCAGAAGAGAGCCAGGTTAGTTAATGTACTGAAGATTCATAACCGCATGATTTTGCACCATAAAATTTTCATATTTGTTGGAGTGTTTTTTGAGAGCTGGATCAAATTATCTACCTTTTTTTTTTTATTTTTTTTTTTTATTTGCCTTTTTCCAAAGGCATTTGGAGAAGTCTTTGAAGGACCATAAGGCAGAAGATGTCAAGTATGATGACTTGCTTAAGTAAGTTAATTTAAAGTGAATTTTTAATGGCATTAAAGGCATATATCACATACCCTCACTGAGCACATCAATAGGAGCACCTAGACACCTCATTTATGCAATTAGCTAATAATGTGGCAGCTGTGCAGTATCATGCAGATTCAACCAGCAGCTTCAGTTAATGTTCATCAACCATCAGAATGTGGGGAAAATGTGACCTTAGATTTTCACCATGGCATGATTGTTGGTGCTAGATAGGCCTCTCTTACTATTTCTATACATGCTGATCTCTAGGGATTTTCACACACAACAGCTACAGCAGCAGTAGACCATAATAGGATTCAGAATTTGAATCACAAATGAATGGAGCAAATCTGTCTATCATTACTCGAATGGCACAGCACGTTTGAATATTGTTGAGTATGTGCATTCCTTCATGGCCTCAATTTACCCATCTTGTATTAGATACCAGCATAATAAACCGGTTTAACTTTAAAACATGACAGAACAGGAGACTCACTTGAAAAATCTGCAGGTATTGTGTGATGCAATCATGTCCACATGGTCCAGAATCTCAAAGGAATTTTTCCCATATCTTGTCGAATCCATGCCATATAAGATTTGAGTATTTGTTTATACTTACTAATAAGAGTTCAGTGAGTGCATTGGCTGCACTAAACTTATTAGTCCAAAAGATTGAAGTCCTTGTATATTTCAGCTGTTAATGCCACCCCAATCTTTCACTAAATACACAGATTTCTACAATCTACCCATATAGTAGTAGGACTGTTGGTTTTCTTTTTTAAATTGATATGCATCTTTGTAGGAAATATGAGAACAAGACCAACTTGGAAAAAGATCTTCTGGAAAAGATTCACAAGGTTTGTTGTAATTTGATACTACATGTCACTAATTCATTGTTTAAATGTAGAATTATAGGTTACTGTATTTATTGTCTTGCACTTGGTCACTCAGCATGCACATAATTTGTACAGTAAAGCTCCGGTGTTCATTTCTATTTGTTTCTGTTATATTTTGCCCCCCAGTTATTTTATATCAACTCTTTCAATCTTTTCGGTCAAATTTTGCCAACTGTCTCCTTTGGACTTTAGGTTCGAAGCTTGTGGGCAGAGATTGATGACGCTTTGTCCAGGCTAGAAGGAGAGCGAAGTATGTTGGCTAGTGTGATTGAGGGCAAGGTTGATCAGTATGTGCTGGATGGAAAGGACATTAGTGTGAAGATTCCTACAGTTCTGCTGGAGAGAATGGAGAGGTTCTCACATCAGGTCAGTCAGGAAATACAATTTTTAGCTTGTCTGACATCTCACATGCACTCACTGGCTACTTTAAGCTTCAGTTCCAATCTTCATTTGTCTTTTTTGTGGGCCATCTGCTGTTGTACATGGGCTATAAATGTTCCATTTAAAGTAGCTGATGAGTGTATATTTCCACATTTTACAGTCTTGATAAATGGAAAACATATATTTAAAGTTTTTTTGTTTTGGTTTTTTGGGGTGTATTTAGACCGGTGCTGGCAGTTTATATGAGGAAGGTCAGCCGGTCATCCTGCGGTTGCTTGAGCTTCTGAATGTTGGATTAAGAATCCTGAGTGAGGAGCGAGCCAAGCTTTCAGGTCCAACATCACAGCTGAGCCACCAACATCTCCAGGAACAAGCTTTGCTCATGAAGCGTTCAAAGGAGACACTGAAAAACATGAGGTATTTGATTTAGAGCATAGTAGTTAGCATAGGTTTGCTTCTCGCTCACTCTAATGAATACAACTACCAAAACCACTTGAATGAGTCTTTTATAGATGTGTTAATTAATATAGAGCCTTGAAGACCAGTGGCAGAAGCTGTAAAATAGTCTAACTTTAGCCTGCTATTGTCTCCTGTAATTAAACATGCTCAATGGTTAGTATTTATTTAGGTGAATATTTAGGTCATGGTTTAATTTACTTATTATTAAGCGTAAATATATTGTTTTTCTAGGCGCAAGTTATGCAAGGAGGATTTACCGCTGGTAAAGAGCAACATAAAGAAGCTGGAGTTGGACTGGGAGAAAAAGTGGGCTGAATGTTTGAGCCACACTCCCTTGATCTCCTTCCTCAATGATGATCCTGTAAGTGTAAAGTAAAACTGATTAAAGTACAAGACTATCTCCTGATGGGTCTTAGAAATTAAGATTGCTTTCAAGATGTGCAACGTCTGTTCTTTTTATTGTAACTTGGCATCAGATGAAATAGTTGGTACTAATGGTAGTCACATGCTTATGGAAGAAAACTTGGTTTACTTTGTGATATTGATCTCTTGATATGGATGTTGGAGCAGTTACTGTATTACTGAATGTTTTACTCAAACATGCCTATTATATCATCACAGGTTTTGGACTTCCTTTCTCCAATGCCTCCACTATCCTTTGAAGCAGCCTCTGAGGTTAGCTTCAAGGCTAGTATTTTTTCACAGTATCCAGCTAAACTTTCTGGTAAGTTAGTAAGGTTTTTTTTTTTCCCTCCTTGTCATGCTTTTTTTTTTTGGCTTCATGTTGCCTACATCTTTATTTATTTGTTTATTTTTATATATATAATTATATTTATTCTGGATTTAGAACTAGCAACACAGACCCTTAAAGCTGAACCTTGCCTCACTGAGCAGGAAATTGAACAGGATGGTGATTTCTTAAGGTGCCACAATCTCAAACTTTGACAGATCAATATAAATCTTTACTTTTACTTTTTTAATTTTTTTTAATAGCTGTCTTTTACTAACTGGTTTCTTATTATTTTAACCTATTTTCTTCCTTGGCAGCTCTCTTCCAGTTGAGGACAAAACAGAAGATATACTTTTTTCTACTTGCCTTGCTTCACCAAGGCCTGTCTCTCCATGTGTGGTGCACCCTGAAACTCCTACTTGTGTTAAGGTGCCATCAGTTGCTCCTACACCCAGCCATGTTCAGGTAGAAAAATCCAGACGTGAGACATCGTGGCAGTGATTCATGCTTTTTGATGTCGGTTTGTAGTCCTAACTGATGTCAACTATGTAGTTAGTCTTAAAGGAGTGACATAAATATGCTGTTTTGAATGTTAATGTTGAGCAACACGAGTGGGAATCTGATACATGGGCAATTCTATACTATGTGCTGCTCATCACTAGCTTTCCCAAGATAATACCTGCTTTCTGATGACCGGGGCGAATTGAGGGAAATCGCAACGGACAGATACGGAGCAGACAATCTTTGTATTTGATGTCTGTCTTTGAAATTGGTTACTAGAATAATAATAATTCTTGTAATTGTTCTTGCATTATTTTCAGGCTAGCAAGAGGGGACCCTTGCATTCACAAACTAAGACATCTGCGTTGAAGCCAAAGGCTCAGATTCTGGAGTTGGAATATGAGAATCTAGCAAGTCAGGCATGTACAGATTATCTAATATCAGTTGTGTGGTGTCCTGCGATTCTCTGGTTTAAAAAAAAAAAAAAAAAATGCATGTGCCATGGGAAACTGATACATGGGCAGTTCTGAACTATGCACTGCTCATCACTAGATTTCCCGAGATAATACCTGCTTTCTGATGACCGGGGCGAATTGAGAGAAATCGCAACGGACAGATACGGAGCAGACAACCACTGTGTCCATAAATGTTATTGGTCTGTATGTAATTGGAGTGCTCAAGTGCAATGTCCTGTATTTATTTAGGTTGCTGAAGCTGTGACCATGAGTCCAGTGGATGGAAGAAGCAGTAGTACAGAGTTTGAGCAGTTGCTCAATACATTAGCAGACCCCTTCACAACAAAGAAGCAGCTCCCTCGCACACCGGAAAGCTTGAGTAAGTTTCCATTGTGCTTTTTTTTTTTTTGTTTGTTTTAAAAGAATTTTTAAGGGCATTGGCATGATTTCAAGAATGCCATTCAATTTTTTGTTAATATAAAGGTTTTGTTTCAGTTATGGATGTCAGAAAATCATGGAGGAAAGCAGTGGAAGAAGGGAAGGCTGAGAAAAAGCATGACACATGTCAAGATAGTCTCTCTTGGATCAGAACACCGGTTTCTGAGGTTAAAGATAAACCCAGCACAGAAACTTCTTCCGTGAGAATTTCTTCAATACTGAGTGCTGAGCCTGTATCCTGTAGTCCCCTTCCATCACAGAAGAGGTCTTCTCTGCACTCTACTGTTTCCTGGGACACCTCCCAGCTGGATGCTCTAAGCCAAAGCTCAAGCAACATCTTCCACAGCATTGCTCATGAGACCTTTCCAGACGCAAAGAATGATGATGATGATGATGATGATTCTTTCAACTGCAGTGATGGCTCACAAGAGGTCCAGGAGGTGGATGAACTTATTCTCCCCCCAGTTGTGTCATGTTCTCCTGAAGAGACTACGCAGCAAATGGTTAGAAGAGCTCTGGACGACTCCCCATTTTCTGGGAGGATCATGGAGAAAAACTCTGACTTTATGCCATCCGCAGTAAGGACAAGTCCAGGGCTGGGCAGTTGTATTGGGGAGAAGGTATTTTCTCTGGATTTGGACCAGCTGGAGAGTGTCCCCTCTCCTCGGCGAGAGGAGCTACTCCTGCCCAATCTTGTAACGTTTTCACCTATAGATGAATTCTAGTTGGTGTCTAGTGTCTAAATTCATAGTACAAACAGTTCAGAGAACAAATGCAGTTTTGTACCTTCTCTGCTATGGTGCCACTATCAACAGACTGGTTGAGAGGAAACTCTATCCTCTAAATGTAAAGCATTTCTCTTTTCTAAAGTAGCTCTCTTCAGTGCTAACATTTTTAACAGCTAGCATGTCTTAAAGTTCATCAAAGCCCAAATTATTTTTGCTAATATTTCTAAATGTTCATTGTTATGAATGAATGAGTTCTAATACAAGAACATGTCATCAGGATTAAGGCTAATAAGTGTGCTTTTAAGCAGTTTCTCAAATGTAAAAAAAACAAACAAAAAAAAACCCTTTGTGCACTTTTTTTTTTTTTGGTCTTAAATTGTACTGTTTTGTTAAGTTCAATAAAAAAGTTCAATCACTATTGGGAATATCATGGAATTGCACTTATTGCACTACTTTTTCAGGGTGGAGGCCAGTCCATACTTTTCATACTATTCCCAGCTATAGACTCCAGCTCCTTTTGGGACTTTGAGGGTGATACCCAAGCCATGTTTGAGAGGTAATACCTCCAGTGGCTCCTGCGTCTGCACCAGCATCTTTGCCCAGTGAGCTGTCTCCAAACAATATCACCTTATGTTGGAGGACTGTTTTTGGTCTATTCACTTATTTTGCTGTCCCCAGTCAATTAGCTTTCTGAGTGGAAATGTATCTACTGGGAAATACACTCACTGATCAGGCATAACATTATGCGCATTGAGAGGTGACGTGAATAAGACTGATTATCTCATCATGGTACCTGTGGGTGGGATATATTAGACAGCAAGTGAACATTTTGTCCTCAAAGTTGTGTTAGAAGCAGGAAAAATGGGCAAGAGTAAGGATTTGAGCGAGTTTGACAAGGCCAAATTGTGAGGGCTAGATGACTGGATCAGAGCATCTCCAAAACTGCAGCTCTTGTGGGGTGTTCCCGGTCTGCAGTGGTCAGTATCTATCAAAAGTGGTCCAAGAAAGGAACAGTGGTGAACTGGTGACAGGGTCATGGGCGGCAAAGGCTCATTGATGTACGTGGGGAGCGAAGGCTGGCCCGTGTGATCCGATCCAACAGACGAGCTACTGTTACTCAAATTGCTGAAGTTAATACTGGTTCTGATAGAAAGGTGTCAGAATACACAGTGCATGACAGGGTCAGGACTGATTTGGCAGCAAAAAGGGGGAGCAACACAGTGTTAGGCAGGTGGTCATAATGTTATGACTGTTCATTGTATTTTGCTGTGATGGTACCATTAAGAGTACATCTTTTATATCTGTAGTATAAACAGCACACACACATATATTAAGGTATATATTTATTAAGGTGCAAATGACATACCATTGATGATGCCCAAGGAATGGGTACTAGAATTTCTGAGGGTGTAAGGGTTCTATCAAGTAATGTATAATGTTTAAAGAAAGCAAAGTGAATAGGTGCTACTTTATTTTATATATATATATATATATATATATATATATATATATATATATATATATATATATACATACACACACACATTCTTAAGGAGAATTTGTCGCGTTGTTTTTCAGTCTGTGACTCTAGAGGAACTCTATACAAACAAGGTTTCTCTCTTCCAGGGTAGTTTTCCAGTAGAAAGCTAGCACCCAGTCATTAACACGTCCCAAATTACTCTAATTTGTTCACCGTGCTGTTTTTCAACGGACACCTGTTAAACTGTGACAGACATTTTGTAGATAGGGGGCACAAGTAACCTGTGTAACATGTAGAAGGTGGAAAACTAAAAGTAGAGCAGCAGAGCGAGTGTCTGTTCTGGGCGGCTCCATTCCGCCTCCAGGACGCCGAGAAAGCCGAGAGAGAGAGACAGAGACAGAGCTCACAGCGAAGTAACGCAACGCAAACATGGCGCCCACTTACAACGCTGCACACCGCCGAGAGTAACGACAGCACAGGAGGGGGAAAGTTATCACGGCCAAGCAGGTTTGCTCTCGTTTTTTGGACGGCCAGTGGACGCTTGTGTGAGGGTCTGGAGACGGTGTTGAGGGGTAGCTGAGAGCAGGGACTGGTCTACATGTCGGCGCTCTTTCCCCTGGTCGTGTAAACAGCTGGTATGTAAACTCTTACTCAAGACTCTTTTTTCGTCTGAGAAGTTTTCTTGCTTTTTGGAAACACCACCTATGTGCTTTCGACGCAAGCGCGGAAGTAATTTTGCACACAAAAAAACAACACAGGGAAATATTGCAGTTTGTCTGAGATGGCGCTTCACTTTCGACTTCCCGCATTCGCGTTCAGCGCCGGGTGAAGAAGCTTTATGGCGTGGCGTTGTTTTGGGTTGTGGTTCAAACATGAGGGGGGAAAAAAGTGTCTTAAGACTAGCATTAGCTAGCTCGATTAGGTGAGGCGGTCGTATTTTGCAGCACACCCGCTGTGCTCAGTGGGGTATGGGGTAGATGAAGCTGACTTTAAATGGATGCAACAGTTGGGCGCAGAGAGCGGACACTTTTTTTCCCTCTCTAGGCCCCATTACCAGTGCACTTCAGCACAAACGCTGCAGGTGGTTCAGGGTGTGTCGCAGGTATTACACACTGACTGGAGTCATGGAGCTCTTGAGAAACACATCCGCCTGAAAGGTAGAGCCAGGAAGTTTCCGAGCGGTTGATGATAACGCAGTCTGGGAGAGGTGACTAATGGCTAATTCTTTATCTGACGGACACTTTTTTTTATGTTTCGGGTATATTGATAACTTTCCAGCCTGCTTTAGAAGTCAACGCATGCGCAGAGGGGTAGTCGAGTGACGTCACAACCCAATTTGTGTATTTATTGAATCATCTCGATCATTTGCATATTAACACATAAGACATAAGGCATTTTTAGAATAGAAAGTTATGTGGTGTTACTCGTTTAGTTTCTTTTAATTGTCACTGCGTCACAAAAGCAGCTGTCCACATATTTACGGGTGGTCAAACCATTTATTTACTTATTGGTAAAATACAGATCAGTTTTTATCATGAGCAGTGACCAGAAAGAAGCAGTGATGAAACGTAGTTAAGGTGTTTTAGAAGGAGTAACTATCTTTCTGTGCAATTAAAACATTTAAAGAAGTGTGTTGGAGGCGTGAACAATAGTGATCCGTGATTGGTTGTTCAGAACAATGGTGGTCCATGATTGGTCACTTTGGAACTTAGGCTCTTACTAACACAATTTAAGTTGGTCCAAAGCTTATGACTAGCATCTGAGAGTTGTGTAACAAGTATATTACATTCGCTATGAAAATGTGTAACAAGCATATACCTTTGTCTCTCAGATAACGGCTGTTTTTCCCTGGCGAAAGAGTTTAAGGGTGGTTAACAATGCTTGGGTGGTTTCAAGGGAATTTACTCATTCAAAAAAAACAACAGGATTTTTAACATGTATGTGATGTAGATTACGTACAGTTTGTGTACTTTTGATTGGCATCAACACAGTCCTATATAGAAGATATTTTATCAATTTTAGCATGCTTGAACTTATTCTGTCTTCCAGACACTTTTTAGGGTCCCTAAACAGAGATGATCTAAGTCTATAGTACACTTAAGTGCTGCTGTCTAAAAGAAAGGTAGTGAAACATTTCTCCACGTTTACGTTTATTGTATTTTCATTGTAAATCATCCGTGACCACCTCACGTTGTGATTATATTTTGGAGTGTGTACATAGATTTGCGAATATCAAACACCTAACTAAAGGAAGGATCAGAACTTCTCACTATATAAGACTTTGCAACATTCCACCTGTAGATCAATAGCTAAATGACATTTACTTTATCTGACCTTGTAGCTGCATTTCATGTGCCGTGTAGATCAGTGTTTAGTCTGCAAGCTTTAAGATCTCAACGTTTCGATGCATGTAGCATATAAATACATTCAGAGCTTGTGGTTTGCCAAAGCCACACTGCCTAAGCCCATGTCATGAAAAGTTGTGGGAGTCATAAAAGAATGGCACTTCATAGAGAGTTGGAGTCGGTGGTAAAAGAAGGGCATGGGGCAGGAAGGCTGGGCCTCTTCAGTGAAAGAGAAACATGACACTGTCCTACTGTAGGTGTGTCCTTTCCACCTTCAGCTAGCTGGCCATTGTTTAGGTAGAGCTTGGAAAGGATACTGCCGGCTTTGGTGTGTGTTTCTGTTCTCTAGTGGATATTTCCATCTGTTCGAGTACACTTGAAGTTAGTGCTTAGACCAAGGCTCTAGCTCATACTTTTGCGATGTGTGTGTATGTTTATTTGGAATGAAAACTTGAAAAAACATTTAACATGTCTTGCTGTTTTAATGACGTATCCGTTTTTGTGACAAATTCACTAGTACAGAGATTCTTAACCCACCGTTCTCCCATTGAAATACTTGAAATAATATGGTAATGATATTTCTTGGGGCCATAGCATGTCAGTATCTGAGCTTTTCAATGAGAGGTGGTTAGTTTTAGTTCCTTAATGTTATTTTTTGATTTTTGGTTTAAGCCCATTTAATTCAACTTATCAGTCAAACAACTATAAGAAATCTAAATAAAGAAGATTTACACCACCATGACAAAATTAATTGGGTAAAAAAAATCTCCCTGACTACACTTTACAAACCCAAACACTGAGAAGCACAGCACTAGCCCATGGACACTTCTCTATAAGTAGATGATTCATTGGCGCTATTTATTTTTGAATGTTTCTAGAGTCAGCTGTGAGTTGGATCACTAGGTTGTACACAGTTTTGCCTCCAGGTCAGCTTTCTAAGTGACCACCATGATGCAGCACGTACAGCTCGTGATGTTATAATCTGGCCTTTAGAGCACATGATTTGAGCTTAATAGCAGAATGAACATGAGGCAGGATGCCCATTTCTACATCCAGACATTTTTAGATTTTTGATGGACACAATTTTGAGCTTAATGTTGACAGTTTTTAGCGTTCTTCACTTCCTTTCCCTGTTTTCTTCAGTTTGACTTTCATGCTCATCTATCAAGTCTTCAGATGTAAGGCTTCGTCTGGGAAAAATACGCAGAATTAACCCGGTTAGTCAGTGTAAAGGGCATGAGCAGCATGTTTAAGCCTCGGCATTCAAAGACAAGTTCTACATACAATAAGATGCAAGTAGAAATAAGCCTTTGTAGTCTAAATGTGTGTTCTAATATCAGGAAAGAAATTCTCAGTTAAATGATACCAGAGGTCTGTTAAAACTCTTAACGCGTGTATATTTGTGAACTAATAACGCACGAACAAAACGCCACATTTCACAAGCTCTATTTTGGAGTGGTTCAAGGCCTAATTTGAATGTCCTCTCGTGTGTCAGGTGTTATTCTAATGCAGGCGTGGCCGTTTTAGGAGATTTCCAGTGAACCACCGCATTTGAAAGGCTAATGACTGGATTTGGAATCGGGTGGAGCTACGTTACCTTGAAGTACTTTCACTCAGGTTAGGTTTAAACGGAACGATCCCAAGGCCTGTAATAAAAGGTGTCTCAGGTTTGGCTGTTAATGTGAGAAGATATTAATTGACCTTGATGTTTGGGGTGTGTAAAATCCAGTGATAACCTCCCTGAGCTACTCACAGTTCAGTCATAGCAGGACTGTAAAAATGTATGACTCATTATCCTATAGTGCCAAGGAATGCTTTTTTAGACATCGTGAATGAAAGGAAGATATCCAGGCACAGTCAAGCAGAACTGTAAAGTCATGATTGTACATGAAAAGTTGTCAGGTGGTTGATTTGTGAGCATATGTATAAATTTAATGAAATGTGTATGTATGTGTGTGTGTATGTATGTGTGTGTGTATGTATGTGTGTGTGTATGTGTATGTGTATATATATATATATATATATATATATATATATATATATATATATATATATATATATATATATATATATATATATATATATATAATATACATATATACACACACACACACACGCGCTAAATATTCACTACCGCTCAAAAGTTTGTGATCGCTCGCATATTTTAGCTTGATTTCAGCTACGGAGGAAGACTCCATCATCCAATCCATCTTGTGGGAGATGCTTCAGGAAGCATGGGGTGAAATCTCATCAGATTATCTTGAAAAATTGACAGCTAGAATGCCCAGGCTGTACTTGCTGTTTTTTTGATGAAGGCAAAGTTTGAAGAAAACATTCATCATTTCCATCAAAATCATTATTTCTAACTCTGACATATCATGTCCTGTTCTCTTTTTCTATTCAGACTAATTTCGTGTGCCTTTCCTTGGAAAACAATACAATTTTTGACTGATGCCAAACTTTTGAGTGGTAGTGTGTGTGTGTGTGTATATATAGATAGATAGATATATAGATGACAGAAGACAATGCCAGACAAAAGAAATAATCTCAGTTCACGCATATTTTTTTGTATAGATCATGAAGCATGGCAGAGTTATCAGCATGACATTTCTATTGTTACATCCTCTATATCCCAGAGCATGTAATCAGACTGACCTGTGTTCCTCTTTCAAATGTGGATGACTGTAAATGTGACGCAGAGTACCACAGAGTATATCACATGTTAATCATTGTCTCAATTCTGGCCTATGACACAGGTTTGCGAATAAGCCGTCTAACAAGTGCTTCCGGCATTATTATTGCTGTATGCTGTGAGTTTCATCATTCTTGGACCTTTCACATGAATGTGTCTGTGGGGGTGTGTGTTTTTTTCTTTAAATGAATCACAGCACTCCCTAAATCATTTTGGTTAAAACAATGGAGGTCAGTGTTCGCCTATGCCACAGGCTTCATCATTGTGTGTGCTCCATGATGTGTAGCAGTACACACACACAGTGTAGTATTTTGTCTATACAGTTTCACGTCAGCAGGTAAGTACAAATTAGCTGCAGTTAGTTTTAGACTTCTGCAAATTGCTGCGGGTTTTGCATCGGGTTTTGCATATTACAAAAAGTGCTGTAATTGTTTTATTAAAAGGGTTCTTGAGCACTTCTCCAGCTTCACATGCTTTGCTTGGACACTCAGATGTCGACCCATTTCCTCCACTGTAAAATTTTCCATAAGCTGGAACAGAAATATTGCTCCTAAATCCCAGAGTCAGCATAGAAACTACATATTAGTATGCAGAGGATGGTTTTCAGAAATGCTTGCACAAGTCAGTCTCACTACATCAGCAATCAGCAGACCAGCGTGTCACTCTTCCCTGGAACACTACAGACAGCAGCCATGTTTGTTTTAAGATGATTTTGCGTGGCAATTACGAGAGCCGTACCTGCCAATTTTTGAGCTGGAGGTGAGAGACACTGCAAGGAGTCTCCTGCAGTGTGATATTTTTCTCTGAATTCAGAACAAGACTTTGGTGGCTGAAATGGGTGGCGATGAGTAATTAGACATGTTATGAGTGCCATATTTTTGTGATTGCTAAAGATTAATTAGTGGCTGGAAAAAAAAACAAAAGCAAATATACGTCATGTACACTTAAGCTTTCACTGTACTTTTTTTTTTTATCTGGCACGATTCTAGATAATTCCAGCCATTTATCTTAGTGAGTCAAGTTTAGTCATTCTGTACATATCGAGGTTTATACCCCAGCACTGTTGAATGATGATTTTGTTTGCTTAGAAGGTTTTGATTTAGTGCTGGCTTTATTTCAAATCTGTATTAAAGCATTCATTCGGATTCATCCTGACATTATTTTTTCTCTAACTTGAACTAACATGTTTAGTGATTTCAGCAACGGACCTAACTGTTGAACAGACTTGTTCTCTAATAAATAAAAAATGTGTTGGCACTAGTAAATTTCTGTGGTACAAGATGAATGAAAGAATTCAGGATATACTAGGAAATGTTATTGGAATATAACTCAGTTTGGGTTGGTGTAAATCTACCTCAAATCACCAGATTTTTCAAAAGTGTTCCTGATGTGCCCAGGTTTGCTTCATGCTCTTTGGAAACAACGTCACTGTTCATTATAAGTAACAACGAGTGCTACAGAAAAGTTACAAATACGTTCCATAAGTTAGTAGTTTTGTGCTTTTAATGCTAAATGCATGCATGATCTTAATGCGTGTGTGTATAATATGTTGAACTCCAATCAGAAAGTCTGCATTCTCTCAGAAATGCATCTATTAGCAAAAAATAACTTCAGCAATAGATGTCATTGTATTTTAATTGTTATTATTTTTTTGTATTTTCAGCATGCCATAAAATGGTCCATATGTAACTGTGGGCCTTCTGTTTTAGAAGTTGCATCTACTAGAGAACAATACATGCAGGTTTCTTGCATCCACCATGAAAAGTTTATTTTGTGTAGCACTGTTTTTAACAGTAAAATCAGGTCTATACCCCCTTTTTAAAGTCTCTCAGAAACTAATGCATATACAGTCCTGCATATGATTTATTGGGAGTAGTGACATTATTTCCATAAAGTATGTAGTAAATCTAAGATGGGCAGGTGATTTCTTATGGATTTCACTCGTCAGTAACGGTAGCTGGTGATGATTTTCCAGTAACAACACGCCCTGTTATGTCATTTTTCCTGTTCCAGCAAGATTGTATTTGTGGACTCCTTATTCCTGTTCCTGTTACCATTTCCTAAGGCTGTAATTAAATACTTGCAAAGGCAAACCTGCCTGCAATTTCAGATAAGCTACAGATGAGTTGCTGTCAATTAACTATGGAGAAAGTGGAGCCCTATAGTGTTATCTAATCCAGTTGTGGGGTGGCCTTAAGCCTGTTGACACCTCTTGTTGAATTTTTTTTTTTTTTTTAATTTATTTATCGTGGTTTCTCATCTGTGTGAAATGTCAGCTTGAAAGTCTGGTCTTTCATGCCAGATTGATTGCTAGCACTTGGTACCATATGAATATATAGCTTGATCATGTATTACCTTGATACACTTTCCTATGTAGGTTTTCAGCCAAGTGTATATTTGTGTGTGGCTTTACACTTCCTTTCCTCACTATCTTCATTGCCAGCACCACATTGTGATGACAGGTGGCTAGGGCATGTGCTACATCTCAAATCGTGACTGCTGCTGCTGCTGCTGCTGATGTCTTAAGTGTTACATGGAGTGGACTGTGTTTTTACACGGCTAAGCGATCATTGAACGCTGAAAGATCACTTCAGCATACAATCAAACTCATATGTACTAGATAAGCAGTAGTCCAGTGAATTAAGCGACTGGGGCAACCTTGTAAATGGGGTGTTTTTTGTTTAAATAAACATGTAAATGGGTTTTTCTTCAATAGCATGTTTAAAAGGCAAATGCTGACCGAAACTTAACTTACTTTTCTAAATTTCCTTAAAAATAGCGTACATTTTAGGCCAGCTTTGAAAGTGCAGCCCTAAAGTGTTTTCTCTGAAACAGTAGAAAATGGTTTCAGTTGATGGAAGAATTAAAAAATAGTGCTTTAAGAAGCATTCGTCCATTCCCCTGAACTGACTACTGATAAGCAGTGACCTTGTGTTAACAGATCAAATGGAATCCATTATAATTGGACAGTCATCCAGTGCCATGGAGTTTCTGAAGTCTTTTGTACACTTTTCTGGCCATTAGCTTCAGAACTGTGGTTGAAATCTGATCAGTGCTTCATTGTACACACCCTTCTGTGCACTGGTTTCCAGTGGGAAATCAAACTCAATACCATGTTGAGCTGATCATCAAGATTTATAAGATGTAGTCATGGGACTGAAATGCACAATCCTGTGTTCAATTAAAAGTTTTGTTTGAAGCAAGCATCTAAAGTTTGTTGACGTGAGTGGTCTGTAGTCTGCTGTCAGTATAATTGTCTCTTTCTCTGAAAGAGCTCTAATGCATGCTAATGCTGGGTGATTTTCACGATTATTTCACACAGTTTCTAAATGGTTTAAATTAAGGTTATGTGTGTGTATGCATGTTTAAATGTTTTAAGGAAAACATCTATAAATGTTAAAAGTTTAACCTAATACTAAGGAAAAAATAATCTTCCTGTGTGACTCCCAAGCACTGCATGTTCAGATAAAAAAAAAAAAAACAATATAAACAGGTAGCACTTTGCCGACGCCTTGTAGCAAAAGGTCAAATATTCCCTTTGAGATGTGAAATTGGGACAGGTTTAATAGGTCAAACAAGTTTATGTAAAATATAATGATGCATTACGTCATAATTCATCAGTTTGACGAATGGAAGTGGGAAACTGGTTTCGCTACATGTTGGTATTTTGCAGCTAACTCAGATGAGTGACGTAGATTTTCTTTCTCAAGCAGTGAAATATATAGTCAGTGTTTTAGATTTAACAAATATGTTAGATTAATCTAAAGGAAATATACAGAATATGCACAACTATATGTAGTTGACTCTATCGAGAAAGAAGGGTACAATAATATTGTAAAAATATTGCAAAAATATTAAGTGTGATATATATATATATATATATATATATATATATATATATATTTAAATGCCCTTTCTTTAAATGTACTTAAATTAAAAGAACTGTTTGCATTATTTGCTATTTATGGTACCGTTTTTTGATATTCAATTCATTCTAATAAACGTAATCAAATGATGCAATTTGTTTGTAATGGCTTTATGTAAAAAAAAAATGTAATTGAAAAGTGTTTCTTTAATCAATTTGTATTTATTTGTTTGTTTATTTATTTGTTTATTTATTTGGCAAATGCATGCTAGACCTAATGCATAAATGACAGCTGCTGTATAAGTGTGTGTGTGTGTGATGGAGAAAAAGAGAGATTCAGGCATTGTCATTCCCCTCAGGCAAGGCGATCCTGAATGTGTCTGTATGGTGAGGCCTCACACAGTACGGACAGAGAGAATTGAGACAAGCGGTGTAGGGCACAGGGCTACCAGCCGTTTCTCCACCCTCCCCCTGCCTCCACATAGCCGAGCGTCTGTCCGATACAAAGCCTTCTGCCTTTTGTTCCATATATGAGATCAGTTACTATGGAGGAGACCGTGGGGAGAGCTATCAGGTTGATTTGCTGTTCAACTGTTCTTGCTGTACTTTTGGTTAAGCAGTGAATACTCTGTGCAAAGGTTTATTGTTTCTTTTTTTTTTTTTGTAGCCGAGTGTAGATTAGTATGGGAAAGCTAGAGTTTGACAATTTAACGATGGGAGGAAGATCAGGCCCTGAAGCTTTTACTGCAATTCTTTTTCAAACCGAGGCTCGTTTTATTGCCAAGAAATGTGACCTCAGCTTTCCAGAGACAAAAGAGCTTGGCAGTCTGCTTGTATGCTTGTGTGAGAAAGGAAGGCTCACTGCGGGGGGAAAAAAAAAGAAATGGAGAATGGAAGAACAACCTAGACTTGAAAACCTTGAATTACCCACCTGCCCTTAGTCTAAAACATAAGATGGTAACCGATTGGCTTGTTTAGTGTAGCCAATTATTTGTTTAAACTTTGTACCAGATGATTGTTTTTAGAACTGATTTGGACATTTTATGTAACCTGTTTTGATTGTGTACCATTGACCCTAAACACATTTGTGAAAGTATTTGCTTCTCTCAGAGTATGCAGAATTCAGCACATGCTCTGTGCATAGAGTTTTATGTATATAGTTCTGTATATAGTGTGAACGTTTTATATATAGGGCAGGGCAAAGCCAAAACATTTCTGGTTGACAGGTTCCCACGTTGACCTTCAAAACATCAGTGTTTTCACACATGTACCTTTTGCTTTCATGCTATGAAATGACTAAAGGACAGCCGTCTTGCAGAGTTAAAATTGGTTATGACCACATTTGTATATTTGCAGTAATGCTTTAAAATGTGTGACGCAGACTGTCTTGTATGGATACAAAAAGGCTCTATAGCAGCAAGCATGAGCTCTTGAACAGACAGACCTCCTGCTCTTTGATGCTCCACTAAATAAAGCGTATTGTGTCACCCGATCTGCTGCTACCTGCAGACCTGAGCCAAACCAGTTCTGAAATAAGGAAGGCCTGTTTCTCAAGACTGTCACGTGGCATTGAATTACGCAACTGTTTGTTGATGGGGGGCGGGGATGATCACATCTACCTGGCATCATTAGAAAGGGTTCTACAGTACTGATGCATTTTTCTTTAATGTTCATTTCAATGAGTGCATTAATGATAGATGTTGAGATTTTTCTAGACATGTTCACACTGGTTACTTTCAGGTGTGTTCAGAGCAAAGAATAGCCTAAACAACACAGTTCAAATATTATACTGCGTAGATCTGCAAAATGTCACTCCTGTTGTCTCGCATCAGAACAGATGATGTTTAACAGGTCAAACAGGGTGATTGCTAGCCACACTCTGCTCTCTGAGTCAGCAGTTTGACCACAGCTGCTTTATCAAACCTCAAGCTTGACTTTAGAGCTGCCTCACATTCACAGAGACCGATTAAATGGAGGACTAAAGGTTTATTTGGGTTTCTATAAACGCTCTGCCTAGTTTAACTTGTTTCTGGCAACCAGTCAGTGTTATTTCTCCTGGATGCTCAGACTTGCACAGATACCAGCCTGTGTATGCCTTAATGAGTGTGCAATTTAGTCATAGTGCCAGTTGCTATGACAGCAGAAGTGTTTACCTGTGTGTGCGTGTGTGTGAGCGTGTGTGTGTGAGATGACGGGACTTTGCCTCCTGTTGCACATTCAGTGCAATTCAAACATTTGCACATAGACATGTGTGTTTGCTGCTGAAAACGTTGTTGAATTTTGTTTATGTCCTGGTATTACTAGAGTTTATAAATCAAGTGACCGCTCAGCTATAACTCTTTAAGGTAGAGGTGTGCAAAGGCATCCAAAGGAATTCTGAGCCCACCCAATCCTGCTCCCACTTCCCCAGAATATTTTTGGTAATTCTTGCCTGCAATATTTTCCAAAAATAAACTACACTGACCATGATGCAGCGCTTGCTGAGGATGAATGAATAAATTCCTGGAAGTGTAACGGAGTATCTGATATGGAAAATACAAAGATGGGAATATTGATTCTGAAAAAAGAAATGTGTTTCTCTCTACAAAATGAGGAAAAAGTGTGCGATTTGAGAGCGATCACTTACTTGGGTTACTGAGGTATCAAAATCCAGAGAAGTATCAAGGGCGCTGCAGTTCCATCTATCCTTTACACAAAAAGGACGCCAGAGGCAAGTTCCTAGCCTGCTCACGAAAACGGAACTTGTTAACTTTAGCTGTTGGCATGTAACATTGTAATTTATTTAAATATATCTTTTTAAACATATAAGCATCTCTGGGTGTGTTACTTATCTCGGTTTAAATTGGGCAGACCTGCCTATTATTATGCAGTTTCCACGAACAGACACCTCAGGACTGTTTCAGTTCCTCAAAATGTACTTCCATAACTAAACCGTGTCACAAGGTGTGGGTTTTTCCAGTGTATTTAAACCTAGAAATCTTGCTTTAGAGGCTTCTGATGTGAGTAGGGATGTTTACAATATGTCAGAAGTTTACATGTTTGCAGAACAATCGGCGAGGTTCACATCACTTTTATAGTGGGTTTTTACTCTTATAGGATACTGTAGTTTTTTCTTTCTAATAGGCTAGACCACTTACACAAAGTAGTTGTCCTGTATAGCTAAAGAAAATTGCTATTGTACACCCCATAGGACTTGTGTAACACTACATTAAACACTTTATTGCTAGACCATGATTCACAAATCAAGCAAGGTGCAAGTTAGTTGGTGTTTTGTTGCCATTTTTTTCCCCAACCAACTGCAACTTTTCAAACTGCTGCATCACCAGCACTGTGCTATCTCTAACAAATACGCAATGTCATAGACGCCCACTCAGTGTCTCTGTGCTTGAGATTGATAGGAGACCAGTGCCGTCCCTTTCACTCAGAGAGCATGTCCAAATATGTTCCTTTGCCTCACTATCATGAATGGCTGGGGCATCATCAGGATTCAAACCTGCAATTTGGGAACTACTTTTTTGTTGCACTGTTTGGGAGCTCCACGAGTGAGATCAATTCAATTCTACAGCCTGTGTGCCTGTAGACCTAAATACTGACATCTAAAAGACAAAGGTGTTCATTTTAGATCATTTTATTGCCTGTCTGTCTGCCGGTTGCCGGGTTGTTGTCTTTTCCTCCATTTCTCTATTCCTCCCTTTCGAACCACTTGTGGAATGTGAACTGTATCCCCCCCTGCCATTGAGACAGTAATTAATGAGGCCCTAAATATGGTGGATCAGATCTCTGGCAGCCAACACTCACATCATTTTAAGCTTGAGAGAAAGGACTCCTCTCTCCTGGGTTATTACCGGACTTGCATTCTTTGTCTTCCAAACCACACTGTCCTCACCTTTGATATAGTGACATCCTGAGCGGGTTGAGCTTAGGATGTCGGGAACCCTTTCATGTCACAACCTAGGTGTTCAATAAGTAATCTCTTCCACAGTCCTTTGCTGTTAGGTTGGAGTGTAGTTGCCAAGGGAACAGCCAGGGGATAAGCCACTATGGCAGTGTGTGAGCAGTGAGCATAAAACTTCAGCTTTAATTAACTGCACATTCGTCTCTTTGGGATCAACTCGGCCCTCTATGGATTTACCCTGCAGATTTCCAACTTTTCCCAGAGCTCATGGAAGTGAAGCTGTGCAACTTTTACATTTGACTTGATGCTACCGAGTACTGATGACAAGCATCAACCAGGAACCTGATGCATCCTTAACCAAGTTCACTGCCCTCCAAATTGAGGTGAAGTGTATTTGATGCAAATGTAGGTTGGCATGTTTATTGCGGTGTTTTGTTTGTTTGCACCTCGGCAGGGGTGAACTCATGCTTGGCGGTTGGTAGAAGCCACTTTGCCAGGAATTGGGCACCCTAGTCCTATGACTCATTGTTTCCTCAGTCTCAGAATCTCTGGCTCAAAGCCTCCTGATCAGAAGAAACAATTCTTCTGGGTGTTTGTAGATGAATTTGGTGATATCTACACTATGACTCAGTAGTATGTTTGCTGGTTCTGTTTCCACACTGAATCCTTGATTAATTGTATAATTTGGGTTCTTGCAATCTGTCTTCATTTCTTTAATATGATGAAATGTGTGAGGCTTTCCTGCAGTTGTATGCTGAAGACTCGGTCATTCTCTCAGCTGTCCATCTTCGTATAACGATTTTAGAAGATTCAAATAGAAGATGCATGACAACTGACTGTAATGTGCTGGTGTGACCGCGGGTATAAAAAATATATATAAAATAAAGATAATATATTAGGCAGCAAGTGAACATTTTGTCCTCAAAGCGTAAGGATTTGAGTGAGTTTGACAAGGGCCAAATTGTGATGGTTAGATGACTGGATCAGAGCATCTCCAAAACTGCAGCTCTTGTGGAGTGTTCCTGATCTGC
Organism: Hemibagrus wyckioides; assembly: GCF_019097595.1. Taxonomy (NCBI): domain Eukaryota; kingdom Metazoa; phylum Chordata; class Actinopteri; order Siluriformes; family Bagridae; genus Hemibagrus; species Hemibagrus wyckioides. The sequence goes on from NC_080716.1 coordinate 13,855,187, forward strand.
AGTGGTCAGTATCCATCAAAAGTGTCCTTTAAGTCCCCGCAACCTACAGGACTTAAAAGATCTGATCTTGGTGCCAGATACCACAGCACACCTTCAGGGATCTAGTGGAGTCCATGCTTCGACAGGTCAGGGTTGTTAAGGCAATAGCGGGACCAACACAACATTAGGAAGGTGGTCGTAATGCTTGAATCAGTGTATATTGTTTTACACCTCTGCACTACTGTTTTCTTCATCGAGTGTTGATCAATTTGCTGTAACGGTAAGGCACAGTGTCTGGATTTTGATGTCAGTTTCTGTAATAACTGAATTTGTATTGCAGACAAACAGATTTTATTTTTTGAGTAATTTTACAAAGAAAAATCTAGGGAAAATTGACATCATGACCTGTCTGACCATGGATTGATGGCTGCTCATGTTTTTGTGACCCTTTCAAATATCATCCAAACTTCATAAAAAGAAATCACTTCTGAAGAGCCGGTAGCTAAATTGTGTCATTGTTATATGGCAGAGCAGGTCAAACTCATTCCTGTTTCCACTTGCCCTTGCAGAGAAGTCATTAGATTAGAGGTTCACATACGTTTTTCCATAATAAAATTGCCACAAAAGATTCTGTCTACTATTTTGCCATAGATGAAGAACAGATTGCAGTTTCAAGACCCGTTCATGCAGAATATCAGATCATTCCCAAGAGGTCACGATAATTTTAGTCATGTAAGCAACATTCCAAGAGTTTCCAAATCAATCCTGAGCTCACTGTCTGTATGGAGTTTTGCATGTTCTCCCTTTGTTCATGTAGGTTTACTGTGGGTTCTCCCAAAAACATGTACATGGTGGACTGGCCCCAGGGAGTATTCATGCCTCACTTCCAGTATTCCCAGGATAAGCCCCTGCACGTGGATAATGCAATTGAATGTTTGAAAGAAAGCAAAAACTATTCCCAACAACTCTTTCCATGACCTCATTCTGCACTTTTGCTTCTCATCATCTGAAGTGTCTCATCCCAAACTTTAGAAAATCATCTTGCAGAAGTTGTTGCTGAGCGAGGGAAATGGTGCTAGCAAGCATAGGTTGTAAATGTGTCTTGGGCTGTTTGTTTTATTCAATTATTCAGTAGAAGATTCTGCAAGGTCCACTGAAACAAGTGAAGTAGGCGGAAAAATAACATCTAAAAGTGAATTCAGCTCATTGTTAATGCTGGAGCTCGAGTATCCGTGGTACTGACTGTCAAGTATGGCTTGGTCCCTGCTGTGATGTTGGCTAAACGCTATTGGCTATTGAAAAAGGGACATTTCTATGTCCCGCCCTGATTTCCTAAATTACATCAACGTCAATTAACGCAGCGTGTTTCAAGACACTTCCACAAGGACTTTAACTCCCACTTACATAATGCTTTGTTTAATCTGTTTATACCTGCTGTGTGTTTAGTATTGAGAACTGAAAATCTTCACTATGATATAATCACTCACTGCATCACGGCAGAAAGTGTGTTCAATTATTTACATTTTTTCCAGATATTCAAGACAAGAAGCTTAGAGTTTACCATAAAGAGTTACAAGAAAGCAGGCAAGCAAGAACAAAAGTATATACTTCTGCATTCATTTTGAAGTGTGGATGTGTTCAGTCTGAGACTGCTTTCGTTTCAGATTTTGCAGTGTGCCTGATTATTTAGAGCGAAAAGTGCTCCTCTTCCCGTTGGCTTTAAAAACATTAATCAACAGCTACATGGTGGTAAATTGTAGTTCAGTTCCAAATTACAACATGACTAAGTGAAGAGGCAGCCAGCGTGTTCTTGTCCTGTCTTCTTATCAGGATCATGACAAACTTTTGGTGGTTTTCTCATTTTGCAGTTAAACATTCAGTGATTAGTTAAACTGTTAATCAGTGTTTGGGTGTTGATGTTTGATTTTAACAGGAGGAGGCTAGCCCAAGGCTTGAGACACTGTTTCCATTGTGCGGTCTTACAGTAAGACTCCTCACACACATCACAGAGCTGCTCTGGGATGTTTCTGGAGGAACATTGTCCTGTCCGGTCGCCCTCTGTTACCCTGCGTCGCCCTTGACAGTTGAAGGAAAAGGTGTGGAAAACTCATTGTTAAGAATTTTTTTATGAGTTTCTCTTGTTTATGGGGAAAATAGTTTCCTGGTTTGTACATAATGGCTAGACCTGTAAACTCGATGTCTGGCTGACAGAACCATGACTGTTCACACTGCAGGTGTGTGTTTTTTTTCCCTCCAGATGCCAAGTGACTTAGCAAAGACTTGAAAATAATGTAAGGAAGCTAAGTCAGAGAGCCCCTGCATGGCACAGCCTTGTATTGCAACTTACTTTGATCACAAAACTGCACATGCCTAATGATTATCCTGTGTAAATGTTATGGTAATGGCCACGTTTCTACACTGTTCTGCGTCGCTTAACCTACACAAGTGTTAAATAGTCATAAGAGAACTGCTGACATTCTCACAATGCATGGTTGCTGCTTTAGCAAGGCTTCCTGCATGAAAGTTTCGAGAGGACCGTACACTGGCATTTATCTCGCTCTGATCATGCGCTCGGCCAACATCTTGTGGCTAAATCCCTCTAATCTCTCATTCATGCATCAAGCAGAATGACTGATGAGGAAGACAAACAGGAAAACTAAAGCTTACTTTCTTTTTTCATCACAGTCTCCATCTTTTAATTTCTTAGAGGGGGAAAAAATATTTAAATTCTTCAGTATAAAAAATTATGAACTGCATGAAAACAGCAACAAAGCTTTCCGCTCCAGGCTTCTGTGAAACTAGCTTCAGTTCTGACCTCATTTTTACACCTCTATCCCATATAATTTGCTGTTTGGGCTGTTATTTATTAACTTATTCGTGGGCGTGTGGAGGAACCAAACATGAAATGATAAGACTTGTAAACAACATGTTATTTAACAACGCACTAGGTAACTGTAGTTACCATAACTGGGTAAGGACCGACAGTGGCACCAGGGTGGAGTGATGGGAGAGCCATCAGAACACAAACCAGCACTCCAGACCTCAAGTCAGTTTTCCAAATATGTTTACTCAGCTGCTTAACTGCTGCTATTGTTTTTTTGCACAGGTCTCAAAGTTGTACATCATCTCATTTTATTTCATTTAATTTACATTTCATTGCACGTTCTTTTCTTTTTTCGGCGATAAGTGTCCTGTGTTTTTGTGTTGTCTTTTTTTTGTACGTATTGTTTTTGCACTGTCTTGTCATTGGTTTGTTTGCACCTAGCTGCACACTTTACACTTTGTGGCTTGGACAAACTTTCGGTCCTAGCTCTGTGTTGTTTTTGTGTTTGAACTCTGTTGTATGTTTATGTAGCACCAGGTCCTGGAGAAACGGTGTTCCATTTGACTTTGTACTGCGTCAACTATATGCGGTTGAAATGACAATAAAAGCTTCTTGGATATTGAAAAAAAAAAAAAAATCTTGAACACTTTTGTCCTGAAGTCGTGACTTTAAGCATATCTACATATTTTACAGGTTATTTGTGCAAGCAAGACATCATTAATAATGTTTTTTTCTGTGCAGTGAAGTACTGTTTTTGAGTTTTAAACACAATGCTAAACCCTGATGGCAAATGCTAAGTTTCAAGTCACATACAAAAGCTGGAACAGCTCTTTTAGCATTATCTTAATTAACAAGACGTGCACCAGCCATGTTAATTACTGCTTCAATAGTGAGCTAATTAGATTTCTAATTATTAATTGTGTGCCGTTTCTTAGGCACATCCAGTCCCTCTAGAGCGGGGATTATCATGCATAAAGCCTTGTAGCCAACCCAATGCCCCTGTCACTTTTAAAGGTCTTGTGTAGAGGTGTGTGTGTGTGTGTGTGTGTGTGTGCACATGTGCATGCTAATTTACAGGAGCAAACGTCTCTTCAATTAAGTTTTAACAGTGTACTTTTTGATTTATTCCTCTTGCTTTCTGTTTTTGTATTGGAATATTTGTAATACTTTTATAAATTATATCTGAAGTGCCACCTGATATAATTTGGCCAAGTTTTTGGCCCTTTGTTACAGAGAACAGATAATAAACACAGTTCACTAAAGCAGTCAAGTTTCCAGCATGCATTTGCTTTTAGTAGCTGTTACTTTCACTTCACACAGACTTTGATGTGCTTTACTCTGTTGATATTTGACCTGTGAACTCATTAGAGCCATTAGAAGGAAAAGACACAAAGACCGTCTCTTTATATGGTAACAGAAAAATGTAGTGGACTTTTCTCACTGTTTACTTTTATTCTCTCTGCTTGCTAGAACTGTCTTGTTAGCAATCTTGGCACCTCTGTTGAGTTATTAGATTTGGGCTATAAAATATTGTAATATAATAATAATCTATAAAAGATTGATTTATGAGGATGTAGCTTTTGTACAACATGCGCTTCAGTGGAAGTGCATTTCAGCTTTCACAGCCATGATGAAAGACTCAAAGGCCACCATTGTCCTCTCTGTGACTGTGTGATCACAACACACCAACTCACCTGTATTTATACTCGTGTGACATAAAACAGCACCTGCTTAGGAAAGCATGACTATAGCAGGTGAATGATGTTTACACACATATAGGCTTTCAACCAATAAGGGTACCTACTATCTTGGCGTTCCACTCTCGGTGCACAACTACTTCATGTGTACTTTTATATAAATGCACAGATATAAGCCAGTGTGACTGGTAAGCTCATTTCTGGCTAAACCTTGAAAGAAATATACTATACTAGTTTCAATGTACTCCTTTGTCTCTTTCAGGCACGTCCAGCCATGATTGAAGACAAGGGTCATCGCGTGACGGACTACTTCGTGGTGGCCGGACTGACGGACAAGTCCACACCGCTGGAGCAAGATCTGTCCGAGACCAAATCAAGTGGCTCTAAAGCGCCCATCACTGACCTGGCAGTGATCAACAAGTCAGCAGGCGAAACGGTGCCTGAGGGTTTTACATGCATAGAGAGCACATACAGCGGCCAACCGGCCAACCTCAACCACGGCAGCCTGAAGAGTCCCGAACTCTTCCTGTGTTACAAGAGAGGCCATGGAAAACCTCCCCTAAGTGACATTGGGTGAGTGTATCTCATGAAAAAAAATGTGTATTGCTAAATCTATGCATAAATGCTAAAATATATTAGAAAACAAGAGCAGTGGTCAGTGTCTTTGATCAGTGTATGCCGTCCATTTTAAGCCAGTTATGTCATGACATTTTTATTGTATATGGAGAGATCTGCGGACCATCAAAGCATTGACATCTAGCAAACCCTAAAAATTTTGGAATCCGCAAAAAGCTCAAGACAGTCTACACTTTAAAGTTATACAGGTTGATAATTATTCATTCTGAGGCAATTACAGTTTTTGAACTAAAGCCAAACACAGATAAAACCTTATTATTCTGAGTGTTACACAAGTTTGCTAGCTGACCTTCAGTCCCTGCGGGAACTAGAACATTCGGTTTATTACATTCATTACATGTGCAATGGATATAAAAAAATTTATATACCCCTTTGTTTTTGTGATTTGAAAAAAATGTATATCAGAGATAAATCATGTGCAAATGTTTCTACTTTCAGTGAGAAAGTACAATGTATAAAAATGTATTGGAAAATTTTTAGGGGGCACAAATTATATACAATTATCTAGTTATCATTCACGAGTATATACACCCTTATATTAAACTAATAGTTTGTTGTAGCACCTTATGATTTTATTACACCGTTCGGCCATTTTGGGCATCTCCTTTGCACATTGCTTCATTACGGTGTTGCATCATACTACACCTAATGTTTTTACAGATTCCATTATACCCCTCTTCTGATCAATGCTTTTCAACCATGCATGTTTTGGAAGCTCCTTGTGGACCATGGCTTCAGCAGTTAGATGAAACCAAGCTGATCTTTATCTTTATTAGGAGTTGATCAGAATAATTTCTTTCTTCTCCTGTTGGTAGCTGTTGTATGATACCTGGAGCTGGCCAGTGGGTGGGAAATTGTTTACGATTTTCTTACAAGCTTATAAACATTTCTGTAGTTCAGTAAACATTATGAGGATGTGATGGAGTTCAGCGTCACAGCTGAAAAGTTCACATAAATTTAATTTACTCTTGATTTATAGACTGATTACAACAAAAGGACAAACCAAAATTGTGGCACGTTGCTTTATTTTTATACTAAATTTTGACCACATGTAAGCCAACATATAACTGGCAACCCTTGTACAATTATATCGGTGTATAACTTTCAAAGCAGGTGCACATACGTTTTATTCAGTTATTTACTTCCTCTTTTGGTCCGTACGTTACTGACAGAAACGCTGCAAAGGATACGAGTGCAGACCAGCTGGCGAAGCTGACAGTTAGTGCTCTGTTTATCAGTAGACAAAGAGCACACAATGCTGGCTTTGGCAGCTCAGGCTAGGGCCAGAGCTCTTGCATCATCTTTATTTAAGTCTTATTCTGCTTATTGTACACATACAGAGAAAGTGGTGCCAGGCCGCATGAATGGACACTCATATACGCCGTCCAGCTCCAGGCTATCGTCTCTCCCTTCTCTTTCTTTCTCCCATGTTTACCTAGCTCTCAGGTTCTCGGTTACATCAGGCATTTTCCCAGTGCCGATCAGCGGATTTAGTTATTTGTCTAAAGAGAATAGAAGCAATTTTTCTTTAGATAATTGAACCCAGTGTAAACACATCCTACCTCCAGTGCTTTTTTTTTTTTTTATTACAAATAGGCACCGAATTGGATTGTGCAGTGCCATAGGAAAATGCCATATGACCCACAAGGCCAGACTCTCTCGAGTGTAAACAGAAGATTAAATGTCAGACTAAAGATGTGATCCAGCAATTGCTAAAGCATCTGATAGCCTCACTCCATCGTGTGTGTGTGTAGATTCCATTACAGCTTTCAGAGCTATGTCTGAGTTTCAGTCTGTTATGAGTGATTTTAAGTCTAGTATGATTTTTGTTTTTTACTCATGAAGTCAATTTATTCGGTTTATTCTCATCTCAGTTCTTCTAACAGAATGTGTTTTCAAAGCCTGCTTGTGTTTCCTCTGCAGAATCAGAGTCTGTGTTTGGTTGGTTTGTGGATTTTTTTTTGCACTGTTTGCAGGTTTTTATGTTGCGTTGGTGTTTTTATTGTGCTTTTATTATGAGGTAATCGCAGCGCTGTAGTCATGTCAAGATGTTAAACAGAGGGCTGAAACACTTTAAAAGGATTTAATCATGAAAGTCATTTTTTTTAAGGCTTAGAGTTATGCAAAATCAGTAATGGTGTCAAATGGTATTTTATATTTAGAAACCAATATCTGGCATAAAGGTGTTATAAGGTACTTGATCTAACTTCTCACACGTTTGTTACAAAAGACGAATGGAAGACTATCCTCGTTCAGCACTTTAGTGCTTTAATTACACACTTTACATATCCCTGCCTGTTTCTGACGATAGTTTCAGTAAAGGTTCTTTGCTTTCTGGTTCAAGGTTACTTAGCACTTCTTCAAAATGTGCCGTTATAAGCAGAACGAGTTGATGCCAAGCACAAATTAGAGTGCCTCCTCCTCAAATTGATTGCCGTCTGCTGCTATGACCTTCACTGCGATTCGCATTAAGCCTCTGTTATTGCCAGAATTCATTTCTTGAGTCAACCTCCTGAAGAAAGTGTGTGGCAGGGACATTGAGACGAATACTTTGAGTTTTCAAAGTCATTACAGCCCATTTTAGCGGTCTCTCTTATTTTTATTTATTTTTTTTTCATTTCTTTTTCATTTTTTTCAGTAATCATTAATTATCCGTCACCTCTTAAATCTGCGATGTCCAGAAAATAGAAGAGAATTCAACTTTGGTTAACAAATGATCCAACAAAAAATATTTCTACCTATTACTGCAATTCTGTAAATTTCTGAAAAGAACTGAAATGAAGTGAAATGTGCTTCATAAAATTTACTTAGATGGCTTAATGTCAGCTAAATAACTAAAGCTTCAACAATAATGCCTTCAGAAGCTAACATTGTTTTCCCTGTGGCTGTATGCCATGTAATCATTGGCCTTTTTCCTTCACCCTCAAATCAGACTTGCTCAGGAGTATAAAGCTGTCCTGCTTTTTCCTCTAGACACAACTCGGGTTTAGAAGGTTTGAAAATGAGTCATGTCTAATATCCCTGCTATTATTGCTCTCTCTCCTCTCTCCTCTCTCTCTCACGTTTTGTAAAATAGTCATGCCCAGGCTCTATAAATATTAAATAGAAATCTTTTTAGTATTAAATTAAAAAAATGTATATTGAATGAATATACACTCCCTGGACAAAAAATGGATTTTCTTATTTCTCCCATGTCAGAAGACATATTCCGTGGCCTTGGAAAAAATGATGCTCTGTTTCAGAGGTGTCAAATTACTGGCCTGCAACAAGCAAAGAAAACCATTAATGAGATTGTTGAAACTACTAAAACTGGGTTAAGAATCGTCCAACACGTTATTAAAACCTCAAAGGATAGTCGTCAACCATCATCTTTAAGGAAGAAATCTGGACGGAAAAAAAAATCTTGAATGATTGTAAAAAAAAAACAGTAGAACTTACAACTATGTTTAATAGTAAATGTAAGAGCAGTTCCACATGCACAATGCAAAGAGAAGTCAAGGGATTGGGACTAAACAGCTGTGTAGCCTTAAGCAAAGCAATTGTGATGCTAATAGAAAAAAAGAGCTTTAATTTGCTAGGGAGTATAAAGACTGGACTGTCGAGCAATGGGAAAAGGTCATGTGGTGTGATGAGTCCAGATTTAACCCAGTTCCAGTGTAATGGGTGCATCAGGTTAAGAGGAGAAGGGTGCATCACTTCATCCACATCATATCTACCGTACAAGCCTGAGGGGACAGTTTTGTGATCTGGGGTTGCTTCAGTTGGTCAGGTCTAGATTCAACAATGTTATGTGCACAAAAAATGAGGTCAGCTGACTACCTGAATATACTGAATGACCAGGTTTTTCCATCAATGGATTTTTTTCTTTCCTGATGGCATGGACATATTCCATTAAAAAAAACACTGAGGTCAGCAGGAAAGTTCTAATACTCTTGAGACTGAGGAGTGTTATGGAAGCAATGTAACCTGTGGAGTGGATAAAATGAGTCATGGTCTGCCAGCATCTCTCACATGCCTATTGTTTTGTCAGATGTCCTCTTGTATTAGAACAGCTTTGATTTTCCCAAAGTGGGTTCATGTGCAGAAACAAAACGGTTCAGTGAAATTTTCATTAATTCGCACAGGTCCCTGCTTTTCTACCGCATGCTCTAATTCTAGGTATTTGCTTTCAGAAATCTAGTCTCTGTTTTTTCCATTGCATCTCAGACCCTCAGCACTGTGTGTGTGTGTGTGTGTCAGGGTGATGTATGAAGGGAAGGACAGGCTGATCCAGGGCTGCGAGGTGATCCAGGCCACACCATACGGCCGTTGCGCCAATGTCAACAATAGCTCAGCTACATCACAGCGCATCTTCATCACGTTCCGTCGCGCACCCCCCGTCCAGCCCCGCAACACTCTGGCCGTTACTGATATCTGTGTGATAGTCACAAGCAAAGGCGAGACTCCACCACACACCTTTCTCAAGTTGGACAAGAACCTTAACTGTGGCATGGTGAGCCCTTATACCAATCATACCTAGATAACATGGTATTTTCAAGTGTTGTATTTAATATTGATGATGTGCATTTTATATTAGGAGAAACGGGTGACCTGATGGTGTCCTTTTTACTTTTTCATTCTCAGTGGGGCTCCAGTGTGTACCTGTGCTACAAAAAGTCAGTCTCTTCTTCCAACTCTATCGCCTATAAAGCAGGTAAGCTGACATTTGCTTTTACTCCTGCTTAGCTGTTTTATGTCACTATGAATGCTGTGTATTTTACTCACTGTTTATTCTTTAATTAATATACATCTCATTAATAAAACTGAAGGAGTTGATGATTCAAGGCCTTGCTCAAGGATTCAGAGGTAGCAGCTTGGCAATAGCGGGATTTAAACACACGACTTTATCAGTAATCCAGTGTCCTTACCACTGAGCCTCCACTCTTCGCTACTCTTATGTACACTGGTAGTGCATCAGTACAGCATTACTGAGCAAACAGGCATCCACAATAGCACAGTGATTGAATGCGTGGAAGCCTGAGGATAGCTCTGTACTGCAGTTCTGACCTGGCATATTCAGAAATTAAGCTGACCTTTTATATTCAAAGGAGCAAAACAGACTGTGGGCAGTACCTCCATGTCCGTATAAATCAGCTGACATCAACAGCAGACCACAGTTTTTGGGGATGCAGAACAAGTAAAGTATTTCATTAGAGGAAATAAAAAGTACTGGAAAAATACTATAGCAGAACTGAACGTCATGTAAAAACACAGGCAATAGTTCATTTACTCCAGTTTTAAACCACCTGCATTAGTCATCTAACATGACTTGTTCAGAAAGTGAATGACGCCATTCAGTTGAGCAGGTTAGGCAAGAAATTTTAGCGGGATCTTTGTACATTTTAGCTGAATACACCTGCTTTGCACTATATGTGTAGCTTTTGTTTTTAAAGCTACTCTCTTCTCATGCAGTACAATGTGACAGTAAATGGCATTTACGTATATTATATGCTTTTGAATGATACTAAATACCCTGTGTTAGCTTTCATCGAAGAGCTTTACATGGTTACACACTGACAATGAGAGGCCAACTGTACTTAACACTGGTATTATAACCTTGCCCTTTCATGCTGTTAGAGCACGGTTAATATTCATGGAGCACCCAACTCAAGTCTTTATCTTCAAGCTGCCTTACTTCCTGTCAGATGTGGTCTTGTTAATCGTTAAAAAACAGGACTTCCTGGCTGGCCCTTTCACTTTTTTTTGCTCATTATAATGTGTGACGGCTATGGCTAAGCTCTAAAAACTATCTGAGATTAGGCTCGACCCAAATAAGGAAAAGATACATTTGGGTAAATCTACTATGTGCTTAATTGTGGTCAGCACTCCATTTAAAGTCATTGTCCACTGTATTAGGGACACCTGTTAGATCAGACTAGTTAACTAATCAGCCAATCGTATAACAGAAGAGTAACCCCCCAAAAAAACATGCAGATACAAGAGTTTCAGTTAATGTTCTAAATTAACATCAGAATACGGAAAAAGTGTAATCTGTGTGAAACATGACATGGTTGTTGGTTCCAAATGGGCTGGTGTGAATAGTGCTGAAAGAGCACACACTAGTTCATGGAGTATACACGAATGGTACAAAATGGTAGAACACACATGGTTCTGGGAGTGGAAATGCCTTGTTGATAAAAGGGCTCAGTGGAAAAAGGCAAGAATGGTTCAAGCTGCCATGAAGGATAGTCATGTAGATAAGCACACTTAACAGCAATGGTGAGCAGTACACATGCACCAAGAGGTGGATGAGCCACAACAGCAGAAGAACACATCAGGTTCCACTCCTTTTAGCCAAGAATAATAATCTGATCCTGTCATTGGCTCAGACTCAATGAACCTGGGCAGGTGAAGATAAAAAAAACAAACAAAAAAAAAAAACACCTGGTCTTTTCCCAGTGTCCAGTTTGGGTTTTCTGGGTGTTCCTCTGACCTCTCTTATCAACAAGGTATTCCCCTTACAGAACTGTTGCTCACCAGTGATTTTTGTAAACTCGAGTGTGTATAAACCCCAGGAGCTCAACTCTTCCTGAAATACCCAAACCAACAACCGAAAGTACAACAACCAAATCGAGTACCAACAACCAGAAGGGTCAGAGATCACACTTTTTCCCCAATCTGATGTTTGATGTGAACATTAACTGAACCTCTAGACATGTATATGTATGTTGCTGTGTGTGAGTGTGTGTCTGTATGAATAAATATATATATATATATATATATATCATATTTATATATATATATATATATATATATAATATATATATATATATATATATATATATATATATATATATATATATATATATATATATATATATATAACAAATTGGCTTCCGTTCCGTTTCCCAGCCCAGCTGGTTTCAACAGTCAAAATGTTTACTTTATCCATCCAAAGAGATTAATAGTGAGTGAAATGCTTGGGGTGCATGAATAATTTGTTTCATATTAACCTGTCTCGTTTGTTTCAGACATTGTGCTGATAAGCAAGGCAGGATTTCAAAAACATTTCAGCTGCTAGTGTTGTTGATGAGCTCAGAAGCCTTAATGTTTTACTGCTGTTCTAGACAACTGAGAGCTCATTTTCTTCCCATCAGGTCTGATTTTTCGCTACCCAGAGGAAGATTATGAGTCCTTCCCCCTTTCTGAGTCAGTGCCTCTGTTTTGTCTTCCTATGGGGGCAAAGATTGAGTGCTGGGCTCCCAACACACAGTACCCCTTACCTGTCTTCTCTACATTCGTCCTAACCAACTCATCTGGAGAAAAGGTAGAATTTTATTCCTCATACAAAGAGGTTTTCATTAACATTCACTCACATTATGAACATGCATAAATTTTCAGTGAGTTGCTTATTACACAACGGGTTTAAGGTCCATTAGCTTTTAGCCTGAGTAGAAAATGGAACCCACAAATAATAAAGTAAGAGGAAATGTATTCAGTACATACATAATAATTAGTAGCACTCACTGTAATGACCAATTACTAATTAGTAGCACTCACTAGAATGATCAAACTCTGTCCTGAGATCTGTTAGCCAACTTTTTAGATCCTTTCATAAAGTCAGACTTTGCCACAACTTCTTCAGGTCTATGGTGCAGCCATCCAGTTCTATGAGCTCTACCCAGCAGATAACCTGACTGAGAAGCAGAAGATCCAACTTGGACTCCTTACAACTGTGGACAAGAAGCCCATTCCCAATCGCACAGTCAACACCAACAAGTGCATCTGTCTTCTGTCTCGCTGGCCCTTCTTCCAAGCTTTCAAACACTTCCTCAGGTTCCTCTACAAGCTCTCCGTCAATAGTGTCAACCCTCTGCCTATTGAGAAGTAAGAGATTTGCAGCTCTGCACTATTTGTGTTTAGAATTATTCAGATAGACTTTTGTAATATGTGAACTTTCTCTGAAATAACAAGAGCCACTGGTTTTGTCTGCTGGGACAAGTATTAACTTGTTTGCCTTTTTTTGTGTTATTTCCTGTTACAGACACATCTCCCATTTCATGCACAATGTGCCCTTTCCCTCTCCACAGAGACCCAGAATACTGGTCCAGGTATGGCCTCTAATTCCACGTTATTCCTAACACACAGAGTTTATATATAATATAATGTATGTTTGAAATGATAGGGAATCATAAGGAGGTGAGACAACATGTTGTATTTAAAACATTAAGATTTTTCTTCCCATCCTTTAGCTCTCAGCACATGAAAGCTTAATGCTGTCCCAGCCTGTATGTACACCTTTACCGCTTAGGTAAGTTGGCAGTTGTGTCATAGGTGGATATTTATTTATCTTTATTATTATTGTTATTGCTGTTAATAATAATAATAATAATAATAATAATAATATCATCATCATCATCATCATCAGTAGTAATAGTAGAATTATGATGATTCCCTTTGTACTGTATTATTAAGTTTTATACTACTGTAAAATAGTTATTATTTTGGTGGTGCTACTGTTTGTATTTCTACAAAATTATGACCCTTTCTTCAAAAGACCTACCTAGCCAAGTTTAAACTTTCCAATCTGTTGAAACCAAAGCTTAATGCAAAACACATTCATACTCCTGTCAGCATAAGAGAATTTTTATGACCTTTGCAATACACACACACACTTAAATGTGCAGTCACACACACAACTGCTTGCGAATAAAAAAGGTTTCTAGTTCAATGTGTGTTGTGGACTGGTCAGGCTAGGTTTGAAATTCATCAGCAATAACTTTGAAGTACAACATCTCGGATGTTTTTTCTTTGTGGTAGGGTGAGCCAAAGTTTAGGGAAAGAATTGCTGACTCCCAGTCTCCGCTAAGTGCAGCTGTTCCACTTCTGTAATATGTATTCAGTGTGTGTTCTGTCTCAGTATTGAAACTGAGGACAAGTTGCCACGTCAATGCTGTTCGTAGCTTTATATGTAGCATGGGGCAAAATTGTTGGTAGTTCAGCTTAAAGAGCTGATTGCAGCATCAAATGTCTGCCTGTTGCTACTTCTCTTCAAGTCTCTATCTTCATCTTAATTTCTTTTCACTCCTCTCCCACAGCGGTGCAGACTATAGCACTCTGCTAACTAATCTAGGCCCGGAAAACTGTGCCACGCTGTTGCATTTCATCCTGCTGGAGAGCAAGATACTCCTGCACTCCCTCAGACCAGCTGTGCTGACCGGGGTTGCTGAGGCTGTGGTGGCGGTGAGTTGTGTGAATGTGGGTTATGCAGTGCCTTTTGTACCTGAAATCATTTATAATAATAATGCCTCCATGGTGCAAGCAGTAAACTGCTATATATTATATATATACAGTTAATTAACATTAATGTTAATGATGATAAGAGAATTTAGTGATGTGATCGTATTCCGTTTTAAAATAATGACATTTCAATAAAATTAGCGTGTGTGGGTGTATTCCCGGACATCTGCCACTTAATTAGGAACACCTGCACATTCATGCAATTATCCAGTCAGCCAAATATGTGACAGCAGTACAAAACAAAATCATGCAGACACTGGTCAAGAGCTTCAGTTAATGTTCACATCAAACATCAGGATGGGGGCAAAATGTGCTCTCTGTGACCCTGCATGTTTGCTGGTGTCCGACAGGCTAGTTTGAGTAATTGAGAATCTGCTGAGCTTCTGGGATTTTGATGCACAGCAGAATCTAGAGTTCTCCAGTGAGCAGCAGTTCCTGCGGGTGGAAACACCTTGTTGATGAGAGAGGTCGGAGAAGAAGGGCACTACTGATTCAAACTGACAAGTTTAAAGTGAATCAAATAATCGTACTTTACAACCATCTGAATCTCAGAACATAGAACAGGTCATAATTTGAAGTGGAGGAGCTACAACAGCAGAAGACCACATCTGGATTCAAAACCCATCAGCCAGGAAGAGGAATCTGAGGCTACTCTGGGCTAAACTCAACTAAACTGAAGATCGGGAAGAGCATCACCTGGTGTGATTTAATCTGAGCTAGCAGGTGGTTGGGTCAGAATATGGTGTCAGCAGCAGGAATCTATAGAGCTAGTCTGTCTTCTGTCAACAGATCAGGCTGCTGGTGGTGTTATTGTGTGGGGAGCATCACACACTTCTTCTCAAACTAGTTCCAGGAACATGACAGTGAGTTCAGTGTACTTCAGAGGCCTCTGCATTCAGAAGATTGATTCTGTTCGAGCACCTTTGCAATATGGTAGAACAAGAGATTTACTGCATGAATGTGGAGCTAAAAATGTGCAGCATTTATGTGAAATAGTCATGTCACCATGGAATACAGCAGTGTGCTACAGTTTTCTTCAGCTACATTAAAGGCACAGTATACTGATGACACACGTGTGAGAGAGGAAGGGTGTGTGATGGATAGATGATGTTTGACATTCCATGCTTCTATCTCTCCTTCCAGATGATCTTTCCTTTCCAGTGGCAGTGTCCCTACATCCCTCTGTGTCCTCTCTCTTTGGCCGGGGTTCTGAATGCGCCCTGCCCTTTTATTGTCGGAGTGGACTCCAGGTACTTTGACCTCTATGATCCCCCACCAGATGTGGTTTGTGTGGACCTGGACACCAACACTATCTACCTGTGAGTTCTGTGTAAACTGTTTAAAAAAAGAATTTCAGCAATTGTCTTAGCATTTCTGTCTAATACCATTTTAATCTTGCCATAGGTCTGATGAGAAGAGGAACTCTAGCTGGAAGAATCTCCCAAAGAAGCAATGCAAGAGTCTGATTAACTCACTGGTCAACCTGCACCAGCAGCTTAACATTAGTAAGAAGGAGCTTTAACTAAAGACGTTAATCTTACCACTTATCTCACTAAATATGGTATCTGGGTTATGACAGGATCAGATCTGTGTAAAGTTAGCTGCTGTTAATCATTAAGTAGTAATTGTCTGGTAGAAGTAGAAGACGAGTTGACTGATCTCTATAAGATCCAGGTGCAAATTCCTTGTTAAAAGTCCAGATAACTAACATAACATAATGCAGAGAGCAATTACATTTTAACGCTAAATTATTGAATTATGGTTATAAATTGCTTCATTAGAAGCATTTTTAAGGTTTGATTTCATTGTAGCACTACACTTTTTTTACTATTCTCTGAATATCCTATAAATATTTTCTTTCCACAAATATTCAGATTGCACTGTTAATCTTTCCTCAAACAAGCCATGTCATCAGTTTACTAATCAGACCAGAGAGGGGAAATAAAATGAAAATCAGTGTAATCTTTCTTTTCTGTCTCTAGCTCTATAGCTGATATCTCTATCCTTGTAACTAGTTTTCAATACTGCCTTCACCTAAATATTTCACGTATTATAATATATATGACTGCTGAGGCCACTGTAGAGGAACTGCTACACCAGTGGTGCTGCTTCGTGTTCAGAAAATGACAGCGATTATTTATTTTTCCTTTAAAATCTTTAATCATGCTGTATTTGTTGAATCAAGACTGACTCTTTTTTTTTTTTTTTAAATCATTGTCCAGTGAGGAGAACAGCTACAGCATCGGCGGTGGAGATGACCCCGATGGAGGCTGATTTCACATGGCATAAAAAGATGACCGGTCTCGAGATGGAGATTCAAGAGGCCTTTTTGCGCTTCATGGCCTCAATATTAAAGGGCTATCGATACTACCTCAAACCAATCACTGAGGCACCCTCTGAGAAGGCCACCGCTGCTGACTCTCTCTACGATCTACAGGGTAACACAAAAGTTATTAACCAATAACTTGTAGTGAAATTGTGCGTTATACACTGTTATTGTTTGTGTTACTTGAGGAATGAACGTTGCTCTAACATCAAAAGGCAGGAGAAATTTTTTAGATAAAAGACTTGGAGTGCAATACAGTAGAGTTTCTGTTTGAAAGTGCATAAGTATATGTACATTATGGAGCCAAAGGTATGTGGACACCTAATCGTTACAACCATGTGTGTTTGTTGTAATGCAAATTGTAAATTACGTCCCATTTGACATTTAGTCTCCCTTTGCCGATAATCTCCACTCCTCTGGGAAGGCATTTCCACTACATTTTGGAGTGTGGCTGTAGATATTTGCTCATTTAGCAACAAGTGCATTAGTATCAAGTTCATGATTGATGTTGGGTGAGGAGGTCTGGGGTGCAATAATACCACACTACAGTTAAAACATGCACCATCATGTTACATTCAAGTTTAATAAGCAATTAAAAAGGCTGGATTTTTGTTAAAACATACTAACATTTTAAAATATTCAGAAATCTCTCCTGTCATCAGTTGTGTATTGTGGTTATGTTTCGTTATATACTGGGTCACTGCTCGGCATTAATTTTGCTGTCAGTGATGGTTTTGATACAGTCGTCTGTCTCACTTCTCCAAAACAAAAATGCCGCATTTGCACATAGGTGCACTAGGCCTAGTTTTAGCAGTTACAAGTCATACCTCACTGACCATTTCTGTTGCATTACTAAATGTAGTTCTTTCAATGTCTTAACTGGTGAAAATACAATGTCTGAGTGATTTGGACTCATTAAAAGCACAATCAGGATTCTTTTGGAAATCTGTCATTATAAAATCCATGCTACTGATGTTCTGTTACCATATTTTAGATGCTCATGTGTCCTTTGAATCCTTTAGCTTTCTTGATGGTGCACAATAATATATCCATCCACCTCCACAGGCATAGTTTATTAGTGACTCTGTACATTTCCACTGTTGATATCTTGTGCAACTCTACAGCTCTAAAGCCACAATGTGGTATTGCCTGCTTTGTTCTGCTTCAGGGTTTTTAAAGAGTCGGGATCGTGCTCACCAGAAGTTCTACTCCCAGCTCACCAAGACTCAGTTATTTATTCGTTTCATAGAGGAATGCACCTTTGTCAGCGACAAAGATACTGGCTTGGCTTTTTTTGACTACTGCATTGAAAAGGTACAGACACACACACTTCTCAGCCTTGGCCCTTCAAACTGTTGTTGCCTTTGGCAACAGACACATTGTTTCACCTTCACACTAAATCTGCACATTGCCAACTCTCTGATTCAAAAAAATGCTTTTCTGTGGCTTGTCACAGCAAGTAAACAGGTTTCTTTGAGTGAGTAGTATGATTTATGAATCACCTTCATTTGTTTCCTGTAATTGAGTTTGTTTCTCTCACTTCTCTCATAGCTTTTCCCATCTGATAAAGGAACAGACAAGGGCACAAAGGTGAGCCTCATTTTCCATGAAAAATTCCTGTGCAACACACTTCACTACTCTGCCATCATTATTCTGACAGCATTGCCCAATCGGCTGCTGTGCTGCTTATGAAGGCAGAAAAAAAAATGCTAGACCGAGCCTGGAGGTATAACGTTTGATAAGTGCACATGGTGTTAGAAGAAGGAAGTGCCTCTTGCTGCTGAACTGAGCACCGTTGTGGTGTAGAGCCTGGTAGAGCCTCTTGGTAATGTAACTGGCTCCAGATCAGCTTTTTATTAAGATTAAGGCCAGATGGCCGATGCTGTTCATATGCAGTACCATCGGTTCAATGGATTAAATTATTAACTCTGCCATCTGCTGTTGGAAATGTTGGCACATTGTTAATCTGAACACGTCAAGCTATAAAAGACATGGAAAGTCCCTGTGAGTTTCAGGGGAATTAGTAATCTACAAATCACCAGCCACTATGTAAATATTGTCATGAGATCAAATATTAAAGCTTAGTTTTTCTTTTGACCCATTGTATTTACCTGTGCATCTTTAACTTTGCAGGTTGTTTGGGATTTGTAAAGCACAAAGTAAAATAATTTAATGATTTGTAGATGACCAGTGACCTCAGTTCTTAGTGTTATCCTTACCCTTTTTTGGGGGGAAAAACAGTGAGTGTGAAAAATACAGTGATTTAACTGATTATTCTTTCTTTGCAGGTTGAAGGAGAGCTATCAGAAGACACCAGGCTGGTAGAGCTGGATGAGTCTCAGAAGAGCGAGCACACTGTCTTTATCTTGCCCCCAGAGCCCCCGGCCGATGACAGCCCAGATCCTCCTCCAGTATATAGGTTTGTGTTTTACACACACACGCATGATTTTCAATTAAAATGCAATTACATTTTTAAGTAAATCAGGAACCTGCTGACATAAAAAAAAAATTACCAGCCATTTGAAATAGTGAAGTCTTTCTATTAAAATGCACGTGCTATATCGCTACTATACCAAAAGTGTAAGTATTTTTCTGTCATGGCATTTGCTAGTTTCCTGATCATTTGCAGTATAGTGGTTTGTTTAGCCACTGATCTCATGCTGCATTTCTTAGTCTACCTGAATAGTATATGAAGGCTTTCAGATCCATTAGCACAAAGCTATCTGTTTTAATACTTGTCAATTCCACAGGGTCCTATAATCGGGTCCATGCCGGCCTTGAGCCAGATCGGCCGTGATAGCAGATGCTCATGCCCGTTACTCAGCTGTTTTCTCTGCAGTGACTGTTTTTTTGCTCACCATCTCTCTAGCACTTTTCCTCCCGTCATGCTTGGTTAAATCCTAACCCACAATTTCCCCTGTGCCAAGGGAGACAAGGGTCCCTAAGTACTCATGCCAAGTATTGTTACATTTGTGGCCTACACACCGCTTTCTCCAGTCCACTGAGCTAGTTAGTCTTTTACTGTTTATTACCCTTGATCAACCTACTGTGCCCTGTTTGTCTAGTGTGTGTAGGTACAGGTAACTAGTAAGTATTGTCAATGTCATTTTCCATTTGTCTGATCACTCATTTTGGCACTTACTTAGGAAAACTATGCTAATACTGGGTAGAGCTACCCTTTACTCTCATGTGGCATCTTCATGGCATGGCCCTCAAGATGTTGGAAATATTCTATTGTGATAGTGGTCCATGTGCATTAAGTAATTCTTACAGACCCAAACAGCCTGGACTGTTCACACAGGTTGGATCCATGGATGGTTCCAAGGTTGGATCCATGGATTCATGCTTCTGGCATCAAATTATGCCTCTACCATCTGTGTGCCTCAGCAGAAATCAAGATTCATCAGACCAGGCTATTTTTTCCCCATCTTCAACTGTTCAGACTCTCAGATGCTTTCTGTTCATTGCAGGCAGAAGTGAAATTGTGCACTCTGATTTTCTACTCATCTTAACTGTACAGAGTGGCTATTTTAGTTACTGTAACCTTTCTGGCAGCTTGAACCTGTTGTGCCATTCACAATTGACCTCTCTCTTCAACACTGTGTTTCTGGTGTTCACTAGATGTTTTTTGTTTTTTTGTTGCTATATTCTAAGTAAACTCTAGAGACCTTTGTGCAATATAGAAATACTTAAACCAGCCCATCTGGCACCAACAATCAAATTCACTTTTTTCCACATTTCTCTCCCATTATAATAGTTGATGTGAACAGATGTGTTACCAGAAGCTTCTGATCGTGTCTGCATGATGTGTATTGCACTTGATAGACTGATTTAATCAATTGCGTAAATGAGATGTACAAGGGTTCCTAATAAAGTGCTCAGCGAGAGTATATAATGTTCTTTACTTTTTTTAATATTTGATTTTCCCGGTGTTTGTTGAAAATTCATCCAACAGCTACAAGAGCTTCCCTCGTTTGCGGCTCGAGTTATTCGATCACCCCTTACAGCTTAAGCCAGCACTCAGCACCAGAGCTGCAGGTTCCAGTGTGTCCAGCAGCCCTGCTCTCCTGGCTAAAAGAACCAAGCAGGTATGACCACAACACACACACCACACTAATACTGCACTATTGCACCATGTCATGCACTCTGAAATTGCTGTGTCATTCTGGATCATCTTATTGTTAGAATCAGTGACTTTCTGGCTACTAATGAACTAGAATCATTTCACAAGAGTGGCTGCTTAGCAGAAATCACACACTGGACCCGTGACCAGAGTTTTTTGTACACAACGATGTCTTGACAAGTATTTGTTATTCAAAGTGATGACGCATGGTTACATTTATAGAATGTCAGTATGTCCTTTTTGAGGGATTTGTGGGGAAAAAAGTCATCTATATATGATCCCAGACCAGAGGTCCAGGTAAATCCTATGTACTCTGTCCCAGTATTTTGCAATCATAAAAATGAATGCCAAATCAAGCAAACTCCATGATATTCAGAGGAGATTTTTCACATTTTTCTGCAGATTTAAGTTAAGATGTGTCGTTTGATATCCTCACAACACACGTTCAGCCAAAGCCCTCTTCGATTTATGTGTATCGAACAAGAGCTTGCTAATTCAGACAGGTGGAGATGCAGGAATAGGACAAATCTTTTGTTCCATGTGAGTGTATATTTATTTTGGCCTGCACATTCAGCTGGTAATGGAACGGTGATTCAATAGAGGTCAATGCTTGTGCTTGCCATCATGAGATATACTTCTACCTTGACGCACCCATTAATTGTGCACAATCTGACCAATAATATAAAAAAAAATTTTTTTAAATAAGGTAAAAATCAATAAACAGATGCAGTAACAGAGTTCATATGCCCTGAAAGAGGCCTGTAAACTTTCATTTGTTCATTTGAAAAGGAGAGCTGTTAAGGAAGTACAGACCTACATGTAAAGAAACACACACACACCTGTGCTTAGCTTTTTTTCCCCAATATTGCAGTGTTATGTATTTGAACACCTTTGATTCCCATGCATATGCATAATACTCAAAGCTAAATGGAAAGGAGATAGCTTGAGTGAGCAGTAGCTCATTGTTTCTTTTCTCACCTCATCTCCCCTTCTGCTGATCTGTAGATGCTTAAATCAACATCGAAGGTGACCTAAACACAAGTGGAAATAGTTGTATCTGAATTTGGGTAGATTTTTTTGTATTTCTTCTTGTCTCTGGTCCTCGGTCGTTTGGACTCTCATGTTCATTGACTCTCTCCATTTGAACACAAAGACACAAGCAGCTGGGTGGAGCAGCAGGATATTGATGTATTGAAGGACAACGGATGCTACATCAGCAACAAGTGTCCCAGTGTGTCAAGGGTCTCTGAAGAAAGTCGATTTTTATTTTTAGGCCATTGTTGAACACAGTAGAACAGGCGCACTCCGTTTACTGAAGATTTTCGTTAACTTGGAATATACTTGCATTACTGGACAGGGGCTTGGTGTGTTATATGAACTAACCTTAATAAACCAGCGTGAACTGATTAATTAATTGAGTGAAATTTTGTCACCTGATTAAGCCTGTGGTTTGAAAAGAATTTATATTTGCTTCACTTGATATGATATGGATATAATAACCTAATACTGCATAGTATTACATTTTCTTTTGTTCTGTTTTTGTCTTGTCATAGGAAGTCAAGCTGGCCTACAAGATGGCAAAACGCTTCTATAAGAACCCTCAGCTGTGGGCAAAGTGTCTGTTAAGCCACTGCTATAGCCTGTGGTTTATCTGCCTGCCCGCAGGCATTCGTTTGGCTCACTCCAAACCCCGTGCCATGCAGCAAGCGCTTGATGTCTTGCTCAAGATGAGGAGCTCTGAGGTGGAGGTGCTGGATGAGGTTGGTTTATATTTAACGGGGCTAAAAATTTGTGTAAAATCAACTAATGTCAAATTTAGAGAAAGCATTTCTGGTGTTATTATCTAATACATTGTTGTCACTGATGTATAAAACATGTTATTGAATTGTAAAGGAAGATTAATGGTGTGTCTCTGGCAGGTGTGTTACCGTGTGGTAATGCAACTGTGCGGTCTGTGGGGAATGCCTGTCATGGCCGTGCTCGTACTAATGGAGATGAAGAAGGCTGGTGTTGAGGCTAATGCCATCACTTATGGATACTACAACAAGGTAATGAAGTGCATTCATCTGTCTAACAGCCCAGGAAACACACACACACACACACACTGGTATTTATAGATACTCGGTCAAATACTGACACATTAACCATGTACAAGGTGGGACATATTTATTTACTCATATACACTGTGAGGCAAAAATAGTACAAAGCAAAAATAATTTTAGAGTTCTGTGTAGAATTCTTCCAGTTTTGATTAAACAGTATCCGAATCATATCCAATTTGTTGCACGTTAAGGTACATTTATTTTAAATCAATAGCATCATGTTAACAGTCTACTGTTGCTACAACAAATTTCTGTCCCTAAAACAGCAGTATCAGTAGAATCTCTTGGTTACAGATGAATTGCTGTGCAGTATGTTAGTATAAACTGATGGTCCAAATGCAGAAACAAAATTTGAATTACAAAATATCCTAAACACAGTTTCAAGTTTAGCATTTCAAATCGTTTTCACATTCAAACTTTGTATCAGCTTCCATAATACACCAAACAGTCCAGGCCGATATTTTTGGTAAATTTTTGTTTAGCATGAATCATGCAGAGCAATAAACTCTCCCAACCTTCTTTTTTTTTCCTCTGCTAAGGGGAAAATGTTAAATACAGGATGTGTCACCATGGAAAAAAAAATTGTTATGGTTACGCTGACCTGTTTGTGCGTGTGTGGCTGTGTGTATGCAGGCTGTCCTAGAGAGCCCTTGGCCTAGTCGAAATCGCAGCGGCCGCTTCATGTGGACTAAACTGAGGAACGTGGTACGAGGGGTGGCTCAGTTCAAACAGGCTGTGCGGGGGGAAGTTCAGTCAAAAAGAGCTCCTCCTATTACAGCAGGTAAGAGGAAGATCACATCACTAGTATCAGTTTTACAGTTTTGGTTTGTTTTTGTTTTTTTTGTTTTTTTAAAGTAAGCTGACCACTACTTTCCTAGAGTACTGAGAATGATCAGGTTACTTCAGCTGGACAAGGTTTTATTAAAAAAAAAACAAAAAAAAAACCGGCCACTATTAACTATGCGTCACATGTGGCTATGGACAAACAATGTGTGTACTTAAAAGTGATTAGAATGCACGTTATTGAGGACTGTTCTTGGTCTACAGTCGTGTCTCTGGACGCAATAGCAGATGGTGACGGGGACAGACTCAGCCACTGCAGCGCCGACAGCGCCAGTGAAGCTAACGGAGAAGAGCACACACTCTTCTCACATGGTCTGATTGTGGGAGACAAAAATGGGAGTCAGTGTAGTACAGGTAATGCCCAGCAAAATAGACATATACATACTCACACGCTCACACGCACATTTGCACAAACAACTAGTATGCACACCTCATGCTTTAGTTCTCGGTTTCAGTTCAATTCTGCAACTCTTCCAGCTGCTTTTAGCATACACTTTATTATTCAGTATTTTTACTAAGCAGAAGTGCATCATGAACCTCATTTGCAACATTATTAAGCTCAACTGGCTCACATGGGTAGATTTTGCAGTTCAGTAACACACCTTAATCCTTAATTTTAAGGAAATAATCTTTTAAAATATTCCTTTTGTACTATATTGTTTCATGTGAGAGGATGTTGTTGATATTTTGCTGTGGTCGATGTTTTTATCTTTACTTTGCTGTAGTTTAGTTTATTACACAGACTAATTGCAAACCCATGTGGCTGCCCAGTTTTCTACCAGAGCACCAGAGCTGCTGTGAAAGACTGGTGCTTCACATCTATAAGGTTTTTTTTTTTTCTTACATTTTAGGAGGACAGTCTGACCAAGGTTATGGTTCTAAGGATGAGCTCCATCAGGACTCTACAGATGCTTGTAAAGCTGCAGCATTTCCTCTCTCTGATGATGACCTAGCCAACAAGAGCAAAACAGTAAAGAGCCAACAGAATGGTAATGCATCATTCACTTCAGTAGTAAATCACTTTTTTTTTCTTGTTCTTTTCTTTTTTTTTTTTTTTTACCATTTGAAATCATTGTTATTCATAGCTTGTTTTTTGCTCCCAGCTTTGCTTAGACTGTATGAGTGGTTTTAGAAGATGAGTTTGTTTCATGTGCTTGTTCTCTGGCTTTGTTTAGTTGAGGACATTGCTGGCTCTGTGGATAGTGCTATGGCTGTATCAGAGCCTCCCAGTCCTGCTGAAACTACACCTCCTACAGCCAGCATTGTCAAACAATCCAACAGCTTTGACAAAACCATGTGTAGAAAGGACTCGGGTAAGCCTAATATTAGAAAATATTTTTTGTGCAAAGGTTTTAACGTAAGCTACTCAGAAAGAATATTAATAAAACATCTTTCTGAACATAATTGCCATGTCTCGTGTGAACTGTTTTAGGTGGGAAACTCTTCACTGCTCACAGTAAGACTGAGGACATTGCCCTGCCAGAGGATGAAGGCACTACAAACCCAGACTCGACCCAAAGCAGCCAGCAGCAGAGGGCCAAAGCTTTCGCAGAGCGTAGCTGCAGTTTTACGGCAGAGAGTAGAGCTGGCATGTTGCTAAAGAAGAGCAGTCTGGAGTTGAGTGTGGACCACATGGGCGCAGATGCCAAAATCCTCGCTGCTGCTTTTTCTGGTGGCAAGACTCCTCCTCCTACTACAGTCTCAGCTCCTGTCTTTAGTGACCTAGGGATGGAACCTATTGTAAGCTCTGGCCTTGAGGACACGGTTGATGAGAAGATGGAGTTAATCAGTTTGGATGATAAAACTGATGAAGACAAGGGCAAGAAGGAAAAGGTGGCTGAGGAAGTAATGTCTAAGGGTAGTGCCGAAGGAATAGAAAGAAGTGTGAGCAACTCCTCATCATCCTCTAAGGCAGCAGAGAGAGAGGATGTAGAAATAGGGGCAGATCCTCTTTCCTTGCTAGTCTCAGAAAGCGAAGAAGCGGCGTCCATTCAGAGCCAAGAATCTGCACGCCTTGTCCCGCCAGTGGTGTCACGAAACCTCGCTGACGAAATTGAGATGTACATGAACCTGAAGAGCCCATTAGGAGCAAAGGCCTCCAGCATGGAACTGCACCAGGAGGACCAGAGTAAAGTTGATCAGACGGACTCTCCTGCCTGTAAGCAGTCCTTGGGGCGAAGGTCTAGCCTCCCTGCAGGCCCAGTAAAAGCCCCAGATTCACTGGAAACCCCTAAACGAAGCCCTGCTGTCACACGCTCCAAGACTTTTGCAATCAAATCCCTGAAGACCCCTAGCAGTGAGGGTCAAAGGTCATCATCTCTGACTGCACTAGTGAGGTCATCCCAGAGCGGATCTTTAGGCTCTGTCATCAACTCCATCTCGGGTATCAAGATGGACGCCTTGCTTTCAGGACCTAAAGTGGATATGCTCAAGTCTGGCATGAAGCAAGCAGCTAACGTAGCCAGTAAAGTGTGGGGTGCCGTGGCCTCTGCCTACTCCTATTCAGATGATGAGGTGAGCTGGAGGTTATTTTACTGTGGGAGAAATAAAATGGAGACAAATTACTACACCGAAGGGGTCGTATAATAGAATCAGTGGTTTTTCAGTCTTGGTCTACAGAGAGGCGGGTTTACTGACAATATATTGATTTTTAGACTGATGGAAGGAGCTCTCTATGGGCAATTTAATAATTATAATGAACTTATTTATGGATATGAAATTGTGCTGCATTTCTAAGAATGATTCATGTTATCATACTAATTCTTTGCTGCTTGCAGGAGGAGCATAGTCAGCCTGGAGACAGCTTCCCTGCTCGACTGGAGGAGCAGCTGATGTGTGGAGATGGAACAGAGAGCACCATGCCCAGAGGACTGATGCCCAACCTGGCCTCCAATGGCCTCACACACAGCAACACCAGTCTGGGCAGCAGCAGTGGGAGCAGTGAAACTGGCCGGGCACAACACACTGTGTGTGAGTGAAACACACACACAAAGGGTTATCAGATGACTGCTCAGTGGAAAAAGGCTTTTTGTTGTATACACACAGAACCAGAAGATTTTTCATCAGAATTTTTTTTAATAAAACTTCCGCTGCAGTATCTACCAACATGAATTATGCTGCTCAGCTCAGGAAATTAAACATGGCTGTTCTGTTGCCTTGTAGTCCATACTGAACTTGAGCACCCCACTTGAATTTAGTTACTGTTCTTGGCAAGGTACTGAGGATGTATGTGTGCAGCTATAAATAGTGCAGTTAGTGTTGACCAGTTAAATGAAATCTCACAGAAATACAGTGATCAATGACTGTCTAAAGTCACTGTTTAGCTTAAGTTTTACATTCGATATAGCCAACATTCTTATCCAGAGTGCTTTACAGAAGTGTATAGATATCTCTTTCGAAAAACTATGTTCAAGCTAATACAAATAGGCCATGAGATAATACCATAAAGAGTAATAAAGAGGGTTTTGTTTCTTTGTTTGATTTAAATAAGCTGGGCTGATTTTATGACACCATGACCGCTCCTCTTTGTTTTACAGCCATGAATCCTGGCAGAAGTGCAAGGGGAGTGGACTCGGAGAGATCTGAGCAGGGCTCCTCTCATCATGCCAGCACTTCCAGCATCTATCAGAACTGTGCTTTAGAGGTGAGAGCAGCGCCCTCTGCTGAGCACTCTGCATTCTTAAGTTCCTTTACCCTCTTATTGCTTTTACATTAGAAAGTACATGAGCATCTGAAGTAACTTAGTAGTTTTATTCTGTACATTGTTCCAAGGTGACGTTTTGTAATACAGCAGTGATGTGTTTTCTTCCCGTAGGTGCTAATGTCGAGCTGTTCTCAGTGTCGCTCCTGTGAGGTTCTGGTGTATGATGAGGAGATCATGGCAGGTTGGACAGCAGACGACTCCAACTTGAACACAACATGTCCTTTCTGCAACAATTCTTTCCTGCCTTTGCTGCATGTAGAGTTCCATGATCTGCGCCCTCAGTCTGGGTGAGAAAGATGAACAATCGGTTGACAAGCAAAAAATACACAATAGCAAGACTAACAATAGAAAGCAAAAAAAGAAATGTTATTATTTCACTTTAATTGGTGTTTTTCATACAAAATTGTTCCTTGTTCAGTGTGACTTCAGCAGTACAACGTTATTCACGGTTTGAACATTCACATTGTTCTTGTATATCTGTGAACCCAGGTTCTATGTGACCAGCACCTCAGGAGACAGTATCCACAGTGGCAGCACTCAGCCTACAGCCTCCAGCTCCGAGGTAAAGGTGGGCAGCCCCAGTGACCCTGCTGACCTCATCAGCTTCTCTGAATCCCCTGAGAACAAGGAGGAGAGTGAAGGGACACTGACCTACCAGCCTGGAACACAGAAAGCGTATGCTGTTTTCTTACTTATGTCAGATGTATAAAGATGGGTAGTATTTTAAGATATTAAAGTATCGATTTAATGTTTGGTGAGGGCGCACACATACGCATATAAGAATGTTAAATGCATCCCTGAAATATTAATGCTTTTAAGTATATATTAAACAAAATTTCACAAACATTTTGCATTATTTATTATACATTAATATATAATTAAACATTTTTTAAAACATTAAACATAGTAGAATATAGACTGAGTGAAATTAAACGTTTGCTCCATTTTACTGCTGCGAGAGAGAATTTATTACCACTAAATGAAACATTGATTTGACATTTACTTGAACCTGATATTCATTTAATCTAAATGTAAAGGTTTCTGCAGCCATTTTCCACAAATTCCCAGATTTCCACACGATTTCCCTGTGTAGATTTCAGTTATTTTCCTTGCACCACACTAAATCTTGCTGTGTGTGTGAAAGTGAGTGAATACGCATGTCTGACACAACCCCAGTGATGTGGTATAGTGTATGCTGCTGGAAAATGAGACATGCCATTTTGTTATTGTTTTAGCTCACAGCACCACATCTATTTAACAAGCTGTAATTTTAGACCTAATTTTAAACAAGGTACGGTTTACAAACTCTTTTTGCCACGTATCAAAATGATTACGTCCATCCTGCAGCATTTAAATAATCATTTGCTCTAAATTGACTGATTGGTGATTCTGAATGCCAGTAACACTAATGTAATGCTGCTACTGCAAAGATAGTCTGTACCCTACCTTCCTTCCTAAACATTGTTATTTCTGTATAGAAGTGTTTTAAAACTCTTTGTATTT
The DNA here is from genome assembly GCF_019097595.1 of Hemibagrus wyckioides. NCBI lineage: Eukaryota > Metazoa > Chordata > Actinopteri > Siluriformes > Bagridae > Hemibagrus > Hemibagrus wyckioides. Next base: position 13,884,202 of record NC_080716.1, read on the forward strand.
CCACAGACTTGTGCCAGAGCCTGTGATTGCGGACCCTCTGGGCCTGCTGGAGAGGCAGGCAGAGAAACGCAGCACATCTCTGACTCGAAGTAACAGCGTGGGCGGGCCTCTACAGAGCCTGGACTCCATCCAGCGGCCCAATCATGGAGTGTCCACCACCAGCCTGCCCAATAGCCTGCAGGAAGTTGTGGTATGGGTTGCTGGCAGTTCTGTTGTTAGCTTTGTCAATAACAACTAGTGTTTAAAATGCTGAAGAGATAAAAATAAACTGAATCATCTTTTCATATCGTAGGATACATTGGGTCAGAAGCGTCCCAACCCAATGCCAGTCTCAGTGCCTTACCTGAGCCCACTGGTGTTGAGGAAAGAGCTGGAGTCCTTACTAGAAAATGAGGGAGATCAGGTACATGTTCCTAAACAAATGTTTCATTAAGACTTTACTGAGGTTAAATTACTCAAGATTCTATATTGGTGCAATTTATCACTTTGTTTATTCTATTTTCTTCAGGTTATCTACACTCAAAAGTTCCTCAGCCAGCACCCTATCCTCTTCTGGAATCTGGTGTGGTATTTCCGCCGGCTGGACCTGCCCAGCATTCTGCCTGGACTCATACTGACCTCCGAACACTGCAACAATGGAGTTCAGGTCACTTAATTATCTTCTAGTTGCCTCTTTTATTAAAAATGCTTATTCATTCCTCTATCTCTAGATGGTGAAGGCATTATTTAACCGAATCCTCAGAACTTCTTCAGTGTTGCTTTGTGGTAAATCTGATTAAAGTGAGAGCTGATGTGGAAATGTGTGTGTCTTGCTGATACAGCTGCCTCAGACATCCCTGCCACAAGACAGTAAGCAAGTATATGTGCAGTTGCTGTGGGACAACGTGAACCTCCACCAGGAGCCCACTGAGCCTCTCTACCAGCTCTGGAGGACCTTCTGTAAGCACTACAGGACAATATAACTATTATTAAGCTTTAATCTGCATCACTATAAGCTAGATGATTATTTTAGATTGCAGTAGTTTGTTGTAGATGAGAATATTGGAAAGGTTTTGAATGATCTTTAACTTTTATCTGCCTGGCAGTGAGGAAGAAGGGCTCTTTGGCTCCCACTGACCACCAGGAGATACGGACCCTCCTCAACAGCATTGTCAGGAACATCCAGACTAATGATGTCTATGGCCCTATAAACCTGCTCCTTAGGGAGATCAAGCGATACCCGGAGGTCAAACGGCAGAGGTCAGAGATCAGTTTACTCACCTTTTCCAATCAAGCATGTATATGGGGGGCATATGATATTCCGTGCCCGTTGTAGATGTGCATGATGGAGTGTTCTTGTTTTCTGCGATTATATTATTCTGTGCTCTTTTAATGAGATATTTGATATGGTAACGCCTGAAAGATTTTTTTTCACAAATTAATTTGAAACAACAAATAGATTTTTAACTTGCTCAGTATGTAATATTTCATACTTTTAAATTGTTTTACTATTTAAAGTAACTCCTATTGTAATGTGTTTTGTATGCTTGTTTATATTTATTTACACTTTACTCCTGCCATGAATTTAGCCCTTGATGCTAACATTCTGTTAAAAATGAAACAACTAACAACTCCTGATCATCTTCTTATCTATAGGAGTATATACAGACAGATTATGTTCCTTTCGCTTGTGGCCTTGGGAAGGGAGAACATTGATATTGGTGAGTAAATATTGTTATGAAATCTTTTGAGTGTTTTGGAACGTTTTGCTTCTATTTTCTGTTTAAAAGAAACATCTGTTGCATCTCACTATCTTTATATTTTGTATCTACAGAGGCCTATGACCGGGAATATCAACTAGCATTTGATAAGCTGAGTCCAGAGCAGCTGAAAGTGCTCTCTCCTATTGACCGCCCACCCTCCAACAGCGTGCAGTGGTGTGTCAAGTGCTTTGGAGCTCCATTCATATGACCTGGAATATAAAGAGCAATCTCAATTCCCACCAGAAGTCAAGAGTTTGGACATTTGAGACGAGTAGAAGTGCACTCGGTCATCGTAGTGAGAATTTTACTGACCAGTACTGTCAGTCCTCTTGCTTGCACCTTTACCCAACCGTGGTACTTTATCATTCTCTGGATATCCGCTCCAGGCTTAGAGCTTGCTTATTACAGTGTTTGGCAACACTAGCATGTTGCCTATCGATATTTATTGGTGTAAATCTTCACATCTTGATAGCAGCACCTGTTTATTTCCTTGGACCAGTGGTGGTAAAGAGGATGGAACAGTGCTCAGTCCCATATCACTGCCTTGTGTCCATCCAAACCTACCTGTGGAAGAAGTCCAGTGGAAGTAAAGATGTTTTCTTGAGACCAGTGTCCGTGGTCTTGTGCACTTTCAAAATTGATTTATTTTTTTTTTTGTTTAATTTTCATTGTTTGTATATATTTTTTCTATGATGGGATATTCACAATAGACTGCCTTTACAAAGGGATCCTTGACCTATTCTCTCAAGTCAGTCTTAAATGCCAAGCCTATATTATCAATGTGGGTCTTGAGTGTTGCAGTGGGAGGATTAAAGTGTGTGTATGTGCGTACATAGCGGTGTGTGTGTGTGCTCGTGCAGTTGTAAAATTAGATCGTCATTCATTAAGAAGACTGTGGCAGCAGACAATCAGATTTTGTCCTGAACAAGGTAACATTAATGAGATCAGGTTCTGTAATGGACAGTAAAGTACTTTTACTGGAAGCTAGCTTTTATGCACCTTTGGACCTTACATGTAAATTTAAAGCTACTTGTGTTGTAGAGTAAAATGATGAACATGTTGGGAGTATAACTACTGAAAAGAAAGAATTATCCTTCATTTATTCAGACATTCTCGTCTTGAATAAAGTCCTGATATTTTGACATCACAATCCCTTTACAATGTACATGTTCTTGAACAGTCCAGAACTATAGAATGAATGTACAATATCTCAAATATTTTTATCTGCATTTTCTTTTAATATTATTATTAACATTTAATGCTGTTGCTCAATACAAATACATTTTCATTTTCTGTCTCAAGTCTTAAATTTCATGTTGCTTAAATTTCAGAGTGACCTCTAGGCAACAATACTTAATTCTCTTAAGAAAATATGATCATTCAGCAAATCGCAGTAGTTCTAGTGCCTTTTTAGTTAGGGAAGGTAGGTTTTACTACTAATAAATTAACATAGTGCAATCAGTCTGCCTTAATTTATTTATCTTTATCATTTCATATCCTTTTATTGTGTGATTATTTGAAAGCTCATGTAAAGACAAATAGTGTCCCATGGTTTTTATCCTTGTAATATAATCCAGGGTTGTTTGGGGCAAGTTTGAGTCTATTACATTGAGCTGTGCAGTGATGCACATGTATAAAGATGATTTGTGAATTGTAATCCAATAACCACTGTTCCTAGCAAACAAAAATTTGAGTATAACGCATGTAAATTAGTAATATTTTTTTTTCCCATGAGAAATTAATATTTTGGTAGTGGGGGTTTTGTAGTATTCAAATGAAAGCTTGAGAAACAATCGCTTGTCGTAAGAATGTAAGAATGAAAAGGCAGTATGTGTGGACCGCTTTGATTCGAATGTATTGAATGTATTCCTGAAGGCGTATGGGACGGTGAGAGGACATGGTTTCTGCTCTGTTGTTTACACATTTGTAACATTTGTAAGCAAACTAATCATAGATTAATCCCAGTGTTTATGTGAAATATGAATGTGATATTTTACTCACTGTAGTCAGAGTTGACCTGAGATCAAACACTGTAATACTGCATCCTGAATATGGTCATAAGTGTAGATGAGACTGATCCAGGATCAGCACATATCGAACCATCTTCATACGGATTCAAGTCAGTAACTTGTGCTATGATTACGTGATTTACCCCTGTCCTAAATCCACAATACAACATTCCAACATAGACGATTCTCAAAGTTCATTGTAATATATCACAGTGTATACTTTTTTTCTTTTTTTTTTGCTAATGACAGAAACCAACCTATTTATGGACAGACTTGTACTTTTGACAGCTGATATTGCTTCATTTTACTGCAGTTAATATTTGAACAACTCCCTTTTCCTGTTTGTTTAGCCTTGTCCAGTGTCTGGTTATGTACACAAATGCAGAACTGATGTTGTTCTGTTAAATGTATCCTGGTAGTGTTATGTTAAAGGAAACACACAAGGATTATGTCTGCATTAAAATGTCTAGCGGGTGAATATGTCTGAAAAAAATGAAAAGATCCAGGACTCCTAGTGTCTAACCCCTAGTGTCCTGTGAAATGGGTATGAGTTTGTACAGCTTTATGTTGTTCTCCAATAAACATGTTTTGTCGTAAGTGAAGGCTTTTCCTTGTTTAGTAATTTAACCCTTATTTGGGGGAAAGACTAGAAATTCATGCACTACTTGGGTATCAAATCCCCATGCATGTTAGGGCATAGTATTTTGTTAATAAATGTTTGAGTCAGTGTAATTATGACCTCTCAAAACAAGATTATATATTTATATAAAAATAATTGTTTTTCAGTAAACTGTTCATTTGTCAGAAAGGTGGTAAAGATAATGTCAACAATTATCTTTATATATTTTAACGTAAACTTTATCAAGTGTCATTTACAGTGTTAAAATGCCCAAGATCTCTATAAACATTTGAACCCTTAGGTCCAGGATTAAGAAAAAGACCATTCTCTTGAGAGGAAGAGAGTGTCATGATTTTTATATCTTGGTTAGGATGAAATAGGAGTATCTGTGTGGGGCTGTGACATTTTGTATTTAAAAGAAACTTTTGGGGACAGATTGTACTTAAAAACGCCTAGCAATATTAGGTTTAAATGTAGCATAACATTAAATAGATGCACTAATAATCAGTGCAATGTCCTGAACAAGTATAGCAAGCCAAACGTGTGTGTAGTCTATTCATTGTTTCCCTTCTCAAAAAGAATTTGTTAGCAATGTCAGCACGTGACTCAGTAAACAGGCTTAAATGGCTATATATGGTGCCTGGATGCTTAATGACTTCCTGTTGCACGTACATCCAGATCTGGTATTTGACTAAGGATATGCTGCTCTTTGTGTATGTTTTGCACATTCCTTTATGTTAAGACAACCTACAAACTTTGCCACAACAACAACTACCTGCTGCTGGCACGAGGCAAAAGCAGGAAACGGGGGAGCTCGCTAACGTCAGTGCGCATGCGCAGATCACACGTCGCTTGTGTTGTTATCGTGAGTAAAGTGGGAGCTCGTCTTGGTGAGTTGGACTTACTTTGTGCTGGACACAAATATGACAAGACCGGACGAGTCGCCTGAACGCACAGCAGAACGGAGCAAGACGGAAAGGCGGATTAGAAAGAGTTTAAATCCCTCGACGTCGGAGCTGTTAACGCAAAACTCTCCGCTCTCTTTGTGTGAAGCTATTTAACCGAGTGTGTGCTGTCTGTCTGTCTGTCTGTCAGTCAATCAACTCACACCAGCTGAGAACAAGCGGATTGTTTATCTGACCAAGCGCGAGACCGTGTGTGTCGGTGCGCGCGTGATCAAGACATGAGTGTCCCTTTGTGGGATCAGCTCCAGGCTGGGAGCTCAGAGGTGGACTGGTGTGAAGGGAATTATCTCATCTATCCAGGAATAGCGGAGTTTTATAACACGGTACGACTCTCCTTCACACTTTCCAGTCGTTAATCGATTCGTTAATGCTACAAAGTTTACATTAAGCTGCACTTCACCGTCTAAGCTGTAGTTAAATATAGACTCCACAGACTGTTGTCCCTGTCATGTCTGCCTTCCAGTTCCCTGACAGTGCCTGTCTTTCTGCATTTCTGTTTCTCTTTAGATAAGCAACTTCTTATTCTTCGTTCTCCCCCCTATTCTGATGTGTCTTTTTCGTCAGTATGCCACGCATTTCAACAGCGGCATCTATCTGATCTGGACACTCCTAGTAGTGGTCGGTAAGTTTTCTGACCTAAAGTAACCTCACTGAGGAACTTTTGCGTGGCTGTGAAAAGCAGAGGTCATAATCTTTTCTTATTCTGCCAGTATAGTCCTGTTATTTTTCTTGTTGTTTTAATTATGAGTGGAGGTTTTTTTGGGGGGGATGTGAGGGTGATGGGAACACAATGGTGCAATAAATTACTCAGATGGGTTTTTACTGGAAATGCTTGGTCTGAGCTTCTGCCAAAACACACCGAGCTGGTAGACTATCTTTGCCATCTTTTGCATGACATGACTCTAGTAACTAGTTGGAGAATTGCTGTTATGGTCTTAAGAATTACTAATGGTCCAAAAGCTTGACCTAAATGTTGTCTTGCTGCTCAGATCAAGTTGTATATTACAGTAAGGGAATGAGGGGAAGTTAAAAATGTTATAAAATCTGTTGTAAGCGTAATGACTCCCAGCGATGTTCCCTTCAATGTACTTTCTCATTCTGAAAATATTTTCATGTCTCAGCTGGGGAAAATGTTCATTTTAAGATGGCCATAAATACACCAGCTTGGCCACTGAGAACAGTGACCTCCTCAGGCTCAGAGAGGAGTTTACTGGAAAATAACAGTCTGCACTAGCTTTCATCTCATTTGCCATTCTCACACTCTCTGACCACACTTTATCAACACTGTGGTTATACTTTTGACTGGTGTCCCTCATGCTGGTTGTGTTTAGGGTTTGAGTAGAGGAAAGGTGGGGTCCATGGGGGGGGGTGTCTGGTCTGGTCTGTCCAAATCATAACACATTCTCAGCCAACTCGGTGCATACGCCAGTCTTTTGATTCATCGGGATGTTTTTTAAAAGCATCATCACTCCAAAAAGTTTGGCAACCTGATTTATTCTTCATGTTTTCATTTTTTACTTAAGAAACATTTCTATTATTTACAGCAGGGTGTATTTATTTAAGGGATTGGACTTTATTTTACAAACTTAAAGGGATAGGACTAATGCTTAAAGTAACAAACAGCAATGTGTTAATTCTGTCCTTACAGGTATATTTATATATTTAAATAAGGCCATATTTGTCTTGTTTGTTCGAGTAAAATGCAGTAACTCAGATGAAAAATGCTGACACATCCATGCAGAATGTCTGAAATGCATTCTTTGGGTTTTTTATTGTGTGCCAGTTCTGAAAGTGTCTAAAAGTCATGACTTTTTAATTGTATCTTAAATAAAATCTTCTTTCTCATACACACTTTCTTAGCAATATATATATATATATATATATATATATATATATATATATATATATATATATATATATCAATCAACAGGTTAATGTAAAAGGTCATTTTTCATTAGTCGGAATTCCTGACAAGCCTTACTACTTCCACTTATGTTTACATGTGTGCAAATGTTTGATGCCCTCTGCTTTCTCAAGAGTGGAAAACCTTTATAGGTCATTTACTGCGTGCTTGGATTGTTTTGGAAAGAGAAACTCTGTGTACATTTTCAACAGGAATTGGCTCCACATATTTCCATGCTACCCTGAGTTTCCTAGGACAGATGCTGGATGAATTAGCAATCCTCTGGGTTCTTATGTGTGCCATTGGCATGTGGTTCCCCAAGAGATACCTGCCTAGGATTTTCAAAAGAGACAGGTGAGATTGACTCGCATCTCGTGGAGAACACTTGTTTAGCAGCCTCATCATTTTCTCATGATTGTATCTATGTTTTATAGCACAACCCCATGTTCATAAATGATGCAGTACACTCTGTTCCTCTGTTTCTCCAGATCAAGGTTTAAAATGGTTGTAGGCATACTCTCTGGCATCACCACGTGTCTGGCCTTCATTAAGCCGTCCATTAACTCGATTTCGTTAATGACACTGGGGGTTCCGTGCACTGCTCTTCTCATCACAGAACTTAAGAGGTCAGTGAGCCTAATGCTTTTCATAAAAAACATCCAGGACATGACATGCCAGGACATGGCATTCCACAGCTTTTCATTACACTTTAGTGTACAGTATGTACCTCAAGTGTTCATTCCCAAGGCATGATGTCATTTCTTCTTTTAGAAGAGGAAGTCTAGTTTTTAATCATCTGATTTGCTCAACTGTGTTTAGCAGCATGTAGAAGGACAGTATGTTCCACTTCTGCTCTGAGACCTCTCATAGTGTCACACAAGAAATTCTTTATTTAGCGGATTGTTTAAGAACAAAACAGAATATTTCATCAGTCTAAACCAAAGAGATGTTTTAATATAGCTGTAGTATGTTCTTCTTGTTGTTGTTTTTTTCCTCCTTGTTTTTTGAGAGATGTTAAAACATGTACTGGGTCAAATATTGACATGCAAATTCCGGAAACCACAGATGTCAGCAGGAAGTATAGTTTCTATATAGTTTCTTTCTGAAATGGTACTCTTAGATGCAACAGTCTTTGCTCTAAACTACTCTTTCTTAAAAAATCATATTCAATTAGGGAACTTCCTGCCTCAGCCCATCCTGTGCCCCTCACTAATCTTCCAGGATTTCCCCCCCTGTTTATAGATTCCCTGGGTTTTCACTAATATACCTTTTTTTGTTAAACATGTTTAATAGTAGAAAGTAATAAGTTAATAGATTAATAACAAGATTGCTTTATCTAAGACATGGAAAGCTGAGGGATTTATCTATCTGTATGACTTACCATCGTAAAATAAGAGGGGTTACAGAACCTAAGTGCCAAGGTGATATATTTTGATATGTATTAATGAACTTTATCAACTTTTTTTTTTGTTCCAGCATTTCTGCCTTTGCTGTTCATTGACTTGCACTCACTCCCTCTCTTGTGGAGTTTTGATTGGCTCAGATGTCCATGTTTCCTCCACTCCCTATGTCTTTTTCCTGATTTCTCACTGCTAGGGCATTTGGCAGACCATAATGTTCCATCATTGTTAGCCCCTCAGGATTTAGTGTCAGTTACTGAAGCCAACACACAGTTGACAACGGAGACTTTACTGGCGCCAACAAGCCTCCTGAAGGGATTTAAGCAAATTCTTACAGGGGTCATGTCCTGGAGTGTCTCCATTGTCTGTTAAGATATAAATCATCTTTGGCTGCTTCATGTTTTCCAGTCATTAAGTAATTTTCTAGAACAGTCTAATCGCATCAGACGATGGAGGTGATGAGTGGGATTTTCTCTGATCGGTGCCAGGCAATTACATGAACATGCAAATAAAAGCTTTCTCGGACGTGTCAGACACCTCCGCGTGTTTTCATAACAAAGTATCAGTATAGTTGATAAAAGCTACAAATCTATTGTGACCTAGTTAACATTACTGTACAGAGACCTGTCTGCTTTTCTCAGTGTGAATGTTTCCCAGGTGCCATCATCGAGTCAGCAGGTTCACAGTATCTGTGCAAGTGTAAGTCACTGACTAAGGCTTAAAACAATGCTGACAGTGTTCCTCAGGATCATCTGACTCTGCAGCAAGAAAAGCTCACACTTCTTCTTCCTAGACATCTGCCTCTGTGCATGACATTTACTTCTGAATAGAACAAGCCTTGAATGTTTCTGTGTCTCTCTCTTTCTGCCCTTTGGTCCTTTAACTGTCACATTTACTTGGATTATGACTTGAATCATGAATTACTTCAATTTCATTTAGTCACATTTGTGTTTTCTGTGGTTGTTAGTCATTTGATGCTTATAATTTGGTAACACCGCTTGACCCGTACTTGATCTGAATGTTTAGAAAACAAAATCCTTCTGTAATAACCAGTACAAACACACACTGACTTAAAATACACAGACCTCCTCTGATCACCTCTGCTTAAGACCTGCTACAGTAGTAATAATTCACTCGGGTAAAAATTAAAGTAGTGAACACAAAATGACTCGAGTAAGAGCAAATAAACTGACTGTTACAAAAAACTAATGACACAATCGTACTGAAAATGCTCTGTGTTTGAGGAATGCATTGTTGAACAATTACGCTAACAAACCAACTGAGTTAGGCTGAAGTCAAATCTTATCATCATTCTTCTGTATGGCTTGTATATTTCAGTACAAAATGTTGTTTCTCCAGCAGTAGGGTACAACACATATCAGTGCTCAAAAAAAGCACAAGTGTGAGACAAGTACAGGATGATTAGCACAGGGAAGAGAACAATAAATACACAGAACATTGGCTGTAAACTAAAACGAAGTGAACGCCTCAACAGCATATAAAGGAAGGTTATTTTGCCAGCTGTTAGGATTTCAGTAGCTTGCTAGGTTCATATGAATTCAAACAGGTTGTGTAGCTATGGGTTATTGAAGTAAAGTTTAGTAAGATGTCTTATTTCAGAATCCCCATGGGTTTTGGTGTGTATAAGTTGCAGATCATTATCACACTATTTCCTCTGAAGCATTTAAAGCTGACAATACCTGATAAACTGAGACAGGTCTCCACTTTCACAAGCATTGCTGCTGCTGACCAAAGCATTTAAGAGCCTGAAGTGTGGTCTTTTTTTTTTCTTTTTTCTTTTTATTGGGTCTCAGAATAACTTGGAAATAATGTCTTTGTTTTTAATTGGTTTACAGACCTCTGGGTTATTTTTCCCTACTCAGCAATGGTAGGGAAATAAAAATAGGGAAGTTGATTTTTTTTTTTTTAATTATTTATAGTTATTTATACTCGAAAAAATTCTCTCACAATGAAGAATGTACTCTTCAATGAACCTTGTAATGGTTATAGTACTTTTATATTAATTTTGTACTGAAACACAGTATGTTGGTGCTCATTTGCCTGTTTTGACAAATGAGTCAGTATTTGTGTACGTTTGTGGAGATAAGAGAGATAAGAAACTTACTCTGGTGAAGATGCAACGTCCAATACGGAGACATTACTTCAAACACTTGTCTTTTTCAAGCAGTGAACAATTCAAACTATTATGGAGCCTTTTGTAAATTTGTGTATTTATGTGTTTGTGTTGTACAGGTGTGAGAACCTCCGTGTGTTTAAGCTGGGCCTCCTCGCTGGACTGTGGTGGACTCTAGCACTCATGTGCTGGATCAGTGACCGTATCTTCTGCGAGATGTGGTCATCTGTAAACTTCCCATACCTCCACTGTGCCTGGTGAGTGCATGGCTCTGTCCACTCTATATGTTATTATAAGTAGCAGAAGCAGAAACACTTGACTGTCTATTTCCTTGGAATGCACATCAATTAGCCGGTAGTGGAGGATAATCACTCTTGATCGAAATAAATAGATATATTTGGATGCTTTTGATAATGAATGAATTTAATCCTGTTTGAATTTGTAGGCACATTCTGATCTGTCTGGCCTCCTACCTTGGCTGTGTGTGCTTCGCTTATTTCGATGCAGCCTCTGAAGCTCCAGAGCAAGGCCCTGTGGTTAAATTCTGGCCCAGTGAGAAGTGGGCCTTCATTGGAGTGCCCTATGTAACCTTGCTTTGTGTTCACCACAAGCAATCCATCAAGGTGACGTGATCAGCCAGCGCTGCTTAGATTATCCGACATCAATGCACTTTTATCGGCTGAGCATTCTTCAGTCTGAGGATTCAGTGGCTCGAAGAACTGTTTTGTTCCTATTAATTTATATACTTCACATTATATATTTATATTCACATTTATTGTTTATATACAAAAATAAAAAAAAAAGAAACTTTTTGTGAATACTGTAGGGACCCGAGCACAAACGAACACAGCTAAACATAGACATTTCTTTTGGTGTGCAGGGGAAATGTGTTCTTATCCCCTAAAAGGTTTTTCAGCAATACAAATAATTCATCCTTCAGCGCACACTGGATTTGAGCATGCATATTAACCAGAGCAAATACTTTCTAATAGTGTGATTAATTACTTCAAGTAGAATTATTTTCATTATTTGAATGTGAAAATGGAAGTGATAAATATTAATGGTGAGCTAAAATCAAGCCATAATTCATCAGTATTCAACCTGTATGAATTATTTTCCTTCAGCATAAAGTCATTTAGGTAGGAACATGAACTTACTGGTCTAATCTTTAGTCATATCTAACTGTGTGAATCCATTGTATGTCTGTGTGAAGGATAACAATGAATGCATTAATACTTTAGCCTGAAGGCAGTTTAACACAAATCGAAGAATGTGAGCCATGTTGTGCTGATGTATTGCACAATGTACAGGGAAAAATATTGCATGAAACTGCATTGTAATAGAGTTTTCTAGCAAAATAGGATGATATTATTAGTGCTTATGTTATTTCTGCTTTATGTGTATACATGTTTCCTGAGGGAATGTGTTTGGGTAAACAAATACATGCTTTGTTGTATGGATGCAGGAAAAGTCTATTTGCAGGTACACCATTCAGCCATAACATTAAAACCACCTGCCTAATATTGTGTAGATCCCTCTTGTGCCACTAAAACAGCTCTGACCCATCTAGGCCTGGACTTCACAAGACCACTGAAGGTGTGCTGTGGTATCTGGCACCAAGATTTCTTTTGGTAGGACACTTTTGGTATGTACTAACCACTGCATTTCAGGAACACCCCACAAGACCTGTTGTTTTAGAGATGCTCTGATGCAGTCATCTAGCCATAATATATTTGACCCTTACGCTTGCTTATTTTTCCTGTTTCCAAAACATCAACATTGAGAACTGACTGATCACTTGCTGTGTAATGAATCCCACCTCTTGTCACCTGTCAGTGGTTTTAATGTTAAGGCTGATTGGCGTGTTATATTCCATTTAATATTAGAGAATGACATTCATGCTCTTGGAAGTCATTGTGCATGACATGATCACATCCTCAACACATTCACTATGAGCCAGGCTTGTAATATATTGCTATGATATTTAAGTGCCACAGCAACAGCATCATCATTTGGAGGCCAAATTGCCTCATTTAGATTGATGTATTGATCTGAAACGGTCTCTCTTGTGAGCGAAAAAAAGACAACTGCACATATAGGACACCGCACAAAACCCAGTGAACTTTTGTCCTCTACTCAAAGGAGACATAAGGACTTATACGGACTGTTTTTGCTTTTTGTAATAAATTAATGATTTTGTAGTATTGCTGTTAAACGATTGTAATTTGTATAAAAATGTTGTTGCCATTTGTTTTATTTATGTAATTAAAATTGTTCAGTATTACTAGCATTGTTTGTTTAATGTAAAGAAATGGAGTATTGCATGTTAAGAGCTCTTTCAAACTACTATTAATTCTTCTCTTAATATAATGCACCATTCAAGTGTCCATTTCTAAAGCTACTGGGTTTGCTATGAGCTTACTTTTAATGTTTTCTTTGAATCATTTGACCTCATATGTGGAATATTTCAGTGCATGTGTGTGACGGTTTACTTAATAGGTCCCGGAAAGCTGACAAGTCGACACACATGACAGCCTTTACGCTTCCTGCTTTACAACTTTCATGTTTGGTTTCCATTTAATCTGTGGATCTTAAACCAATCCCCAATCAGATGGTCTATTATTTTGCTTTATGCTAGCTTGCACAACACATGGGTTAGAACAAAAATGTGGATCATCTAGAGGGTCCTGTTGGGAAAAGTGTCACATTTTCTTTCAAATAGTTACAGATAAATGCTAACCTGAGTAATGTGCATTTATGAATATTCCACTCTGCATTCTTACTCGCTGCTTTCCTGGTCGGTCGTTTCTGTCATGTTTAGGTCAAATCCCAGTACTACCAATCTGGTTTCTTGAGCAGAACACGTTTTAGATGAAAGCACGAGGCAAATGAGCAAATGTAAAGGTCATGGGTTTATTCACCAAAAGAAAAGTGATTCACAGTGCTGTAACTTTAGTTTGTTGAGGTAAATACATATAAAACAAAAGTCTTTAAAATAGCTGCCATAAATTTAAATAAATAAATAAGTAAATGGATTGCCGTCAGTGAACTTCTTAAATGCTATCAGAGTGGCTCAGTAGTCTGTCCAAAACTCAGGCTCTGTGCTGAGCTGTGAGACACAGGCTGATGATCTCTCCAGCTTTCTCCACTCTACTTTTGAAACAGTCTCGATCTCTCGCCATCTCCATCCATCACAACCCATCCCGTGCTGCCTGGCTTGCACAGCCCCATGCCTCGAGGGTGTGTGCGGTCTCCTCACTAAAACGCACCTGAAAACGACAAATTCAGATTGAGAAACAAATGAAATGTAAATAAATTAAATTAACATGTCAACATGGTGCAGAACAAAACTCAGAAACCTCTAAGTGGGGTTAGTAATAAACTGCATGATGCACATTTTACATGTGTTTGAGTGCACAATTTAAATACATGTATTCGTTATACAAATTGTGCGTTTGTCTATGTCTATTTGAGCCTCATCATCGAGTGTGACATTTTAAGAGGCTGAAACATTTTTTGTAGTCAAGACTTGCACACTGTGACTTGCACACTGTTGCATCACTATTCTCAGCATATAGCACTATGTTCAGGAATTTTCCCTGTAACCAACACTTAATACTGCAAATATTCTATTTTATTTTGATTGAGATTAATATACAAGCTTATAAACAATCATAATCACTCAATTCTTACATCAAAGTATCTACATTATGGCCACATGATTACATACAATAAACCCATGATGTAATATTGATGTAATGCACACCTTCTTAGCGTTTCCCTTTGTGCTCTGTTCAGGAGTGTGATCCTCAACCTCTCTGGCTGTGGGGTTTGAAGGTGTGTGGTTTGGTTGAATCTCTAGTGGCTTTATTTTGATTCCAATAGAGCAGGAGAGGGAGAGTGGATTATAGGGATCACTGTTGTTCAGGAAGGACTCCCACAACGCTTTGTTCTCTGGGGACATCTCTGAATCTTCTTCATCTGACCAATCAGAATCCTCTTCCTCATTCCATTCTGAATTATCTTTCTCCTGATGACTGAGAGCATGTTCCTCCTCCTCCTCCTCATCATCATCACTGTCTGAAACCTTTACTCCAGTAGGGCAGGAGAAGCAGAGTGGATGAAAGGGATCACTGTTGTACAGGAAGGACTCCCACAACTCTCTGTTCTCTACGGACATCTCCGAATCTTCATCTGACCAATCAGAATCCTCTTCCTCACTCCATTCTGTATTATCTTCATCTTGATGACTAAGAGGAAGAGGTTTCTTCTCCTCATTATGATCATTGTCTGAAGCACACACTTGGTCTTCAGTAGGGCAGGGGATGGGGAGTGGATTGTAAAGATCTCTGTTGTTCATGGAGGACTCGTACAACTCAGAGTGGCTCAGTAGTCTGTCCAAAACTCTGGCTCTGTGCTGAGCTGTGAGACACGGGCTGATGATCTCTCCAGCTTTCTCCACTCTCCTTTTGAAACGGTCTCGATCTCTCGCCATCTCCATCCAGCACGACCCATCTCGTGCTGCCTGGCTTGCCAAGCCCCATGCGTCGAGGGTGTGTACGGTCACCTCCTCACTGAAACGCACCTGAAAATGACAAATTCAGATTGAGAATTTTTAAGAAATAAATTAAATATTTATTTAGGGTTGGTAATAAACTGCATGATGTTGAGAGCGGACATCCTACATCTCAAATAACTTAGTTTTCTTTTCTTTTTTTTTTAAAACTTTTACAGCACATATGAATTACATGTGTTTGTCATACATGGATTTGACATTTTGATTAACTGAAATCATGACATTTGTGTAGTCAAAAGCAGCCAAGTTGGAATTAAAGGTCCTTATCTGTGACACAGTGTTGCATCACTATTCTCAGCATACAGCACTATGTTTCATAATCTTTCCCTAGAACACTTAATACTGCAAATATTACATTTTATTTCGGTTTAATTTAATACCCAAACCTAATATTAGTCATAATCACTAAATATCTAAATATCCAGTCTTGCCACATGATTACATACAATAAACCCATGATGTAATATTGATGTAATGCACACCTTCTTAGCGCTTCCCTTTGTGCTCTGTTCAGGAGTGTGATCCACAACCTCTCTGGCTGTGGGGCTTGAAAGTGTGTGGTTTTGTTGAACCTCTGATGCCTTTATTTTGTCCCCAGAAGGGCAGGAGAGGGAAAGTGGATTATAGGAATCACTGTTGTTCAAGAAGGACTCCCACAACGCTTTGTTCTCTGGGGACATCTCTGAATCTTCTTCATCTGACCAACCAGAATCCTCTTCCTCACTCCATTCTGTATGATCTCTCTCCTGATGACTGAGAGCAGGTTCTTCCTCCTCTTCCTCCTCCACATCATTATGATCACTGTCTGAAACCTTTACTCCAGTAGGGCAGGAGATGCAGAGTGGATTATAGGGATCACTGTTGTTCAGGAAGGACTCCCACAACTCTTTGTTCTCTAGAGACATCTCTGAGACGCCATCATCTGACAAGTCTTCTTCCTCACTCCATTCTGTTTCACAGTTCCTATGATCATCCTGCTTTTCAGACTGACACTCAAGCCAGTCTGAGAGCAGGGCGTCCGCCACTGCCAGCTGATCCGAATGGATCGTTGCCTTAACAGTCATTGTGGTCATTTTGATTTCACTGTCCCTGGTCATGACCACTGTTTCTCTGGTAAACAAGAAAAACATGTTTGTGCTAAGTAACTCTGTAACAGTCATACAGTGATGTATGACTTTCCTGAAGACCTCACAAAGGAAAAAGCAAATGTTCTGTAACACAACATGCACTGACTTTTCCCTGTATGAGCCGAAGGGTCGGATTTCAACTGTCTTTGTCATGGCGGGAAAAATATCAAGCTTCACCAAGGACGGTTGTTTTGGCCTCCAACAAGGGAATAGATAATGCAGAAGGGTTGAAAATGATCCCATTGCGGTCACAATTACTCTGGAAGAAAACACAATGTGAAATTACTTGGGGGGGAAAAGTAAACATTTTGGCAGGGGAAGGGGGGGGGTTCTTGTAAAGGTGTAGAAAAAATGATGTACTTAAAAATATTTTAAAGAACATCATATACTCTGTTGTTGAATGAAGATATTACAGATCATAAACAGCCTCCATAATACATGTAACCTTTCATATATTCCTTTTGATATGATACAGCTTTAAAGAAGTAAATCTCGAGAGGGGGAAAGGTCAAGAATCGTGTAAAAACCCTCTGTAAGAGTCATGATGTTCTGACATTTGTGTTCTTTATCTGTTTAGATCACAGTCTGGGAAATGTTTAGAGTAAGTGATATCACGCAAGCCTACGTGAAATGAGTCACGGTCTCGTTAGGCACGTACGCTGCGTGGTTACCAAGGCTTCCACACAAAACAGGAAAAGTTTTCGGGCATCTCTGGGATATAGTGTAAACAACATTACGAATTTTCTACTGATCTGATTTGGACAAAACTGCCAACTAGAAAAGAGCCACTCTTACCTCTGACCGTTCAACCAGTTGCCTGTCTCGCGCTCCAGTAACGATTTCTAGCTGAAACTCTAATGTTGTCCAAATGACCGACAGCACTCGTATTCCGAGAATAAAGCAGGTCCATAATGATGTAATAATGCCCCGAATATCTGTGTTCCGTCATGAAGTTCGAGCTCTAGATTTCTTGCGTCTGTATCCTGATCAACTGTGTGCATTACTTCGGAGCGACGCAAGCTGTTTATATACATAACGACCCTGACGTCAGCGAAAGGAGGCGGAGCGACAGGTTTCCCCCACCACCCTTTCTCGAAAGTGGGAAGCCGAAAGTCACGTGACCGTGAATGTTTTCGTGACGTTTTGAGATTTCTCTCACAGAGACAGCAGCGTGGGGAGGATTGAGGCAGTGTTTCGTCATACTCTAACATGGAAATTCATCGAAAAAGAAAATTCCCAGCCTGGGAGAGACAAGAAAACAAAACCACTCACGCATATATAATAAAAGTAACGAAAGTAGAATGAGCAACAGCAAGGGATATGCCGAGAACATAAATATGCTGTTGTTTATTTGTTTGTTTTTATTTGTTGTCATGTACCAGAGCTCTGTTCTATACTCTCAGCATCTCTTTAGTCAATACTGTAATGAACCATTTTATTTACTGATTTAATTAAACACTGTAGAAGTGAGGCTGGACTATTATGTAATGTCCAGAAATCAAAAGTGAAAACAAAAGCAAGCAGGACCAAAAACAAACAAACAAACAAACAAAAAAGTCTTGGGCTATACATAACCCATACCGGCACTGATAATAATAATAAACAACATTACTCGTTAAAGATTATGTTATTTATTTGTTTGTCTTCTTTTTTTGGTGCCAGCATAGTTAGAGCACTGTAAGATGTAATGTTCCTAATGTAATAGTCCTGATAACTGTGCAAACAAATAAATAAATAAATACAGAGAGTTTAGAATTGAGGCTAGATTGCGTCATATCCTAACATGGGAATGTAATTCAAAAAATGATCAGAAGGAAAAAAAAATCTATGGATACATATGGAAATAAGAACACTAACACTAAATAAAGAGAAAAGGTAACTGAGAATAGTAAGTTAAATGCAGTAGAGCTGTATTTAGTACACATTGGAGGTTAATATTCCTGTATACTAGATCAGAAGTAAATTATTCAACAAATAAGAATTAGCTAAGTCTGTGAAAAATGCATCCAGCCGATAGATAGATAGATAGATAGATAGATAGATAGATAGATAGATAGATAGATAGATAGATAGATAGATAGATAGATAGATAGATAGATTTTGGTTTATATTTATACTTTATTATTGAATGTTCTTACTCTTAATTAATTACAATTAATTATTAATTTTTTGTTTCTTAATTTTTTTTATTTAGACCTGCTTGGTAAAAAATTTTTCTGATAGTCTGTTTTTCTGTCATTCAGCTCGGGTATACTGTATACAACACATCAATCAAATGGGCTCCAGTCATTTGAGTCTAACTTCCAATCAGCTTCACTGATGTAGAAAACAACTCACAAATCTTGCCAATTTATCATCTGCTCTGACCTTCTCACGCTCAATATGTCAAGATTTAATATGCGAAATGAGGCGTCTCCTTCATATCACATCAGTGCAGAGATGAAATGACATTTTAGACAAAACCACGTAGCCACTTTCATCATCTTCTTGCATTTGTTCTCAGTAGAGTTTGAAGATTTTTATTTCTTATGTACACAGTTATACAACTTGCAGTGAAATAAAAACCTGGCCAGTCCTCCTAGTCTGTTCATATAAATAAAGTAAATTTCAGAATCTAAGTAAAAAAAAAAGAAAAAAAAAAAGAATGGATAGTAATAATAAGAAATAAGAGAATAAGAAGAAATAATAAAAATATGGTGTGTTACCTGCAGTGTTCTCATTAAATAATATTTACAATATGATACCTAATTTAATACTTAGCAGTGTATGATAATATTATTGGGCAACTGCTTAAACCACCACTTAAAAACTGCTAGAGTGTTGATAAGCTTCAGTGAAATATAATCCAGCATTTGACCTATTTCTGTGTACCACTAGCCAGAATAAAGGGTTAATAAGCAGTGTAATTATCCAGATCTTGTGATCCTGACTCCAGACATGAAAGAAGGCCTTTATGCGTATAAAGAAGACATTCAGCACACACACACTCAGGCATTGTCTCAATACACAACCTACTGAGGAACCCGGCTTACATCGGTGAGCAGCATTTTGTTCATTCAAAAACAATGCATACTTTTTGTACATTTTATCCTATGGTTGCTTTAATCCACTAGTGTAGTGTATTAGTGTGTATATGCATGGGCATAATTCACTTTTAAGTTAATTACTGATGACAACTTAATCCTGATATCAAACCATTCTTCTTGTGGATAGAATGCACCCTGATAGGTTTCAGCTTTATAATGGAAGATGAAAATAAGCTACATTTATATATAGTGAGTTTGTCAGTTTTATCTCCATATCCAATCTAAGTTTTTTAGAATATTTGCTTGACAGTGTGTATGTTTATGAACCCCAAATAAGTAGCAATGCATATTGAAACTGGACTTTTCAATCCTATTGCAAACTGATATGACACGAAGCAAGGCATGAGCTCTAAATCATTTGCAGATATCACTCTGCTGTTTAGTTGTAGCCAGTGCTCTTAGTACAAAGTTAAAAAATACTAAGTCTGTTGAGAAGTCAACCAGTTTAGTACATGCCTAATAGTAGTAAAGCAACATTCTGAAAATGCTTCACCAGTCCATCAGTTCTTCTGTGAGATTGGGTGGCTGAGTGATGCAAATATTTACAAAATTAAACAATATTCCAAACATATAGAACCATGTCAAACTAATACTTCTAAGAATGACTGTTTTCGAATTGAAATTAAAGACATAGAGAATGCTATGATGCAATACATGAATATGCACACTATAGAGAAGTGTCTCAACGTCACAGGAAATTATTTGACTGCTAAAACAGGTGGAAATTCTGTGTGCATGATTAACTGTGATATACTGGAAACCTACTTACTGAAGGTTGTGTGATGAAATGAATGATGGATTTTGACCTGCTTTGACTGCATTTCCTTTCACCTCGCAAAACATGCCTGTAAACTACCTCTGGGTGTGAAAATGTATGTGCTTATTGTGTTGTATTGTGTTGGTGTACCATCCAGGCTGTATTCCTGTTTCAGACTCCAGATTCAGTGTGACCCTGACTAGCATACTGAATAAATGAATTAATCTACTACTATTAATGCTCCTGAGTAAATTGGTTGTGCGTTTTTGTATAGAGTGTCATGCCTGGTCTGGTCAGCTGATCAGTGTTTACTATGTGACCGGGGGCTGAGCGTATGGAGGTGTGTGAGAGTAGTGTACTGGAGCCAGGGGCCCCAGGGAGCTCTATTGTAGAGCCAGGGCTGAAGAGGCTCTCCTTTGCATACCAGAGCCTGCAGGAGATTCCTTATGATGTCATTCTCAAACAACGGGACACCCTAGAGGTCCTGGACCTCAGTTATAACCTGCTGGATGAGTATCCTTTACTGTGCACTTCTTACCATGTCTGTAAATAACTGAATTATATATCAAACGACAGTATAAATCAGGTATTTAATGCTCGTTCGACTCCAAACATCATTGTATTTTACACAGGACTGTAACACAACCACAAACCTTCTGGAATGAGGATTTGACACAAGGTCCACCTCTTATCACATTTTGCCTTAACTCAACCATTAACGGAGCCCAGCTCTTCTGGGGGAACTGGACAAGCTGAGTACTCTCATCCTGGATGGCAACAACTACAGCACTCATGTCAAGTTCCCCTACATGCCAAGTCTCACTACACTGTGGATCAACAAGAACAAAATAAGCAACCTTCCCATTATAGTTGAAGAGATACGTTGCAAGTTTCCCAATATCAAGTAGGCAACGTCTGGTCTGTTTCTGTAATAACAATGATTAATGATATATAAATACATCTCAGTGTTCTTTAGTCTCAGAAAGATGCTGAATATGTTCTTGTTGTCTGATTACAGGATACTTAGTATGATGAACAATGAGGCAGCACCCAGTTACTTTAATGGAGGCAGCCTGACCCAGTACATTGATTACAGGTAAATAAGACAACCAAAAAATTCCCATATAAAACAGCTAGCTTTTTAATGTGCTCAACTACGTTACCATCCTGATAACCATTGGTTTGTTTCAGTGATTTAAAGATTAAACAAGATACACAATAATAAACAGCACATGACTTCAGATGTGTATACTACTCCCCCTAGTGGTCATCATGTATACAGCTATGCTCTTCTTTCCACGTTTAGATAGGCACAGATCCTTCTAATATAATTATAACAAAATATTATATAAGAATATAAACACTGTTACAGTGAAAGAAGATCCTTTAAAATACTGAGACAGGAAAATCAGTAGTGTTTTGCAGTAATTTGATCACATCAGTCATTTTCACATTTTCAGATGGAAGTATACGAAATTACACTTATATTTAAACTTGTTTTTCTCGAACTCTCAAACTCAAACAGTTTCTAGATTACTTGTATTCATGAAAATTTACATATGCATTCTCATTACTTTTTAGATGCTTACTGCAGATTTTATTTTCCCCAAATGCTAATAATACTGTAGTTGGATCTATGTTAGATTATCCTCTAAAACAAATTGCAAAAAGGTGCATACTATGTTTAAAAGTCTGTTCCTGTTAAATACACAGGGAAATTAACATTTTGATTCTGACATCAAATTTACACATATTCATTCGAATGCAGCCTCATTTGTATGAGTTAAATCTGTTTGGAAAAAAAGTTCTAATACAATCACTTGTAAGAATAGCAGCAATCTACATGACAGAGATATTCACCTGCACTGTGTGAAAAATTATGTATTGATGAAAGTATGTAACTTGTATGTCGAAAAATCAGGTTTCACTTGTCTTGCCATTGCTTACATCAGATTTAAATGGGCTTAAATGTCAGGATCAATGTATTTCTCAACCCTCAATAGACATTTTTTGGTTTTGCAACTATGGTTATGAAACATATCATCCTACTGAGTTCAAGCTTATTTTCCAGGCAGTATGTTATCAGTCAGATCCCCAGTCTGGAAGTGCTGGATGACACAGAGGTGCAGGAGAAAGAGAGAGCACAGGCCAGGAAGACTTACAGGATGCAGAAGAGCAGAGATGGTAGTAAAAGGAGGAAGGAGCTCCATCGCTGACAGTTTCTTCATCTAGCTGATACTACTGTGCTCTACGACAAGCTTGACCTGTTCCTTTATTGTTACCAAGAACTACCCATGCAGATAAACATGAACTAGCTCACAGCTGCATGGTGGTGATATGGAATGACACTAAATCTAAACAGATACAAATGCATGATAACTGGTTTTACACTTGTACTGTTTCTCTCTTTCTTTTCTATAATGAATGTTGAACAGTATGAACAAGTACAAGTATAAAGCATATATATATACAGTTTGGGGATGGCCCCCTTCCTGACTTCAACCCTACAGAACAGGTTTGGGATGAATCAGAGCGGAGGCTTTGAGCCATTCCAAAACTGGGACGTCTGCCTTTACATGCACATGAACTTAATATGGAGTTGGCCCGCCCTTTGCAGCTATAACAGCTTCAACTCTTCTGGGAAAGCTTTCCACAAGGTTTAGGAGTGTGTTTATGGGAATTTTTGACCATTCCTCTAGAAGAGCATTTGTGAGGTCAAGCACTGATGTTGGACAAGAAGGTCTGGCTCGAGAGTCTCTCAAATTCATCCCAAAGATCTTCTATAAAGTTGTGGTCAGGACTTTGTGCAGGCCAGTCAAGTTCATCCACACCAAACTCTCTCATTCATGTCTTGATGGACCTTGCTTTGTGCACTGGTGTGCAGTCATGTGGGAACAGGAAGGGGTCATCCCCAAACTGTTCCCACAAAGTTGGGAGCATGAAATTGTCCATAATGTCTTGGAGTTCCTTTTACTGGAACTCTAAATGCATACAATAAAATTTGGAACTTATATTGATGTTTTTTTTTTATTGAAAACATTTTAAGCAATAGCCCACTTTTTAGTATTTTTGTTTTTTTGGCGATGAAGAAATGAATAAAATAGGCCTTCTATGCATTTACTTATTGCTGTTTTCTGTTGTCACATGTTGATTTCTTCATTTAATCTACTGTTTCTTCTTGTACAGTATAACTTACTTGATTCCTCCAACCGAACAAGAGAGGGTTTATTTTATTTATAGGTTTCAATGTGTATTCTAAAAAAGACCATTTAGGCGCAACATGCAATCAAATAGGCGTAAAACTAATTACTTTGGTCCTCGCTGACAAAGAGCTGAATCATTACCGTATTAACGTTTAGCAGGATTATTCGTCGTAGAGTTATATTTTAAAACACAATTGCACGCCTGTATGCTTGTATCCCTTTATTAGTGCACATATGTCGATTTTAGCTGTTACGACCTAACACAAAAGAGAAAATTGAAGAGAATTTGTGAATTGTATGTTTTTGAAGTCTGTGGTACTAGGTGCATTACGGTAGGACAGTGGTCTACAGTTTTCTGCTTCAGGTAGTGTTTAGTAGCTGAGCTGATCTCCAGGAGTCGGTTACTGCTTAAAATCGGTAAGTCTTGTGAAATAAAGTAGCTTAACTTATGTACATTGCGGGGAACAACATGTTAGGTACATATAAATGAATGTAATCTTTAACAATGTGATTGCATTCTCTTGTTAGCTAGCTAACCTTAGCGACCACAGACAGGCCACTGACAGGCTCATCACTGGGGTTGGACGGGAGAGTGTGATCTCTGCAGGTAGGCAGCAGCAGCTGCAGGAAGCTGGATGTTTGGTACACGGATGTATAATTTTACAAATTGCCTTAATGATAGTCCGTTATGTAGTTCATGAGTCAGTGTCTGGAAGTTCAGGTTGCTAGCCAGCTACAAGTTGACATGTAACGTTTTAACCGGGAAGTTTATTTGTCAGTAGTCTTACATTGTCCTTAACAAGATCACGGTTGAAGCAGCGTCTCAATATCTGATTGGTTGCTTGATAAAAAGGTGAAGAAACACGTAATGCCATTGATGTATTGGATTCATAGCTGGTTTTATAGTTCAGGAGATGTTATGTCCAATTACACCGATCAGGCATAACATTATGAGCACTGAGAGGTGAAGTGAATAACACTGATTATCTCCTTATCATGGCACTTGTTAGTGGGTGGGATTATATTAGGCAGCAAGTGAACATTTTGTCCTCAAACTTGATGTGTTAGAAGCAGGAAAAATGGGCATTTGACAAGGACCAAATTGTGATGGCTAGACCACTGGATCAGAGCATCTCTAAAACTACAGCTCTTGTGGGGTGTTCCCGGTCTGCAGTGGTCAGTATCTATCAAAAGTGGTCAGCGAAAGGGTCATGGGTGGTCAAGGCTCATTGATGCACGTGGGGAGCGAAGGCTGGCCCATGTGGTCCGATCGAACAGAGCTATTATTGCTCAAATTGCTGAAGAAGTTAATGCTGATTCTGATAGAAAGGTGTCAGAACACAGTGCATGACGGGTCAGGGTTGTTTTGGCAGTAAAAGGGGGACCAACACAATATTAGGCAGGTGGTCATTATGTTATGCCTGATCGGTGAAAAAATATCCGCAGAACAGTGTTCTCACTTTAAATGGAGAATGGTTTAAGTTCATTAATGTGAAATAAAATCCATCAATGTATGTTCAACTTCGCTAACATTAAATAAGTAGTATATAGTCAACTGTAATCTTTTCTTAAGGCAGAAAATAGCCAGAACTGTCCTTAATCGGCTGAACGAAGCATTTTCTGACAAAAGAAAAATACAAGCGCCCAAGGATTACTGTAAACCCACATATACTGTCTTTGCACACTACTGCTTTTTCATATGAAAGTGACTCATAAGAGATTTTGAGACAGTGGCTATAAAACTGGCTATAAAACATTTGCCGGTTGATACATGTTTGCTAATGTTTGCTTTAGAGAAATCTGACAGTTTATTTTAACTCTGTGACTGTGGGGGTGTAAGGGTGGTTTTGTCCTCAATAATAAAAAAAATAGACTCAAAATGACTGAGTCCACTTTGCCCCTTGTTAGTCTTTTGTAACAATTCTGCAGATTTTGGAATTTACTGGTTAGTTCACTTGCAGGATGGAGTGAACCGCCCTGCTTGTCTGGTTTCCTTAAGCGTTTTCTCAAAGCATAGGCACATTAATGCAGCAAAAAATCTTTACATATGGGTAAACTAGATGCCATCTCTAATAGCTGTGTTACAAAAGCTTTAACATCATGGTGTGACCCATCACCTGAGCCATTATTCAGTCCCTCCCCCCAGTTTCATAATGACCCTCCATGCAAACTTTCACAATATACACAATCGCTTGCCTGTGTTTGTTTTCACTAGACTTCGAATGACAACATGGCTGCTGTAATTCACATAACCTCAAACCCCACAATCCAGTGTTAGTCACAGGTCAGCGTTTATTGTTGTGCTTTATAATTTGTGGGAACACATTTTTCACTTATCGGCTTTGGATCTGCCAGACATGAAGGTTTTGATGTAAACGCTAGATTAATTGACATGTATCCTCGTCTCTGTATGAAGCCTGAGCAGATAAATTTCACATTGCCCTGCCTGTGTGGCTTGTCCTATCTCAGATGGTGTAATCCTGTTTGTCACGTACCAGCCTTTCAAATTTGGCAGTGTCTCAAGCCTTTACTGATAAATAGGGGCATCAAAAGGAGCTAAAATGCTCAAAGCTGAGTGGCAGGTTTGGACATTTAATTGGATGTTTTAGCTAGTCACAGCATGTTTAAAACATGCTCTTTGGTATAACCATGTACCATGGTTAAATGATGTGCTCTTTATGCATATGTTGTTTCTTTAATTATTATTTTAATCTTAATTCTACATTTTCAGATAACTCGAAAGTAGCTTGTGGGTAAGGATAAAGTCTTCAGCTATGAGTAACCCTTACGCACACATCACTGAGCCTCTGAACTCCCAGAAGCCTGATTGCAAGTTTTTCAATCTCAGGAAGCTTGAAGACCCCCGATATGGTAAGAGACTTGCTGCATAGTCACTGCATATCTTTATCATCATTTGATCTAATAGAGATATTAGTGTTGATGCCTGTTAGTTGTAATTTCTATGTAATTCCTGAACATTTGGCTTTATAATGTTCTCGTCATGTGCAACTGACACAACTAGCATACACAGAGATGAAAATTTAAGCAAAAGTGGTTGGCAGCAAATATTCTCACGTATTAAAGCCAGTGTTTGCCAGTGACTCTTGCCAGTGAAACTTGTTCCATGCAAAAAAATTGCTTTTTTAAAATTTGCTGGTTTGAGTACTAGAGAAGATGTTACTATTAATAATAGTAATAATTTCTTGTTAAATACAGAACGCCTGCCTTTCTCCATCCGTGTGCTGCTGGAGTCAGCGGTGAGGAACTGCGATGAGTTCCTGGTAAAGAAGGAAGATGTGGAGCGCATCCTCAACTGGAAGCAGACCCAGATGCAGACGGTGGAGGTGCCCTTCAGGCCTGCCCGCGTCATCTTGCAGGACTTCACGTAGGATTAATTACACCTTAGCCTTTAATGAGTAGCTTTAACTTTAACCTTCTTTCCTGTTTAGTTCTATTCATTCTGCCTTCCTTATAATAATATTCAATATTCAATCAATTATCCTCCTTTAGTCTGGGATTTAATCGGTAAATTAATTACAGACAAGGAACACCATCCTGTGGTGGGTTGAATAGCTTTAAACAATTTGATATTGTGTTTTATTCGAGAGTGAGGTTGCATTCCCGATTAGTAGTGGGCAAGGTAAACTGCAAATTTATGTTAATGTGCGCTTTCTAGTATGTTATTGTTCTATAGTAACTTCAGTAGTAACTTCTATAGTAATTTACTTCAAGCGTTTGCATGGCAAGCGCTCCATATGATATGGTGCACATTTCTGTCAAAATGTTGATGTAGCATTTTTGGACGTAGTGCCAAGACTTTGTAACAGTAATTCTGTTCCTTTAAGCTTTCCAAAGTCGGCGTCTGTAGCACACAGTGCTTTGTGGTTTCTTGGTAACATGAAGTTGTGATGTGCTGGCATAAGAAAAGATTCATCACAACACTCCACATTGATACAGTTGATTATTTTCCTATAACAACACTGTGTTTTGTTTTATTCCTTGCATATTATAGTAGCTCTATTTAGATTTCAGATTTAAAGTTTTATGTGTAACAAGTGCTTTGATAGCTGGTACAAAGGTGCAGTGAAATGACTGTGTAACAAACAGACTATACCGACAATGTGAAATAGGTATGAGGTAAGGATGAATGCAAGACAAGACATGTAAGAGCATACAAAAAAAATGTAAGAAGGTAGTTATAATGTATATATAATGTATTTCTCTGCTGTTGACAGTGGGGTTCCTGCAGTGGTGGATTTTGCAGCAATGCGTGATGCAGTAAAGAAGCTGGGTGGAGATCCAGAGAAGATCAACCCTGTGTGTCCTGCTGACCTAGTCATTGACCATTCCATCCAGGTGGACTTCAACAGGAAGTATGTTGTTTACCATAGACTGAGATTCGATGTAAACTAATTTAATTCAGATATATTAAAGTGAGTGTTCTCTGGGTTTATACTCAAACACCATTTAGAAAGACATTTAAAAGCTCAAATGGCTGTAGCACAAACTGCAACACAAATGTGCTGTACAAATTATTGAGTCTTGGCTTTGTGAGGTGTGTTATTTGTATTACCACATACATTGCTTAAGGGGTTAGCTTCCCAGCATATAGTTATGACAGACCTTTAGTGTTAAATTAATTTATCAAATCCAGTTCACAGAAATTCTGTCTATCTATTCTGTCTATCTAAGGAGATTGTATTGAGGTTTTGTATGCTGTGTAAATACGCTACTCTTGCACTCTCTCTGTACAAGTAAATTATTTAAATCTTAGTATTGTGTGTTTAATGAGCGGTTTAAGTCTCAAGTTTGTTATCTGCAGTGTCAAGCACATAATCATCCTCACATTGTGAACCTTATACAGCATGTGTTGCCAAGTTGGACAGAGTTACCTTTGACCACACAGACCACGTGGCACACTCACTATTCAACTAAATATGACCTGAATGGATGTTTAAAACTTTTCCACAAAAAAAACAGTGAAAATGTAGTATAATAAATTATTCATTTATCATAAATTATTCACATTTAAAGTTACTATGAGGCACTATCACCTGTAGCCACAGGAGTTATACCTGTATTAGTTATGCAGGATTTATACCTGTATTAGTTATGCAGGATTTATACCTGTATTAGTTATACAGGATTTATACCTGTATTAGTTATGCAGGATTTATACCTGTATTAGGTACGCAGGATTTATACCTGTATTAGGTACGCAGGATTTATACCTGTATTAGGTACGCAGGATTTATACCTGTATTAGGTACGCAGGATTTATACCTGTATTAGGTACGCAGGATTTATACCTGTATTAATTATACAGGAGTTATACCTGTATTAATTATGCAGGAGTTATACCTGTATTAGTTATGCAGGATTTATACCTGTATTAATTATACAGGAGTTATACCTGTATTAGTTAAGCTTTGCATTAATTCTATAAGACACCAGTTCCAATCTCACATGGTATCAGTTTTTATTGACATGCTCAGTGACTTGTATTAAAATTCATTCTAGGTCTGACAGTCTTCAGAAAAACCAAGAACTTGAATTTGAAAGAAACAAGGAACGTTTTGAGTTTTTAAAGGTAATGACATATTATGTATTATGGGGTTAATAATAAAATGCTTGCACACAATTTCTTCCTACATAGTATTTTCACCAGGAGTAATACCTTTCGCCTTCTTGTCCATAGTGGGGTTCCAAAGCATTCCAGAATATGCGCATCATCCCTCCAGGATCGGGAATTGTGCATCAGGTAAACCTGGAATACCTAGCCCGGGTCGTGTTTCAGCAGGATGGCTACTATTACCCTGACAGTCTAGTGGGCACTGATTCGCACACAACCATGATCGATGGCTTGGGGGTGCTGGGCTGGGGTGAGTGTTTTACTGAAGTCGCACAGTCCTCAGGACAGATAGTTTAATGTTTTTTTTTTTGTAACAACACATTTTAAACATCACCACTAGGAATGTATATTGTTAAATTAATATCGCTATATAAATTAATTTATATATATACTACATGGCCAAAAGTATGTAGACACCTGACCATCGCATCCATATCTGTGTCTATGCATTTTTGTTGGAAGTTGGAAGCATACATTTGTATAAGTCTTTGTAGGCTGTAGCATTAAGATTTCCCTTCACTACAAATAAGAGACCCAAACCTTTTCCAGCATGACAATACTCCTGTGCACAAAGTAAAGTTCCTGAAGACATGGTTTGTCAAGGTTGGAGTGAAAGAACTTAAGTGGCCTTTATTGTGCTTTGACCTCAGCCATACTGGGCTGTAAATATCTTAAATATCTTAACCTTTTCTGTGTGAAAATAGTTATTATAAAGACCTATTAATTCTAATAAAGTGTACTGTCTATATGTCTGAGCAGGCGTGGGAGGTATTGAAGCTGAGGCGGTTATGTTGGGTCAGCCAATCAGTATGGTCCTCCCAGAGGTCATTGGGTACAAACTCCAGGGCACACCAAACAAATACATCACCTCCACTGATATTGTCCTAACTGTCACTAAGGTACTTTTTTTTTTCCATAGTAAAGCTGTGTATAAATGTTTGCCCCTGTTCATCTCGAACATAACTGTCTTATAAATAAAAAACAAAAGAATATGACATTCCAATACTTTTGGATAGGACTGTGTATAAAATTCTTAGCAATAAGCTAAGGTGTTTTTTATGTATGTCCTCTATTTATGGAGACACATTTCTTTGTCATAATAAGATTATAAGATTTTCATGAATATTAAATTTCTTGTGTAAATGCTCGAACTAATGATTTATGTATAATTCCTTTAATATCCATCTAAATAAATGAGGCTTATTCTTAGAATATGACTATTAATCTAAACAGTAAGATTGAATCTGTGTCTTGTGTCTTAATCTTTTCTTACAGCATTTGCGTCAGGTTGGTGTGGTAGGGAAGTTTGTGGAGTTCTTTGGGCCTGGTGTGGCTCAGCTTTCTATCGCAGATCGAGCCACTATTGCCAACATGTGCCCTGAGTATGGTGCTACTGCTGCCTTCTTCCCTGTTGACCACATCAGTGTGCAGTATCTCGAGCAGACAGGTACACTGGCTTTCGATTGTAGATCATCTGTTTAGACATTAAGTCCATTTTGTTTCAACTTCATACAATATTTGGCCAAAAAGGTCAATTCAGTGCCCCACTAATGCTTATGTGGCTGAATAGACCAATCATTACAGCCATCTAGTGGAAAGACTTGAAGGGTGGATGTTATTATAAGAAAAAGGGGGGATCTGGAATGGGATGTTTAATAAGCACATGTGGGTGTATAGTCAGGTGTTCACATACTTTTGGCCATATACCCTTACTGTCCATTTTATTAGGAATGCCTGCACATTTATGTATTTATGTGATCAGCCAATTGCGTGGCAGGATTACAATATAAAAAACAGACTGAAGAAGTCTGATCTCTGTGAGATTGATCATGGCATGGATGTTGGTATCAGATCATAAATGGCTGCTCTCCTGGGAACTTCACACACAACAGTCTATAGAGTTTACACAGAATGGTGCAAAAACAAAAAAGGGTCTACAGGCTGAAACACTTTGCTGATAAGAGAAGTCAGAGGAAAACGGCCAGATTTTTTCAAGCTGCCAAGAAGGATATAGTAATCACTGTCCTTCATGGTAGCTTGAGCCAATCTGGCCATTTTCCTTAAAACTCTTTAACAAGGCA
This sequence comes from Hemibagrus wyckioides, assembly GCF_019097595.1. Lineage (NCBI taxonomy): Eukaryota > Metazoa > Chordata > Actinopteri > Siluriformes > Bagridae > Hemibagrus > Hemibagrus wyckioides. Next base: position 13,915,436 of record NC_080716.1, read on the forward strand.
TTTTTACCCAGAGAATTGTCCTTCACACAGTGTTTTTTTCCCCACCATTCTGTATAAAGATTTTAAAGACTTGTGTTTGAAAATCCCAGATCAGCAATTTCTAAAATACTCAAACCAACCCATCTTGTACTAACAACCATACATTTAAAGTCATAGAGATCACACTTTTACCCCATTCTGATGTCTGAATTGTACATTAACTGAGGGATTTGACCGGCATCTTCCTGATTTTATGCACTGTACTGCTGCCACATGGCTGATTAGATGAATGTGCAGGTGTACAGGAGTTTCTAATAAAGTGGACGGTTAGTGTATTGTACTTGTTTCTACTTTCTGAAAGGCGACCTAATATGTAATGCTTTTTTGTTGTTATTAGGGCGAGATGCTGAAAAGCTCAGTTACATTACACAATACCTGAAAGCAGTTGGTATGTTTAGGGACTACAGCAATGAGGCTCAGGATCCAGAATTTACAAAGGTATACTTGCACACACACACACACACACACAGACATTGGTATGTTGTTATTTTGAGAAATCCCTGGATCGGGACCAACATATGTGCTGGATATGCTCAAGCAATATAATCCTAGCAGGACTCTCAGGTCATGAGGAACTACTCTAAGGATATTTTTATTTTAGTTGTTTTAGACTAATAAGTTGCCATAGGGGCTTAGAAGTGCCACAAAATTTGACATTTTTGCAATATTTATTGCTGCTCTAAACTGAAATTGTAACTTATTTCTATCATTAAAACTTATTATTTTTTATTAATTCTATTTGTAAATCACATTGATTGCTTTGTGTTATACAAATGTGCTTTTCCTTCATGTGGTGTTTGTTCGGTGGTATACACTCAGATCCACATTTTCTTCTCTTTGTGCAGGTTGTTGAACTTGATCTCAGCACAGTTGACCCTTGCTGCAGTGGACCGAAGCGACCGCAGGACAAAGTGTCCGTGTCGGAAATGAAGCAGGACTTTGAAACTTGTTTAGGAGCCAAGGTACATAATGTTGCATTTCAGTACAAACCATACTGAGCCTACATAAATCTCTGTATTTTGACACTCGTGCCTCATGTACATTTCATTAGTTTCATAAGTTTGCTTGTCTTCATCTTATTTTTCTTTTTCCTACTTTTAATTTTAGCAAGGCTTTAAGGGGTTTCAGGTGCCAGCTGAACGCCACCATGTCAGCATACCATTCCAGTATAATGGGGTGGACTATTCCCTCTCTCATGGTTCTGTGGTTATCGCTGCAATCACCAGCTGCACAAACACCAGCAACCCTTCTGTCATGCTTGGTGCAGGTACAAATGTATTCACTAATCTCGTTTCTCTGTAACCCCATAGTCTCTTAACGGTAATTATACTAGTATCTCTAAAAAGCTGTTTTTCTTATTCACATAAAGGTTAAATGGTTTCTTTATTCCCCCTACAGGCCTCCTGGCAAAGAAAGCCATCCAGTGTGGCTTAAGTGTAAAGCCTTACATTAAGACCAGCCTGTCTCCTGGTAGTGGAGTGGTCACCTATTATCTGAAGGAAAGTGGTGTAATGGAATATCTTTCAGAATTAGGGTAGGGCTTACAGTGAATGAGATTAACTTCATATTGACCGTATTGTAAACTATTTAATGCTGTGTAAAATGTAGAAACAGGGTCAGTACACTGGAAGAAATGACATCTCAGCAAGTGAAAATACACTATATTGCCAAAAGTTTTGGGACACCCCTCCAAATCGTTGAATTCAGGGGATGGGTTTGGCCCCTTTTGTTCCATTGAAAGGAACTCTTAATGCTTCAGCATACCAAGACATTTTGGACAATTTCATCCTCCAACTTTGTGGGAACAGTTTGGGGATGGCCTGACCTCAACCTGATAGAACACCTTTGGGATGAATTAGAGACTGAGATTTTATTGGTCACATACACAATCCTCCACAGTACAACATGCAGTGAAATGCTTTTCTCGACTGTACGAATTATAACAAGAGAATCAAATAGAATAGGGGGTGGGGGTGGGGTAAAAATTAAAATAAAATAAAAATAGAACAGTGAAATAAAATGCTAAGCTGTGCATAGAATAATAAAATGAAAAAATGAGTAGAATTAACTGTACTTTTGTCCAGAGGAAAATAAATAGACAAAATCTAAAAAATGCATCATATGAAATCAATGCAATGACTGATGATATATGGCGATGTGAATATAGAATTTATAGTTATGAATAAAGTCATTAGAATAAGAAAATGTAAAGCTTAAAATAGTAAAATATCTAGAAGTTGCCCTAATAAACATAATTGTTTTTTAACAATTTTTACAGGGTAAATTTTGGTTTAGTTTTTATTACTAATACAAGAGACACTAGTAGAAATGCACTCAGTTGTATAGAAAAATTTCTTGACTCTTTTAATGCCTCCACTGATATGACATGATCATAATATACACTCGATGTATTTGTCTCTTGTTAGTTTTGATGTAGTGGGTTATGGCTGCATGACCTGCATAGGGAACAGTGGTCCTCTTCCAGAGCCAGTGGTAGAGGCCATCACCCAGGTAAATACTGAACATCTTACCTGTAACTGTGTTGTAAGTTTGGAAGTGTTTATCGAATACGATGCTATGAGAACATTTCTCTTCTCAGGGAGATCTGGTAGCAGCAGGTATTCTTTCTGGGAACAGGAACTTCGAAGGTCGTGTACACCCCAACACCCGTGCCAACTACTTAGCTTCTCCTCCTCTGGTCATTGCTTATGCTATTGCAGGAACAATAAGGATTGACTTTGAAAAGGAGCCCATTGGTGAGTGAAATCAGAATTTGAGTCTGTTGTCATTTTAATAATCAGGTTTACCTTTATGAGTCCTTCAGTTCAGTAAGTGAAGTTAAATCAGTAGGTTCTGTTTGGTGTGTGTGTTGGAATAGCGGTGAACCCTGAGGGGAAGGAAATTTTTCTAAGGGATATCTGGCCCACAAGAGAGGAGATCCAGTGTGTGGAAAGGAAGTTTGTTATCCCCGCCATGTTCAAAGAGGTCTATGAGAAAGTAGAGGTTAGTGAACTATGCTTAAGAAGTGTATAATTGCTTTTAAGTATATAGGATGTCGTAATTCATTTTTATTTTTATTATTATTATATTTTAGAAAGTTAATGAGCGCTGGAACTCTCTGAATGCTCCTTCTGACAAGCTCTACACCTGGGACCCTAAGTCCACCTACATCAAGTCTCCACCTTTTTTTGATGGACTGGTAATATAATTTCCTCCCTGCTGTTGCTGTCTCCTCGGAACAGCAATTCATAAATTAGTTTAAAGTTTCACTCTACACAGTTACACTATTAAAAGTAAAGAAACAGTGTAGCTTGTAGAACTAATAGATTTTTTTTAAAGACAATTACAATGCTTGCATTTGGAGCTCGGTCAAATGATGTGTTTTATATTTCAGTCCAGAGAGCTTCCAAAGCACAAGTCTATTATCGATGCATATGTCCTTCTCAATTTGGGGGATTCAGTGACCACAGACCACATCTCTCCAGCCGGAAACATTGCCCGAAGCAGTCCTGCAGCTCGCTACCTGACCAGTCGTGGGTGAGATGTTTTTGATATTCACCAGTTGTTCACTGGATTGGAACTTGCCATATAGTTTTTTTTAAAGACCAGAAATAATTGTTTCTGTCTCTCCTCTCTGCAGACTAACACCTCGAGAGTTTAACTCGTATGGCTCCCGACGCGGTAACGATGCTGTCATGGCTCGGGGAACGTTCGCAAACATCCGCCTTTTCAACAAGTTCCTCAACAAGCAGGCACCTTGCACCATCTACTTACCTACAGGGGAGACGGTAGGACAGGCATCTGACCTGACCTTACATATAACATACAACACCTGCACAAAAACACTTAAAAAAAGATGTATCGCCATATTTCCAGAAACCTTTATTACTTGGTATTGTGTTTCTTTGCTCTTTTACTACATAAGAGTAGTCTTCGCTAACACCGCTGGTGTGTTAGACGAAAGAAGGTTTTCTCTCTCTCTCTCTCTCTCTCTCTCTCTCTCTCTCTCTCTCTGTATGTATGTGTCTTATCTGTATGTATGTGTATATCTCTCTCTCTTCCATATTTCTGTGTCTCTTTCTTTGTGTCTCTCTCTGTCTGTCTGAGTGTTCCTTTTTTCCTGCCTCTCTCTCTCTCTCTCTCTCTCTCTCTCTCTGTATGTATGTGTCTTATCTATGTCTCTCTCTCTCTCTCTCTCTCTCTCTCTCTATCTCTCTCATATTTCTGTGTGTCTCTTTCTTTGTGTTTCTCTCTCTCTCTCTCTCTTTCTCTTTCTCTGTGAGTGTTCCTTTTTTCCATATAGTTTTGACAGAGGAGGTGGAGTGGTCTGGAATTTAATGTTCACAGTAAACTAAAAAATGTACAATCTGCACCATTAAATGATGTTCTGTCCCACAGCTGGATGTGTATGATGCTGCAGAGAAGTACCAGGAGGCAGGTTTTCCACTACTGCTGCTGGCTGGGAAGGAGTATGGTTCAGGAAGCTCCAGAGACTGGGCTGCCAAAGGACCGTTCCTGTTGGTGAGTATCATGTACATATATTTAACTAATCTTAATGACTATGAGGTCATACCTCTGTTTTCTGTGTTTTCTAACAACAATAAAACAATGATAAGAAGAGGCACAATATATGAAAATTGTCCGCATATCTTCTGTGAGTTGCAAAATTGTATTTTGATGCCCTCAGGGTATCAGCGCTGTGCTGGCAGAGAGCTACGAGCGCATCCATCGCAGTAACCTGGTGGGAATGGGGATCATTCCTCTGGAGTATCTGCCTGGACAAACGGCTGATAGCCTGGGGCTCACCGGCCGGGAGCGCTACACTGTGGTCATCCCTGAGAAGCTCACACCCAGAATGATTGTTGACATTAAGGTACATCTTATTTTTGCCGTACCTCGTTATTTCAATTTTGTAGTGGTATTACATTCATGTTGTTCTGTTTGCTACATAGTAACTTGAACTCAATAATTATGATAGTAAATGTCTTGATTGTGGTCAACATTAAAAAAAAAACACACATTCTGAAAGAAAGCTTGCTCAGCAGAGAATTTACAGTTATTGAAATGAATGTCACATCTGTTTATGCTTTCCTGGTGCTCTCTGCAGCTGGACAATGGAAAGACATTCCAGGCTAGGATGCGTTTCGACACCGACGTGGAGCTCACCTACTTCCACCACGGCGGCATCCTGAACTACATGATCCGCAAGATGACAGAAAAGTAGAGAGTGTCTCATCTCCCTCCAGTGCAGTGCAAAGGCAGTGTCATGTTTCATCTGTCTCTTGTTTTGGAAGTGCAAGCCTTTGGCCAAGTTTAGGAATAAGTTTTTAATTTAAAATTTAAAGTTTAAGTTTAAAATTTAAGTGTTTGAAATAACATGTCTGTACTGCATATACAATACATATCAGCTTGGAAAACACTACATGAAACTATTAGGTGTAGGCAGTGGTGGTTGATATCACTGTATCTGTGAAGGTTAAATGAATCATCACTGTGTAGTGTCCCTAATTCTAAAACCTCAGCACAGTTAATAATGATCGTAAAGAGAGCGAATCAGAGATCGGGAGGATTCGATTTCATTTCTGTAGGCACTGGCCGCATGTGTGTAACAGATTCAGCAGTGGTCTGGTTTCTAGCCCTACCTCAGTATTGCCAAACAATAACCTTCTCTGTGTCTCTCAGTCTATTTTGCATTAATTTCAAATTTAAAAATATCTGTCATTTGAAACAGAAAATGTTTTCTATCATGCAGACTCTAAACAAACATAACTCACTCTACCTTCTGTGGACTGTTTTTCCAGCTTTTTGAAGCCTTCCAGCTTTCTCAGCTATCAAGTGATACAAACACATCAAAAAGGCAACTAGTGTTTATGACAAATTCACAGGTGACTAAAATGCAGAATTTTTCTTTGATCCATATCATTTCAGTGTATTGATCATATTTCTATACTAACCAAATGATCTAATAGTGTGTGAGATTCCAGTAAGTGCCTTTAGTACACTGTGATGCTTATATACCGTACGTTTGTCCATTATAGCTTGGTCGTCATTCCAAACCAAGTGTACATGTGTGTGTTTTTGTTTTGTTTTTTGTTTTTTTTGCTGATAAAACAATTATGTAAGCCATTCAGCCATACAGTAGCCATGCACTTTACTGTAGTTCATTTAAAGTGTGTTGTTTTGGAGAAACATGGAATGAGTGAAAATATCATACAGCATCATATCATATACCTCTTCATGATTTCTTTATTCCTCTGGAAATTATCCATACAAATATTTAACATCATGCTAAAGATGAGAAAATAAACTATATGCTGCAATGAAGAGTTTAAACATGTTTTTACCCTTTGAAAGGATATATATATATATATATTCAGGAAATAATTGTCCATAGAAATATCAATGCAGTTTCACTTATCATTTTAACAACCCCTCTATGTCTCATGAGCTACTCTAATAAACGTCCTTTTTCAGATGAATAATGATTTCAGTGTTTTAATTTATCATACACTTTACAAATACCGTACAGAAACCCGGTCAAACCTACAACACAACCTCTCTAGCAGAAGCAGACAGGACTTTTATTTTGTAACAGCGGTGGGGCGGAGTTTTTAGAAAGACGTATAAACGGGAAGTAGTATAGCGGTTGTCATTGCCTGGAACGCAACCCAAAGCGGCTCCTTGCTCCCTAGATAGGTGCCCTGTTTAGGGTGTGAAATAATGGGTTATACACCATATCTAGTGCATTACATATCCAAATGAATAGCGTTTAGGATTTACCCATGCTGACTAGCCATGTTTAGCAAGCGTTTCGTAAGTAGCCTGTCCAAACTGTCTAAAGGTTGTATTAGTAGCAATAAAAGTCTTAGTGCGGAGTGGAAATAGATAGCTGGTTAAAATAAACAGCGACAGAAACCTAAGAGTTCACGTTCAGGTGTGTGTTAGACAGCGTTAGGGATGAATGAGGAAAACTTCAGTGTGAGTGAGAAGCTGGTGTCCGCTTCCTATGTGCGGCAGGGTGTGCAGGCTCGCCGCGGTCATGAGCAACTCATCAGGACTCTGCTAGAGCAGGTACACTCCTCATCCCCCTGTGCTGAACACCTCAAGCAGGAAATACTGCCGCAATGTCCAGCACCTTTATTAGACAGCACGAGGACATACTGTGAGCTTCAAAGGTCTAGGATCATTAGTGATGCATGCTAATACTTTGCATACCTGTCTAATTGAACACAACAAATATTACAAATGGTGTTATTAACAACAACATTCGGAATCTTTGCATGAATTTGGGTGTACCTACTGTTCTGTAAGGTTCCTTCCCTTCTATGCTTTAATAACAGTGTGCACTCGAGCTGGCATGGACTCCACAAGCTTGTGCAATAACTTATGATCCATTTTCGAGCAAATATGTGTCTCATCTGATCACATGCTTCAGTAAAAGGGATTAGATCCGAGGATATGCTGGCTTTGTACTAGACGTTAACTTGGTCAGTATCATCTTCTGTTTCCATAAAACACCGTTGGGATGAATAAGAGCGGAGACTGCGAGCCAGACCTTCTCGTCCAACATCAGTGCCTGACCTCACAAATTCGCTTCATGAGGAATGGTCAAAAATTCCCATAAATACACTCCTAAACCTTGTGGAAAGCCTTCCCAGAAGAGTTGAAGCTGTTATAACTGCAAAGGGCGGGACAACTCCATATTACATTCATGTGCATGTAAAAGCAGACGTCCCAGTTTTGGCCTGGCTCACAGTCTTCACTCTAATTCATCCCAAAGGTGTTCTATCGGGTTGAGGTCAGGACTCTGTGCAGGCCAGTCAAGTTCCTCCACACCAAACTCACTCATCCATGTCACTGGAACTAAGGGCCCAACCCCTGAAAAACAACACCTGAATTCAATGATTTGGAGGGGTGTCCCAAAACTTTTGGCAATATAGTGTATGTGGCTGTCGGAGTTATGAGATGTTGTGAGACATTTTTAAGCAAATCAAATGACAGAACCATAAATGTAGTTTTTTGTTTGTTTAAACCAAAAGGTTTAGAGATATTGTCTGTCTTCCATGAACGCACTAGAGCATTAGAGACCACTTACAAATCATAAATACAGCTGCCTGTCTGTGCTTGAGTATGTGTGCATGTGTAATACTTTGCTTCACATCATTCTTATTATGCAATCGATGAAACATCATGATATAATGCATCGCTTGGAAACTTAATAGTTGAGCTACTGATAGATTTAGATTTTAGTCCTCTCATTTAACACCGTGCTCATCCGTCATCTGATTTTTACCCTATCTACCCAGGGCAAGTGTCCAGAGGAGGGATGGAGTGAAAGCACCATAGAGCTCTTTCTGAACGAGCTCGCCGTCATGGACAGTAATAATTTCTTAGGGAACTGTGGAGTTGGAGAGAGAGAGGGCCGAGTAGCTTCTGACTTGGTGGCCCGAAGACATTACAGGTTACTTACAAGCTTTGTTTGAGTTACATTGTTAGTAGTGGCCTGGTGAGCAACGACACAAACTGTGTAAAATGAGCAGGAATGGAAATATTACTTACTGCATTAGTAGTTCGGAGGGTTTATTGCAAACCCATGTGTTCGATGATGAATCCAAGATCTATATGTGTTTCCCATTCTCTTGTGTAACAATGAATAGAAATATATAACGTCATATAATATAATTGATAATTTATGAGCTACATAAGGAAAAATAACCTCACAGATATCACATTTTGACTGACAAATAATTTTCAGATAAGCTGGGTTTGTGTGCCACTTCTGTAATATAAGCATAACAGTAAGAAAAAAATTCACATACACATTATAAACAACAGCCAAATATCAGCATTAAACATTATTATTATCTGCCCTGTGTCTGCCCCTTGCATGTTCTCCCTGTGCTTTGGGGTTTTCCTCCTGGTATTCCAGTTTCTTCCCCAGTCAAAACACATTCGTTGCTGATTGGCATCTCTAAATTGTTCATATTGTGTGCAATTGTGCCCTGTGATGGGTTGGAATCCTGTCTGGGTGTCCCCCACATTGTGCCTCGAGTCCCCTGAGATATGCTCCAGGCTCCCCACCACTCTGTGTAGGAAACGAGCTAAATGTCTATCTGCTGATGATCTTGTATTATAACAGGTTAAGCAAAGATATGTTATAGACATGATATATACGATATGTATCAAACAATAAATAACAATACATATCAGAAAAAATATATACAACCTCTACGCAAGTAGTTTCTAAGACAATAGAAATAGTCATCAAATAATAAGTGTCATTATTGTGTTCCACAACAATCTCTATCTGTTTCATTGAATGCTGTGTTTGCGTACATGTCTATATGAGAAAATATTAAAGTGTTGCATAATAATGCAAAGCTTAATTTTTGTTTGCGTCTCTGTTTTAGACTGATCCACGGCATCGGCCGCTCTGGTGATATCGCCGCCGTTCAGCCGAAGGCCGCTGGCTCTAGTCTCCTCAACAAGATAACCAATTCAGTTGTCCTAGATGTTCTCAGATTTAGCGGTAAATGTCACATGAGTACTTGAACACATGGAGAAATGAGCTGTTTTGTGTTAATAAGTGTATTGGATGGAGCTGTTTTCTTCACGCAGGTGTTAGAAGTGTGTCATCATGCTTTGTGGTGCCCATGGCTACTGGAATGAGCTTGACCTTGTGTTTCCTGACACTGCGACACAGGAGGCCGTCAGCACGCTACATTCTTTGGCCACGTATTGACCAGAAGTCCTGTTTCAAATCCATGGTCACTGCTGGTATGACATTGACATCTGTAATTTGACATTAAAAATGAATTAAACTTATTTATTAAAGAAAAACAGACAGTATCGTCAATGTTATTTCCAGATAGACAACTTGAGTTATATTTAGAAATGGTCAACATTGTTCGGTAGAGAGATGCCTATAAACACACAAACAGTGTATATTTTAAGTCAAATAATATATGGAATCTCTGTACTGTCTGGTCCAAATACGAGCAGGGTTTGAGCCGGTGGTCATTGAAAATGTTCTGGAAGGAGATGAGCTGAGGACAGACCTGCAGGCTGTGGAGAAGAAGATTGAAGAGCTTGGAGCTGAGAATATCCTCTGTGTTCATTCCACCACTTCCTGTTTTGCGCCACGCGTCCCTGACAGGCAGGTCAACTGGCCAGTTAGGCCCTGTCTCAGATGTAGTATTTATTAACTTTGAAGGTATTTAATTGGATAAACCTTCCATAGTATAGAAATAATTGGTGCAATTTTCATGCAGTTATGAAAACTTTTCCATTGAACAATATTTAAAGTTACCAAGCAGGAACAGGGAAGGGTGTAACATGCTTCTTCTGAGGTGCGTGAAGCTATGTGACCACATCTTTTAAAACTGCTGCTCATGAGGTGGCGTAACACACTCAGAGGAAAATGCAGTCCGCCCACATCTCTGTGAATGAGCTCACTGCCACCCATAATTGGCATCACTGTGATTGATAGGGGAGAGATTATGCCAATTCTACCGCCCTCAAAGCATCTCCAATTTTGTGTTCTTGGACTCCGCAGATGGTTGTGAATGCTCTACAGTCAATGCTTAATATGATGGATGCTGTGGCATCCTCAGGATTTGAACTGCAATCTCAGGATGATAGAGAAATTCATGATACACCTTTTCTGTTGCACTACTCATAAGCCCCTTTTTGCCTCTTATTGTACAGGTTGGAAGAGCTCGCTGTTATGTGTGCCAAATATAGCATCCCTCATATAGTCAACAATGCCTATGGAGTGCAGTCATCTAAATGCATGCACCTCATACAGCAGGTAAAGTACACATGCTTCTTGGTATGTAGCATTTTTGTTGTTAATTTTCTTAGGTTAAGGTGTTCAGACATGTCAGCTATTCGAGGATATTTTACAGGGTGCACGAGTGGGCAGAATTGATGCCTTTGTTCAGAGCTTGGACAAAAATTTCATGGTTCCTGTTGGAGGTGCCATTATTGCAGGCTTTGACGAAGACTTCATTAAAGAGATCAGTAAAATGTACCCTGGTGAGTCTGTGTCTTTTGTGTCTGTGAATGTGATTTTTTTTGAATGACAGTCAGTTTGTAAACAGTTCATTTTCATTTTATTTGGTTTTCCTCAAACGTTCAGTGTACCACTTCTGAAGTCTTGCTTGTTAGACTTGAGATAATATTTCTCTCTGTATCTCTACTATCCTTCCTTACCTGCATCATTCCCACCTTCCTACTGGAGTGAGAATACCAAATGCTGTAATGTTGATTGTGCACTGCTTTAGTTCAAAACAGCTTTTTACTATGTTGAGTTCTTCATATCTTGTACAATTCCTACTGGACTAGTTTTAACAGATAAACTTCCTCCTTTTCTTTCAGAACTGATGGCACACACATTTTATGAATATGAAAAATAATTTATCCTGATTTATTGCTCTCCAACAGGTCGTGCATCAGCTTCCCCATCTCTGGATGTACTCATCACTCTGCTCAGCCTCGGGGCCAGAGGTTATAAGAAGCTCTTGGCTGAGAGAAAGGTACGACGCCAACACACTGCACTAATACATTACAATGCCCAGTATGATGGAATGCTCCTTTCTCTGCAGCACCTGCTAACATTAACAAAAGAAAAAGGAGAGCCAGTAGGAAATATTGATTGAGGGGGAGCTGAGGCTTTTACAAACAAAAAGGCTGTGGTAGTTGTTCTAGTGCACCTGCATGTACTGAAGGTTTTGTGGATAAATAGCTATGCCACAAAGGAATAGCTGCAATAATTCTTCTCCCGGCTTAAAAAAGCAACACAGGAACATTATATAAACTTCTTATGATGCAGAGCGTGCTGTACTTTTATATCTGCATGTACTTTTTATCTGTATAGGAGAAAACAAACAATCGTAAGCCAACAAACCAACAGAAAAAAATGAACTCGAACAGCAAACAGTATCAAATATTTACATTATAAATTATTTACTAATATAGTATATACACAAACTAAATATCTTTAAAGTGGTGAAGGAAATACAGTTGGTATCCTGCTCAAATGGATGGTACTTTAGGTACCTTAAACCATAAAGATGTCCGTGGATGTTCTTCCGTGGATAAAATTAGGATTGCTAGGAACAGATTGCACTCAAGTCTCCATCACTAAACATTTAATCTTCATTTAACATTCAACATCAAACTTCAGCTTGATGCACTGAATTCAGAAATAACTCTGATGCTCATACTCATGAGTTGCTCGGACGTTCATAAATTAACCCCAAAGCACTTTCTGACTATACAGTATGCAGTTATAGAAGGGATATTGTTTATAATCACACTATCCAGTATCACTCAGATGAGGATTGGTTCTGTTATGATTCTGGTTCCTCTCAAGGTTTCTTTTTCATGTCGTCTTAGCAAGTTTTTCCTTGCCACCGTCGCTTCTGGCTTGCTCATTAGGGATACATTTATAAATATAATATTTATATCTGGAATTTATGTCTGTCTGTAAAGCTGCATTGTGAAAATGTCCATTGTTAAAAATCAATCTGCAAATAAAATTGAATAGAATTATGTGATTAGGGTTGCTAATTTACTGATGACAATATATTTTCTTTATAGTAAATGTTACATGCAGATTATAAACACTGAGCATTTGTGGAGTTTTCATTAGCAGCCTAAAAGTAACATTAAAGCCATAACATGATAGGACTGGCAGGTGAAGTGAATAGCACTGATGATTTCATTACAGTGGTACCTGTACAGGGGTGGGATATATTAGACAGCAAGTGAACAGTGATTTCTTTATGTCGTTGTGTTGGAAGCTTAAAAATTGGGGAATTTTAAAGATCTGAGTGACTTTGACAAAGGACTTGGTCAGAGCAGAGTGGTTAATAATATATAGTGGTAATATATAGTATGGGTTTTTTTTATAGGTTTTCTCCGAAGGGGCATTTTAATTTTGTGATATTATATTCATGTCTCTGTACCATTCACCATGGTGCATGAGTCTTAATGCTGTTGCTTAGTTCAGAAACATATCATTATATACAATTAGTTATGTTATAATGGACATAAGAGACTGGGGAAACTCAAGTTTCTACCAATTCTGTAAGACTGTGTATTTCCAAATACACACCTAAACCTACAGCAATAACAAGCATTATTAACTAGATTTGGTTCTATTTTCCTTTTTCTTACCTGTTAATTAATGAATCAAATAAGTAAAATAAGTAATCAGTAAGTGAGGTAGGAGGTTTGAGACAATGGATTTTTGTTGAATAGAAATGGGCTTATGTTTATCATGAAACATAAGCTGTCATTTTAAAGATTGTGAAATATATATATCTATTTTTTTTTAAATGACCACAGTACTATATAAATGCAACAAAAATTCTCTTGAATTATAAACCAGCATCTTCAAGATACAAACTGAACAGGAAATTGCCATTGTTTACTACATGCACACAGGATTCATGTGCTGCTCCATCATCTCATTTTGCCCTCTCTAGTAGTTTTATACTGTAATACCACCAGCACTGCTATTCATAGTACACAACTGCCATTAAAGCATTAGAAGACCTAATGAGATGATAGTAAAGACATGTAGAGGAAGACAGAAAAGGGAAAAGGAAAGGAAGGAAGGGAGGGTGAGAAGGACAGCAGGAGTGAGGAATAGAGAAGCAGATGGAGGGAGTAGGCCAACAGATGGAAAATTGCAACATGAGCAGTAAACAGTGTGTGCAGCAAGAAAAGGCTGATCATTGTGTGGCTATTTATAACTGTGATTTTGCACTGCCTGAAGGAGCTGTACACCCACCTGGCTCAGGAGCTGAAGACACTGGCTGATAGACATGGAGAGAGACTGCTGAACACACCACATAATCCCATATCACTGGGTAAGACACACACACATTGATATAAATCATATTACCTTAAACTCTCCCTGGATAAAGCCAATACATCACTTCATTGTACAGAAACCACTCAAATATAAACAATGTGCTGTCAGACATTCGTCCTGTCCTTCACATAATCAATAGAATAATATCAATAGTTTATAATCATTGACTGCCATCAAATCAGTTTATTGGATATTCTTATTCAAAATCTTAATTCAAATTGGAAACAAAAATAATACTTTAATTAAAGTAAATAAAATAAACACTAAAAGCACAAGTTAAAGTAAAATACAAGACTATGGACAAATAAACATTTCAATGAAAAATCAACCAGTGAAAAAAAATTATCAGGCCTAGACACACACACACACACACACACACACACACGTGCTGGTCACACATATGCTGCTCTATCAAACCAAAATATTTGGTCCAGAATTTGACTGAAGACAATTATTAATAAATCAATTTCATTTAATTCCTTTAATGAGACAGCACAGTTGTTATTTACAGAAGCTCTGTCTGCTAGGGGTGAAACAATACTATACCTTCTTATGACCTTTTTGTGATATGCAATTATGTTTCATGACATGCATCATGGAAAGGTACGAATTTGCTCAATTAGAAATAAACCAGTCCTAATGCCAGTGCAATTCATTAACCCCTAATACTGGTAAGACTTAATATATACAATGCTAAAAGGCTTTTGTCATTTCGTCCTCCTCAGCTATGTCCCTGGATGGACTTCAGGCTAACTGTGATAAAGCCGTTACCCAGCTGGGCTCCATGCTCTTCACCAGGCAGGTGTCGGGAGCCAGGTGAGCTTTTTGTGCCTACTCAGCAATCCTGACCATTATGTGCTGAATATTTTCATACCCACTGTAGTCAGCCATTTATCTCAAATGGAGTACTCCTTTATTATACACCATACACTATTATACACTATGCTCCTGTATTATCCTAATTATTTACTTGTTTTTATGTCTAAATTTGTTGTTCTTTCTAAGATTTGAATATTCATGATTGAACCTCTTCATTTATATAAAGCCATTAAACATCTATCTTTTTATTAAAGCTATTCAGTGTAGCATACCGTATTATTTAGTAACGGGTAGTTTCCAAAGGTAAACACATTTTCACATTTTCCTATAGTAAGAGCCAATTTTAGAGCACTGTGGATAAACTGCTGAATTGCATAATAATGTGAGGGTAAATTTAGTATTAATGAGAGGATTTAGTATTGCTGTCAAGTTTCATAATTGCAGCTGGAGCTCTCTTTCTTGTCCTTTCCTGCAGCAGTGATAGAGATGTATAAATATTTTATGTTATTATAAATAACTTACTCAAGCAATTGCTGCTGTGTATTTAAATTTGTGCACCACTATTAGTTTCTATTAGCACTTTTTATGTTCAGAACTTTGTTGTGCCCCTATGACAAAGTTTGTTTTGCCCCATACCTATATTAGAGCTATTTTTTATAGTGTTACTAATCCAATAAATTTAATCTGGTGCACTAGTCATCTTTTGTGCTATAAGTATAGAATAAATCAGTTTTTCATTACAAAAAATAGTAGATTGTATTTGGAATTTAGAATCAAATTAAAAATCACCAAATGCACACTAAAAGTCAAGCTCAGGTCCAGTATTTTGGATCTACTGAAAAGCATATAGCAAAACAGATTAACTTCTAAATGCATGCCCACAGGGTTCTTTAGTTGTCTAATGGGTTTTGATATACATAGTCAAGACCTGTTCTATTGATTTTTCTGGTTCACTGAGCTGACGGAAACATCGTCTAACAAGCTTTTAGTGACCAATTATCACGTGTGCTCTACTGTTTTCACTCCCATTGATAGTCTCTGCACCAAATTGATCCATATTTTCATAAAGTTAAACTTTTCTCCTCTTCTCATGTCGCTAGATACATCCACAGCTAGTCGCCAACTGTTTCTCATGTTGTCAGAAATCGCTAGTTCTCATTAAAATGAGAATGAAGAGTAGACCGTTATAATTTTATGGTGCAGTAACTGGTCTTAGTGTTATTTGTTTGTCATTATCAGAAGTCCTTTAACCATGTTCCCTTTGCAGGATGATTTCCAAAGCACATTTTAACCTTCATTTAAAAGAATGGCAGATGAAGTATATTAATAGCTTCTAAAATTGTTGCTGAATTAATTTCTTCAAAATTGTTTCAGGGTTGTGCCACTGGGAGCTGAACAAACTGTGAGCGGACACACATTCCGTGGCTTCATGTCACATTCGGATGCCTACCCATGCCCATACCTTAATGCTGCTTCTGCTATCGGCATCACCAAAAAAGATGTGGAGCTCTCCATCAAAAGGCTGGACAAATGCCTCAAGGGTCTTAAGAAAGACACAAAGGGAGAGAAGTCTGAGTCAGAGTCCTCGCCTTCAGGTCCTGATGACCAAACTGTTCCCTGAACCAAATACTGCCTTAAAAAAAATTCTGTGAGATCTGCATTGCACTTCTTCTCTGGACAAAGCTTAATAAAAGAGACAGTTAAGTTTCCTGTTTTGTATTAAAACCGGAAAAAAGTGTCACATGCCGAGTCTTTTTAGTTGCTGGTCTCCTCTGGCAAGCCAAAATATTTGGTCCAGAACTTGACTGAAGACAATTATTTAATCCCTTTAATGAGTCAGCATAGTTGCTATTTACAGAAGCTCTATAAGGGGAGTCTGCTAGGGGTGAAAAAATAACATATTACTATATGACATACTATAAATATTATATTACTATATTACTTATGACCTTATGGTATGTGATATGTTTCATGATATGCATCATGGAAAAGTACGAATTTGCTCACTGGGAACTAAACCAGTCTTATTGCTAGTACAATTCATTAACCCCTAATACTGGTAAGATCTAATATGTACTCAGGAATATTGACACACCCAGCTGATATTACCGATCCACAGCTGCAGTAGATGTGAAGAAGGATATAAGAAGGGGTGAGTAGTGAAATGTATGCTTGCTCCCTTGGCTGTGGATCAGTAACACTGGATATAAAACAGTGTGCTGCTGCCAAGGATATGAACCCATTTAGAATACAAATGGGAAACAGGGAAACATATGAGAGGTTATGAAGCCTATCCCTGATTATATAGAAAACTTGAATAGAAGCCAGAAGAACTGCAATCACCTTTACTAATCCACTTACAGTGTGTAAGAGTGCATGTGCCTCAGGATGGGCCATTTAGCAGTAGATATTTAGGTTATTTTATATTCTTAGAATTGAAATGAAAATGGAGAAATGAAAATGGTTTGTTGAGAATGGCACATTATTCAATCTATGCTAAAAACTATCCTTATTGTTTCAGCAAGTGTCACTTTCCATAACTTAACCAGTGTTTCCAAAACAAATCTTAAAATAATTACATTTGAATTTCAGTATGACAAATAGGGACTGTTTTATTGCACTTTGAATTATCTGGTACTCAGCAAGTGATCATCTCTAATCCCTTCATCTGCATTGTACATACCCATTCAGTGGTGAGTTCAGAGACAGTCCAGTTCAGAGCACTATACACACATTCACACCTACAGGCAACATACACTGAACAAAATTATAAACGCAACACTTTTGTTTTTGCCCCCATTTTTCATGAGCTGAACTCAAAGATCTAAGACTTTTTCTATGTACACAAAAGGCCTATTTCTCTCAAATATTGTTCATAAATCTGTCTAAATCTGTGTTAGTGAGCACTTCTCCTTTGCCGAGAAAATTCATCCACCTCACAAGTGTGGCATATCAACATGCTGATTAGACAGCATGATTATTGCACAGGTGTGTCTTAGGCTGGCCACAATAAAAGGCCACTCTAAAATGTGCAGTTTTACTGTATTGGGGGGGTCCGAAAACTAGTCAGTATCTGGTGTGACCACCATTTGCCTCACGCAGTGCAACACATCTCCTTCACATAGAGTTGATAAGGTTGTTGATTGTGGCCTGTGGAATGTTGGTCCACTCCTCTTCAATGGCTGTGCGAAGTTGCTGGATATTGGCAGGAACTGGAACACGCTGTCGTATACGCCGATCCAGAGCATCCCAAACATGCTCAATGGGTGACATGTCCGGTGAGTATGCTGGCCATGCAAGAACTGGGATGTTTTCAGCTTCCAGGAATTGTGTACAGATCCTTGCAACATGGGGCCATGCATTATCATGCTGCAACATGAGGTGATGGTCGTGGATGAATGGCACAACAATGGGCCTCAGGATCTCGTCACGGTATCTCTGTGCATTCAAAATACCATCAATAAAATGCACCTGGGTTCGTTGTCCATAACATACGCCTGCCCATACCATAACCCCACCGCCACCATGGGCCACTCGATCCACAACGTTGACATCAGCAAACCGCTCACCCACACGACGCCATACATGCTGTCTGCCATCTGCCCTGTACAGTGAAAACTGTACATCGTCCATGAAGAGAACACCTCTCCAAAGTGCCAGACGCCATTGAATGTGAGCATTTCCCCACTCAAGTCGGTTACGACAATGAACTGCAGTCAGGTCGAGACCCCGATGAGGACGACGAGCATGCAGATGAGCTTCCCTGAGACGGTTTCTGACAGTTTGTGCAGAAATTCTTTGGTTATGCAAACCGATTGTTGCAGCAGCTATCCGGGTGGCTGGTCTCAGACGATCTTGAAGATGCTGGATGTGGAGATCCTGGGCTGGTGTGGTTACACGTGGTCTGCGGTTGTGAGGGCGGTTGGATGTACTGCCAAATTCTCTGAAACGCCTTTGGAGAAGGCTTATGGTAGAGAAATGAACATTCAATTCACGGGCAACAGCTCTGGCGGACATTCCTGCAGTCATCATTCCAATTGCATGCTCCCTCAAAACTTGCGTCATCTGTGGCATTGTGCTGTGTGATAAAACTGCACATTTTAGAGTGGCCTTTTATTGTGGCCAGACTAAGGCACACCTGTGCAATAATCATGCTGTTGATATGCCACACCTGTGAGGTGGATGAATTTTCTCGGCAAAGGAGAAGTGCTCACTAACACAGATTTAGACAGATTTATGAACAATATTTGAGAGAAATAGGCCTTTTGTGTACATAGAAAAAGTCTTAGATCTTGAGCTCATGAAATGGGGGCAAAAACAAAAGTGTTGCGTTTATAATTTTATTCAGTGTAGTTTAAGTCCACTTAACATTTTTACTTGGGACGAGACCAGAGTACACAGAGAAAACTTACATGGATACAGGGAGAACATACAAAATGTAATACTGACAGTTACCCGAGCTCCAGATCGAAGCAAGGACCTTGGATCTGTTAGGCAGCAATACCATTGTGTGACCATGAAGGTATCATTTTTTTTTCTTTCTGTACTAAACTACATACTTCTAGATTACTGGAACAACTGATGCCTGGGATCTTCGTTTGTCTCTCTGAAGGAAGATTCTATGTATATAATCTCTATAAAATTGTATATAATCTAAGAAAATGCTTCTGCTTGATTAGAACCCTTAAGTATCCAAAGAACCATTATGGAACCTTTATTGCTACGATCATAAATTATGCAGTAACTACAGTGTGTCCAAAAAATCAAGAACCAATGGGATTTTAACTATATATATATATATATATATATATATATATGTGTGTGTGTGTATATGTAATGTGTTTTTATTATTTGTTTATGTATTTTTGGGGTCCCTGAATATTGGTTAAGCTCTGGCATGCTCACAGCCATGGCCCGGGTTTGATTCCCGGCCAGAAGAACAACAGTGGTTTTTGGTTTTATTTGTTGGTTGAGCTGAGGGGATGTGCAGCATCTGTTTCTAACAACAAGGTGTTGAGTCAGCCTGTTCCCAGCACTGGAAAAGGGAATTTATGTTCAGCACAGCAACACTGCCATTAATAATTCATGGAAGATGATCTGAAACCATCTCTTTCGCTTACTCTCCTTTCTCTTCCTTGTTCCAGTTTTTACTTTAAATATATAGTTTTCCTTCTGACTTACTTTATCTTTGCTGCTGCAATGCCAGAATTGTTCTCTCTCTCTCTCTCTCTCTCTCTCTCTCTGTCTGTCTGTCTGTCTGTCTGTCTCTCTCTCTCTGCTGAGTCAACAGTTTATTCATTAAACTCTATCTATACACTTTTATTTCCCTTCTCACTCTTTGCTCTATAGCCTGCTGCTGACTTTGCACCATAGCATTTTGTACAGAGTGGCTAAGAGCCGGACATAAACTTCTGCTTGATGATTATGGAATATCGATCAGTCTTACTGCAGTGCTCAAGTCTTATGATGGCATCAGTACTGATTTCATTGGGGAAACTGTTCCTCATCCTAGGAATTACTGTTGTTTTATGTTTATTAATTACATTTTATTAGTGGTCACAACATGTGGATCCAATCATTAGTGGACTGAATAAAAAAACATCCTGTCTCTCTCCAAGGTGCTGATCTGCAGTTCCCAGCCTACATGTAAATGTAATAACGCCACATACTTCTTCAGTACTTTCAGAATAAGAAGGGAGACTGTGTTAAGAGATTTAGTTAACCCAAATCTAAATGTGGGTTGTGTGTGTTAATATAACTGAATAAAAGCTGTATTTTTAGCAGTCTTAGTTCACGTTTTCTGAAGTATTGCATCACAACAATTATATAATTATAGAAGGTTAGAGTGAGCATCATAATGAACTCGGTTTAATGAAATTGGTTTATCTTAGTAGATGTAACCAGTGCATGCTGTCCAACATCAGTGCCTGACTTGTGCACAAAAATGCCACAGCAATGCTATAAAATCTAATGGAAACCTTTCTCCCAGTAGAAGGTTATTATAACAGCAAAGGGATGACCAACTTTGGTTATTAAGGCTGTGATGGTCAGGCGCCCAAATACCTTTGGCCATATAATTTATACATATACATATACAATTTGTTTATACCTTTTACATAGACAGGTGCATATAGCATACCTGTAAAGCTTTAAGAGGTTATTACAATTCAGCCTTCATGCTTAATAGTGCACTATATTTATATTTCCAGGCGAAAGCAAGTTAGAGAAGTTAGCTTGCGTTGCTGTTTTGTGTAATCCATTTAAGCAGTAAACATTGTCTGTTATGTACTTATTATAAAAAGGTTATTGATTAAATAAGTCAGTGTGAGTGTCTTTTATGTGAGCTGCTGTAGTCTCCAACACTGGGTGCGTTGATCAGTAATAAAGCAGAGAGAGAGAGAGAGAGAGAGAGAGAGAGAGAGAGAGAGAGAGATGCAGCTGAATCGCTGATGTCAGTAGCTTTGGTTCACTGCTGCATTCTCATGGTGCAGGGCGGACCGCTCTCAGCCTCCTCACCTCAGCTCCATCCGCTCTCTCTCTCACTCACTCACACACACATGCAAACTGCCCTGACACCATCAACATGCTGGCCGTTATTAAACGCTACGCTGTGATAGTGTCCACCGTGCTGCTGTGCTTAGTGCCATCGGGCCACACGGGCAAAAAGGCAGTGAAGTGCCCTTCATCCTGCAGCTGCTCCAAGGAGTCCATCATCTGCGTCGGCTCTTCATATGTACCGCGGAGCACACCGGGCGATGTCAGCTCACTGTAAGTGTTTCCACTGATCGCAAAATAAATCCGATTTCCACCCGCGAGCTGATCTGCGCCTTAGATTATAAAGCAATCACTAGACTACCTGTGTGATATACGTGATGCCCTGGCGAAGAAGAACGCAGCGTACAGCATCATATATTACACACGTAGCCATGACCTGTACTTTCTCCATGCGGCAAGTTGAAGCGATATTAAACGTCGTTATTCATCATGTGTGTCTATTTCACGTATTCCTCATGAACAAATGCGCCTACGCTTTCCAGGAGCATTGTGAATGGGACCTTCTCTGAGGTCAGGGAGGCCATGTTTGCACACATGCCATCTCTCCAGCTGCTGTAAGTCCTGAATTATCATTGTTAGAATTGGATGTGAAAACCTGATTAAAGATTCCTGTAAGCATGCTAAATGTGAGATTTGGAATAAGGTAAACTTCTTAAAGGAGTCATCCAGATGTTTTTTTTTTACTGTATCTGATTACATTTTAAAAGCATTGCCTTTATTCCTTATTCAAATTAGTATTCAGATTAATCTCATCCAGTGGGTATTATTGTGTTCAGATGAACCAACGTACAGTGAAAATAAGGAAGTCATGTAAGGGTTAATAACTTGCACTAAAACTGTAGATGAAGGGTCCAGTTGGAGAGACAATCAGCATATCTGTACCTTTCTCACTTGAAAATTGATCTGATCTGTCTGTGACTTATGGAGGACAATGCTATTGTTGACTTTGTCTACTAGAGACATGATGCCAGCTTTGACTTACCATGTAAAGGATAAAAATAGATCTGAATCTGTATTAATATCCGATGTTGCAATGGTTAGGAAATATGTTCCTTGTACTTAATAAATCATTTATTAAAGGGATACAAAATTCTGGTTGGTGTAACTCAAATATTCCTGTATTAGTTCTGAGTCAATGAGATTATGATGCAGTCGCAGCCGCTACATGATGCAGTGCTTTATTTCTTCATGCTCTCTATTTGTTTCCACAGATTACTTAATTCAAATGCTCTTACCACAATTAAAGATGATGCATTCTCTGGCCTACCACATCTTGAATATTTGTAAGTGAAATTACTTTTGTGTCATGAAACATCTATACCACAATGGGAACATCCCTGGTTAAGCTGCATTAATAAATTGCCTTTTTTCATTATGTATGTCTATCCTCCTCTCCCCTGCTAGTATAATGATATACCTCCTCTCAGATTAAAGTTTTGAACAGGCACAGCATCATATTACTGTTATGGACATATTTTTTTTGGATATGTGTTTTGCTTACACATACTTTGTGGTATCCTAATTTATACTATATGATCTGTCTTAATCTGTAATCTTGTAGGTTTATTGAAAACAATAAGATTGAGACTGCATCGAAATATTCCTTTAGAGGGCTCAGGGACCTGACTCATCTGTAAGTTGATAATATTACTCACCTTATTTTCCTACTTACACGCTTATTGAATTGATTCGGATGCTGTATGTAATCCCCACAGGTCTTTGGCGAACAACAATATCAAAGCCTTGCCAAGAGATCTCTTCAGTGATCTGGACTCGCTAATAGAGCTGTGAGCAGCTTATGTTTCAGTTTGTGTTGAAATTCATTCTGTATATATATATATATATATATATATATATATATATATATATATATATATATATATATATAAACATATATATACTGCATATGTTCTTGTCTCTAGACACTCTGTAGTATTTGGATCTGGATGATTATAATTAGATTTTATTTAATTAAATTGTATATACTTTATTCTAACGGTCAAGTTTCTGTAAAGCTTTAAAGCTGAGCGTTTAAAGTTGAGTTTTGCATATGATGAAAACTTTTCAGAACTTTTACCAAAGTATATATAACGTTTTGAGACTTAGATTTTGAAATTCATCTTGTATTCATTTATCAATTCAAGGTTATTAAAGGTTTTTTTCTTAAATTATTCCTCTTACATGGTGGTCCATTTAATCTCAAGTACCTTAAGTGCTTTGTTATAATTTTTTTTAAATGCTTGTTCAAAACGGTTTTAAGTCTAAAATCTTTTGTTTGTCCTCTCAGAATCTGCTATGGCTAACTGTCTTCTTCAACAGAGACCTGAGAGGCAATGCGTTCGAGTGTGACTGCCGTGCTAAATGGCTGATGACATGGCTGAAGAACACCAATGCCTCTGTGTCAGATATCCTGTGTGCTGGTCCAGAGGAGATGAAGGGAAAAAGGCTCAATGACATGACAAGCCTCCATGATGAGTGCATCTCCACAGGTTGTGTTTGTGTTGAAACAATAGATAAATTGCTAGGATTTTAATACAAACTTACATTTTAGACACGATACATGTAAGCAGTTTATGTCAAACCTAAAAATGGCATTGTAGCAATGCTGGCATTTGGTCTCATGATCGCCATTCCGAAGCCCGATGACTTAACCACTAAGCCAGATTCAGATGCAATTTTTTAAAATCAAATTTATTGAAATATGCAAACTTTCTAATGATACCTACTGGAAACGCCATTTCAAACTAACATCTACTATCTTGTCCTAACATTATACAGATTTCATTCCACTCCAGTCTGTGACCACAGAGTCTCTTTCCGTGGACACGTTCTCCCACAAGAATGATGTCTATGTGACCATCGCTGCCCCTAATATAGAGAGCTGCATGGTGCTTCAGTGGGACCACATCGAAATGAACTTCAGGAGTTATGACAACATTACTGGTAACATTACCTCATTAAAACAAGTAATATAGAACATTTTTGAGTAGGCATTGCTTTATCAACTTCTAACTTCAGTTGATATTGTTTTTCTCTCGGTCTTGGCCTGTGGGTTTGCCATGATGTATAATTTCCCAACTCTAACACAGCTGATTTAATATTGATATATAAAGATTATTAATGTAGAAAATTACCAAAATATACCATGCACCTGCCCTTTACCTTAGGGATTAAGAGCACTAATATTTCAAAAACCTAAATTCCTATTAGTATAAATACAACTTGACATTCTGTATCTGGCCTCATCTCATTACCCCATATTGTTACACTGCAGACCCAAAAGCATGTAACAGACTAAAAGAAATATCCACCCTAAATACCTTTGTTTTTTATCAATATTTATAATCAAAATGCAGGGACATGGCAAGCCTTTGAGTACATTGGGAAAGCTGGAATTATAAGTATGTGATGTGCTGTGTTTATATATTTTTATTATTTTAGCAGTTGCCAATATGTGATCTCCAGTGATGCACACATTCTATTTTATGATTTAATCAACAAGTTGGTCTGTTTTCACTTTGGCTAAGGTTTTTCTACATTACCCACATAATCAACTGCCAATCAAGTGTCTGCTGTGGTATTAAGTGGAATTAGTCCTCACTTCTTCTCTACCTAAAGCAGTCAGTGCAGCAGCAAAACTATAGTTCTTTAGTCTGTCCAGCTCGCTCACCTCCTCGTATGTACACTCAACTTAAATAGATCAGATTCAAAAGTATCAACTATGTTACTAACTCTGCTCTACTAGCTTATAGATTGTTAACTAGCTGAGCTGAGCATCTGCTGAAACAATTGGGTTATGTAACGGCAGTGCATTCTAGTACTTAGAGTCAAATATTTGCCACAATTTTTACATTGTGAGTGAAAAGAGAAGCTCTTGCTCCTTTGTTTTTAGGAGCTAACAGCAAACCTGACTGTTAGCACTTATGAACTTGATCATTGAAACGTTTTCCTATATTAAAAGCCATTGTACCTGAGATAGCAGGTACCCATTAGTGTAGTATAGACCGCTAATATGTCAAACAAATAAGGAAAATACAGCAACAATTAACAAACTAGCAACTAACAAACTATCACAGATTTGTCAATGCAAACATAATTAATACACATAAGGGTTGACTTTTCCTTTAAGAACTATACTGTTTGCAAACTTTTTAGGCTTTTGAAGTCTGTCTTATTTCTTCATCAATCCTCAGGTCAGTCCATTGTTGGCTGCAAGTCAGTGATCATCCAGAACCTAGTGTTTATGATTGTTGCCCAGCTGTTTGGTGGTTCTCACATCTATAAGTTTGATGAAGACCAAAGTAAATTCACCAAGTTTCAGGATATTGAAGTCTCCAAGATCTCCAAGCCCAATGACATAGAGACCTTCCAAATTGGTGATGAATGGTTCTTTATCATTGCTGACAGCTCTAAGGCTGGCCTTTCAACCCTCTATAAGTGGAATGGCAAAGGCTTCTACTCCTATCAATCGCTGCACGAGTGGTTCCGTGATACTGATGCAGAGTTTGTAAACCTGGATGGCAAGGCTCACCTCATTCTGGCCAGTCGTTCTCAAGTTCCAGTCATCTACCAGTGGAACAAGGGTACACAGAAGTTTATTCAGCAGGGTGAAATCCCCAACATGGAGGATGTAGTTGCTGTCAAAGCATTCTGGATTAAAGAGGACCTGTATCTGGCTATGACGCGATATATTGGGGACTCCAAAGTCCTTCACTGGACTGCCAAGCATTTCTCTGAGGTTCAAGCCCTTCCTTCAAGAGGTTCCATGATCCTTCAGCCATTTTCCTTTAAAGATCGTTATTATCTAGCTTTAGGTAGTGACTACACATTCTCACAGGTCTACCTGTGGAATGCAGAGGACAAGGTTTTTGAGCGCTTTAAGGAGGTCTACATTCAGGCCCCACGCTCTTTTACCGTAGTCTCAACATACCGCAGGGACTTCATCTTCGCTTCCAGCTTCAAGGGGAGCACTCAGATATTTGAGCACATCATTATTGATCTGAGCCTTTGAGGTCTTATAGACAATGTGTAAAAAATGTTGAATGGAAGCATTTCAGCATCCTACAATGTCTTCCATTTAAAATGGGATGTTTTCCAAGGAAGGGTTCAAAATAATGGCTGTGAGTTCGAAATAATTTGTAGTTTGTGGTTTTATCAGGTATGTAATGTAAATTCATGTGCATGGTAATTCATGCATTTGTATGAGGTTTTTTTTGTTTCTTTGCAATTCAGCATTTAGTCGTTTTTGTACATCTTTAGCAGAGATGTTTTTTGCACCCAGTTGAGAAAATAATACTCATGGAGGGTACATAGCTCTGAGCAGAGCTGCTCCTTTGTAGTCAAGTCATTTGCATTACTAACACTAACATGGTCTTTAAGGACTTTCCATTTCTCCAGCGATCGTGCTGCGGCACCTGCATGATACTGTTGCAAAGATGATTTCAATCCAGGCATGCTGAAAAATACAGATGTTAAAAGAAATACAGGTGACAAAGTCTATAATAGTAAATATCCCAGTATCTGTCATACTTGATCCTTAATTTATATATTCTTGCACACATTATTTTGCTGAATTTAAAACCTGATTATTTAAAACCAGTTACATACTTTTTTTTACATGCTAAATGGTGAAAAGTATATGTAAGTGTGCATAGTCAGCTAAAACTTAAATCTGGTTTGTTGCATCCTAGATTCAATCCTATTTGGAAAACTTATGAGTTTCAAAGAAAATTCAATTTACTTTGTAAAGCAAAACAGAAAAACACAAAAAAATAGATTTTTTTCTATGTAATCTAAACCAATTTTCTGTTCAATGTATCATTACATTTCAACATTGGCCAGTAATATTCAACACTCCATTATTCACCCAGCATGTGGTCTCAATCTGTCTAAAGGCAAAATGTCAGAGTAGGCATAGAAAATGTCTCTAACTACTTGAACCCTCCCTGGTTATTGAAATTACTTGTAAAAAAAAAAAAATACAGTTAATGTAGTGTACGTTAGATGCTGTTGAGAAATAGAGAAGATCTAGGGCAACAGCTTTTTGATAAACACCCATACGATTCTTTGGAATATTATAGCCACTTAGGTAGTACTAAAACATTTTTTTTCCCAACTACATGTCATTCGATTTGCACAAATTTTATTCTCTGTGGTTTTCTTAAAATCTGGAGGTTAGATCTGGACTGATCACACAGTATGTAGTAGGTTGGAACCAAAAAATTAAATAATCCACAAAACAAAACAAAACAAAAGAATTGTATTGTGTTCATCCCTAGTTTTCAGTTTAACACTCAGTTGTAGTGCTGAGTTTATCCCCTAGAGGACAGTGTTAATGCTTTTTCTATTAATTATATTTCTCATTAACAACAGTTCTGACTGTAGTTATTTTAAAAGATAAGGAATATTAGGATACGATTCACCCTTTTGTTATGTGATTGTACATTAAACAAGACGTGATATGTCTGATACCATTAGTGCTTGACTTCCTCCAGACTTCTGAATGTTTTTTTCACATGCAGAAACGTAACTGGTCACATTATGATCTTTATTACGAATGTAATTTCCAAAATGAGAGACTTGCTGTAATACCAGTGGAATAATTTTTAATGAAATACAAAATAAAAGAACACCAACAAAATTACAGGGAAAATCTCTTAAAAGCACAAAGTTTTAATCATGCATTTATTTTCTTCTTGTATACTTCTGGTCATACTATTCTGCCTTTTGGATTTTAATTGATCAGTATTGACCATGTCGATTGTTTAATGTTGAGTTATTTATGTATTGCTACTGAATGTCAAACATACTCAGAAAATGAGTGTTTCAAATCCAAATCTTTTTAGCTTCCTACAAAAGTGGATTTGAACACTGAAGACCCTTGAAATATTTGCATATTGTAAAAGCATGCTTTTCAGATTTGAATGTACAACACGTTCAATTTTCTGATGCAAAAACTCCAAAAAAAAAAAAAAAACCCCAACAGCTTTCTGATTACAAGTAGATAATTTCCTAGTTTCATAGTTCCACTTTAACAGAATAAAGATGCTACATTTATTTTTCAGAATATATATATACATATACGTTGTATGTTTTTCCATGTCATTGATTTCTGTGCTAATTTCTGGAACATAGCTTTTGTGTTTGAATGTTATGTACATTTTTGAATACTACTAAAATATCAAATAAATGCTGATGAGTACTATTTATTTTCATGTAAGGTTTTACTTCTGGATGACCTCTGTGGAGGAAAAACAACAAGGCATTTCATGCAATTACACAGTCACACTGCTGGTATGAAAACAATGTCTGTCTTGTATTTACTCTTAATGGCATGTATGATACATGTGTATATGTTTCTGACTATTTTTAATGCACACTTCCACACAACAGCAGCATTGCCTTTGGCTTGATCATTTATGGTTAACCATAATACACTTAAAAAGTGTCATTTAGGCATTCATCTAACACACTTGGATGCAGTTCTCTGTAAATTCACAGAATTCATTCTGCTGCTAAAATCATGAGTTACATCATCAATAAAGATTTATAAGTCTATTTCAGACATGCAAACCCAAGCCATGACACTACCATCACCATGTTTCACAAATGAGCTTGTGGTTTTGTATTATGAGCAGATCCCTTTTTTATCCATTCTTTGGTCTTTCCATCACTTTGGTAGAGGTTAATCTTGGTTACAAAACCTTTTTTTTTTTTCATTTTGGCGTATGACCTCTATATTTTTGAAAAATTCGAATGATGGATTGTGACACCTTCATCCCTGCACTCTGGAGGTTGTTGGTGATGTCAGTGAGTTGTTTTGGAGTTTTTCTTCACAGCACTCACAATGTTTCTGTCATTAGCTGCTGTGATTTTTCTTGGGTTGACCTGCTCTGCTTTTAGTATACCATTGATTTCTTTCTTTTTCAAATTGCTGTATTGACTGTGAGTCTTTCCCCTCTTTTCTTAGCTTCAAAATAGCTTTCGGTTCTCCCATAGACAGTACTCCGAGGCCTGTTTCACAAAGCTACTTGCAGTTTAGGTTTACAGAACCAACTCTAAATCAAACAAATCTACTCATTAGTTTAATTAATTATGGTTAATATGTTTCATGAAGCTGGTTGTCAAATTTCTCAGTCAACCTTGGTTTTAACCCGGAGTTAATGATTATTTAACATACACATGCTCATAAAAACCAGACATGGGCAAAAGCAGGTGTGCATATATTTGACGAGCAAGAGATTATTATGCCAAAATATGAACAATTAACACTATACACAAAGAGCAGCAATGCTGCAGCTGCCAAAGTTCGGGAAAATTACTGGCGGAGAATCCTTCTGAATCGATTGAAAACTTATCACCTCAATATAGTTCATGTAATTTAACTTAACATAAATCTAAATTGTTTAATGAAATATTTATTAAAAAAAAAATAAACATACATTTATAAAAATATATGATGACAGAAATAATTAATTGGAATCAGATCCTTGTGCTGGCTCCTCCAATTGGGTTGTATTTATACAAGGTACATGTAGATGAGTTGGACTTGAAAAAATGAATTCTAAGATGCAAGCACTTGCCGACTTACTGACTGTAGTGTAGCATAACCCAACACCTTACGTTTTCTCTAGGTTTGTGGAAAAGTACTGAGTTTTCACAGCTTTTTTCTTCTTTCACATTATTATTATTATTATTATTATTATTATTATTATTATTATTAGTGGTGCTTGCTATGCAAAGCATCACTATTATTATTCCTCATACTTATTATTATTATTATTATAATTCTTCTTCCGTACAAATTTTGTCCGCTAACTAGTCCCGCACCGTTTGTCAATTTTGAGGTTCAGGAAAGATGTGCTATGACTTTTATAAGCGATCGGAATTCCGGTATTCCCGGTACGGAAGCTCAAAGTGGAATTTTTTCCCATAGACCTCCATTATAAATGGTGGAGGTTTCCAAAAGTTTTGACATCACAAAAGTATTGGCACCCTATGTTAAATGCTCATGTTAAGGCTAATGATAAGGTTAATTCTCATGCTAATGTTGATGCTAATGCTAACGTTGATGCTAATGCTAGCGCTAACACTAACATTAATGTCAATGCTAAAGGTAACGCTAATGCTAATGTTGTTGCTACTGCTAGCGCTAATGCTAATGTTAACGCAAACGCTAATGTTAACATTAATGCTAATGTTCAATGCTAATGCTAATGTTGATGCTAAAGGTAACGCTAACGCTAATGTTGATGCTAATGCTAGCGCTGATGCTAATTCTGATGCTAACGATAATGCTAATGCTAATCCTAGCGCTAATGCTAATGTTGATGCTAATGCTAACATAAAGCTAACGTTGATGCTAATGCTAACATT
The DNA here is from genome assembly GCF_019097595.1 of Hemibagrus wyckioides. NCBI lineage: Eukaryota > Metazoa > Chordata > Actinopteri > Siluriformes > Bagridae > Hemibagrus > Hemibagrus wyckioides. Next base: position 13,946,109 of record NC_080716.1, read on the forward strand.
AATGCTAACGCTATTGCTAATGTTCATGCTAATGCTAGCGCTAATGCTAATTCTGATGCTAACGATAATGCTAATCCTAGCGCTAATGCTAACGTTGATGCTAATGCTAACATAAAGCTAATGTTGATGCTAATGCTAACGCTATTGCTAATGTTCATGCTAATGCTAGCGCTAATGCTGATGCTAACGTTCATGCTAATGCTAATGTGAACGATAATGCTAACGTTAATGCTAATGCTAACGATTATGCTAATGCTGATGCTAAAGACAATGCTAACGCTATCGCTAATGCTATTGCTAACGTTCATGCTAATGTTACTGCAACATACACATGTGACATCAAACCACTCGGCACAATGAGGGGAAATGCGTCAGGGACGAGTTTTGCCACGGCAAGCACCACTCACATTTTCTTCAGGAAATGTACGTCTAGTTATTATTATAATTCTTCTTCTTCTTCCGTACAAATTTTGTCCGCTAACTAGTCCTGCACCGTTTGTCGTAGTCCCACAAATGAGGTGTCAAATCGTGCGGCTTGTTCGGGAAAGATGTGCTTTGACTTTTTTAAGCGATCGGAATTCCGGTATTCCCGGTACGGAAGCTCAAAGTGGAATTTTTTCCCATAGACCTCCATTATAAATGGTGGAGGGTTCCAAGAGTTTTGACATCACAAAAGTATTGGCACCCTGTGTTAAATGATCATGTTAAGGTTAATGCTCATGCTATCGCTCATGCTAATGCTAGCACTTATAGTAATGCTAATGCTAGCGGTAACGCTAACATTAATGCTAGTGCTAATGCTAACGATGATGCTAACATTAATGCTAACGCTAATGCTAACATTAATGCTAATGCTAACGCTAACATTAATGCTAATGTTAGCGCTAATGCTAATGTTAATGCTGATGCTAAGGTTAATGCTAACGCTAATGCTAACATTAATGCTAATGCCAACGGTAATGCTAATGCTAACATTAATGCTAGTGCTAATGTTGATGCTAATGCTAACATTAATGCTAATGCTAACAATGATGCTAATTATAATGCTAATGCTATCGCTAATGCTAACGCTAACATTGATGCTAATGTTACTGCAACATACACGTGATATATCAAACCACTCAGCACAATGAGGGGAAGTGCGTCACAGACGAGTTTTGGCACGGCAAGCACCACTCACATTTTCATCAGGAAATGTACATGTCTAGTTTTTATTATTATTATTTATGTATTTAATTATTTATTTATTTTTTTACATATGTCTGGTACAAATATCTGGTCTTGTTTTCTGAATAAAAGATAAATGAATAAGAACATGAAGCAAGGGTTTATTTTTTCTATCTATCTATCTATCTATCTATCTATCTATCTATCTATCTATTATTTGTTTGTGCAGTCTTACAGTTTAGGCATACATTATCCTTCCACTATTCCTTTTTCACTGTTAGACACATGCCACAGATGCTGTTTAAAAATACTGGCAGAGTACCTAAAGTAGTAAAATTTGCTGATGATGGAGTAAGCAACAGAGGGGTTTTCCAACACTCCTGCCTACTCCCTTTTTTCCTTCAGCAAGATAAATCTATAGCGGGTCAAATGACAGCTATGGATAGCTCCTAGCCACACCCCTGATTGACTTGCCACTTATTACTCCATATCCTGCCACTGACAAAACAGCAGTAGGTACACTCCTGTCTGTTTTTATTGGTCTATTTCTAAATCTGTGGAAAATAAAATCATAAAATTGAATTGTGTGGATTTACACGGCTAACTGAACGGAATAGCATAGTTTTTTTTTTATATAATGGGGGACAACATTACAACATGCCCCCTGTGAACAACTGAGATTTGGACTACTCAACTCTGCAGGTTATATCAGCATGTAGACACTATGTGGGATTATAACTGAGAGATCAGAGATTAAAATATGGCTAGATTTGTTTTGCTGAAATTTAACTTGTGCTATGGTAAAATGATCTTCCTTTAATATCCTGCCAAGTCGTTTTGAATATTGATGCGATTTATTTCGCACAGTATTGGTCAGGCAAGTAGTAAGGACAGTCAGTTTCTTCGCGCCACTGTACAAGGAAACTGCTAAATATAGTGTGTTACGTTTGGTTGTGCCCAGCTCTCCCCTATTTGTCAGTTGTGGGATGTTCCTTGTTGGAGCACGCACGCGCACGCGCACGCACACACTGGAGTCTCAGTCTCCAGCACACTTGCTATTTCCATGGCCATATTTGGTGAACAGGATGAGTGTAAAAATCCAAAGGACTGTGTGTCTATCCGTAAAAATTATTGTCATTCGAATTGCCCTTGTTATTTACGATCCGAGCTCCACCGGATCTCCTCCACAAAACACGCCGCAATAAACACTAAACGGTTAACAACTTCGACGCGTCAGATTTCTAAATCACTCTACTGACAGCTGATTGGTCCAAATTAGGTTCCGGTTCTCTGGATCTGTCTCTGGCTGTGTTTCGTTGGTCCTGCCCACGGACTCCTTCAGAAAGGACTCCTCCTTTATCTGCGTTTTATCATTTCTATTCTAATAAGAAAGAAATTCAGAACTCTGTCATTTTCGGTGCTGCCATCATCCATACATTATTTTAAAATCACACAAAAAACCCGAAGAAAATAAGTAAGTATGGTTTTTTAAATCATTTTATAATTATGACTGCTTAGGGGGGTGCGGCTATTGTATACGTTTTCGTTAGTCCTATTTATTTATGTAAAACCGATCGTTTTATAAAACTGATCACTGAGCATTATGTAAATGCTACATAATTATAAGTACTAATACAGTACTAAGTACTGACCACTGCACTACAGTTTGGAAAAACGAAAGTGACTAGCAGCAAGAGGCGGTGACCAACAAATTCATTTCTACAAATTCATCCTTACCAGTTTTTGAAGTTTATTATTAACCTTGTTAGATCTAATATATTTAAGGAGCTTGCTTTACGCAGGCCAGTTAAGATATAAACTCGAACATTTTATGAAGAGAACTATACTAATACAGGGTAAAGCCTCCCTTTGCTCTCAAAACAGCATCAGTTCTTCATGGAGTGGATTCCACAGTAGTTCATGGTGTCATGATTGCTTCACACAATTCCTGCAGATTTCTCTACCGCATCTCATAGCGTTCTACTGGAGTCAGGCCGCTGAAGAACACTGAACTCAATGTCATGTTCATGAAACCAGTTTGAGATGGGATGTGGTAGCTTAGTGGTTAAGGTGTTGGAGTACTGATCAGAAGGGAGTTCAAATCCCAGGTCCACCAAGCTGTTCCTGTTAACCCTCAATTGGTCAGTTGTATATATAAAAAAAAAAAAGAGAGATAAATTGTTAGTTGCTCTGGATAAGGGTGTCTGCGAAATGTAAATGAGATAATTTTGCTTTGTGACATGGTGCATTATCATGCTGAAAGCAGCTATAAGAAAATGGTTAAATCAGTTTTGGAGTATATATACATATATATACTAACATAAAACTGATATTATGAAATAATGATTAACAAACTTATTCTCGTTATGCCTGATTACACCTCTGGTGGTCTGGCAGGTATGTGTCATAAATATCTGACACTTAGATATTCAGTTGTCTGTTTGAGAAAATTTTTAAAGGTTTTAGGAAGAACACTACAAAAAACTACTTTCAGTAAAGGTTTCAATTAGGCATCATATAGGAAATTAGGAACCATATTAAATTTTGATAATAGCATTAAGTATAAATTATAGATTCCCAGTCTATAAATTAGTGTTTTTTTAACAGTAGCTTGCAAGTTCCCATTGAAAGTAAAATATGAAGTGATAAAGCTGAAGTGATAACCCATACCACAATTTATCTCCACAGAACATTTAAGAGTCAATGGCATTCCAAATACAGTGGTCCTTTCCTATTCCAGTCCCGGTTCCAGTTGAAGTTAAGCCAAGGAAAACACATCCGTTAATACAGTGCATTGTTGACAACAAAGCAAAGAAATTAAAGAAACTTGTTGGTGAATCCAATATTAATGGACTGTACTCTTCAGCAATCTGGAATGATGATGTTTCCCTCCTGACAGCAGCAGCTGTATGTGGGAATGAAGAGATTTGTAACTTTCTCCTGAGAGAAAAAGCGGATCCCAACATACTATCCACAAATCACCTAACAGCTCTGCACTATGCTGCAAATACTCCTGGAGTTCCACTGAATATTGTGAGAAGATTAATAGCTGCAAAAGCTAATCCAGATGGTCATCAACAACAGCCTTTTACACCCTTACAGTTTGCTGCCAGTAAGGACAGACTGGATGTGTTCAAAGCACTTATAGAAGCTGGTGCAGTCCCTGAAAGAAATTATGGGGTAAAACCGGATTTGGATCAGAAAGTAGAGAATCTAATTAATAAATTACCTGTAGGAAATAAAGTAGTAGAGAAATGCAGACTGTTTTTCAATTATGCTGCTATGGTTCCCAGAAAAACTCAGCCAGAGGTTTTTAACTTCTGTAAGGAACATTTTTTTGAGGAACATCCTTTTACACATATTCTACTTTTTGAAGGATATTTTAATGTTGTGGGCCCATCAACAGAACTGTATCAACAGAGTAGTATAAAGTGGTTGAAAGACTCCAAGAAGACAGACATCTACATCGAGGGATTCATCAAACGCTTTCCCAGAATTCCTAATGAACAAAGGATGACGTCACTGAACACCTTACATGCTGTAATTTGCATGATGAGAGAAATTTCCCCTCAAATATTTAATGAGATCTTACCCATTTTGATTAAATGTTTACTGCCAACTAATACAGTGCAGGGAAATATTTTTAATCCCCTAATACTAAGTATTCTTTGTGTGACTATGGACAAGTCCTTAAAGCAAAAGCCTGCTGCTGATAGTCTTCAGTATGATGTGCTTGAAACGTTATGCAATGCACTTATGCCTCTCACCAATCCTAACTGCTCAACTGATGTCAGCATTCCTACTTACCGTTTATTTGCTGCTCTACATGAGTTTGTCCCAGAGCACATTCATTTATGTGGAGTAACGTCGGTGCCTGAAAGGGTTCTTCTTGCTGTAGATATAGGAACAGATGATGCAGTTAAAGAGAAACTGCAACTACTGGACACAAATCTCAGATTTCCGCAAAGCGTCAGGACTGTAGATTGCTTGGGTGAAGCAGCAGACAGCATGTCGTCAAAGAAGAAAAAGAAGAAGAAGAAGAAGAAAAAGAATGACAATCAACAAGACACTAGCTCAAAAGAAGATTCCAATACTGCAAAGGCGTCAGTTCAGGAGTCGGATTTCAGTGTGCATCCATATGCAACACACACTGAGGATTCACCAGAAAAAAGAAAATGGCTTTCATTGAGCCAACGATGGAAGCCCAAGCTAGAGAAACTTGCTAGCATTGAAACTCATGAGGTTTATCGCCTGAGGAATCTTACAATTGGTAATAGTTCTGAATTTGAGATAGCCAAAGGAAGTGATGGAACTCGTGTTTTTCTTGGACTGAGAGATGATGGCACTGAGGTAGCTGTCAAACGAATGTACAGGTCAGAATATCAAGACCTGAAAAATGAAGAGCAATTTTTACGGCTCCCTCAGCTTGATAATCCTTGTATTGTGCGCTATGTGGACTTTGCAGAGGATGACAATTTTGGATATCTTGCTCTTCAACTTTGTGAATACACAGTGGAGGAATACATTCAAGACCATTTGCCTGAAGACACTTCTCAGCAGCTACAGGTCCTGAAGAAAATAGTAAAAGAAGTGCTCTATAGCCTAAATGCTCTTCACAGCCATGATACCAAAGTGCTTCATCGAGACATCAAACCTCAAAATGTTCTGATTGGTAGGAATCATATTAATTATCAGTCCTGTCTGTAATTATTGACATAATTCATCACAAAGTATTAGCAAGTTTTAGTTGACCGTTTAATGTTATTACTTTTTTAACAGATATAACTGGAAAGGCAAGACTAGCAGATTTCGGCATAAGTCGAAGACTGAAGTTGGGGGAGACGACTTGCCGCACTAATCCTGCTGGAACAAAGTACTGGAAAGCCAGAGAGACTCTTGAAGAGGACAGTAACAGTGGCTACAAGAGGAGTTCTGATGTTCAGGTACAGTATATTAATGATTAATATTGATTAATAATCCATAATAGATATTAAAGGCTTTTGGTTCTAACTGTTTTACCTCTAAACACATTTAGGTTGCAGGAATGTTAATATATTACATCCTCTCCCGTGGACATCATCCATTTGGCACAGGCCCTCGATGTGAGAGTAACATTCTTGATGGGAAGTACTCTTTGGAACACCTGAAGGATGAACTGGCAAAGGACCTGGTGAAGTGGATGATCAGTCATGAGCCAAAGGACAGACCTATTGTAGAGGAAACCCTTCGCCACCCATACTTTTGGACAAATAAAGAGTAAGACATAATTAAGTTTCTGTTTGTTTGTTTTTTTAATGAATGCAGTCTTATTAGCAGAGTTTATGAAAATAATCCCTGAGTTTGACAAAAGTTTTTATTACATTTCACTAAATGAATTAATGTGCTGTTCTGAATGTTCGTACAAAATAATTGGTACAGTTTTTTGTTAGCTGTTAAAAAGAAAAAAAGAACTAAAAATTATAAATTAAATTTGCATTGTATATGCAAGTTGCATTTTAAATGATTTTCTTCAAATACATTGCAGATGAATGGTGTGTTACTTTTCACATTTTAATATAAAATTTTCAGTAAAGTGGACTACTTAAAAAAGTTGGGGAATGAAAAGGAAGTGGTGAACTGCCGCAATGCTGATCCGGACCTCCTTTCTGCTATAGAGACTGTTACAGCAGGGAAAAGCTTTGCAGACTGGAAAACAAAAGTGAGTCAACCAGATTTTGCTCAAAGTGTACCAGTAAACTGTTATAAACTGTTTCTTCTCAAACATTTACACACGTTTAAGCTTTGTTTATTATAAGAGATTACACTTACTAAGAACTTTATTAGGAACCCGTACATACCTAATCATTCATGCAATTATCTAATAAGCCAATTAAGTGGCAGCAGTTAAGCTGAGTGGAGCGGCTGGACTGGTTTGAGGTGACAAAAAGACTTCTTATTGTTATAGGAAGAGGCTTCATATTGAATGGAGAAGTGTGCCAAGCAGGACCCGTTATCCAAATTGTTGTCTATGTAGCACCAGGGTCCTAGAGAAACGTTTCATTTCACTATGTACTGTGTCAGCTATATGTGTTTGAAATGACAATAAAGCTTCTTGACTTGACTTGATTTGAAAATGGATAAAAGATGGGAAAAGGTGGACAGGCAATCCATAATGGACAAGGGGAAGCACTGTTGGCCAAGAAGCAACCTCAATGATGATGGCCAGTTTAGGGTGCAAACCGAGGAGGTTGTGCACTGCACATGATATGTCAACACTGTAACTGCTACATTATCTGCCACCACAAGTGAATGAGTAGAAAACGCATAGAATATGATTAGTAAAGCACCAACGATGTATAGTCTGTGTTTTCGGCAGTGTGACAGAGATCTCTGCTTAAAACCAAATTGCTTGTTAGAATGCATTCCGTGAATAATGATCCTGGCTAATTTAATGTTCCAGCGATAAATGTTACTCTCTGAACCAGGGCCAAGTAGTTCAGAAGAATTTTAGGATGCTTTACAGTGTGGAGGAAAGGACGCTAAGTCTAGACCTGAACCTCAGTAAAACTTAACTGGTAGGATAAATTTTCACAGGGGTGCAGCTTTTTTTAGACCCTGACTGCTGGGATAGGACAGCCCCCACCCCGTCAACCTCCATTATAAACTAGGCTTCTGGGTCAGGCACCTGAAGCACAGGGGCCGAAGTCAACCTCTTTTTTAAGGCCTTCCATTCCTCCTGTGCCTTATTTGTTTATATAAACCTGCCCTGGGTTTTCTTGATCAGGGCACAAATTGGGCTGGCCAGGGTAATGAAATTCTTCCCAATGCACTGGAAGAAGTTTGTAAAGCCCAAGACTGCCCGGAGCCAGGTGGGCTGAGGCCACTTCTTGTCTGCTCTTTTCTTAACCGGGTTAATACTCAGTCCTTCATGAGATAAGATGAAGCCCAAGAAGAAGATGTTGATGACATGAAACTGCAACTTCTCAAGCTTCATGTATAGACCATTTTGTAGGTGGAGCTGGAGGACCCGGTGAACACATACCACATTCTACTTTAGGGAATTGCTGAAGATTAAGATGTCATCAAGATGCTTAGTGGATCAGTGACACAAGGAGGCTAATTTATAAAGTGCTGGAAGGCAGCAGGGGTGTTCAATAAGCTGACGGGCATGAAGAGGTACTTTAAGTGTGCCTGAGCCAACTCTGGGGGCATTGGGAGCCTGTACAGAAATTGAACCGGTGGATCTATCCCAGGGTTATGCTACCACAACCAGGGGAAACCCAAGACAAAACATAGCTCGATGGCCCTGGTGACGTATAGCATTACACACTCTATGTGGTGGCCAATACGTACAGTAAGTGTGGTTGTCTGGGTGGTTATGGGCCTGGAGGCCAGAGATCACCCATCCAGGGAATAAACAGGCAATGGGTGTGAAAGGATCTCAGAGGGAATCACCAAACTGTGGGCCAAGCCCTTGTCAATGAAATTGCCTGTTGCTCCTGAGTCAAGAAAAGCTAGAGGCTTGCCTTTCTGCCCCTGCCCCAATGGAAGGTGGTGGATAAGAAGATGCCAGAAGTGTGAGTGGCCACAAAATTTGGAGACCCAAGAAACGCTACCTGGGATGGCCCGTCCCTTTAAACGGTTTGGGTAGGCAGCCACCCTGACTCTGGCCAAATAGCCTGTACCACCAAAGGGCATGGGTTCTAAAGGGGTCTCCAGCAGTTTGAGGCACTCAGGGGCAGCTAGACATGCTCATGAGTATGCATACTTGTGGTGGGTTGCCCTATTTGACTGGCACTTTAATTGTCATTCCTGAAGACAGTTATCCAGGCAAATAGCAATGTTATGCAGGGGCTTTAGATCTCTGGGTCAGTCACGAGCAGTCAACTCATTCTTCAATTTCTCCGAAAGACTCTATACATAAGTATCCTGGAGAGCTTGGTCGTACCAGCCTGAGCTAGCTGCCATGATGGAGCCATGGATACCAGTTAGTAGGGCAATCATGTATGCTATCTTGTCCTTTGCTGTAGGGAACTGGGAAGGCTACATTTCAAACACATGTTGCTCAGCATTGGGCTGGGTGCGGTGGGGGTGGAGGGGGCAGTGGGGGTTCAACTGTATCTCAGTGACTGTGGAAGTCAATGGCTATAGAAGGCTGGATTGGGGGCTTTCCTGTGGGACATTGCCCATAGCAGAAACAGCTTGGGGCTGTGTCGGGGCCTGGATCTGCCCTAGCCATTCTGAGATTCCAGGGACTTCAGTAAATAAGGTTGCCAGGGTTTAAATTGTGGAGTATGCAGGTGCCACTTGTCAGTGTTAATCACATGAACGGTACTGAAGCTCCATAAAAGAGAGTTCAGCTCAAGGTATACTATGTCAGGTTTCACTTCTGTCCACCAAGAACAGAAAGCTGAGGCTGCAGTGTGCACAGACTCTTCAAAACTAGGCTGGAATACTGAAAAAAAATACACCAGGTTACGTAGGTAACCCAGTTCCCTGAGAAGAGAATGAGACACTGTGGCTGACGCTATGGGAATGCATCTATGTGGAAGTTGTGTCTAAAGCTCTGTGTGAAATCACGCCAATTTATTGGCTCGGGTAGGTAATGTGATGAAGAGGAGTGCATCAGCAAGACCATAAAAGGGCATCTATGTTACAATACTCCAGATTCTACTTGTCTGAAGGAAGTGCTAGTGGACCCCCAGGGTGTGGCTAGCAATGCATCATCTCATTTCCTTCTCAGGGAACTGGGTTATATACGTAACCTTGTGTAGTTCCCTTTCGAGGGAACTCGATACTGCATCATGATTGATCCTATGGCAGTGGTTCTCAATCTTTTTTTTCAGAAGGCCACACTATGTCTAAGTTCAAGTCTCACGGGCCGCATATCATTTACATATGACATCACCAATGCAAACTAACCAGATATTAAAGTATCTAAATGATTACAATTTATTATTATTAGAGAGTATAATTCTACTTTTCATTAATGGGACACCTAATGTTGTCGGGAGCAGACCAATTTGGTGAAATTCTGCTCAAAAGGAGTAACAGCACAATGAAGTTGCGACTGTAAGTTGCAGTCTGTAAGACGTGCACGGAAACGTGACTTATCCGCGTCATTGTAGAAAATGCGTGTTCGCAAATGTATGTTGATCCAAATATGGAAAGCACTTTTGAACTTAATAATTTTAGGGTTTGTCCAGAGATGTTTTGCCAAATTTCTGCAACTGAGGATGACTGCTGCACAGTATGGCTATGTCCTCTTGCCTGAACATCCATCAGTTCATCTTCAAGTGCACAGTGGGGCAAAGTGAAAGTTGCATGAAAGACCTTGATTTTTTCCATTTTTTAAATCACAAGTTAGTTGGTGGATACTCCGTGGAGGTTATGGACACCGTGGTCAAGGTGGTCAACTTCATTCGAGCACAGCCTCTAATGCACCGCTGTTTTATTGCGTTGTTGGACGAACTGGACAGTGCCTACGGAGACCTCATTCTGCACAGTGAAGTGAGATGGCTAAGTTGGGGAATGCATCACTTTCTGGCTGTACCAGATAACACTACAAAAACAAACACAGGTTGCTTAGCATAGGGCTGGGTGTGGTGAGAGTGAAGAGGGCAGTGGGTGTTCAACTATGTCTCAGTGACTGTGGAAGTCGATGGCTCTGGAAGGCTGGATTGGGGGCTTTCATCCGGGGCATTGCCCATAGCAGAAGCAGCCTGGGGCTGCGGCAGGGCCCTGATCTGCTCTAGGTGTTCTGAGATTTCATGTACTTCCGTAAATAAGGCTGTCAGGGTTTCAATTGTGGAGTGCGCAGGTGCCACATGTCAGTGCTGAACACCGGCACATGACTCAAGCTGCTTTATTTCAGTACCTTTTTACAAGGTAAACGCTCAGTTTCTTGCGATTTGCTTTTATATTTCTGTAGTGTTTTCTTGGTTTTAACTTTGCTTGACTCTTGCCTGATTTGAAGTGTTCTGAAGTGTTTTTTTATTGTTGACTTGGACTCCTGCTGTGTCTGTGTTCTAGCTTAAAATGAAGTACCTAGCCTTTGTGACTGTTTCAGTTTTTGCATCCTGTTTTGTAATAAATAACCTACCTCTGTGAGTTTGTTTCATGACAGGAATGATTTTCTGGCACAATTTGGGCCTGTTAATATCAATGAATCATCACCTGAGTGCAACAACCTTTTTGTTGCTGAGCATCTACCCTTCATGGCCACAGTTTAACATCTTCTAATGGCAACTTTCAGCATGATATTTTACCAGGTCACAAAGCAAAAGTCTGGTTTCATGAACATGACAATGAGTTCAGTTTTCTTCAGTGTCACTGAATCCGAATCCAGTAGTACACCTTTGGGATTTTCAAGATTGGGAGATTTGCAGCATGAAAGTGCACCTGAAAAATCTGCAGGAATTGTGTGATGCAGTCATGTCAACAAGGACCTTAATAAAAAAAAAATGTTGGAATCCATGCCATGAAGAATTAAACCTGTTTTCAGAGCAAAAAGAGGCCCTACTCAGTATTAGTATACTGTGCCTGCATTAGTGATTTCATTATGCAAATGTGATTAATGAGACTACAACAGAATATTTGTTTGTGAATCATAAAGTACTTGGCTTTCTGTAATACCTGTTTCTCCACAGTTGCCCTCTGAGCTTTTGCAAAAAATGGATGGTCAGAAAAAGCCCTACCCGGAGAACACACTTGGTCTGCTGCGCTTCGTAAGGAATCTGCATGAACATTAGTGAGTTGTACAGAAAATATACCTTATTGATATGATTTTGTTTGAATTGTCACAGGTAATTAATTTTGTTCTGTCTCAATAGCTCGGAAGATGCCAAGACGACAGATTTGATGGCGATTTTCCCTGACCTTTTTGAAACTGCTTTCGTAATTGCCAAAAAGAGAGGCTGGATCACTGCAATGGAATTTATGCTTGAGATACCAGAGACATGACCACTTTCAAAACACACAATTATGTCTCCACTTTTTGAAAGTAATTTTTTTTAATGTATAAAAAATAATTATGTATGTTAAAATAATGATTGTGAATATCTAATCATGCTAATGCATCGCTCATTTTTATATTAAAACTAGTCATGATTCCGTCCTATAGGAACTAAAACAATGTTTATCTCTGTAGTTGTGATTTCAACACTCTGTTTAATCATCCAGTACCATAGAAACCTTCTGTTAAGTTCTAATGGGCTTCCAGTGAACACAGTATGGGCATGTACTTATTGCCAGAATGGTATGCAAAATCCTCTGCATATAGAATTGATCTGAATATGGATAGAATTTGAATTAGTATGAAGTCTGAGTGCAGACAGAAAATTCTTCAGTCATGCACAGAGCCAGTCCATCTAGCATCCAAGCTTGTGTTGTGATGTAGTGATGGTCACAAGTCATCCACAGTTTTGTTTTGTTTTTTTTAAGTCTTTTTATTCATATATGAATGACATAATAGTTAACATTACAGAATTTTTTATTTTACATGAAAAGGGAGCAAAATAAATATGTTATTATTATAACAACAAAAATAAATAAAACCTCTCACCCTGGTTCCTGGCCCATTCTACTTGACAAATATAACACACACACACTCATGTAAAGTTTTACAACAGAAGAAAAGAAAACACCTAGTCTGGCAGAACTTGAAGGCCTGTAAAATATGAAAGAAAACGTCATTTATGAAAAACCTGGCAGTGTTACCTCTTATTGTATATTTAATTTCCTTAACCTTAAGGAAAAACACTATCTTTTAGCCACTGTGACTAAGAAGATGGGACAGTGGACTTCAACTGTAGGAGAACGTGATGTCTGGCCAACAATGATGTACTTGACCAAATATTATATAGTCCTGGACAGAGGAAAAGCATGTAACTCAGGTGACATTGTGAGTGAGAGCATGTCACATTTGTGCTCAACATCTGGGTAAATTTGAGACAGTTTATATTTAGAGAAATGCAAGCAGCCTGTTTTGGTTAGTTTGATCGCAAACATCCAGAATATGATTGTAGATCTCAGAAACAGCAGTGAGCAAGCTTTCCCATTGTTGGTGAGGAGGAGATGGGGGGGAAAGTTAGGAAAGCATTTTCGGACTTGAAAAAATCTAAAAAGGTGGTTGGCAGGTAGCCTAAACAGTGACAATAACTTGTTAGTTAGTGACGATAAATTTGTTAGTGCCAGACCACCGCCAGACCATCTCTAAAGTAATGATTTACGCACCCTGGGAGATCCCCTGGCCCAAATGAAAGAATTAATCATTTTATCTAATGAGTCAAAGAAGTGCTTAGGTAAGAATAATGGAATTGTTAGAAACAGAAAGAGAAATTTAGGCTGAACATTCATTTTAATAGCATTAATCTTCCCAATCAAAGGCAAACTATTCCATCTCTGAATATCAGACTTCATTTTGGTTATGAGTGGTGTAATATTTCGGTGAAAAGACCTGAAAATGTACGTGTCACATTAATACCAAGGCATCTAAATCCAGAGGGAGTGATTTTGAAGGGCATGTCCTGGTATTTAAGTTGCAGCTGTAAGAAGCTGTGTTGATGGGATAACATTCACTCTTCTAAAAACTGAATTTAAATCCAGAGAAGTTGCTGAATGTATAGAAACAATGGACAAGATACCGGGCAGACCAGATACAGGATCAGATAAATAGAGCAATAAATCATCTGCATACAATGATAGTTGATGTTGAACACCATTCCTAATAACACCCTTAAATAAAGTAGAGGATCACAACGAAATGGCCAATGGCTCAACTGCCAAGGCAAATAGAGATGGAGATAAAGGGAAGCCCTGACATGTTCCACGTTCCAATGGAAAATATTCTGAACGCACATTGTTTTTTTGAATATTGGCTTGTGGTGATGTATAGAGTAATTTTACCCAGCTAAATAAATGTATTAAAATACAAATAAATAATCCCACTCTACCATATCAAATGCTTTTTCGGTGTCCCTTGAGATCACAATCTCAGATACCTTCTCAGAATGTGCTGAGTGAATAATATTTAAAAGAGTATGAGTATTAAAAAAAAAAAGTGACGTTCCTTGATAAAACCATTTTGTTTCTCGGAAATAATAATGGACAACACCCTCTGTGGGCAAAGAGCTATAGTTTTTGCCAGAACTTTTACATCAGCATTTAACAAATATTGGGGCCTGTAGGTCGGATTTTTATCACTCTATAAAAGAAGAGATTTCAAAGCTTAAATCAGAGTAGTTGGTAGGAAACCATTTTTCAAGGATTCATTAAACATCAATAAAAGTAGAGGTGCTAATTTATCAATAAATTTAAAAAAAAAAAAAAAATTATTAGAAATCCATCGTGTCACTTGGCTTGATTGGACTGCATCTCTATAATTTTTTTTTATTTCTTCAAAGGAGAGTGGGGCATCTAGTTCTTGTACATGGTCCAAATCAATGGTTTTTCAGAGTTGGCCAAAAACTGATTCATAATGGTATTATCAGCCAGAAATTCAGATTTAAACAAGGAAGTATAGAATGCTTTGAATGTAGCCTTAATTTCAGATACAGATACATTAAAATTATTATTAATTTTGAGTATCAAACCTGAGGTGGATTGATGTTTCATCTGGTGTGCCAATAATTGATACGCTTTATCCCCATGTTCATAGTAAGGGCTACGTGTCTGCAATAACAGTCGCTCTATGTCTTTAGTGGAGATGAGATCAATTCCTGTCATAAGGTTAAGACATTTCTTAAACAGTTCTGGGGAGGGATTGGATGTGCACTCTTGGGCAGACACCAGTAGCAGAAGGGAATTCTGTGAGTCTGGCCTTATGTTTTTTATTGCAATGGGAGGACTATGAAATAATCTGCCCACTAAGGAAAGCCTTCAGTGGCTACCAAAGTAAAGTCAAGAGAGTCATTTATTGTCATTTCAACCATATATGAATATCTATGTCTTTCGTATATATGCTTATCAGGAAAATCCAAGGCACTTTCCCAAAAAAGTTTTTCCTTTGGAATGATCCTTTTCCCATCACTACAAAGGGTTAAAGCGTTTACATCTGTGGGTCAGATTCATATTACTTCACTCACAGCTGATTGGTCCAAGTTAGTTTTCTCCGCCATTGTTTCCGGCAGTGTTGCCAGATTGGGCGGGTTCCGCCCAATTGAGCTTCTATTGGTCACGACTCATCGGAAAATAGTGCACTGGGCGGGTTGATAAAATCTGGGTTGGTTTTTGATGCAACTGGCGGGTTTTTATTTTTGACTATAAACATGATATTTTATTAATTTTCTATTCTATAGTGTACTGTGTAATGTTGACGTTTTAATTATATGGTTCAGATTAGCCAATAAGGTTCAGGAGAGTCCTGTCCAGTCAGACTTCAGTCTTGATTAGCGGGTTGTTTTAACTGTTTGTTATTGTATTAGTTATAACAGTATACATTTTGGGCTGTTTCTTTTAATGCGCGGAGTTTAAGTTGTAGTTGGGCTGGGAATCTTCAGTCCATTCTGGCAACCCTGTATCTCCTAGTCCTTTTATCATCTTTAAAGAGAAGGACAGTCAGACGCCTGTTATTTTCAGTTCTGTCCTCATTCACACTCCGAATCACAACCCAAGGAGAAGTAAGTAAGGTTATTATAAGTATTTTTTATAATTATGACTGTTGAGGGAGGGCGGCCATACATTACTGTTTTCGCCATCATCTCTACCAATTAATTCTTACTATGTTTATTAATAATTATTACAAATCATTATTTTCCCCTCTGTTTATTATTAACTTTAGTTAGTTTGATCATATTTTGGCGCTTCCTGTACTCAGTTTAGTTTGGATATACTGACTGACTGAGCTGATAAAACTTGTTTTCGTCAGTGGAATACCAAGAGAGGATACAAGTATAAACACATGCCGAAGGTTTTATCATTTTTTATCAGTAAGTGAACGCTGTTAGGAAGAAGTCAACCTATGATACCAAAGTGTTCAAAATCTAGGCGACTTTTCGCGCGTTTTTTGTTTTGGCGGCACCTGTGGTCTGTTCTATTTTTTTTAGCCCAAGCTTGGTGGCACGACTTCCTGTGAAGACCCTGTAGTGATTAGTTGATGTTCCTGTGATTGTCCTGTAGATGGCAGTAGTACTAAATATACAGGTAGCAGGGACATGAATTAAAAAAAGGGTTTAGAATTAGGAAGCAGTAGAGAAGCCTAACTCGTGTTGTAGTTGAGTGCTATAAAAATAAAGAGGCTACACGCCAGTTCATAAACTTACTTTTTCAGGATGTTTATTCAACGAACACCACAGACCCTTGATATTCTTTGTAAGCAGCCATACAGTTTACATACGCTTCATATTGGTAATATTTTTGGTGTTAGGGTGTTCCTGGTCTACAGTGGTCAGTATCTATCAAAAGTGGTCCAGGTAAGGAACAATGGTGAACCGGGGACAGGGTCATGGGCAGCAAGGCTCATTGATACACGGAGTCAATTCAATGCCACATATATTCGCAAAAGAATTTATGTGTTGCAAAAGAAAAAAATGAAATTTGCGAGAAAAAAATACATTTTGCAAAATAAAAATAAAGATTTGCAAAATATAAATGACTTAAATTTATTTGCAACACTGCTTTTATTTTGCGTTTCAGTGAAATGTGAGTTTGCGATACGGGTTTTTCTTTGCGTTTGACTTTCTGGCACTGTTTTGACGTGGGGGTGGAGTCAAGGTATTCGTTATAGATATTCGGAAAATAAAAAATAATTACAAATGACTTCACATGATACATAATTAAAACTATCTATTAATTAAACAATTATTAATAAATTAACAAAAGCTGTATGCAATGATGCATGGCATAACTGGGGCATGTAACCAGGTAAGTAACAAGTACCACATTTCATTCGAACAGAAATTTGTCGACGGTCCCTAAAATACCGCTTCTGAATGTCTGTCTAATGTCCGAATATCAAACAGTACCTTGACTCCACCCCCACGTCAAAACAGTGCCAGAAAGTCAAACGCAAAGAAAAACCCGTATCGCAAAGTCACATTTCACTGAAATGCAAAATAAAAGCAGCGTTGCAAATAAATGTGTCATTTATATTTTGCAACTCTTTATTTTTGTTTTGCAAAACGTATTTTTTTCTTGCAAATTTCATTTTTTCCTTTGCAAAACTTTTATTTTCTTTTGAAACACATACATTCTTTTGCGAATATATGTGGCATTGAATTGACTCCATACATGTCGGCAGCGAAGGCTGGCCCGTGTGATCCGATCCAACAGACAAGCTACTGTTGCTCAGATTGCTGAAGAAGTTAATGCTGGTTCTGATAGAAAGGTGTCAGAATACACAGTGCATGATGGGTCGGGGCTGTTTCGGCAGCAAAATGGGGACCAACACAGTGTTAGGCAGGTGGTCCTAATGTACGTATTTGTATTATATTAGTCAAAAGACTAGCCAAAAAATGTATGCAACTTTTTCCAGCTCAACATATTTTCATGTGTCTCAGCAACCCGATTCTTTGATTATGGCAAGTACTGGGTGAATTCAGGTTGAGTTATTAAATTTCAAAATTGTCTAATCTTTCCTGCTGTAAAAGGCAAATACCCTGGCACATTATACATTTCTGAAATTTACATTTATGTCATTTGGCAGATGCCCTTATACAGAGCAATATGCAAAAGTGTTTTGAAGTCTCTATCAATTAATACATTGATACTGGTTTGCTGAGATCCGAGCAGAAGCTATGGTGTCTGAGGAAGGGAAGAAGATACACTATATTGCCAAAAGTATTCGCTCACCCATCCAAATAATCAGAATCAGGTGTTCCAATCACTTCCATGGCCACAGGTGTATAAAATCAAGCACCTAGGCATGCAGACTGTTTTTACAAACATTTGTGAAAGAATGGGTCGCTCTCAGGAGCTCAGTGAATTCCAGCATGGAACTGTGATAGGATGCCACCTGTGCAACAAATCCAGTCGTGAAATTTCCTCGCTCCTAAATATTCCACAGTCAACTGTCAGCTGTATTATAAGAACGTGGAAGTGTTTGGGAACGACAGAAACTCAGCCACGAAGTGGTAGGCCACGTAAACTGACGGAGCGGGGTCAGTGGATGCTGAGGCGCATAGTGCGAAGAGGTCGCCAACTTTCTGCAGAGTCAATCGCTACAGACCTCCAAACTTCATGTGGCCTTCAGATTAGCTCAAGCACAGTGCGCAGAGAGCTTCATGGAATGGGTTTCCATGGCCGAGCAGCTGCATCCAAGCCATACATCACCAAGTGCAATGCAAAGCGTCGGATGCAGTGGTGTAAAGCACGCCGCCACTGGACTCTAGAGCAGTGGAGACGCGTTCTCTGGAGTGACGAATCGCGCTTCTCCATCTGGCAATCTGATGGACGAGTCTGGGTTTGGCGGTTGCCAGGAGAACGGTACTTGTCTGACTGCATTGTGCCAAGTGTAAAGTTTGGTGGAGGGGGGATTATGGTGTGGGGTTGTTTTTCAGGAGCTGGGCTTGGCCCCTTAGTTCCAGTGAAAGGAACTCTGAATGCTTCAGCATACCAAGACATTTTGGACAATTCCATGCTCCCAACTTTGTGGGAACAGTTTGGAGCTGGCCCCTTCCTCTTCCAACATGACTGTGCACCAGTGCACAAAGCAAGGTCCATAAAGACATGGATGACAGAGTCTGGTGTGGATGAACTTGACTGGCCTGCACAGAGTCCTGACCTCAACCCCATAGAACGCCTTTGGGATGAATTAGAGCGGAGACTGAGAGCCAGGCCTTCTCGTCCAACATCAGTGTGTGACCTCACAAATGCGCTTCTGGAAGAATGGTCAAAAATTCCCATAAACACACTCCTAAACCTTGTGGACAGCCTTCCCAGAAGAGTTGAAGCTGTTATAGCTGCAAAGGGTGGACCGACGTCATATTGAACCCTATGGATTAGGAATGGGATGTCACTTAAGTTCATATGCGAGTCAAGGCAGGTGAGCGAATACTTTTGGCAATATAGTGTAAGTTGAATGTCATCAGAATAGCAGTGGCAAGAGGGAGCCAGAGCAGGACGGACGACTTGCAGGGTATCTTCTGTTGCTAGGGTTGAAATATGTGCCAGTGAAGGAGTAGGGGATACCTGGCTGTGTAATGTATAGATGATCAGGGTAGAAGTAAAGGCCTGGCAGATTTTCTCAATTCTCTCATCATAAAAGAAGTCCAAGTTTTCAGCAGTCAGAGAGGACAAAGCAGTTGGAGAGGGGGATTGAGAATTGAAGAGAAAATGTTGTGTAGCTTACAAGGATCTTGTGCAGAAGCTTCAAGCTTTTCCTTGTAGAAAGCAGTCTTAGCAGAGTTCATGTCTGAGGAGAATTTGGACAGGAGCATTCGGTAAGATCTGTGTCAATTAGTAATTTCTACCTCTTTCTCTCTGCTGATCTTAGTTCTCTCCAAATACTGTGCAACGTATTTGACAGCCAAGGAGCAGGAAAAGAATTCTTTTTGGATGTAGTAGACAGAGGGCAGAGGAGGTCTGTAGTTGAGGAAAGAGAGGAGCGGAAAGTGTGGTTCGAGAGAAATGAGGAAAGTTATTTAAACATTTATAATGCAAGGACCTATTAACATAATGAGTCAAAAAACTTTAACTTACATTTGTCAAGCTGAAAAAACAAATTCTGCTTATTCATACTGTCTATAAATAAGTGTCTATACAGTCTATAAATAGGTTTTTTTTACAGTAGCATACAGGCTCATGTTGAAAGTAAAATGTATGAATGTGAAGTGATAAAGCTGTGATAACCCATGCCCCTGTAATTTATCTCTACAGAACATTTTGATGGCATCCCAAAAACAGCAATCCATTCCTGATCAGGTTCTAAAGAACACAGATCTGTTAATACAGTGCATTATTGACAACAGTGCAACGGAATTAATGAAACTTGTTGGTGAATCCAATATTAATGGACTGTACTCTTCAGCAATCTGGAATGATGATGTTTCCCTCCTGACAGCAGCAGCTGTATGTGGGAATGAAGAGATTTGTAACTTTCTCCTGAGAGAAAAAGCGGATCCCAACATACTATCCACAAATCACCTAACAGCTCTGCACTATGCTGCAAATACTCCTGGAGTTCCACTGAATATTGTGAGAAGATTAATAGTTGCAAAAGCTAATCCAGATGGTCATCAACAACAGCCTTTTACACCCTTACAGTTTGCTGCCAGTAAGGACAGACTGGACGTGTTTGAAGCATTTATAGAAGCTGGTGCAGTCCCTGAAAGAAATTATGGGGAAAATCCGGATTTGGATAAAAAAGTAGAGAATCTAATTAATAAATTACCTGCAGGAAAAGAAGTAGTAGAGAAATGCAAACTGTTTTTCAATTTGGCTGCTATGGTTCCCAGAAAAACTAAAAGCCTGAGGTTTTTAACTTATATAAGGAAATTTTTTTCGAGGAACATCCTTTTACCCATATTCTACTTTTTGAACGGTATTTTAATGTTTTGGGCCCATCAGCAGAACTGTATCAACAGAGTAGTATAAAGTGGTTGAAAGACTCCAAGAAGACAGACATCTACATCGAGGGATTCATCAAACGCTTTCCCAGAATTCCTAATGAACAAAGGATGACGTCACTGAACACCTTACATGCTGTAATTTGCATGATGAGAGAAATTTCCCCTTGTGTGACTATGGACAAGTCCTTGAAGCAAAAGTCTGATAGTCTTCAGTCTGATGTGCGTGGTAGAGTTATGCAATGCACTTATGCCTCTCACCAATGCTGACTGCTCAGCTGATGTCAGGAGTCCTACTCACCGTTTATTTGCTGCTCTACATGACTTTGTCCAAGTGTACATTAATACATGTGGAGTAACTTCAGTGCCTGAAAGGGTTCTTCTTGCTGTAGATATAGGAACAAATGATGCAGTTAAAGAGAAACTGAGACTATTGGAAATAAATATCAGAGTTCTGCAAAGTGAAGCAGCAAACAGCAAGTCAAAGAATAAAAAAAAGAATTATAATCAACAAGACACAAGCTCAAAAGAAGATTCCAATACTACAAAGGCGTCAGTTCAGGAGTCGGATTCCAGTGTGCATCCATATGCAACACACACTGAGGATTCACCAGTAAAAAGAAAATGGCTTTCATTGAGCCAACGATGGAAGCCCGAGCTAGAGAAACTTGCTAGCATAGAAGCATGTAAGGTTAAGTGCCTGAGGAATCTTACAATTGGTAATAGTTCTGAATTTGAGATAGCCAAAGGAATTGATGGAACTCGTGTTTTTCTTGGACTGAGAGATGATGGCACTGAGGTAGCTGTCAAACGAATGTACAGGTCAGAATATCAAGACCTGAAAAATGAAGAGCAATTTTTACGGCTTCCTCAGCTTGATAATCCTTGTATTGTGCGCTATGTGGACTTTGCTGAGGATAAAAAGTTTGGATATCTTGCTCTTCAACTTTGTGAATACACAGTGGAGGAATACATTCAAGACCATTTGCCTGAAGACACTTCTCAGCAGCTACAGGTCCTGAAGAAAATAGTAAAAGAAGTGCTCTATAGCCTAAATGCTCTTCACAGCCATGATACCAACGTGCTTCATCGAGACATCAAACCTCAAAATGTTCTGATTGGTAGGAATCATATTTATTATCACTATTATTATTACTTTTTTAACAGATACAACCGGAAAGGCAAGACTAGCAGATTTCGGTTGGGGGAGACGACTTTCCGCACTAATCCTGCTGGAACAAAGTACTGGAAAGCCAGAGAGACTCTTGAAGAGGACAGTAACAGTGGCTACAAGAGGAGTTCTGATGTTCAGGTACAGTATATTAATGATTAATATTGATTAATAATCCATAATAGATATTAAAAAGCTTTTGGTTCTAACTGTTTTACCTCTAAACACATTTAGGTTGCAGGAATGTTAATATATTACATCCTCTCCCGTGGACATCATCCATTTGGCACAGGCCCTCGATGTGAGTGTAACATTCTTGATGGGAAGTACTCTTTGGTACACCTGGAGGATGAACTGGCAAAGGACCTGGTGAAGTGGATGATCAGTCATGAGCCAAAGGACAGACCTATTGTAGAGGAAACCCTTCGCCACCCATACTTTTGGACAAATAAAGAGTAAGACATAATTAAGTTCTTAGTTATATTATTGTGCATTATTATTATTATTGTTTATTATTATTATTATTATTGTTGTTGTTGTTGTTGTTGTTGTTGTTGTTGTTGTTATTATTTTTATATTTTGGATATGTTTGCACTGAATACACTGATTTTCAGTTCATTTAAAATTGCTGTCAGATTTCCAACTCACACTATTTACAGTTTGAATGCACTAAATTAGCAGTTCTCATGTTGGATGAATATTAACCCTGGGTTTTGACAAATTAGCTAATTTGTTGCATTTTGAGTTACAAAATGATGTGCTGATCTGAATGTTTGTACAAAAAATAATAATACAGTTTTTGTTAGCATTGTATATTCAAGTTGTATTTTAAATGACTTTCTTCAAATCCACTGCAACGGTTTTTACATGGTATGTTGCTTTTTATATAAAATTTTCAGTAAAATGGAGTACTTAAGAAAGCTGGGGAATGAACAGGAAGTGGGGAACTGCCGCAATGCTGATCCGGACCTCCTTTCTGATATTGGGGCTGTTACAGTAGGGAAAAGCTTCTCAGACTGGAAAACAAAAGTGAGTCAACCAGATTTTACTCTTTACATTTGCATTTACACTTCTGGCACTTGGCAGATGCCCTTATCCAGAGTGATGTACAAAAGTGCTTGGATTCTCTATCAATGAATACAATGAATCAATGAATAACTGGTTAAATAGGTTACAGACTTTGGATACCATCAGCCTAAAAACTGTGTTGGGAGGATTTTAAAAGAAATTCATACAACAATACATAAAACAAACAGGGAAACTCTTTATTTCTTAACTATCTCAGCCATGTTACAGTAGACAATATTGATGTGTCACTGTGTTTCATTTAAGATGTGTTTATTGCTGCATTTTGGTTATGAAATGTGTGCAAACATGTGCATTAATGTCTTTATGCAAAGAAATCTATTTACAATCTGAAACAGTATTTTTGGTAGTTATCAATTTATAATAGTCTTTAGAAAAAACTGTACCAGTAAACTATTATGAACTGTTTCTGCTCAAACATTTACAAACATGTTTAAGCTTTGTTTATTATAAGAGATTAACCTCACTTGGCACTTTATTAGGAAGACCTATACATGTACTCATCCATGCAATTATCTAATCAGCCAATCATGTGGCAGCAGTGCAATGTATAACATTGTGCAGATGCAACCAGCCACTTCAGGTAATGTACACATCAACCATCAGAATGGTGAAAAATGGGATCTCAGTGATTTTGACCATGGCATGATTTGTTATTAGACTGGCTTGTTTGAGTTTTTCTAGAACTACTGATTTCCTGATATTTTCTGAGAGTTTACTCAGAAAGTTGCAGTGAAGAAAAAACATCCAGTAAGCAGT
The DNA here is from genome assembly GCF_019097595.1 of Hemibagrus wyckioides. Lineage (NCBI taxonomy): Eukaryota > Metazoa > Chordata > Actinopteri > Siluriformes > Bagridae > Hemibagrus > Hemibagrus wyckioides. The sequence continues at coordinate 13,969,773 of NC_080716.1, forward strand.
GGTCCTGTGGATGGAAATACCTCACAGGTGAGAAATCTGAGCAGAGAATGACTGGACTAGTTTAAGATGACAGAAAGACTTCTTGTGGTGAACAGAAAAGCATCTCAGAATGCACTTCTGTCAGCCAACAACAGTAACCTGAGGCTGCAGTGAGCACAGACTCACCAAAATTGGACAGATGAACACTGGAAAAACATGGTATGGTCTGATTAATCCCAATTTCTGCTGAAGCTCACAGATGGTCTGAATTTGGCACCAACAGCCTACCATGTGTCAGCAGACCAGGCTGGTGGAGGTGGTGTGATGGTGTGGGGAATTGTCACAGCATGCAACGTCATGGCTTATGTTTGAAAGAGGACATTCAATTTGGACACAGAGGACATCCACTCCTGGCAAACACCAGTGCTTCCTTGTTCTGTCACTTCACTTTTACTGTATCTCACCTGTTCCTCATTATGTGCGTGTGTGTGTGTTTTCTTTTTAAGCTCCTTCGTTACAGTGCCTCTTTGTGAGGTAAACTATCAGTTCTTTGCGATTTATGACTGTGCTAAGCCGTTATGTTTGTGTAGTGTTTTCTGGGTTTCTACTTTGCCTATTCTTATGATTCTGAATGATGCTTATACCATGGATATGGCTGTTTTGACCCGTTTGACTCTTGCCTGCTTTATATGTGTTTGGATGCTGATTTGGACTCCATTACTTCTGAACACCCTGATGCTTTTGGCTGTCCCTCATTTTTGTGATTGTTTTGTTGGATTTTTGCATTCCTAGTTTTTGTGTTTTTTCCCTTCTTTTGTGCATGCAACTAGCCTTTGTGACTGTTTCTGCTTTTTCATCCTGTTTTGTAGTAAATCATTTACCTCTGCGCTTCGTGACAGCATGAAAGTGCACCTGAAACATCTGCAGGAATTGTTTGATGCAGTCATGTTAACAAGGACCTGAATCTAAAAGAAATATTGGAGTCCATGCCATGAAGAATTAAAGCTGTTTTCAGAGCAAACGAGGCCCTATTTAGTATCAGTATACTGTTGTCCATGCATTTGTCAGTCCCTATGACAGACCCTTCATGTTTTGTTTATGTTTAGTTTTGTTTTAGGTTTCGTTTTAGTCCTGTCTTAATCCTGTGCATGGGTCTGAACGCACACGGTTCCCACAGAGATTGGGGTTTGAGCCCCACGTGGTGGGCACCCGGATGTTACAATCAAGAAGTAGCCTGCATTAGTGATTCATGACAACAGAATACTTGTTTGTGAATCATAAAGTACTTGGCTTTCTATAGTACCTGTTTCTCCACAGTTGCCCTCAGAGCTTGTGCAAAAAATTGAGGATAAGAAAAAGCCCTACCCGGAGAACACACTTGGTCTGCTGCGCTTTATAAGGATTATGCGTGAGCATTAGTGAGTTGTACAGAAAATATACCTTATTGATATGATTTTGTTTGAATTGTCACAGCTAATTAATTTTGTTCTGTCTCAATAGCTCGGAAGATGCCAAGACTACAGATTTGATGGCGATTTTCCCTGACCTTTTTGAAACTGCTTTCATAATTGCCAAACAGAGAGGCTGGATCACTGAGAGCGAATTTATGCTTGAGATGCCAGAGATATGACGACTGACCACTTTCAAAAGCATGTCTCCACTTTTTAAAAAGACTTTTTTTTTAATGTATAAAGGTATACATTGTATGAATGTGTATGTTAAAATAATGATTGTGAATGTCTGATCATGCTAATGCATTGCTCATTTTTATATTAAAACTAGTTATGATTCCGTCCTATAGGAACTAAAACAAGGTTTATCTCTGTAGTTGTGATTTCAACACTCTGTTTAATCATCCAGTACCTAGAAACCTAACCTAACCGAAAGTTCTAATGGGCTTCCAGTGAACACAGTATGAGCATGTACTTATTGCCAGAATGGTACGCAAAATCCTCTGTGTATAGAATTGATCTGAATATGAGATCCCCCAGCCCAAATTAAAGAATTAATCATTTTATCTAATAAGTCAAAGAAGTGCTTAGGTAAAAATAAAGGAATTGTTAGAAACAAACAGAGAAATTTATGCAGAACATTCATTTTAATAGCATTAATCTTTCCAATCAGAGACAAAGGCAGACTATTGCCTCTCTGAAAATCAGACTTCATTTTGGTTAGAAAAAGACCTTATTAAGATTAATACCAAGGTACCTAAATTCAGAGGGAGTGATTTTGAAGGGAATGTACAGGTTTTTAAGTTGCAAAGCAGCTGTGTTGATGGGATAACATTTACTCTTCTAAAAATTTAATATCTATCTAGAGAAGGAGCTGAATGTATAGAGACAATAGACAAGATACCAGGCAGACCGGATACAGGATCAGATACATATAGCAATAATTCATCTGCATACAATGATAGTCGATGTTCAACACCATTCCTTATAACACCCTTAAATAAAGTAGAGGATCGCAACGAAATGGCCAATGGCTCAACTGCCAAAGCAAATAGAGATGGAGATAAAGGGCAGCGCTGACATGTTCCAACATTCGGAATGAACATTGTTTGTTAGAATACTGGCTTGTGGTGATGTACGAAGTAATTTCACCCAGCTAATAAATTTATTACCAAAGCCATTTTTTTAAATACGGCAAATGTATAATCCTTTTTTGGACTGCATCACTTTAATTGAGAATTTATTTCTTCAAAGGAAAATGGGGAATCTAGTTCTTGTACACGGTCCGAATCAATGGTAGGGTTTTCAAAGTTGGCCAGAAACTGATTCATAATGGTATTATCAGCCAGAAATTCAGATTTAAACAAGGAAGTATAGAATGATTTGAATGTAGCATTCATTTCCATCTTGTCTGTAACAGATACATTAAAACTATTATTAATTTTGAGTATCAAACATGAGGTAGATTGATGTTTCATCTGGTGTGCCAATAGTCGATATGCTAAATCCCCATGTTCATAGTAAGGGCTACGTGTCTGCAATAACAGTCGCTCTATGTCTTTAGTGGAGATGAGATCAATTCCTGTCATAAGGTTAAGACGTTTCTTAAACAGTTCTGGGGAGGGATTGGATGTGCACTCTTGGGCAGACACCAGTAGCAGAAGGGAATTCTGTGAGTCTGGCCTTATGTTTTTTATTGCAATGGGAGGAGTATGGAATAATCTGTCCTCTAAGGAAAGCCTTCAGTGGCTACCAAAGTAAAGTCAAGAGAGTCAAGAGTCAAGAAGCTTTTATTGTCATTTCAACCACATATAGCTGACACAATACATAGTGAAATGAAACAACGTTTCTCCAGGACCCTGGTGCTACATAAACAACATACACCATATAATTACAAACAGAAGCAACAACACAAAGCTAGGACAGTCCTAAGTTTGTCCTAGCCACATAATGTGCAATGTGTGCAACTAGGTAAACTAGTAAAGACACATAAGTCAGTGTTACAGGTGGAGTGACCATCATTACAATCATACAGGATATGATAAGACCCTGATCAGCCCAAGACATATGAAAAGGCATATTAAACAGACTGTACCTGAACACAATGATTGTGAACACAGTGATTCACAAAATCAGCCTCATGCTCACCTAGTGCCACATATAAGTTCAACTTACCAGATATTGGTACCTTACCAGCTATTAACAGGCTGTATACTTGCTGATGTTCTCACAATCTCCCACCGCATGCAAATATGTTCCACTCGTAAAGAAACACAAACAGTTTGCTGTAAGTAAAGGTGTGGCTTCGGCGTGTCAGATTTGTAATACGTGGGTCAAAAAGCTGGCATTCACTATATCATCTACAGAATGTCTTTCGTATATATGCTTATCAGGAAAATCCAAGGGATTGTGTGTCTTTCCCAAAAAGGTTTTTCCTTTCGAATGATCCTTCTCGCATCACTACAAAGGGTTAAAGCGTTTACATCTGTGGGTCAGATTCATATTACTTTGCTCACAGCTGATTGGTCCAAGTTAGGTTTCAGTTCTGATGTCTCCGGCTGTGTTTCCGTGTTTCTTACAGTAGAAGGAAGGAAGATCATCTCCTAGTCCTTTTATCATCTTTAAAGAGAAGGACATTCAGACGCCTGTCATTTTCAGTTTTGCCTTCATTCACACTCTGAATCACAACCCAATGAGAAGTAAGTAAGGTTATTATAAGTATTTTTATAATTATGACTGTTGAGGGAGGGCGCCATACATTACTGTTTTCGCTACTACTGTTTATTTATATAAAACTTATTTTATTTATCTTGATTGTTTTATCTTGAGTTTTTTCATTCATTTTGTAAATGCTGTGTAACTACTACTCAAGTATTAACTATTACTCTTTACAGTTTGAAAAACTAAAATGAATAAGAGCAAGAGGCAGTAACCAACACAATCATCTATAACAATTCATTCTTACTATATTTATTAATAATTATTATAAATCATTATTTTCCCCTCTGTTTATTATTAACTTTAGTTGGTTTGATCATATTTTGGTGCTTCCTTTACTCAGTTTAGTTTGGATATACTGACTACACCCGAGAACCGATAAAACTTGTTTTCGTCAAAGTCAAAAGTCAAAGTGAAAGAAGCTTTATTGTCATTTCAACCATATATAGCTGATGCAATACACAGTGAAGTGAAACAACGTTCCTCCTAGACCAAAGGTGCTACACATAACAAAGACAAAGTACAGTGATGCAGACAAACATAGAGCCAAACATATAAAACTAAACTATACATACAACAGAAGTGCACAGGATGACAAGACAAGACAGTGCAGACAAACAACATGTAGACCGACTCTGTGCAAAAGAATAGTGTTGACAGTGAGTGCAAATATTAAGGTTAACATGTAAACAGGATCAATATAAAGTGTAAAGTGTAATGTAAAGTGACATATGAGTGCAAACAGGACAATTTGTGTGTGTGTGTGTGTGTGTCCAGCACAGTATAGTTCTCGTTGAGTCAGTCTCATTGACACAGTCCAGCACATATTATCTCACACATACCACCCCAATTTATCTCCACAGAACATTTAGGAGTCAATGGCATTCCATATACAATGGTCCATTCCTATTCCAGTCCCGGTTCCAGTTGAAGTTAAGCCAAGGAAAACACATCCGTTAATACAGTGCATTGTTGACAACAAAGCAAAGAAATTAAAGAAACTTGTTGGTGAATCCAATATTAATGGACTGTACTCTTCAGCAATCTGGAATGATGATGTTTCCCTCCTGACAGCAGCAGCTGTATGTGGGAATGAAGAGATTTGTAACTTTCTCCTGAGAGAAAAAGCGGATCCCAACATACTATCCACAAATCACCTAACAGCTCTGCACTATGCTGCAAATACTCCTGGAGTTCCACTGAATATTGTGAGAAGATTAATAGCTGCAAAAGCTAATCCAGATGGTCATCAACAACAGCCTTTTACACCCTTACAGTTTGCTGCCAGTAAGGACAGACTGGACGTGTTCAAAGCACTTATAGAAGCTGGTGCAGTCCCTGAAAGAACTTATGGGGTAAAACCGGATTTGGATCAGAAAGTAGAGAATCTAATTAATAAATTACCTGTAGGAAATAAAGTAGTAGAGAAATGCAGACTGTTTTTCAATTATGCTACTATGGTTCCAAGAACAAAACAGCCAGAGGTTTTTAACTTCTGTAAGGAACATTTTTTTGAGGAACATCCTTTTACACATATTGTACTTTTTGAAGGATATTTTAATGTTGTGGGCCCATCAACAGAACTGTATCAACAGAGTAGTATAAAGTGGTTGAAAGACTCCAAGAAGACAGACATCTACATCGAGGGATTCATCAAACGCTTTCCCAGAATTCCTTTTGAACATAGGCTACAGGCATTAAACAGCTTACATGCTGTAATTTGCATGATGAGAGAAATTTCCCCTCAAATATTTAATGAGATCTTACCCATTTTGATTAAATGTTTACTGCCAACTAATACAGTGCAGGGAAATATTTTTAATCCCCTAATACTAAGTATTCTTTGTGTGACTATGGACAAGTCCTCAAAGCAAAAGCCTGCTGCTGATAGTCTTCAGTATGATGTGCTTGAAACGTTATGCAATGCACTTATGCCTCTCACCAATCCTAACTGCTCAACTGATGTCAGCATTCTTACTTACCGTTTATTTGCTGCTCTACATGAGTTTGTCCCAGAGCACATTCATTTATGTGGAGTAACGTCGGTGCCTGAAAGGGTTCTTCTTGCTGTAGATATAGGAACAGATGATGCAGTTAAAGAGAAACTGCGAGTACTGGACACAAATCTCAGATTTCCGCAAAGCGTCAGGACTGTAGATTGCTTGGGTGAAGCAGCAGACAGCATGTCGTCAAAGAAGAAAAAGAAGAAGAAGAAGAAGAAAAAGAATGACAATCAACAAGACACTAGCTCAAAAGAAGATTCCAATACTACAAAGGCGTCAGTTCAGGAGTCGGATTCCAGCGTGCATCCATATACAACACACACTGAGGATTCACCAGTAAAAAGAAAATGGCTTTCATTGAGCCATCGATGGAAGCCCAAGCTAGAGAAACTTGCTAGCATAGAAGCACATGAGGTTTATCGCCTGAGGAATCTTACAATTGGTAATAGTTCTGAATTTGAGATAGCCAAAGGAAGTGATGGAACTCGTGTTTTTCTTGGACTGAGAGATGATGGCACTGAGGTAGCTGTCAAACGAATGTACAGGTCAGAATATCAAGACCTGAAAAATGAAGAGCAATTTTTACGGCTCCCTCAGCTTGATAATCCTTGTATTGTGCGCTATGTGGACTTTGCAGAGGATGACAATTTTGGATATCTTGCTCTTCAACTTTGTGAATACACAGTGGAGGAATACATTCAAGACCATTTGCCTGAAGACACTTCTCAGCAGCTACAGGTCCTGAAGAAAATAGTAAAAGAAGTGCTCTATAGCCTAAATGCTCTTCACAGCCACGATACGAACGTGCTTCATCGAGACATCAAACCTCAAAATGTTCTGATTGGTAGGAATCATATTAATTATCAGTCCTGTCTGTAATTATTGACATAATTAAAAATATATGCATGACTGGCAAATTTTTCAGTTAACTTTTTAATGTTATTACTTTTTTAACAGATACAACCGGAAAGGCAAGACTAGCAGATTTCGGCATAAGTCGAAGACTGAAGTTGGGGGAGACGACTTGCCGCACTTCTCCTGCTGGAACAAAGTACTGGAAAGCCAGAGAGACTCTTGAAGAGGACAGTAACAGTGGCTACAAGAAGAGTTCTGATGTTCAGGTACAGTATATTAATGATTAATATTGATTAGTAATCCATAATAGATATTAAAAAGCTTTTGGTTCTAACTGTTTTACCTCTAAACACATTTAGGTTGCAGGAATGTTAATATATTACATCCTCTCCCGTGGACATCATCCATTTGGCACAGGCCCTCGATGTGAGTGTAACATTCTTGATGGGAAGTACTCTTTGGTACACCTGGAGGATGAACTGGCAAAGGACCTGGTGAAGTGGATGATCAGTCATGAGCCAAAGGACAGACCTATTGTAGAGGAAACCCTTCGCCACCCATACTTTTGGCCAAATAAAGAGTAAGACATAACTAATTTCTTAGTTATATTATTGTGTATTATTGTTGTTATTATTATTATTATTATTTTTTTTTTTTGTTATTGTTATTTTTATATTTTGGATATGTTTGCATTGAATACACTGATTTTCAGTTCATTTAAAATTGCTGTCAGATTTCCAACTCACACTATTTACAGTTTGAATGCACTAAATTAGCAGTTCTCATGTTAGATGAATATTAACCCTGGGTTTTGACAAATTAGCCAATTTGTTTGCATTTTGATAGTTACAAAATGATGTGCTGATCTGAATATTTGTACAAAACAAAAAAAAGAATACAGTTTTTGTTAGCACTTAAACAAATGCTACAAATTAAAATTGTATATTGCCATTGCATTGTATATTCAAGTTGTATTTTAAATGACTTTCTTCAAATCCACTGCAAACAAATTTTACATGGTATGTTGCAAACGAATTTTACATGGTATGTTGCTTTTTATATAAAATTTTCAGTAAAATGGAGTACTTAAGAAAGCTGGGGAATGAACAGGAAGTGGGGAACTGCCGCAATGCTGATCCAGACCTCCTTTCTGATATTGAGGCTGTTACAGTAGGGAAAAGCTTCTCAGACTGGAAAACAAAAGTGAGTCAACCAGATTTTACTCTTTACATTTGCATTTACACTTCTGGCATTTGCCAGATGCCCTTATCCAGAGTGATGTACAAAAGTGCTTGAATTCTCTATCAATGAATACATTAACTCTGGTTTACTAGGATACATTGGATACCATCAGCTGTTTGTTTTATGTATTGTATGAATTTCTTTTAAAATCCTCCCAACACAAACAGGGAAACTCTTTATTTCTTAAGTCTCTCAGCCATGTTACAGTAGACAATATTGATTTGTCACTGTGTTTCTTTTAAGGTGTGTTTATTGCTGCATTTTGGTTATGAAATGTGTGCAAACATGTGCATTAATGTGTTTATGCAAAGAAATGTTTACATTCTGAAACTCGTAATCCAATGAAGCAGAAAAGTCCAAAAACCAGTAAATCCAAATCAGCGATAGCAAACAAATCCAAGAAACACTGGGCAAGAATCAGTAAACTATAATCCAAATCTAGGTCAACACACAAAAGGTAATCAGAAAACAAAGAAGCAGAGAAATGGCTTGATAATGTAACAAACACAACACTTTGCGTCTATGACTAGAAAACACACTGCTTAAATGCCGTAAAACCCTGGAAGTGTTCTTCATGGGTAGCATCAAAACTTGGGCGAGGGCCCCCTCTGGTGGGCAGATGCTGGTAGTGATGCTACCCCCTCCCCCCAGGAACACCTCCAGGTGTTCTACGTTGTGGACGCCCTCGGGTCCGAGGACCAGGTCGATTAGGATGTAGACGATGGAACTCCTCCACTATGGAGGGGTCTAAGATGTCATCAGCGTTTTACCTGTGTATATGTTTGCACCTGACACCAAGACAAATTCCTAGTACTGTAAAGTGCTCTTTGCTGATCCTTTGCTGTACCTGGCAATAAAAGTTTTTCTGATTCTGATTCTGATTCCTCTGGGCCATACCCTTCCCAGTCCACAAGACTGCAAGCGGTGTTTGTGACTAAGAGTTCAGGAGCGAGTTTACCCTGTATGCTAGGGTTCCGTCCAGCAGTGGTTGTGGTTCGTTGTTCAGGGCCGTATCGTCTCCCTGGGGGTGTGCCGGTTTCACTAGTGATATATGGAAGGTGGGAGGGATACGTCACTGGATTCACTTGACGGACCTGGAATCTGGGATGTGGGCACCTGTGGCGGTTTTCCTGTATCTTCTGTCATTGCACAGCGTGCTGTAGGCAAACGTGAGCACTGACCCAGACTCCCTGGCAATGCCGGATCCAGTCATCCATGGTGGGCATGGAAGGCTCATCTGACCACTAAAACAATGGCGGCTGGTATCATGGAATGCACTGGAAAGGCGTGAGGCTTGTAGACGAGTGTGTGAGTGAGTTCTGGGCATACTCAGCCCATGGGAGGAATTCACTCCAGTGTTGTTGCTCACGGCTACAGTAAGTGAGTAGGTACTTGCCAATCTCCTGATTTAGCCGTTCCATCTGTCCATTAGACTGTGGATGGTACCTGGAACTGAGGCTCACGTTTACCTTTAGGTGCGTACAAAAGGCTCTCCAAACTCTTGACGTAAACTGTGACCCTCGATCAGATACGATGTCCTCCGGGAGACCATAGACGCGGAATTTGTGATGAAACAGGGCTGTGGCAGTCTGTGGGTAAGCCTTTGAGGGGTACCAGCCGGCATGTCTACTGCCACTAGCATGGTGGTATATCCAGCAGAACTGGGGAGGTCAGTAACAAAGTTCACCGCAATGTAGGACCAGGGCCGGTTGGGGATGGGTAGAGGTTCTAGTAGACCAGTAGGGAGCTGTCGGCTGGTTCAAGTCTGGGTGCAGGTGCTGCTGGTGCTCACGTATTCCTTCACGTCTTGGGCTAGTGTGGGCCACCAGAATCTGTTGCTGTCCAGGGCCTCGTGCACCCACTGGATTACTTGGGGACAAAGAGAGGCAGGCACAAAGAGCTTGTTCTGTGGACAGGTTGGTCGCGGGAGTTCTTTGTTCTGGGCCTGTCACTGGGGCCGCTTATTGGATCATATCGGTGGGAGAGGGCGTCAGCCTTAGAGTTCTTTGTGCCTGGTTGATAGGTCATGGTAAACTGAAAACGGTGAAGAATAAAGCCTGTCGGGCTTGTCTAGGGTTCAATCTCTTGGCTTTTCGTAGATACTGTAAGTTAGCACCAGGGTATACTTTTCTGGGATTTCCATGGCGTTGTGCCAGCATAGCCCCGATTCCACAGCTGGAGGCGTCAACTTCGACAATGAAGGGTCTCTTGGCGTCTGGGTGTCTTAATATGGGTGCCATGGTGAAGCTGGTCTTTAGCTTGTCGAAAGCAACTTGAGCCTGTCGTCGTCCAGTGTAAATGCCATAGTTTTCCCCAATGCAGTAAGGTTAGGGGACTGGCGATGAAACTGTAATTGCGAATGAAACACTGGTAGAAGATTGCGAACCCCAGGTATTTCTGCAGCTCCCGTATTGTGGCGGGTTCTGGCCAGTCTGACTTGACTTGTCGGCGTCCATTTCCACCCCCCTTTGAGAAATGACATAACCCAGGAAGGTAATGCTGTCTCTGTGAAATTCACACTTCTCTGCTTTGACATAAAGTTAATTTTGTAACAGCCGGGTAAGTACTGATCTCACGTGACGATGTGCTCTTCATAGGTGAATGAGTAGATCAGGATGTCGTCTATATATGCGATGACACAGTCATTCCAATGAAGGCTTGGAATACTGCTGGGGCATTGGTCAGACCATATGGCATTACCAGCTACTTGTAGTGTCTTCCACTCATCCCCTGCTTTAATCCGGACTAGGTTATAAGCACTACGTAGGTCGAGTTTTGTGAATACCTGGGCCTCCCTGAGTTGTTCTAATGCTGCTGGCACTAGTGGTAATGGGTAATCAATGCATGGTCTCAGGCCTCCATCCTTCTTTTCCACAAAGAAGAAGCTTGCGGCTGCTGGAGACGTAGATGGCCGAATATAGCCTGCGGCTAGAGCTTCTTTCACATAATCCTCCATGGCTTGGGTTTCAGGATGAGAGAAAGGGTAAACTTTGTTTATAGGAGGCATGCTGTTAGGTAGCAGATCAATGGTACAGTCCCAAGGATGGTGAGGAGGTAGCTGCATAGCGTTTTCCTTACTGAACACTTCTTGTGAGTCCTCATATTCGTGTGGTATGAAGGCATATTCTGGAGTGTCTGGACTCTCCATGGAGGTTGAAAGAAATGGCGTTGATCGGATCTTGCGTAGGCAGTGGCTGTGACAATGGAATGACCAGCTGATCAGTTCTCCCTACTTCCAGGACATGATAGGGTTATGAAGTTGCAGCCAGGGGAAGCCCAGTATGATAGGGTTCAAGGGGGTTGGAATGACGTAGACAGTGATTTCCTAATTCGTCCAGTCTGGATGGTAATCGGATGGGTCCGATGGGTAATGTGGTCTCCCCCAATGGAGAGATTATCAATAGCCGTCACTTGCATGGGGGTTTGACATGGTAGCATTGGGAGGTGAAAGTCCTTACGCCGAAAGCACCATGGAGCCATGGGTATGATGCAGGATTACTTTTAACATCAGACAGGAATGCCACAGTTTGTCTCTCACCTTGAAACTCGTGGATTTCTCTGGACAGTTCATGATTCAGTGGCCTGTGCCCCCACAGTAGAAACACAGATTTCAACACTGGTGTTCTTCCAAAGGCACTCTGGTACCGCGTAATTGCATCAGTGCAGTACCCTCCTCACGTGGCCTGTGGGAATTCTCACGGATACATGAAAGGTGTTTATGCTGACGGATCAGGTTGTCCAGGCGCATGGCTGTGGTAATATATTCAGATAGGGTGATGTCGGTACTAGGGATGCAACAATACAGTTAACCCACGGTTCAATATGTACCGCGGTTTTTACCCAGGGTTTTTGGTTCGGTTCGGTTCGGATGGCTTGGCAAATTAAAGGTTTTTTTTCCATTATTCTTTGTTTAGGTGACGGGAACAGTAAGTATGTTAAGAAGGAAAAAACTGGTTTTAGTTGCAATTCTCTTTATTTTACTTAAATGCAAAAATAAACTAACACAATGGAAGTGTACTGAAAATAGTGAGATATAAAAATTAGCGCTTGTATGACTTTATTTACAGGAGACGGGTTTCCGCTCTGTAATGACCAGTCACTGTGAGATAACTCTCTGTTACCCCCGAGCTCCAGCTATCTGTTATTAGAGCAAGACTTTGTGCTTTAACCAAAGCGTTTTAAATTTTTTTGCGTGTTTTTTTGTAGAGGTCGGGAATAAAGGCTCCCGCTTCCACACAGTGATATCTCTGGGTGATGGAGCTGTAGATGTGTGGTCATGTTGGAAGTATTTCCATGTCAGTATCTAACTCGTGTGGAACACTGCTTAAACACAGTCATTTTTTGTTTACCGTTTTTGTTTCATCGGCATCATGGTCAACAACAAATGTCCCCCACCACAGATCTGAATCACGGCGCTGCTTCCTCGTGTTTCTGTCTCACTTCACCGCTCTCCAGGGTTAGAGTGAAATCTGACACCAGCATCACAAGCATGGTTACTGCCCCTAACTTTAGCGCTCACTGATTGGATATTTACTCACGGGGAGGCGTGTCTGTCTCAGCACATAGACATACAGTGCAGGCAAACACACACAGGAGGTACAGAGAGTAATAGAGCGCATGAAGAAAAAAAAATACACCCCCCCCCCCAAATTTTTTTAAAACGCATGGTTATTATTGTTTTAAGGAGAAAAACGCAGTTCACATGTGTATTGCACCGTGGAGGTCGTACCGAATGGTTCAATATTATATTGAGTATTGTGGCATCCCTAGTCGGTACTGTGACAGGCCAATCTCAGCCTGGGCTGGGCAAAGTCCCTCTCTGAACACCGCCAGTAATGCAGGGTCGTTCAATCCACTCTTTGCCGCCAGGGTGCATAATGTTACGGCATAATTGGCGGCCAGTTTGGTCCCTTGGCATAGTTCCGCCAGTAAATCCAAATCAGCGATAGCAAACAAATCCAAGAAACACTGGGCAAGAATCAGTAAACGATAATCCAAAGCTAGGTCAACACACAAAAGGCAATCAGAAAACAAAGAAGCAGAGAAATGGCTTGATAATGTAATAAACACAATACTATGTGTCTATGAATAGAAAACACGCTGTTTAAATGCCATAAAACCCTGGAAGTGTTCTTTGTGGGTAGCGTCAAAACTCGGGAGAGGTGTCCCTCTGGTGGGCAGGTGCTGGTAGTGACATTACAACTATTATAAACTGCTTCTGCTCAAACATTTACAAACATGTTGAAGCTTTGTATTACCTTCACTTTATTGTGTGTGTGTGTGTATGTGTGTGTGTGTTTTGTGTGTTTTCTTTTTAAGCTCCTTCGTTACAGTGCCTCTTTGTGAGGTAAACTCTCAGTTCTTTGCGATTTGTGACTGTGCTAAGCCGTTATGTTTGTGTAGTGTTTTCTGTGTTTCAGCTTTGCCTATTCTTATGATTCTGAATGATGCTTATACCATGGATATGGCTGTTTTGACTCTTGCCTGCTTTATATGTGTTGGATGCTGACTTGGACTCCATTTCTTCTGAACACCCTGATGCTTTTGGCTGTCCCTCATTTTTGTGATTGTTTTTTTTTTTCTTCGATTTTTGCATTCCCTGTTTTTGTGTTTCCCTTCTTTTTTGCCTGCACCTAGCCTTTGTGACTGTTTCTGCTTTTGCATCCTGTTTTGTAGTAAATCATTTACCTCTGTGAGTTTGCTTCGTGACAGCATGAAAGTGCACCTGAAACATCTTCAGGAATTGTGTGATGCAGTCATGTTAACAAGGACCTGAATCTAAAAAAAAAAGAATGTTGTGGAATCCATGCCATGAAGAATTCAGGCTGTTTTCAGAGCAAAAAGAGGCCCTACTCAATATTAGTATACTGTTAATAAAGTACTAATAAAATGCCCAGTGAGTGTATATCATGCAGTAGCCTGCTTTAGTGATTTTATCATGCAAATGTGATTCATGAGACTACAACAGAATACTTGTTTGTGAATCATAAAGTACTTGGCTTTCTATAATACCTGTTTCTCCACAGTTGCCCTCTGAGCTTGTGCAAAAAATTGAGGATAAGAAAAAGCCCTACCCGGAGAACACACTTGGTCTGCTGCGCTTCATAAGGATTATGCGTGAGCATTAGTGAGTTGTACAGAAAATATACCTTATTGATATGATTTTGTTTTGAATGTTTGTTTTGTTATGAATTAATTTTGTTCTGTTTCAATAGCGCTGAAGATGCCAAGACGATAGATTTGATGGCATTTTTCCCTGACCTTTTTGAAGCTGCTTTCATCATTGCCAAAAAGAGAGGCTGGATCACTGCGATGGAATTTATGCTTGAGATACCAGAGACATGACCACTTTAAAATGCTCAATTATGTCTCCTTTTTTTTTTTAGTTTATATTTTTTAAAAAAACACCACCCTAGTGACTATGAATATTTGATACAGCTTAATGAATTGTTAATGTTTTATCCCTGTAGCTGTGATTACAACAACCTGTTCAATAAGGTGGCACCAAAGTTTGCTCTTTTAAGTGACCTTCTGCTAACTTCTAATGCTGAAGTGAACACACTATGGGCATACACTCACTATCAGATGAGCATGCAAATTTCTTTGTATATAGAAATGATCTGATGCTGGATATCTCTATACATATTTTACAACCAGGGGTTTGGCTGTGTGACATTCACAGAATTTAATTTTAACAGTTCACAGTTAGTTGGTATGGGGTTGCTGTCTTTTTATACATCTTTTGCTTATATACATTTTTGCTGATCCCAATATGCTATCAACCTCAGCAATTTTCTAATTGTAATCATTATTGAAACATTGACTGTTAACAAACTTTCTGTATTATCTGACAATTCTAATGTTGCTGGGTTGTTTTTTAAGGTCCATTAACATGCCCTCATGAACTTGGAAGTGCCTTGCACCCATGGCACATATGACAACAATTTGTTTTTTTGTATTCACTCAGAACCAGAAATGAAATTGGGTGACATCACATTTCTGGGCAAATTCTGGTCCTGAAGTGTAAATCTGTTTTGATTAAGTCCCTTGCCCTCTCTAAGAGTTCATTTGATGTGAAATGGCGTTCAGGATTTGTTATATACTTTGTTATATTCAGATTTATATTTCTATCATTTATATTTTTACCATTGTGAAAAATAAATCAGTCCCTCCAGGATTTTGTAATTTACAGAAATTAATGCTATATCATGCAAAGTCTTCAATATTTGGCAGCGCTTGAAATTTTTCAAAATTACTGCAGATTTGGGCCAATATGTCTCATTTGATGTTATCACAACACAGTCAGCCAAGGCCCTCTTTGATTCACACGTGTCAAACATGACTACTGCTGTCATACAAGGTAATTACAAATGTGTCTTCACCGGTAGAAGTTTAAAAGAAGAATTCTTTTTATAATAAATTCTGTTATCAACATATTACAAAGAACGCAGACCATTTAATGAGTGTTGGGTAGGCTTTATTCTTTATTTAATCAGTTTAATGTGAATATCATTGGACATTGGAAAGGTATCTGGCAGTAGTGCCTCAGTGCACATTAACAGTACAATGACAGATTTCTTGCTTTTCCTGCTGCTGATATTATCTCACATGTTTAGTTCTCCCTCTAGTGGGTGGTCTGAAGCATAATGATGAGACTCTGTAGAAGAACAGAAACACTGAAAGAATCTATCCAGGTTTATAGTATTAAATAATAACAATAATAACATCCAATAATAAACATAATAACATCCAAGAGACAATTTGCAGACTGGAAATTTCACATGACACATATTTTCATTACTGACACATTAAATGATGTTTCTTTTTCTAGATGCAGACATTCACAAAAGAGTAAAGAGACTGAAGAAAAATGAGTTTGGTTTATAATTATGATTGATTTGAGGTTTGAAGTTTTCTAGCTTAACTAAGATAGGTCATGTCTATCCTTGTTTTTTATTGACTGTTCTTCTGATTGAATTACAGGCTTCAAAATCTAAACTACTATCTAATATAAAATGTTCTTTAATTGTTATGACCTTCAATTTCCAACACCTAAATCTAACACTAATCTGAACCTTAATAACCATCAGACAATTATCACACGGTCAGATATATGCTAATATATACACTGATCAGGCATAACATTATGACTGCCTGCCTAATATTGTGTTGGTCCCCCTTTTGCTGCCAAAACAGCCCTGAACTGTTGAGGCATGGAATCTACTAGATCCCTGAAGGTGTGCTGTGGTATCTGGCACCAAGATGTTAGCAGCAGACCCTTTAAGTACTCTAAGTTGTGAGTTGGGGCCCATGGAGGAAACTTAGAGAACTTAAAGGATACCTACAGGATGCATAGGATGCTAACAAGACTTAATGGATACTTTTGATAGATACTGACCACTGCAGACTGGAATACCCCAAAAAAGCTGCAGTTTTGGAGATGCTCTGATCCAGTCATCTAGCCAATACAATTTGGCCCTTATCAGACTCACTCAAATCCTTATGCTTGCCCATTTGTCCTGCTTCTAACACATCAACTTTGAGGACAAAATTATATAATAATATTATTATTATATTTACTGCCTAATATATCCCACCCACTAACAGGTGCCATGATGAGATGACTGCTCACTGCTCATAATGTTATGCCTGATCGGTGTATATAAATACAAATGTCCTGTCTACAGAAATATAACTAGTGGGCTGTAAGAAAAACAGAATATTTCACACAGAAATCTTGCACTTAACTACACTACCAGTCACACACCTTCTAATTCCATGGTCTTTCCTGATGTTTATTTCTTTCTAAATTGTAAAACAATGCTGAAGGCGGGCAAAATACACAATAATGTCCTTTGAACAGTTGATATTGTTTTTTATTGCAATGGGAGGACTATGAAATAATCTGTCCTCTAAGGAAAGCCTTCAGTGGCTACCAAAGTAAAGTCAAGAGAGTCAAGTCAAGAAGCTTTTATTGTCATTTCAACCACATATAGCTGACACAATACATAGTGAAATGAAACAACGTTTCTCCAGGACCCTGGTGCTACATAAACAACATACACCATATAATTACAAACAGAAGCAACAACACAAAGCTAGGACAGTCCTAAGTTTGTCCTAGCCACATAAAGTGCAATGTGTGCAACTAGGTAAACTAGTAAAGACACATAAGTCAGTGTTACAGGTGGAGTGACCATCATTACAATCATACAGGATATGATAAGACCCTGATCAGCCCAAGACATATGAAAAGGCATATTAAACAGACTGTACCTGAACACAATGATTGTGAACACAGTGATTCACAAAATCAGCCTCATGCTCACCTAGTGCCACATATAAGTTCAACTTACCAGATATTGGTACCTTACCAGCTATTAACAGGCTGTATACTTGCTGATGTTCTCACAATCTCCCACCGCATGCAAATATGTTCCACTCGTAAAGAAACACAAACAGTTTGCTGTAAGTAAAGGTGTGGCTTCGGCGTGTCAGATTTGTAATACGTGGGTCAAAAAGCTGGCATTCACTATATCATCTGCAGAATGTCTTTCGTATATATGCTTATCAGGAAAATCCAAGGGATTGTGTGTCTTTCCCAAAAAGGTTTTTCCTTTCGAATGATCCTTCTCGCATCACTACAAAGGGTTAAAGCGTTTACATCTGTGGGTCAGATTCATATTACTTTGCTCACAGCTGATTGGTCCAAGTTAGGTTTCAGTTCTGATGTCTCCGGCTGTGTTTCCGTGTTTCTTACAGTAGAAGGAAGGAAGATCATCTCCTAGTCCTTTTATCATCTTTAAAGAGAAGGACATTCAGACGCCTGTCATTTTCAGTTTTGCCTTCATTCACACTCTGAATCACAACCCAATGAGAAGTAAGTAAGGTTATTATAAGTATTTTTATAATTATGACTGTTGAGGGAGGGCGCCATACATTACTGTTTTCGCTACTACTGTTTATTTATATAAAACTTATTTTATCTTGATTGTTTTATCTTGAGTTTGTTAATTCATTTTGTAAATGCTGTGTAACTACTACTCAAGTATTAACTATTACTCTTTACAGTTTGAAAAACTAAAGTGAATAAGAGCAAGAGGCAGTAACCAACACAATCATCTATAACAATTCATTCTTAATCACTAAATCATTATTTTCCCTTCTGTTTATTATTAACTTTAGTTAGTTTGATCATATTTTGGCGCTTCCTTTACTCAGTTTAGTTTGGATATACTGACTGACTGAGCTGATAAAACTTGTTCAGTGGAATGCCAAGAGAGGATACAAGTATAAACACATGCCGAAGGTTTAACCATTTATTATCAGTAAGTGAAAGCTCTTAGGAAAAAGTCAACCTATGATACCAATGTTGCCTTCGCCATGTGTTCAAAATCTAGGCGACTTTTCGTGCGTTTTTTTTTTGTGGTCTCTTCTATTTCTTTTTTGATAGAAAAAGCTTGGTGACACGACTTCCTGTGAAGATATTCTGATAACTGCAGCCATAAAGTTTACATACGCTTCATATTGGTAATATTTTTGGTGTTAGGGTGTTCCCGGTCTGCAGTGGTCAGTATCTATCAAAAGTGGTCCAAGGAAGGAAGCTACTGGTACAAAAACTGCTGAAGAAGTTAATGCTGGTTCTGATAGAAAGGTGTCAGAATACACAGTGCGTGTTTTGGCATTAAAAGGGGAACCAGCACAATATTAGGCAGATGGTCATAATGTTACGCCTGTCCAGTGTACGCGTTTGTATTATTAGTCAAAAGACTAGCCAAAAATGTATGCAACTTTTTCCAGCTCAACATATTTTCATGTCTCTCAGCAACCCGATTCTTTGATTATGGCAAGTACTGGGTGAATTCAGGTTGAGTTATTAAAGTAAGTGCTAGTGTAAGTATTTAGGAAGAGGTAGGTCTTCACCCCTTGTGACATCTAGGTGCCAGAACAGAGAAGAGTCTTGATGCATACCTTCCCTGAGAAATGGTCAAGTAGTACCAGTCATGCAGTACTAGAAGATCTAAGGGAGTGCAGTGCAGGTAGTGAAAGGAGCTTTGAGGTAAGAGGGTGCTGGTCCATTTTTGGCTTTGGAGGCAAGCATCAGTGTTTTAAATCTGAGCAGCTACTGGAAGCCAGTGGAAGGAGTGCAGCAATGGGGTGGTGTGTGAGCACTTTGGAAGGTCATGCAGCTGCATTTTGGATCACATGCAGAGACTGAATGGCACTTAGATCTATACATACAAGCAGAGTAGTCCAGTCTCAAAATAAACACCTGCGTGACTTGAGCAGATAAAAATTGGTAGAATGCTATGTTGTAAACTGACAAGCATGTCAAATGAGCAATGTGCTAAGAAAAGGACAGTTAATTATCCATTGACACCCTGTCAGGGATGGCAGGTGAGGACCCAAATGCAGAACACAGTCCGAGTTCAAACTTAGTCTTTATTAAGAACGGCACAAAAAATGGCAGAGTGCTCAGTCAACTTCAATAGGAAAACAAAACTGAAAAAAACCAGGACACAGCAGGCTGGTAGAATCAGTAAAAGAGACAACCACATACAGTCCAGTAATCCACAATCCAGAGAACAGGTTAAACGTAGGACAGGCAGAGTCATTAACAGCATACAGTCCACTAATCCAAATCCAGAAAGCAGGTTAAATGTAGGACAGGCAGAGTCACAAGTAGCATACAATCCAATAATCCAAAATCCAGAGAGCAGGTTAAACATAAGACAGGCAGAGTCATTGATAGAAGGAAGGCAGAGAAAAACCAGGCAGAGAGGAACTGAAGAAAAGGGCAGGATGCCGTCTCAGAAGCTCAAGGTTGACAGAAGAGACCATCTGGCAAGGAGCATGGACTGCTCGCTAGCTTATATAGGCCAGAGGAGCGTAAAATGGCGGAAACCGGAAATGAGATCGCGAAACCGGAAGTTGCGTCCCGGAACCGGAAGTAGCAACATGGAACCCGGAAATGCATGCCTGACACACCCTGAAGTTGTGAGTAGTTGCCAAAGGGGAGATCAGCGAGGTGTTCAGAGAGATTGCAAGAGCCTGAATTTGAGTTTCAGATGGTGAGCTGTGGTCCATGATGATACACTATATTGCCAAAAGTATTCGCTCACCTGCCTTGACTCGCATATGAACTTAAGTGACATCCCATTCCTAATCCATAGGGTTCAATATGACGTCGGTCCACCCTTTGCAGCTATAACAGCTTCAACTCTTCTGGGAAGGCTGTCCACAAGGTTTAGGAGTGTGTTTATGGGAATTTTTGACCATTCTTCCAGAAGCGCATTTGTGAGATCACACACTGATGTTGGACGAGAAGGCCTGGCTCTCAGTCTCCGCTCTAATTCATCCCAAAGGCGTTCTATCGGGTTGAGGTCAGGACTCTGTGCAGGCCAGTCAAGTTCATCCACACCAGACTCTGTCATCCATGTCTTTATGGACCTTGCTTTGTGCACTGGTGCACAGTCATGTTGGAAGAGGAAGGGGCCAGCTCCAAACTGTTCCCACAAAGTTGGGAGCATGGAATTGTCCAAAATGTCTTGGTATGCTGAAGCCTTCAGAGTTCCTTTCACTGGAACTAAGGGGCCAAGCCCAGCTCCTGAAAAACAACCCCACACCATAATCCCCCCTCCACCAAACTTTACACTTGGCACAATGCAGTCAGACAAGTACCGTTCTCCTGGCAACCGCCAAACCCAGACTCGTCCACCAGATTGCCAGATGGAGAAGCGCGATTCATCACTCCAGAGAACGCGTCTCCACTGCTCTAGAGTCCAGTGGCGGCATGCTTTACACCACTGCATCCGACGCTTTGCATTGCACTTGGTGATGTATGGCTTGGATGCAGCTGCTCGGCCATGGAAACCCATTCCATGAAGCTCTCTGCACACTGTTCTTGAGCTAATCTGAAGGCCACATGAAGTTTGGAGGTCTGTAGCGATTGACTCTGCAGAAAGTTGGCGACCTCTTCGCACTATGCGCCTCAGCATCTGCTGACCCCGCTCCGTCAGTTTACGTGGCCTACCACTTTGTGGCTGAGTTGCTGTCGTTCCCAAACACTTCCACGTTCTTATAATACAGCTGACAGTTGACTGTGGAACATTTAGGAGCGAGGAAATTTCACGACTGGATTTGTTGCACAGGTGGCATCCTATCACAGTTCCACGCTGGAATTCACTGAGCTCCTGAGAGCGACCCATTCTTTCACAAATGTTTGTAAAAACAGTCTGCATGCCTAGGTGCTTGATTTTATACACCTGTGGCCATGGAAGTGATTGGAACACCTTATTCTGATTATTTGGATGGGTGAGCGAATACTTTTGGCAATATAGTGTATGTCTATCAGACATGCTGAGATCCGAGCAGAAGCTATGGTGTCTGAGGAAGGGAAGAAGATGAGTTGAATGCCATCAGCATAGCAGTGACAAGAGGGATCCAGAGCAGGATTCTTCAGGATGGTAATAAGCCTTGCTCTCTTGAAGGTAGTCGGTGCATTACCAGATGCTATGGAACCATTGATGATTGTTGTCATGAAGGGCAGGAGGTCTTGTGAGATGGCCTTCTGTTGCTAGGGTTGAAATATGTGCCAGTGAAGGAGTAGGGGAATCCTGGTTGTATAACGTGTAGAAGTGAAGATCTGTCAGATTTTCTCAACTCTCTCATGATAAAAGGAGTCCAAGTCTTCAGCAGTAAGAGATGACAAAGCAGGTTGACATATGAAGAGAAAATGTTGTGTAGCTTATGAGGATCTTGCACAGAAACTTCAAGCTTTTCCTTGCAGTAGTCACGTCTGAGGAGAATTTGGACAGAAGCACTCGGTCAGGTGTGGAAAGTGTCTCGGGCTATGTGCAAAGGAATGGAGGAAAAGGAGCCAGGAAGAAATGAAAGATTGCAGGAAGCTTTAGAGGAAGTGGAGATAGAGTGGAGGTTTTGACAGGTTCGAAAGAAATGATGAAAGTTGATCAAACATTTCTATTTACATTAAGAGTGAAAATAACAATAGTATAAACTTAAACTTGCATTTGTCAAGCCAGAAAACAAATTCTGCTTATTCACACTGTCTATAAATAAGTGTCTATACAGTCTATAAATAAGTGTTTTCAGTAGCATCCAGGCTCTTAGAAATTAAAATGTATGTGAAGTGATAAAGCTGAAGTGATAACCCATACCACTACAATTTATCTCCACAGAACATTTAAGAATCAATGGCATTCCATATACAATGGTCCATTCCTATTCCAGTCCCAGTTCCAGTTGAAGTTAAGCCAAGGAAAACAGATCCGTTAATACAGTGCATTGTTGACAACAAAGCAAAGAAATTAAACAAACTTGTTGGTGAATCCAATATTAATGGACTGTACTCTTCAGCAATCTGGAATGATGATGTTTCCCTCCTGACAGCAGCAGCTGTATGTGGGAATGAAGAGATTTGTAACTTTCTCCTGAGAGAAAAAGCGGATCCCAACATACTATCCACAAATCACCTAACAGCTCTGCACTATGCTGCAAATACTCCTGGAGTTCCACTGAATATTGTGAGAAGATTAATAGCTGCAAAAGCTAATCCAGATGGTCATCAACAACAGCCTTTTACACCCTTACAGTTTGCTGCCAGTAAGGACAGACTGGATGTGTTCAAAGCACTTATAGAAGCTGGTGCAGTCCCTGAAAGAACTTATGGGGTAAAACCGGATTTGGATCAGAAAGTAGAGAATCTAATTAATAAATTACCTGTAGGAAATAAAGTAGTAGAGAAATGCAGACTGTTTTTCAATTTGGCTGCTATGGTTCCCAGAAAAACTCAGCCTGAGGTTTTTAACTTCTGTAAGGAACATTTTTTTGAGGAACATCCTTTTACACATATTCTACTTTTTGAAATATATTTTGATGTTGTGGGCCCAAAACAATCAATAGAACTGTATCAACAGAGTAGTATAAAGTGGTTGAAAGACTCTAAGAAAACAGACATCTACATCGAGGGATTCATCAAACGCTTTCCCAGAATTCCTTTTGAACATAGGCTACAGGCATTAAACAGCTTACATGCTGTAATTTGCATGATGAGAGAAATTTCCCCTCAAATATTTTATACGATCTTACCCATTTTGATTAAATGTTTACTGCCAACTAATACAGTGCAGGGAAATATTTTTAATCCCCTAATACTAAGTATTCTTTGTGTGACTATGGACAAGTCCTCAAAGCAAAAGCCTGCTGCTGATAGTCTTCAGTATGATGTGCTTGAAACGTTATGCAATGCACTTATGCCTCTCACCAATCCTAACTGCTCAACTGATGTCAGCATTCTTACTTACCGTTTATTTGCTGCTCTACATGAGTTTGTCCCAGAGCACATTCATTTATGTGGAGTAACGTCGGTGCCTGAAAGGGTTCTTCTTGCTGTAGATATAGGAACAGATGATGCAGTTAAAGAGAAACTGCGAGTACTGGACACAAATCTCAGATTTCCGCAAAGCGTCAGGACTGTAGATTGCTTGGGTGAAGCAGCAGACAGCATGTCGTCAAAGAAGAAAAAGAAGAAGAAGAAGAAGAAAAAGAATGACAATCAAGACACTAGCTCAAAAGAAGATTCCAATACTGCAAAGGCGTCAGTTCAGGAGTCGGATTCCAGCGTGCATCCATATGCAACACACACTGAGGATTCACCAGAAAAAAGAAAATGGCTTTCATTGAGCCAACGATGGAAGCCCAAGCTAGAGAAACTTGCTAGCATAGAAGCACATGAGGTTTATTGCCTGAGGAATCTTACAATTGGTAATAGTTCTGAATTTGAGATAGCCAAAGGAAGTGATGGAACTCGTGTTTTTCTTGGTCTGAGAGATGATGGCACTGAGGTAGCTGTCAAACGAATGTACAGGTCAGAATATCAAGACCTGAAAAATGAAGAGCAATTTTTACGGCTCCCTCAGCTTGATAATCCTTGTATTGTGCGCTATGTGGACTTTGCAGAGGATGACAATTTTGGATATCTTGCTCTTCAACTTTGTGAATACACAGTGGAGGAATACATTCAAGACCATTTGCCTGAAGACACTTCTCAGCAGCTACAGGTCCTGAAGAAAATAGTAAAAGAAGTGCTCTATAGCCTAAATGCTCTTCACAGCCACGATACGAACGTGCTTCATCGAGACATCAAACCTCAAAATGTTCTGATTGGTAGGAATCATATTAATTATCAGTCCTGTCTGTAATTATTGACATAATTAAAAATATATTCATCACTGGCAAATTTTTCAGTTAACTTTTTAATGTTATTACTTTTTTAACAGATACAACCGGAAAGGCAAGACTAGCAGATTTCGGCATAAGTCGAAGACTGAAGTTGGGGGAGACGACTTGCCGCACTTCTCCTGCTGGAACAAAGTACTGGAAAGCCAGAGAGACTCTTGAAGAGGACAGTAACAGTGGCTACAAGAAGAGTTCTGATGTTCAGGTACAGTATATTAATTATAAATATTGATTAGTAATCCATAATAGATATTAAAAAGCTTTTGGTTCTAACTGTTTTACCTCTAAACACATTTAGGTTGCAGGAATGTTAATATATTACATCCTCTCCCGTGGACATCATCCATTTGGCACAGGCCCTCGATGTGAGTGTAACATTCTTGATGGGAAGTACTCTTTGGTACACCTGGAGGATGAACTGGCAAAGGACCTGGTGAAGTGGATGATCAGTCATGAGCCAAAGGACAGACCTAATGTAGAGGAAACCCTTCGCCACCCATACTTTTGGCCAAATAAAGAGTAAGACATAACTAATTTCTTAGTTATATTATTGTGTATTATTGTTGTTATTATTATTATTATTTTTTTTTTTGTTATTGTTATTTTTATATTTTGGATATGTTTGCATTGAATACACTGATTTTTAGTTCATTTAAAATTGCTGTCAGATTTCCAACTCACACTATTTACAGTTTGAATGCACTAAATTAGCAGTTCTCATGTTAGATGAATATTAACCCTGGGTTTTGACAAATTAGCCAATTTGTTTGCATTTTGATAGTTACAAAATGATGTGCTGATCTGAATATTTGTACAAAACAAAAAAAAGAATACAGTTTTTGTTAGCACTTAAACAAATGCTACAAATTAAAATTGTATATTGCCATTGCATTGTATATTCAAGTTGTATTTTAAATGACTTTCTTCAAATCCACTGCAAACAAATTTTACATGGTATGTTGCAAACGAATTTTACATGGTATGTTGCTTTTTATATAAAATTTTCAGTAAAATGGAGTACTTAAGAAAGCTGGGGAATGAACAGGAAGTGGGGAACTGCCGCAATGCTGATCCAGACCTCCTTTCTGATATTGAGGCTGTTACAGTAGGGAAAAGCTTCTCAGACTGGAAAACAAAAGTGAGTCAACCAGATTTTACTCTTTACATTTGCATTTACACTTCTGGCATTTGCCAGATGCCCTTATCCAGAGTGATGTACAAAAGCGCTTGAATTCTCTATCAATGAATACATTAACTCTGGTTTACTAGGATACATTGGATACCATCAGCTGTTTGTTTTATGTATTGTATGAATTTCTTTTAAAATCCTCCCAACACAAACAGGGAAACTCTTTATTTCTTATGTCTCTCAGCCATGTTACAGTAGACAATATTGATTTGTCACTGTGTTTCTTTTAAGGTGTGTTTATTGCTGCATTTTGGTTATGAAATGTGTGCAAACATGTGCATTAATGTGTTTATGCAAAGAAATGTTTACATTCTGAAACTCGTAATCCAATGAAGCAGAAAAGTCCAAAACCAGTAAATCCAAATCAGCGATAGCAAACAAATCCAAGAAACACTGGGCAAGAATCAGTAAACTATAATCCAAATCTAGGTCAACACACAAAAGGTAATCAGAAAACAAAGAAGCAGAGAAATGGCTTGATAATGTAACAAACACAACACTTTATGCCTATGACTAGAAAACACACTGCTTAAATGCCGTGAAAACCCTGGAAGTGTTCTTCATGGGTAGCATCAAAACTTGGGCGAGGGCCCTCTGGTGGGCAGATGCTGGTAGTGATGCTACCCTCCCCCAGGAACACCTCCAGGTGTTCTACGTTGTGGGCGCCCTCGGTCCGAGGACCAGGTCGATTAGGATGTAGACGATGGAACTCCTCCACTATGGAGGGTCTAAGATGTCATCAGCGTTTTACCTGTGTATATGTTTGCACCTGACACCAAGACAAATTCCTAGTACCGTAAAGTGCTCTTTGCTGATCCTTTGCTGTACCTGGCAATAAAAGTTTTTCTGATTCTGATTCTGATTCCTCTGGGCCATACCCTTCCCAGTCCACAAGACTGCAAGCGGTGTTTGTGACTAAGAGTTCAGGAGCGGGTTTACCCTGTATGCTAGGGTTCCGCCCAGCAGTGGTTGTGGTTCGTTGTTCAGAGCCGATCGCCTCCCTGGGGGTGTGCCGGTTTCACTAGTGATATATGGAAGGTGGGAGGGATACGCCACTGGATTCACTTGACGGACCTGGAATCTGGGATGTGGGCACCTGTGGCGGTTTTCCTGTATCTTCTGTCATTGCACAGCGTGCTGTAGGCAAACGTGAGCACTGACCCAGACTCCTGGCTATGCCGGATCCAGTCATCCATGGTGGGCATGGAAGGCTCATCTGACCACTAAAACAATGGCGGCTGGTATCATGGAATGCACTGGAAAGGCGTGAGGCTTGTAGACGAGTGTGTGAGTGAGTTCTGGGCATACTCAGCCCATGGGAGGAATTCACTCCAGTGTTGTTGCTCACGGCTACAGTAAGTAGGTACTTGCCAATCTCCTGATTTAGCCGCTCCATCTGTCCATTAGACTGTGGATGGTACCTGGAACTGAGGCTCACGCTTACCTTTAGGTGCGCATAAAAGGCTCTCCAAACTCTTGACGTAAACTGTGACCCTCGATCAGATACGATGTCCTCCGGGAGACCATAGACGCGAATTTGTGATGAAACAGGGCTGTGGCAGTCTGTGGGTAAGCCTTTGAGGGTACCAGCCGGCATGTCTACTGCCACTAGCATGGTGGTGTATCCAGCGGACCTGGGGAGGGCAGTAACGAAGTTCACCGCAATGTAGGACCAGGGCCGGTGGGGGATGGGTAGAGGTACTACTAGACCAGTAGGGAGCTGTCGGCTGGGGCAGGGCTGGGTGCAGGTGCTGCTGGTGCTCACGATTCCTTCACGCCTTGGGCTAGTGTGGGCCACCAGAATCTGTTGCTGTCCAGGGCCTCGTGCACCCACTGGATTACTTGGGGACAAAGAGAGGCAGGCACAAAGAGCTTGTTCTGTGGACAGGTTGGTCGGGGAGTTCATTGTTCTGGGCCTGTCACTGGGGCCACTTATTGGATCATATCGGTGGGAGAGGGTGTCAGCCTTAGAGTTCTTTGTGCCTGGTTGATAGGTCATGGTAAACTGAAAACAGTGAAGAATAAAGCCTGTCGGGCTTGTCTAGGGTTCAATCTCTTGGCTTTTCAGAGATACTGTAAGTTAGCACCAGGGTATACTTTTCTGGGATTTCCATGGCGTTGTGACAGCATAGCCCCGATTCCACAGCTGGAGGCGCCAACTTCGACAATGAAGGGTCTCTTGGCGTCTGGGTGTCTTAATATGGGTGCCATGGTGAAGCTGGTCTTTAGCTTGTCGAAAGCAACTTGAGCCTGTGTCGCCCAGTGTAAATGCCATAGTTTTCCCCATAGCAGTAAGGTTAACCCTAACCCTTTGACATAAAGTTAATTTTGTAACAGCCGGGTAAGTACTGATCTCACGTGATGATGTGCTCTTCATAGGTGAATGAGTAGATCAGGATGTCGCCTATATATGCGATGACATAGTCATTCCAATGAAGGCTTGGAATACTGCTGGGGCATTGGTCAGACCATATGGCATTACCAGCTACTTGTAGTGTCTTCCACTCATCCCCTGCTTTAATCCGGACTAGGTTATAAGCACTACGAGGTCGAGTTTTGTGAATACCTGGGCCTCCCTGAGTTGTTCTAATGCTGCTGGCACTAGTGGTAATGGGTAATCAATGCATGGTCTCAGGCCTCCATCCTTCTTTTCCACAAAGAAGAAGCTCTGCGGCTGCTGGAGACGTAGATGGTCGAATATAGCCTGCGGCTAGAGCTTCTTTCACATAATCCTCCATGGCTTGGGTTTCAGGATGAGAGAAAGGGTAAACTTTGTTTATAGGAGGCATGCTGTTAGGTAGCAGATCAATGGTACAGTCCCAAGGATGCTCAGGAGGTAGCTGCATAGCTGCTTTTCCTTACTGAACACTTCTTGTGAGTCCTCATATTCGTGGTATGAAGGCATATTCTGGAGTGTCTGGACTCTCCATGGAGGTTGAAAGAAATGGCGTTGATCGGATCTTGCGTGAGGCAGTGGCTGTGACAATGGAATGACCAGCTGATCAGTTCTCCCTACTTCCAGGACATGATAGGGTTATGAAGTTGCAGCCAGGGAAGCCCAGTATGATAGGGTTCAAGGGGTTGGAATGACGAGACAGTGATTTCCTAATTCGCCCAGTCTGGATGGTAATCGGATGGGTCCGATGGGTAATGTGGTCTCCCCCAATGGAGAGATTATCAATAGCCGTCACTTGCATGGGGGTTTGACATGGTAGCATTGGGAGGTGAAAGTCCTTACGCCGAAAGCACCATGTAGCCATGGGTATGATGCAGGATTACTTTTAACATCAGGCAGGAATGCCACAGTTTGTCTCTCACCTTGAAACTCGTGGATTTCTCTGGACAGTTCATGATTCAGTGGCCTGTGCCCCCACAGTAGAAACACAGATTTCAACACTGGTGTTCTTCCAAAGGCACTCTGGTACCGCTGTAATTGCATCAGTGCAGTACCCTCCTCACGTGGCCTGTGGGAATTCTCACGGATACATGAAAGGTGTTTATGCTGACGGATCAGGTTGTCCAGGCGCATGGCTGTGGTAATATATTCAGATAGGGTGATGTCGGTACTAGGGATGCAACAATACAGTTAACCCACGGTTCAATATGTACCGCGGTTTTTACCCAGGGTTTTTGGTTCGGTTCGGTTCGGATGGCTTGGCAAATTAAAGGTTTTTTTTCCATTATTCTTTGTTTAGGTGACGGGAACAGTAAGTATGTTAAGAAGGAAAAAACTGGTTTTAGTTGCAATTCTCTTTATTTTACTTAAATGCAAAAATAAACTAACACAATGGAAGTGTACTGAAAATAGTGAGATATAAAAATTAGCGCTTGTATGACTTTATTTACAGGAGACGGGTTTCCGCTCTGTAATGACCAGTCACTGTGAGATAACTCTCTGTTACCCCCGAGCTCCAGCTATCTGTTATTAGAGCAAGACTTTGTGCTTTAACCAAAGCGTTTTAAATTTTTTTGCGTGTTTTTTTGTAGAGGTCGGGAATAAAGGCTCCTGCTTCCACACAGTGATATCTCTGGGTGATGGAGCTGTAGATGTGTGGTCATGTTGGAAGTATTTCCATGTCAGTATCTAACTCGTGTGGAACACTGCTTAAACACAGTCATTTTTTGTTTACCGTTTTTGTTTCATCGGCATCATGGTCAACAACAAATGTCCCCCACCACAGATCTGAATCACGGCGCTGCTTCCTCGTGTTTCTGTCTCACTTCACCGCTCTCCAGGGTTAGAGTGAAATCTGACACCAGCATCACAAGCATGGTTACTGCCCCTAACTTTAGCGCTCACTGATTGGATATTTACTCACGGGGAGGCGTGTCTGTCTCAGCACATAGACATACAGTGCAGGCAAACACACACAGGAGGTACAGAGAGTAATAGAGCGCATGAAGAAAAAAAAATACACCCTCCCCCCCCCCAAATTTTTTTAAAACGCATGGTTATTATTGTTTTAAGGAGAAAAACGCAGTTCACATGTGTATTGCACCGTGGAGGTCGTACCGAATGGTTCAATATTATATTGAGTATTGTGGCATCCCTAGTCGGTACTGTGACAGGCCAATCTCAGCCTGGGCTGGGCAAAGTCCCTCTCTGAACACCGCCAGTAATGCAGGGTCGTTCAATCCACTCTTTGCCGCCAGGGTGCGTAATGTTACGGCATAATTGGCGGCCAGTTTGGTCCCTTGGCATAGTTCCGCCAGTAAATCCAAATCAGCGATAGCAAACAAATCCAAGAAACACTGGGCAAGAATCAGTAAACGATAATCCAAAGCTAGGTCAACACACAAAAGGCAATCAGAAAACAAAGAAGCAGAGAAATGGCTTGATAATGTAATAAACACAATACTATGTGTCTATGAATAGAAAACACGCTGTTTAAATGCCATAAAACCCTGGAAGTGTTCTTTGTGGGTAGCGTCAAAACTCGGGAGAGGTGTCCCTCTGGTGGGCAGGTGCTGGTAGTGACATTACAACTATTATAAACTGCTTCTGCTCAAACATTTACAAACATGTTGAAGCTTTGTATTACCTTCACTTTATTGTGTGTGTGTGTGTGTGTGTGTGTGTTTTGTGTGTTTTCTTTTTAAGCTCCTTCGTTACAGTGCCTCTTTGTGAGGTAAACTCTGTTCTTTGCGATTTGTGACTGTGCTAAGCCGTTATGTTTGTGTAGTGTTTTCTGTGTTTCAGCTTTGCCTATTCTTATGATTCTGAATGATGCTTATACCATGGATATGGCTGTTTTGACTCTTGCCTGCTTTATATGTGTTTGGATGCTGACTTGGACTCCATTTCTTCTGAACACCCTGATGCTTTTGGCTGTCCCTCATTTTTGTGATTGTTTTTTTTTTTCTTCGATTTTTGCATTACCTGTTTTTGTGTTTCCCTTCTTTTTTGCCTGCACCTAGCCTTTGTGACTGTTTCTGCTTTTGCATCCTGTTTTGTAGTAAATCATTTACCTCTGTGAGTTTGCTTCGTGACAGCATGAAAGTGCACCTGAAACATCTTCAGGAATTGTGTGATGCAGTCATGTTAACAAGGACCTGAATCTAAAAAAAAAAAGAATGTTGTGGAATCCATGCCATGAAGAATTCAGGCTGTTTTCAGAGCAAAAAGAGGCCCTACTCAATATTAGTATACTGTTAATAAAGTACTAATAAAATGCCCAGTGAGTGTATATCATGCAGTAGCCTGCTTTAGTGATTTTATCATGCAAATGTGATTCATGAGACTACAACAGAATACTTGTTTGTGAATCATAAAGTACTTGGCTTTCTATAATACCTGTTTCTCCACAGTTGCCCTCTGAGCTTGTGCAAAAAATTGAGGATAAGAAAAAGCCCTACCCGGAGAACACACTTGGTCTGCTGCGCTTCATAAGGATTATGCGTGAGCATTAGTGAGTTGTACAGAAAATATACCTTATTGATATGATTTTGTTTTGAATGTTTGTTTTGTTATGAATTAATTTTGTTCTGTTTCAATAGCGCTGAAGATGCCAAGACGATAGATTTGATGGCATTTTTCCCTGACCTTTTTGAAGCTGCTTTCATCATTGCCAAAAAGAGAGGCTGGATCACTGCGATGGAATTTATGCTTGAGATACCAGAGACATGACCACTTTAAAATGCTCAATTATGTCTCCTTTTTTTTTTTAGTTTATATTTTTTAAAAAAACACCACCCTAGTGACTATGAATATTTGATACAGCTTAATGAATTGTTAATGTTTTATCCCTGTAGCTGTGATTACAACAACCTGTTCAATAAGGTGGCACCAAAGTTTGCTCTTTTAAGTGACCTTCTGCTAACTTCTAATGCTGAAGTGAACACACTATGGGCATACACTCACTATCAGATGAGCATGCAAATTTCTTTGTATATAGAAATGATCTGATGCTGGATATCTCTATACATATTTTACAACCAGGGGTTTGGCTGTGTGACATTCACAGAATTTAATTTTAACAGTTCACAGTTAGTTGGTATGGGGTTGCTGTCTTTTTATACATCTTTTGCTTATATACATTTTTGCTGATCCCAATATGCTATCAACCTCAGCAATTTTCTAATTGTAATCATTATTGAAACATTGACTGTTAACAAACTTTCTGTATTATCTGACAATTCTAATGTTGCTGGGTTGTTTTTTAAGGTCCATTAACATGCCCTCATGAACTTGGAAGTGCCTTGCACCCATGGCACATATGACAACAATTTGTTTTTTTGTATTCACTCAGAACCAGAAATGAAATTGGGTGACATCACATTTCTGGGCAAATTCTGGTCCTGAAGTGTAAATCTGTTTTGATTAAGTCCCTTGCCCTCTCTAAGAGTTCATTTGATGTGAAATGGCGTTCAGGATTTGTTATATACTTTGTTATATTCAGATTTATATTTCTATCATTTATATTTTTACCATTGTGAAAAATAAATCAGTCCCTCCAGGATTTTGTAATTTACAGAAATTAATGCTATATCATGCAAAGTCTTCAATATTTGGCAGCGCTTGAAATTTTTCAAAATTACTGCAGATTTGGGCCAATATGTCTCATTTGATGTTATCACAACACAGTCAGCCAAGGCCCTCTTTGATTCACACGTGTCAAACATGACTACTGCTGTCATACAAGGTAATTACAAATGTGTCTTCACCGGTAGAAGTTTAAAAGAAGAATTCTTTTTATAATAAATTCTGTTATCAACATATTACAAAGAACGCAGACCATTTAATGAGTGTTGGGTAGGCTTTATTCTTTATTTAATCAGTTTAATGTGAATATCATTGGACATTGGAAAGGTATCTGGCAGTAGTGCCTCAGTGCACATTAACAGTACAATGACAGATTTCTTGCTTTTCCTGCTGCTGATATTATCTCACATGTTTAGTTCTCCCTCTAGTGGGTGGTCTGAAGCATAATGATGAGACTCTGTAGAAGAACAGAAACACTGAAAGAATCTATCCAGGTTTATAGTATTAAATAATAACAATAATAACATCCAATAATAAACATAATAACATCCAAGAGACAATTTGCAGACTGGAAATTTCACATGACACATATTTTCATTACTGACACATTAAATGATGTTTCTTTTTCTAGATGCAGACATTCACAAAAGAGTAAAGAGACTGAAGAAAAATGAGTTTGGTTTATAATTATGATTGATTTGAGGTTTGAAGTTTTCTAGCTTAACTAAGATAGGTCATGTCTATCCTTGTTTTTTATTGACTGTTCTTCTGATTGAATTACAGGCTTCAAAATCTAAACTACTATCTAATATAAAATGTTCTTTAATTGTTATGACCTTCAATTTCCAACACCTAAATCTAACACTAATCTGAACCTTAATAACCATCAGACAATTATCACACGGTCAGATATATGCTAATATATACACTGATCAGGCATAACATTATGACTGCCTGCCTAATATTGTGTTGGTCCCCCTTTTGCTGCCAAAACAGCCCTGAACTGTTGAGGCATGGAATCTACTAGATCCCTGAAGGTGTGCTGTGGTATCTGGCACCAAGATGTTAGCAGCAGACCCTTTAAGTACTCTAAGTTGTGAGTTGGGGCCCATGGAGGAAACTTAGAGAACTTAAAGGATACCTACAGGATGCATAGGATGCTAACAAGACTTAATGGATACTTTTGATAGATACTGACCACTGCAGACTGGAATACCCCAAAAAAGCTGCAGTTTTGGAGATGCTCTGATCCAGTCATCTAGCCAATACAATTTGGCCCTTATCAGACTCACTCAAATCCTTATGCTTGCCCATTTGTCCTGCTTCTAACACATCAACTTTGAGGACAAAATTATATAATAATATTATTATTATATTTACTGCCTAATATATCCCACCCACTAACAGGTGCCATGATGAGATGACTGCTCACTGCTCATAATGTTATGCCTGATCGGTGTATATAAATACAAATGTCCTGTCTACAGAAATATAACTAGTGGGCTGTAAGAAAAACAGAATATTTCACACAGAAATCTTGCACTTAACTACACTACCAGTCACACACCTTCTAATTCCATGGTCTTTCCTGATGTTTATTTCTTTCTAAATTGTAAAACAATGCTGAAGGCGGGCAAAATACACAATAATGTCCTTTGAACAGTTGATATTGTTTTTTATTGCAATGGGAGGAGTATGAAATAATCTGTCCTCTAAGGAAAGCCTTCAGTGGCTACCAAAGTAAAGTCAAGAGAGTCAAGTCAAGAAGCTTTTATTGTCATTTCAACCACATATAGCTGACACAATACATAGTGAAATGAAACAACGTTTCTCCAGGACCCTGGTGCTACATAAACAACATACACCATATAATTACAAACAGAAGCAACAACACAAAGCTAGGACAGTCCTAAGTTTGTCCTAGCCACATAAAGTGCAATGTGTGCAACTAGGTAAACTAGTAAAGACACATAAGTCAGTGTTACAGGTGGAGTGACCATCATTACAATCATACAGGATATGATAAGACCCTGATCAGCCCAAGACATATGAAAAGGCATATTAAACAGACTGTACCTGAACACAATGATTGTGAACACAGTGATTCACAAAATCAGCCTCATGCTCACCTAGTGCCACATATAAGTTCAACTTACCAGATATTGGTACCTTACCAGCTATTAACAGGCTGTATACTTGCTGATGTTCTCACAATCTCCCACCGCATGCAAATATGTTCCACTCGTAAAGAAACACAAACAGTTTGCTGTAAGTAAAGGTGTGGCTTCGGCGTGTCAGATTTGTAATACGTGGGTCAAAAAGCTGGCATTCACTATATCATCTGCAGAATGTCTTTCGTATATATGCTTATCAGGAAAATCCAAGGGATTGTGTGTCTTTCCCAAAAAGGTTTTTCCTTTCGAATGATCCTTCTCGCATCACTACAAAGGGTTAAAGCGTTTACATCTGTGGGTCAGATTCATATTACTTTGCTCACAGCTGATTGGTCCAAGTTAGGTTTCAGTTCTGATGTCTCCGGCTGTGTTTCCGTGTTTCTTACAGTAGAAGGAAGGAAGATCATCTCCTAGTCCTTTTATCATCTTTAAAGAGAAGGACATTCAGACGCCTGTCATTTTCAGTTTTGCCTTCATTCACACTCTGAATCACAACCCAATGAGAAGTAAGTAAGGTTATTATAAGTATTTTTATAATTATGACTGTTGAGGGAGGGCGCCATACATTACTGTTTTCGCTACTACTGTTTATTTATATAAAACTTATTTTATCTTGATTGTTTTATCTTGAGTTTGTTAATTCATTTTGTAAATGCTGTGTAACTACTACTCAAGTATTAACTATTACTCTTTACAGTTTGAAAAACTAAAGTGAATAAGAGCAAGAGGCAGTAACCAACACAATCATCTATAACAATTCATTCTTAATCACTAAATCATTATTTTCCCTTCTGTTTATTATTAACTTTAGTTAGTTTGATCATATTTTGGCGCTTCCTTTACTCAGTTTAGTTTGGATATACTGACTGACTGAGCTGATAAAACTTGTTCAGTGGAATGCCAAGAGAGGATACAAGTATAAACACATGCCGAAGGTTTAACCATTTATTATCAGTAAGTGAAAGCTCTTAGGAAAAAGTCAACCTATGATACCAATGTTGCCTTCGCCATGTGTTCAAAATCTAGGCGACTTTTCGTGCGTTTTTTTTTTTGTGGTCTCTTCTATTTCTTTTTTGATAGAAAAAGCTTGGTGACACGACTTCCTGTGAAGATATTCTGATAACTGCAGCCATAAAGTTTACATACGCTTCATATTGGTAATATTTTTGGTGTTAGGGTGTTCCCGGTCTGCAGTGGTCAGTATCTATCAAAAGTGGTCCAAGGAAGGAAGCTACTGGTACAAAAACTGCTGAAGAAGTTAATGCTGGTTCTGATAGAAAGGTGTCAGAATACACAGTGCGTGTTTTGGCATTAAAAGGGGAACCAGCACAATATTAGGCAGATGGTCATAATGTTACGCCTGTCCAGTGTACGCGTTTGTATTATTAGTCAAAAGACTAGCCAAAAATGTATGCAACTTTTTCCAGCTCAACATATTTTCATGTCTCTCAGCAACCCGATTCTTTGATTATGGCAAGTACTGGGTGAATTCAGGTTGAGTTATTAAAGTAAGTGCTAGTGTAAGTATTTAGGAAGAGGTAGGTCTTCACCCCTTGTGACATCTAGGTGCCAGAACAGAGAAGAGTCTTGATGCATACCTTCCCTGAGAAATGGTCAAGTAGTACCAGTCATGCAGTACTAGAAGATCTAAGGGAGTGCAGTGCAGGTAGTGAAAGGAGCTTTGAGGTAAGAGGGTGCTGGTCCATTTTTGGCTTTGGAGGCAAGCATCAGTGTTTTAAATCTGAGCAGCTACTGGAAGCCAGTGGAAGGAGTGCAGCAATGGGGTGGTGTGTGAGCACTTTGGAAGGTCATGCAGCTGCATTTTGGATCACATGCAGAGACTGAATGGCACTTAGATCTATACATACAAGCAGAGTAGTCCAGTCTCAAAATAAACACCTGCGTGACTTGAGCAGATAAAAATTGGTAGAATGCTATGTTGTAAACTGACAAGCATGTCAAATGAGCAATGTGCTAAGAAAAGGACAGTTAATTATCCATTGACACCCTGTCAGGGATGGCAGGTGAGGACCCAAATGCAGAACACAGTCCGAGTTCAAACTTAGTCTTTATTAAGAACGGCACAAAAAATGGCAGAGTGCTCAGTCAACTTCAATAGGAAAACAAAACTGAAAAAAACCAGGATACAGCAGGCTGGTAGAATCAGTAAAAGAGACAACCACATACAGTCCAGTAATCCACAATCCAGAGAACAGGTTAAACGTAGGACAGGCAGAGTCATTAACAGCATACAGTCCACTAATCCAAATCCAGAAAGCAGGTTAAATGTAGGACAGGCAGAGTCACAAGTAGCATACAATCCAATAATCCAAAATCCAGAGAGCAGGTTAAACATAAGACAGGCAGAGTCATTGATAGAAGGAAGGCAGAGAAAAACCAGGCAGAGAGGAACTGAAGAAAAGGGCAGGATGCCGTCTCAGAAGCTCAAGGTTGACAGAAGAGACCATCTGGCAAGGAGCATGGACTGCTCGCTAGCTTATATAGGCCAGAGGAGCGTAAAATGGCGGAAACCGGAAATGAGATCGCGAAACCGGAAGTTGCGTCCCGGAACCGGAAGTAGCAACATGGAACCCGGAAATGCATGCCTGACACACCCTGAAGTTGTGAGTAGTTGCCAAAGGGGAGATCAGCGAGGTGTTCAGAGAGATTGCAAGAGCCTGAATTTGAGTTTCAGATGGTGAGCTGTGGTCCATGATGATACACTATATTGCCAAAAGTATTCGCTCACCTGCCTTGACTCGCATATGAACTTAAGTGACATCCCATTCCTAATCCATAGGGTTCAATATGACGTCGGTCCACCCTTTGCAGCTATAACAGCTTCAACTCTTCTGGGAAGGCTGTCCACAAGGTTTAGGAGTGTGTTTATGGGAATTCTTGACCATTCTTCCAGAAGCGCATTTGTGAGGTCACACACTGATGTTGGATGAGAAGGCCTGGCTCTCAGTCTCCGCTCTAATTCATCCCAAAGGCGTTCTATCGGGTTGAGGTCAGGACTCTGTGCAGGCCAGTCAAGTTCATCCACACCAGACTCTGTCATCCATGTCTTTATGGACCTTGCTTTGTGCCCTGGTGCACAGTCATGTTGGAAGAGGAAGGGGCCAGCTCCAAACTGTTCCCACAAAGTTGGGAGCATGGAATTGTCCAAAATGTCTTGGTATGCTGAAGCCTTCAGAGTTCCTTTCACTGGAACTAAGGGGCCAAGCCCAGCTCCTGAAAAACAACCCCACACCATAATCCCCCCTCCACCAAACTTTACACTTGGCACAATGCAGTCAGACAAGTACCGTTCTCCTGGCAACCGCCAAACCCAGACTCGTCCACCAGATTGCCAGATGGAGAAGCGCGATTCATCACTCCAGAGAACGCGTCTCCACTGCTCTAGAGTCCAGTGGCGGCGTGCTTTACACCACTGCATCCGACGCTTTGCATTGCACTTGGTGATGTATGGCTTGGATGCAGCTGCTCGGCCATGGAAACCCATTCCATGAAGCTCTCTGCACACTGTTCTTGAGCTAATCTGAAGGCCACATGAAGTTTGGAGGTCTGTAGCGATTGACTCTGCAGAAAGTTGGCGACCTCTTCGCACTATGCGCCTCAGCATCTGCTGACCCTGCTCCGTCAGTTTACGTGGCCTACCACTTTGTGGCTGAGTTGCTGTCGTTCCCAAACACTTCCACGTTCTTATAATACAGCTGACAGTTGACTGTGGAACATTTAGGAGCGAGGAAATTTCACGACTGGATTTGTTGCACAGGTGGCATCCTATCACAGTTCCACGCTGGAATTCACTGAGCTCCTGAGAGCGACCCATTCTTTCACAAATGTTTGTAAAAACAGTCTGCATGCCTAGGTGCTTGATTTTATACACCTGTGGCCATGGAAGTGATTGGAACACCTTATTCTGATTATTTGGATGGGTGAGCGAATACTTTTGGCAATATAGTGTATGTCTATCAGACATGCTGAGATCCGAGCAGAAGCTATGGTGTCTGAGGAAGGGAAGAAGATGAGTTGAATGCCATCAGCATAGCAGTGACAAGAGGGATCCAGAGCAGGATTCTTCAGGATGGTAATAAGCCTTGCTCTCTTGAAGGTAGTCGGTGCATTACCAGATGCTATGGAACCATTGATGATTGTTGTCATGAAGGGCAGGAGGTCTTGTGAGATGGCCTTCTGTTGCTAGGGTTGAAATATGTGCCAGTGAAGGAGTAGGGGAATCCTGGTTGTATAACGTGTAGAAGTGAAGATCTGTCAGATTTTCTCAACTCTCTCATGATAAAAGGAGTCCAAGTCTTCAGCAGTAAGAGATGACAAAGCAGGTTGACATATGAAGAGAAAATGTTGTGTAGCTTATGAGGATCTTGCACAGAAACTTCAAGCTTTTCCTTGCAGTAGTCACGTCTGAGGAGAATTTGGACAGAAGCACTCGGTCAGGTGTGGAAAGTGTCTCGGGCTATGTGCAAAGGAATGGAGGAAAAGGAGCCAGGAAGAAATGAAAGATTGCAGGAAGCTTTAGAGGAAGTGGAGATAGAGTGGAGGTTTTGACAGGTTCGAAAGAAATGATGAAAGTTGATCAAACATTTCTATTTACATTAAGAGTG
The DNA here is from genome assembly GCF_019097595.1 of Hemibagrus wyckioides. NCBI lineage: Eukaryota > Metazoa > Chordata > Actinopteri > Siluriformes > Bagridae > Hemibagrus > Hemibagrus wyckioides. The sequence goes on from NC_080716.1 coordinate 14,009,248, forward strand.
AAAATAACAATAGTATAAACTTAAACTTGCATTTGTCAAGCCAGAAAACAAATTCTGCTTATTCACACTGTCTATAAATAAGTGTCTATACAGTCTATAAATAAGTGTTTTCAGTAGCATCCAGGCTCTTAGAAATTAAAATGTATGTGAAGTGATAAAGCTGAAGTGATAACCCATACCACTACAATTTATCTCCACAGAACATTTAAGAATCAATGGCATTCCATATACAATGGTCCATTCCTATTCCAGTCCCAGTTCCAGTTGAAGTTAAGCCAAGGAAAACAGATCCGTTAATACAGTGCATTGTTGACAACAAAGCAAAGAAATTAAAGAAACTTGTTGGTGAATCCAATATTAATGGACTGTACTCTTCAGCAATCTGGAATGATGATGTTTCCCTCCTGACAGCAGCAGCTGTATGTGGGAATGAAGAGATTTGTAACTTTCTCCTGAGAGAAAAAGCGGATCCCAACATACTATCCACAAATCACCTAACAGCTCTGCACTATGCTGCAAATACTCCTGGAGTTCCACTGAATATTGTGAGAAGATTAATAGCTGCAAAAGCTAATCCAGATGGTCATCAACAACAGCCTTTTACACCCTTACAGTTTGCTGCCAGTAAGGACAGACTGGATGTGTTCAAAGCACTTATAGAAGCTGGTGCAGTCCCTGAAAGAACTTATGGGGTAAAACCGGATTTGGATCAGAAAGTAGAGAATCTAATTAATAAATTACCTGTAGGAAATAAAGTAGTAGAGAAATGCAGACTGTTTTTCAATTTGGCTGCTATGGTTCCCAGAAAAACTCAGCCTGAGGTTTTTAACTTCTGTAAGGAACATTTTTTTGAGGAACATCCTTTTACACATATTCTACTTTTTGAAATATATTTTGATGTTGTGGGCCCAAAACAATCAATAGAACTGTATCAACAGAGTAGTATAAAGTGGTTGAAAGACTCTAAGAAAACAGACATCTACATCGAGGGATTCATCAAACGCTTTCCCAGAATTCCTTTTGAACATAGGCTACAGGCATTAAACAGCTTACATGCTGTAATTTGCATGATGAGAGAAATTTCCCCTCAAATATTTTATACGATCTTACCCATTTTGATTAAATGTTTACTGCCAACTAATACAGTGCAGGGAAATATTTTTAATCCCCTAATACTAAGTATTCTTTGTGTGACTATGGACAAGTCCTCAAAGCAAAAGCCTGCTGCTGATAGTCTTCAGTATGATGTGCTTGAAACGTTATGCAATGCACTTATGCCTCTCACCAATCCTAACTGCTCAACTGATGTCAGCATTCTTACTTACCGTTTATTTGCTGCTCTACATGAGTTTGTCCCAGAGCACATTCATTTATGTGGAGTAACGTCGGTGCCTGAAAGGGTTCTTCTTGCTGTAGATATAGGAACAGATGATGCAGTTAAAGAGAAACTGCGAGTACTGGACACAAATCTCAGATTTCCGCAAAGCGTCAGGACTGTAGATTGCTTGGGTGAAGCAGCAGACAGCATGTCGTCAAAGAAGAAAAAGAAGAAGAAGAAGAAGAAAAAGAATGACAATCAAGACACTAGCTCAAAAGAAGATTCCAATACTGCAAAGGCGTCAGTTCAGGAGTCGGATTCCAGCGTGCATCCATATGCAACACACACTGAGGATTCACCAGAAAAAAGAAAATGGCTTTCATTGAGCCAACGATGGAAGCCCAAGCTAGAGAAACTTGCTAGCATAGAAGCACATGAGGTTTATTGCCTGAGGAATCTTACAATTGGTAATAGTTCTGAATTTGAGATAGCCAAAGGAAGTGATGGAACTCGTGTTTTTCTTGGTCTGAGAGATGATGGCACTGAGGTAGCTGTCAAACGAATGTACAGGTCAGAATATCAAGACCTGAAAAATGAAGAGCAATTTTTACGGCTCCCTCAGCTTGATAATCCTTGTATTGTGCGCTATGTGGACTTTGCAGAGGATGACAATTTTGGATATCTTGCTCTTCAACTTTGTGAATACACAGTGGAGGAATACATTCAAGACCATTTGCCTGAAGACACTTCTCAGCAGCTACAGGTCCTGAAGAAAATAGTAAAAGAAGTGCTCTATAGCCTAAATGCTCTTCACAGCCACGATACGAACGTGCTTCATCGAGACATCAAACCTCAAAATGTTCTGATTGGTAGGAATCATATTAATTATCAGTCCTGTCTGTAATTATTGACATAATTTAAAATATATTCATCACTGGCAAATTTTTCAGTTAACTTTTTAATGTTATTACTTTTTTAACAGATACAACCGGAAAGGCAAGACTAGCAGATTTCGGCATAAGCCGAAGACTGAAGTTGGGGGAGACGACTTGCCGCACTTCTCCTGCTGGAACAAAGTACTGGAAAGCCAGAGAGACTCTTGAAGAGGACAGTAACAGTGGCTACAAGAAGAGTTCTGATGTTCAGGTACAGTATATTAATTATAAATATTGATTAGTAATCCATAATAGATATTAAAAAGCTTTTGGTTCTAACTGTTTTACCTCTAAACACATTTAGGTTGCAGGAATGTTAATATATTACATCCTCTCCCGTGGACATCATCCATTTGGCACAGGCCCTCGATGTGAGTGTAACATTCTTGATGGGAAGTACTCTTTGGTACACCTGGAGGATGAACTGGCAAAGGACCTGGTGAAGTGGATGATCAGTCATGAGCCAAAGGACAGACCTAATGTAGAGGAAACCCTTCGCCACCCATACTTTTGGCCAAATAAAGAGTAAGACATAACTAATTTCTTAGTTATATTATTGTGTATTATTGTTGTTATTATTATTATTATTATTTTTTTTTTGTTATTGTTATTTTTATATTTTGGATATGTTTGCATTGAATACACTGATTTTTAGTTCATTTAAAATTGCTGTCAGATTTCCAACTCACACTATTTACAGTTTGAATGCACTAAATTAGCAGTTCTCATGTTAGATGAATATTAACCCTGGGTTTTGACAAATTAGCCAATTTGTTTGCATTTTGATAGTTACAAAATGATGTGCTGATCTGAATATTTGTACAAAACAAAAAAAAGAATACAGTTTTTGTTAGCACTTAAACAAATGCTACAAATTAAAATTGTATATTGCCATTGCATTGTATATTCAAGTTGTATTTTAAATGACTTTCTTCAAATCCACTGCAAACAAATTTTACATGGTATGTTGCAAACGAATTTTACATGGTATGTTGCTTTTTATATAAAATTTTCAGTAAAATGGAGTACTTAAGAAAGCTGGGGAATGAACAGGAAGTGGGGAACTGCCGCAATGCTGATCCAGACCTCCTTTCTGATATTGAGGCTGTTACAGTAGGGAAAAGCTTCTCAGACTGGAAAACAAAAGTGAGTCAACCAGATTTTACTCTTTACATTTGCATTTACACTTCTGGCATTTGCCAGATGCCCTTATCCAGAGTGATGTACAAAAGCGCTTGAATTCTCTATCAATGAATACATTAACTCTGGTTTACTAGGATACATTGGATACCATCAGCTGTTTGTTTTATGTATTGTATGAATTTCTTTTAAAATCCTCCCAACACAAACAGGGAAACTCTTTATTTCTTATGTCTCTCAGCCATGTTACAGTAGACAATATTGATTTGTCACTGTGTTTCTTTTAAGGTGTGTTTATTGCTGCATTTTGGTTATGAAATGTGTGCAAACATGTGCATTAATGTGTTTATGCAAAGAAATGTTTACATTCTGAAACTCGTAATCCAATGAAGCAGAAAAGTCCAAAAACCAGTAAATCCAAATCAGCGATAGCAAACAAATCCAAGAAACACTGGGCAAGAATCAGTAAACTATAATCCAAATCTAGGTCAACACACAAAAGGTAATCAGAAAACAAAGAAGCAGAGAAATGGCTTGATAATGTAACAAACACAACACTTTGCGTCTATGACTAGAAAACACACTGCTTAAATGCCGTAAAACCCTGGAAGTGTTCTTCATGGGTAGCATCAAAACTTGGGCGAGGGCCCCCTCTGGTGGGCAGATGCTGGTAGTGATGCTACCCCCTCCCCCCAGGAACACCTCCAGGTGTTCTACGTTGTGGGCGCCCTCGGGTCCGAGGACCAGGTCGATTAGGATGTAGACGATGGAACTCCTCCACTATGGAGGGGTCTAAGATGTCATCAGCGTTTTACCTGTGTATATGTTTGCACCTGACACCAAGACAAATTCCTAGTACTGTAAAGTGCTCTTTGCTGATCCTTTGCTGTACCTGGCAATAAAAGTTTTTCTGATTCTGATTCCTCTGGGCCATACCCTTCCCAGTCCACAAGACTGCAAGCGGTGTTTGTGACTAAGAGTTCAGGAGCGGGTTTACCCTGTATGCTAGGGTTCCGTCCAGCAGTGGTTGTGGTTCGTTGTTCAGAGCCGTATCGTCTCCCTGGGGGTGTGCCGGTTTCACTAGTGATATATGGAAGGTGGGAGGGATACGTCACTGGATTCACTTGACGGACCTGGAATCTGGGATGTGGGCACCTGTGGCGGTTTTCCTGTATCTTCTGTCATTGCACAGCGTGCTGTAGGCAAACGTGAGCACTGACCCAGACTCCCTGGCTATGCCGGATCCAGTCATCCATGGTGGGCATGGAAGGCTCATCTGACCACTAAAACAATGGCGGCTGGTATCATGGAATGCACTGGAAAGGCGTGAGGCTTGTAGACGAGTGTGTGAGTGAGTTCTGGGCATACTCAGCCCATGGGAGGAATTCACTCCAGTGTTGTTGCTCACGGCTACAGTAAGTAGGTACTTGCCAATCTCCTGATTTAGCCGTTCCATCTGTCCATTAGACTGTGGATGGTACCTGGAACTGAGGCTCACGTTTACCTTTAGGTGCGTACAAACGGCTCTCCAAACTCTTGACGTAAACTGTGACCCTCGATCAGATACGATGTCCTCCGGGAGACCATAGACGCGGAATTTGTGATGAAACAGGGCTGTGGCAGTCTGTGGGTAAGCCTTTGAGGGGTACCAGCCGGCATGTCTACTGCCACTAGCATGGTGGTATATCCAGCAGAACTGGGGAGGTCAGTAACAAAGTTCACCGCAATGTAGGACCAGGGCCGGTTGGGGATGGGTAGAGGTTCTAGTAGACCAGTAGGGAGCTGTCGGCTGGTTCAAGTCTGGGTGCAGGTGCTGCTGGTGCTCACGTATTCCTTCACGTCTTGGGCTAGTGTGGGCCACCAGAATCTGTTGCTGTCCAGGGCCTCGTGCACCCACTGGATTACTTGGGGACAAAGAGAGGCAGGCACAAAGAGCTTGTTCTGTGGACAGGTTGGTCGCGGGAGTTCATTGTTCTGGGCCTGTCACTGGGGCCACTTATTGGATCATATCGGTGGGAGAGGGTGTCAGCCTTAGAGTTCTTTGTGCCTGGTTGATAGGTCATGGTAAACTGAAAACGGTGAAGAATAAAGCCTGTCGGGCTTGTCTAGGGTTCAATCTCTTGGCTTTTCGTAGATACTGTAAGTTAGCACCAGGGTATACTTTTCTGGGATTTCCATGGCGTTGTGACAGCATAGCCCCGATTCCACAGCTGGAGGCGTCAACTTCGACAATGAAGGGTCTCTTGGCGTCTGGGTGTCTTAATATGGGTGCCATGGTGAAGCTGGTCTTTAGCTTGTCGAAAGCAACTTGAGCCTGTGTCGTCCAGTGTAAATGCCATAGTTTTCCCCATAGCAGTAAGGTTAACCCTAACCCTTTGACATAAAGTTAATTTTGTAACAGCCGGGTAAGTACTGATCTCACGTGATGATGTGCTCTTCATAGGTGAATGAGTAGATCAGGATGTCGTCTATATATGCGATGACATAGTCATTCCAATGAAGGCTTGGAATACTGCTGGGGCATTGGTCAGACCATATGGCATTACCAGCTACTTGTAGTGTCTTCCACTCATCCCCTGCTTTAATCCGGACTAGGTTATAAGCACTACGTAGGTCGAGTTTTGTGAATACCTGGGCCTCCCTGAGTTGTTCTAATGCTGCTGGCACTAGTGGTAATGGGTAATCAATGCATGGTCTCAGGCCTCCATCCTTCTTTTCCACAAAGAAGAAGCTTGCGGCTGCTGGAGACGTAGATGGCCGAATATAGCCTGCGGCTAGAGCTTCTTTCACATAATCCTCCATGGCTTGGGTTTCAGGATGAGAGAAAGGGTAAACTTTGTTTATAGGAGGCATGCTGTTAGGTAGCAGATCAATGGTACAGTCCCAAGGATGGTGAGGAGGTAGCTGCATAGCGTTTTCCTTACTGAACACTTCTTGTGAGTCCTCATATTCGTGTGGTATGAAGGCATATTCTGGAGTGTCTGGACTCTCCATGGAGGTTGAAAGAAATGGCGTTGATCGGATCTTGCGTAGGCAGTGGCTGTGACAATGGAATGACCAGCTGATCAGTTCTCCCTACTTCCAGGACATGATAGGGTTATGAAGTTGCAGCCAGGGGAAGCCCAGTATGATAGGGTTCAAGGGGGTTGGAATGACGTAGACAGTGATTTCCTAATTCGTCCAGTCTGGATGGTAATCGGATGGGTCCGATGGGTAATGTGGTCTCCCCCAATGGAGAGATTATCAATAGCCGTCACTTGCATGGGGGTTTGACATGGTAGCATTGGGAGGTGAAAGTCCTTACGCCGAAAGCACCATGGAGCCATGGGTATGATGCAGGATTACTTTTAACATCAGGCAGGAATGCCACAGTTTGTCTCTCACCTTGAAACTCGTGGATTTCTCTGGACAGTTCATGATTCAGTGGCCTGTGCCCCCACAGTAGAAACACAGATTTCAACACTGGTGTTCTTCCAAAGGCACTCTGGTACCGCGTAATTGCATCAGTGC